>NC_064641.1:266461653-267085761 GCF_023864345.2 Schistocerca serialis cubense
TGCACCAGACAAAAATTATGTCTTGAGGGTGTCAAAAATAATTAAATAATACTGGACAATTGTTTTGTTTGTGCTCTGTGTGGTTAAGAAACGTAAGATATAAAAGCAAGTCACATGCAGGACGACTGCATTGCCATGTAAATGCAGAGCATTCCCAGCTTCCCCCCCCCCCTTCCACCCTCCTCATGCTGAGGCATTTTACTGAGTGAGTCGAATTTTTGAGCGCCACTGCATTATAGGTATATGGTCAGCTTCTCTTCCTGCACTGGGGTTGAAGAAAATGATTCGGAAGTTAGAATTAACTTTCGATTTGGAAATTGCTCCAAGGAGAGCCACAAATTGTTGAAAAAGTTACTGTTGCCATGGCTGAGAATGCTGGACGCAATGTGCAACCTTGTTCAGTTCCAAGCTACTGTGGAGGCATATAGTCGTCAAATTAAGCGACGGTTGTGACCATCGACGTAAACATGGCACATAATTAAAAAAATTTATCCTCATGTGAAAATTAAAATGTGTTTCTCTCAATGGTTTATTCGTTCTCTTTCGCAAGTCTTTACAAAAGTTTCCACAAAGTTTCACTCACCTCTGACCATTTGCTCTTAGTGAAGGCCCTCTCAAGTAGCGAATGTTTAATATAACCACGCTGTCTGCTGATATAATGTGTTCTAACTCACACGACGCGCAAATAGCATTATCGTTCCTGATAAGAGTATTGAGTTCGTAATACACTCTTCCCACTTTGCAGTAGTCCTTTTCTTCGTCTTTATTCAACGAAAACTTAAAATTTACGGAAACTTGTGGAAAATAAATTAATGTTCTGCTGGAAGAATAATATAGTGTTGTGAGAGAAGCAGTAGTGTGACAGAATACACTTTTGAATCTGTCTACTTTAAAATATGAGTATAAAGGATATAGGTGAGGAGCTGCCTAGACGAAAGCTACACCAACAAAATTTATGAAAGGATTATGAAAAATCTCATGCTTTCTCTTCTAAGAGCATATTACGTCTTAGCTATTAGTTTTTGTGTGGTAGCTGCATGTATAAAATAGAGCTGCGTTTGTTTTCTTTACGACGATTAGGGAGAGAAATAAAGAGACAGAGAGAGTTGAAAATGGTATTTACTTTCTCGTTGCAACATGCCTTCATTCATCTAGGGCGATATTTTCGCTGGCCAGAATGTCAGATTCCTGAAGGCGCCTTTATTATCACAGCAGCTAAATAACCATCGCAAACCCTATTGTTCTTCTCAGAGATCTATTTAGTCGCTCCCACCATTGTACAACGAAACTGAAGTAGTGGAACGACGTGTGATAGGACCCGCTAAATGTCCTCATTCACAGGCCAAGAGCTACAGTCCATAAGCTCAGCGATACTGTCTCGCAACGTCTAACGTACATTTTCCTGAAACTCATCTGAATGTTGCCTCTAGAAGATAATTACTACATGAACCCATATATTCCACTATATGCGAGATTACAATATAAATTCGAAATATTCATGCTTGAGATAAAATAGGAAAAAAATCCGTTCCTGCGAGTAAATTTCGTTGTTTTTACTCTGTCCAACCGAGATTGCCATTTACCTTCTATGACATCGTTTTCGGAACAGCTGAAACTCAGTTTCGCACTTTACTTGCAGATACTGTTACATGTTTTCTGTCTTTTTAGGACGTAGTTAAAAAAATTCTTTTCAAGTTGTTGCCATGCTTCTCTCGTTACATTATTTTTTATTACTGTAATATTAACCTTCATATTGTAAACGCATTGCTTTTACAGGGTAAAAAATTTGCTAAGAAAACGAAAAAGTAATATACGCTTATTTAAACCCAGCAAACCACTGTCTGTCTCTTGGCAACGACTAGCGTGGGTTTCTTTCGTACTGATTTTTTAATTAGAAACAGAAAAACATTTATTTGTGTAGAATATAAGCAATATAATTTAGCACAGGATAAGAGGTACCGCAAAAACCTGCTGCACTTAAAAAGAGAAGCTCATTGTTTTTATTTTAGGAATTCACTTTCTAAACATCAGATACTGTGAATCATATTGCAATCAGCATGAATTACATATTCGAACGGATCGTCCTGATTTAAACTGTGCGCTGTATCCAGGATTCGAAACTGGACCATTGCTAGGTTCCTGGTTCTAATACTTATGCACCATGCACCTCTAGACTGTCAGGATGTTTCACTACATCGTGCATTCACTGCATAATGGAATATTCATTCGACATGCCTTTTTATTATTTCCGAAGTCAACTAACGACGTGTTGCGAAAAGTTATGAGTCTGTCTATGTTCAAAGGACAAGTATTTTCCCATGTTTATGTGCTTTGTTGTAACAGTCCAGTCTGTAGACTCTAATGTGTATGTGATTTGTATGTAAAGAGCTCCTGCAAATATGATATCGTAGTCACTGATAATTATCATTGAGTGATGTTGGTACTACCAGCTGAGATAAACATTAAAAGCGAACATAACAGGAGACTGTGAACAATGACGGGCGCTACTTGTTCACTGCGTAAGTCGCTGACAGTACAACAGCCCTAGCTAAAATGTCACATTATCTCCATGAAAAATTTATATCTTCAATCACACAAACAAATTAAGGACTTTCATTAGTTCCAGGTGAAAGACGGAGTTTAATTTAACGCTGGAACACCTCCTACAAGGAATCCATAGTTTTGCTGGTCTAGGAAGCATCAAAATCGTGAGTTACAAAAATATGAATTAAGTTATGTGTTTTATTAGTTGTATTATAACGAGTCTGCTCAGTTGCAAAACAACGTTACAAGGTCTTAGCTGCCTATACTTTCACTACTGACAGCGAAATATCCCATTAGCGAAGGACGACGAGTTGAGTGTTGCTTTCACCATATCGAATCTGTTACAACATGCACTTCAAATGGTTTATAAATAATGTTACTCAAGCGGCTGTAACTTCCTTCACTATTTATGAATTAACCGTGGGCGTTGTTATCAGTAAAGAATAAGGACTACAGTTAATAATGAGCAGCTTCTCCACCAATAATTCAGTTTAATTTAATTTCAGAAAATAGTTAATTATTTTACATTTTCTACGTATAGTCAACTGATCGCAGTGTTATCCTCAGTAATATAATACATCACTGTTCTTGTCTCGGCAATGTAATCGGAATACTATTTCCTCTTGAAACAGAACAGGACTATTTCAATAAAATTACCTTTACTCAGGTGTGTATTACCTATCAAACGACTGGACGAACTTACACACAAGATATACATGTTACTACGATAATGTCTAGGACCAGCTCCTACGTGAATCCTCATTTCCTTTCAAACCGAGGCTTTGCCTGTTCAGTATACCTTTCTCATTAAACATACTATGATGAGGAGGATTCTTCGAACTAAACAAACTGTATTTATTATGGCTTCAGTCCATAAAAATGCTTCCTATGTCGACCGAAGAAGTCACTTATTTAAAATGAATGCACACAGTACTGCCATTATTTATTTATTTGCAATGTTTATGTTACAATATTTCTAATACTATATGTATGTACTGTGTGTGCGTGCGTGCGTATGTATGTATGTATGTATGTACGTATGTGTGTGTGTGTGTGTGTGTGTGTGTGACGTGTGTGTGTGTGTGTGTGTGTGTGTGTGTGTGTGTCTGTATGTTTGTTTGCGTTGTATGATGATGTTGATGATGATGATGAGAGAAGGGAGAGGGTCAAAACCTTGTGCCGGCACACAGCCTGCTCCTCGCAAATAGCACCAAGGGGCCACCGAGTTTAACGGATCCAACAGACGGATCACCACCAACATTGTCACATATCCCGAAGAAGTTTGGTATTTCAGCCAGGACATTGGCGCAAAGTCAACCGAAAACAGTAGAGAGCGCATAACCAGCAACAGTCGATTCGTAGACCAGAAAATAAAAAGTGATGTGCGCCCATTGCCAGAAAATATCAAAACTTCTAAGAATAATCACATAGTGGTCTGGGTATATTTCGCCGAACCTAGAAGCTTTACTATTGTTAACATTGTAAAGGGCCACACTGCTTTTATATTGTCTCAATTCGCGTTTGGAGCTGACATGAAGCAGACGCTTAGGCTCTGCCAGTGTACCGATTTCTCATACGTGATTCTTGTAGTTGCTAAATGACAAGCGTGCTTATCTAAAGTCGTTACTAGAATTTATTCTCAGTTAGCAACTCTGTTTCTGAGTATGATATTGTCTCGTAACTGATTGAAAAGAACCATGTTTCCGTAATAAGAACGATCTATAACATCCCGCTCAATACTCCTTCTAGCGGACAATGAAAAGTGCAACAAAAATTTAATAAGTGTTTACTACTTTGAGCTATACTATCAGTCGAAATTTAAAGAAAACGTTTGGGCTAAATTGTAACGAATCAGTTGTACTATTTCCGTCAGGGCCATACCGACTAAAACTGTGTAATACTAAGCTAACCGGACAAAAATTGGCCACGTGATAACAATACAAGCATAGTTTAATACCGTGTGATTTTTCCCTGCACTTGATAATACCCTGGACTCGGTAGGAAGTGAGTTCACAAGATGGCCAGGTACGTCGCATCCGGGCTAAGCCATCCGCTAAGGATCTGACTGCACTACTCCACCAATCTGCAGGGATGCTGATGTCGGCATTTCACCCGTTGGTCCAACACGACCCACTGATGTTCTACGGGGTGATACTCAGGTGATTTTGTAGGTCAGCCGAGATGCAGCAGAGAGGAGACGTATTCAAAAACCCAGTCACACACTTTTCCAGCACTATAAAGTGGCTCTGAGTACTATGAGACTTAACTTCTGAGGTCATCAGTCCCCGAGAACTTAGAACTACTTAAGCCTAAATTACCTAAGGACATAACACACATCCATGCCCGAGGCAGGATTCGAACCTGCGACCACAGCGGTCGCGCCGTTCCAGACTGTAGCGCCTAAAACCGCCCGATAAACATTGCTGTTGTATTTCGGAGACGTCCCCTGGCTGAGACTAAGTCATGCTTCCTTAATTTCCCTCCTTCCAGGAGTGCTAGTTTTGAACATTTCGCAAAAGAACTTCTGTGAACTTCGGAAGGTAGGAGACGAGGTCGCGGCGGAAGTAAAGCTGCGAGGACGGGTCGTGAGTTGTGACTGGGTATCTCAGAAGGGATGTCGTGTGACGTCCGCCGAGTCCAAATGACGACAACAATAACGAACAAAATGGACCAACGATGGAAAAAGGTCGGTAGAGCATTGCCCGAGAAAGGCGAAGGACCGGATTTCGAGTCTCAGTCCAGCACGCAGTTGAAATCTACCAGGAAGTTGCAGACTGAAAATTTCTTTCTGAGATCTTTCCTCTTGTCGTCTTTATGTGGTTGTGTGAACAATGACCTCTTGTGAGGTGATCGACTCCAAATGTTCGGTCGCAGGTTCGAATCCTGCCTCGGACATGGATGTGTGTGATGTCCTTAGGTTAGTTAGGTTTAAGTAGTTCTAAGCTCTAGGGGACTGATGACCTCTGCAGTTAAGTCCCATAATGCCCAGAGCCATTTTTTTTCAAATGTTCACTGCAGGCATTCCCGCCGCAATGACCTCTCGCTAAAAGTTGGGGAAGGATCTTCATTCGATGCCTGCAGCAATTTCTGCCTGGTTTGGAAGCGACTTTGATTCAAAAGCAACGAAATACGCCTTCGATCCCTCTCAGTCAGGATCTTTCTCCGACCACAATTCTAACGATGTGTTTCGTGGCCACACGTGTTGCAGCATTGCTCGGAAACACGTTGAACAAGCGGCCACTAAGCACCAACAAATCCAGCAACTTCACACGCTGTATGACCTTTCGCATGGTCAAACACTATTGCTCCTTTTAACCATTCTGTCACCCGTGTTTATGTACTACGTCCGCTTGAAACACAAATGTATCATTGATCGCTACTGCCTTATGCTCACTCACAGGCAGTATGCTATAGGTAGAGATCGTAACTCGATCAGTAAAGGTTTAGCAATTCACCTGTGAGTGGGCACTTAAGTGTCTAAGTTTTTGTCCAGTGAGCTCACTATAGTGTAATACCAGTTTAGTGTTACATTACATACAAGCGGCCCAGTCATGTTAACGTCACCACCTGTCAAGAGCTTTAACAACGACCTTTTGCAACGCGGACGTGTAGCAAGATAGTGAGGTTCCGGAATGTACGGACAGACATGTGGAACCATACCTACTCTAGTGCCGTAGCCATCTATGGTAGGTAGCATCGATGGCGCGAACAGCCTGATCGAGGTAGTCCCAGAGATTCTCGATTGGGTTTAAAGCCGGTTAGTTTGGTGGCCAGGGGGTACGGTAAATTCATCCTGCTGCTCTTCAAACCATATACATATACTGCGAGTTGTTGACGCATTGTATTGTCCTGCTGATAGAAGTTATCGTGCAGAGACTGGAGGGGGGGGGGGGGGGGAATATGCTTCCCAAGGATAGATGCACCCTTGTGTTGATCTATTCTGCCTTCCAGAATGACGGTATTATCCAGGAAATGCCACGAAAACATTCTCTCTCTCCCTCCTCCAGACTGGATCCTTCCGTCAATTGTTGCAATGCCGTACACGCCGACAGTCATCTGTCCGATGGAGCATAAGACGTGATTCATCTGAAAAGGCCACCTGTCGCCACTCACTGGACGTCCAATAGCGTTACTGGTGTGCAAATTCCATCCTTCGTCGTCAATGAACAGTAGTCACCATAGATGCGCGATCCAGGTGCCTGCTGCGGAGGCTCGTAAGCAGCAAAGTCCGCTGAACGGTTGTTGAGGAGACACTGTTGGTACCTATTGGTTCATCTGGCACTCAGTTGTTCAACAGTTGCACGTCTATTCGCCCATATACATCTCCGCACCCGTCGTTCACCCATATAATCTACGAACGGTGGTGCCCCACAGTTTTCCCTCCGGTTTTGGATACGGCCATTTTGCCGTGCACGCTATACTTTAAAAAATTTTGCAGGTGGACAGTTTACAAACTTAGCCGTTTCGGAAATGCTTCCAACTTTGGCCTGAAACATGATGACCATGTCTTTTCGGACGTAAGATAAATCACTGCGTTTCTGCTTTACGACAACGGCTGTAATGTTTTCTCAGTCTCCCCCCTCCCCCCTTCCAACCACCAAGCGACAAGCTTTATATAGCTTCCACTTCTAGTGTTGTCACCTGCCGTCAGTGAGTAGTTATTGCAAGTTAACGTCGAACGTAGATGGTGTTGTCTTAGTTGGGGTAACTTTGACTTAACTAGCACAGTCATTCGGTACAATTTAGCTCAAGAATTTTTCTTTGAAGTTCAGTTGAAAACTTATGCACCACTATATTTAACTGTGAACTGTGTGATCACAGGATAGTGACGTTCACAATTATGGTAACTTCGCGCTGCTGCAACGAATTGAACTTCTTATTGACCACACAACGACAGTTTTAAGCACAAGACAACGCCAATATATGTATATATTCTATCGCAATGTTTACTTGATAGAGCCCAAGAACATCGAGAACCTAAAATACCAAGCAGGCCTTAGCCCAAACAGATAATGTCAGGAAGAGATGCTTAATTTAAAAGTAATTATTACGCAGCAAAGCATTTCTGGTAACAATACTGTATGCACATTTGAGGATTTTAAAAAGGGCTACGACTCGGTTGATCGTGAATAACTTTTCCACATTTTCAAGGGACAAGAGCTAGATAGTAAAACTCTAATACTGATTAAGGAAACATTAACCGACACTAGCTCTAAACCTAATTCATGAAAGAAATCTCTGAACCATTTGCTGTAAGGACTGGTGTTAGAGAGGGTGATGTAGTCTCCCTATTACTGTTAACCTGTGTTTTGGAAAAGGTAATTACAAAATTGGGACAGCAAAAGTCGAGTCAAAATAGTGACCAGTCAATCAATTTAGGTAGAAGTCATAATATAGTAGACTGCTTTGTCTTTGCAGATGAGCTGGCAATCTTACCTAGAGATATTACATCTCAAGAACAAACTGAAATTCTTAAAGAAGGAAATGCAGGACTACAAATACCACTAGAAAAAACGGAATATATGACATACAACAAATAAGTATCAAAGTTTCTGAACACGAAATATGGAAAAATAAGAAGGGTTTTTCATTTTAAATAGATGAAAATCGCGCAACAAACTGGTTTGCAGCATGCTGTAAACGAACATCGCTGTCAAAAAACGGCAAATGCATTCAGATTTACACAAAACACTTATAATAAAAATCACTTTCTATATTCAATAAACCTAGGCATTTCAGCACTGTAATCGAACCTGAATGTCTTTATGGAGCAAAAACTTTAATTTTAAATAGAAAGAGGTATTTTGAAGAATTTCAGAAGAATGAAAGGCCACAAAACTACTGATGGAGAAACTTATAGGTTGAGACGTAATAAGGAAATGAAGAATACACTGACATACTCGGTGACATGAGAAAACGGAAACTTAAAATTTTATGGGCACATTAAAAGAATGGCACCCACTAGGTTGACAAAACAAATACTAGAATTCTACGAAAACAGAAGTAAGGCCCAAACTAAACCCATTAAATGCGATTAAGGAGGATCTTAAAATAGCCGGTATAACCCAGGCAGACGTCACAAATAGAAAAACATTCAGAGAAAAGATATTTGACTGGAAATTTGGTCAGAGGAAAATTAGAAAACGGACTGGAACACTGTGGTCTGATGAAAGGAAGAAACTTCATTCTGAAAGGATGAAACACATTTGGACAGAAATAAAGGCCAAGCATCAAAAGTGACAATGATGGATTGTTCATCGCGTGGTCCTATTGGAACCATACGTAAATAAGGAAACATCCGAATTTACTTGCTGTACCACTGTTATCTCTGGAGTCATGTTCTCGGAGATATATACAAAGAGTGACTGTTTTATTTGCAACTATACGTCATCTATGTGTGGCCGTCTGATTTTGCAGAAGTTGTACAGGGTGTTAAGTTTTGCTAAACTGGTTGACACTTTACAGGCTGCATCGGTTGGAAAGCCACGGCGCTAATTAAGTGCCTGTGTCAAGTTCCGGACCGTGCACCGTGGATGAACGACTTAGAGATAGTATCGTTCGACGCAGAGAGCAGCATTCCCAGACACAGGACGGACACCTGCGGCGAGTGGACCACGCTTTCGAGAGGACACAGGCATGCGAATACGGTCTCAGTAATGATACTTTCCTGGAAGCAGGTGAGAAAAGAACGAAAAGTGGACCGAAATCTGTAGTCCCGTTGTTAGCGTGGCAGTTTTGCTATGTTCGATGTATATAATGATGTATTCATCTCTTACGTTTTTGCCCTTGTGCTCGGTAAAAATAGCACTCAATATTTTTGCGAAAAATTTCGCTTCAGATGTTAAAAAACTTCTATGAGTGTGTTCTTTGTATGCTTAAACAGTAAATGGCGTTAAAAAAAGTACAGACATTCCCACTGACTATTAGGCTTTAGGCTGACTGCTACCTACGAAGCAGTACGAGGAGCGATCTATGGTAGTGGGACGTGTGGTCAGTATGTCCCCAGTCCCTCCAGCCGTTATTGCCGCTGGATGAAGCCTGGTGAGGCCTCCAGCGCTTTTATTCAGGCAGCCCGTTATCTGGCCTTATCAGACTGAGTGTTCTCATTTCCATACCTCCCAACCTCAATAAAATCCTAGCAGGTACCGGAAATCGAACCCGCGATCTTTCCCCACCAAAGGTGGCGTCGCTGTCCGTTCGGCTACTCAAGCTACAGGGGTTTCTTAAATGGATCTTTTTTTGATCGTCCATTAAAAAATAAAAATTTCAGATATTGATCATAAAACAAAACGTATACTATTTTATGTTTATCCATTACGGATATTTTAGAACCGTGACTGTATATTAAATGTAAATAAGTTATACACAACTGCAACCAGTCACTTTTTTCAATAATAATGCTTTATTACACGAACCGGTTTTCGAACCCTTTCAGATTCATCTTCAGATGATTTCGGGAGGATCCGGGAAGTTACATCATTACTGGTAGTAGCATAATGCTGGGTGCTGGTTCTATGGCAGAAAGATGGGTCACACTTTAATGTATCGCCATGTCTATAGCTTATCTGTCGATATGGATGTAAATTTACTTTTTACTTACTGCGACAGTATAAGCTTTTTTCGTATCTGTGTGCCTCCATTTTGATGTCCAGAACACTTTCACACGAACTATATTACTTTACACTTTGACAGTGACACTTTACCAGCATACAGCATGCGCTTTACAACTGTTGCTTGTAACAAAGATCTTGACAGAGAGATATGGCATAAGCCTACTTTGTACAGAGATGTAATTTGTTGTTCTTTACATGTGTTAAAGTCGATATAAGGGCAAGTTTTTTTATCAGAATGGCGATAACATGAGAGCACTAGATAAAATAATAATAAATTACTACAAGAACAAATTTAAGGTGATCTGATATGTTATTTCTACTTTTATGTTACAGGCAGTTTTTTTATACTATTTTGCCTATTATCGCTTGCCCAAAACAGTGTTTCAGAACACTAATTCAATTGCGGAATCTGAAATGCTTATACACTGAATTTAGATAAAACTAATTTAAACGTGAACTCAACAGAGAAAATTGCGGAGATTAAATTACTTCTACAGGCGAATTAAGTTTCATGAATGATTAATAAGTTAAAACTTCCTGCGAGATTAAAATTGTGCCGGCCCGGGACTCGAACGTAGTACCTTTGGCTTTCGCGGCAAGCGCTCTACAGATTTTTTACCTTTTTCATTCTGTCTACCTGTTTCTTCGTCATCTTTCGTCAACTGTTCTGTGCGGAGGTCGCATGACACCTCTCACATTTCATAAGTGAAAACTTCACTTATATTATTTTTTATTCATTTATTTGATTTTTACAGCAGAAGCCGCCATCAACTAAGAAATCCAAGCACGACTCACGACCTGCCCTGACCGCTTTACGTCCGTCAGTAGCTCATTCCCTACTTCCAAAGTTCTGCTGCACACATCTATACAGTTGCAATTCTGTGAAGTCTGGAATCTAGGAAGTGAGTTACTGGTGGAAGCAAAGCTATGACGAGGGGTTGGGATGAGTCATGGTCGGGTAGCTCATTCGTTAGAGGACTTGCCGCGGACAATCAAATATGACAGGTTCGACTACCGGTCCAGCATACGATTGTAATGTGCTAGGAAGTTTCAGATCAGCGCACACTCAACTGCTAAGTGGAGTTTCATTCTGATTTTAGGGGCCGTTCGTCTACAACTACATATAATTCTACGTGATTACTCTGCTATTCACAATTAAGTGCCTGGCAGAGGGTTTAATGAACCACCCTCAAGCTGTCTCTCAATCTCGAACGGCGAGCGGGAAGAACGAGCTCTTACATTTTTCTGTGCAAGCCCTGATTTCTCTTATTTTATCGTGATGATAATTTCTCCCTATGTAGGTGGGTGTCAACAGAATGGTTTCGCAATCGGAGGAGAAAACTGGTGATCGAAATTTCATGGGAAGATCCCGTCGCAACGAAAAACGCCTATGTTTTAATGATTGCCACTTCTAACAACCCTACCACAACAAAGGTCAGCATTTAATAACGATTGTGGTGTTGCTCACGCTGCTAAATACTGCATTTTCGGGCAACAACAGTCATATTATGTGGCAGGTGTCATTAGAGCACAGTTAATAAAGTTATTTCATGTAATAATCAAAAAACTAGGCACTCATCTTTTTGTGTTTCCCACGCTGGTCTCGTCGTAAATTCATGGCTCAATCGTTGAAAATCTAGGTGGTTATGATTCCAAGCTCGGATGCAAAGAGGCCTAGGTTTTATTCTGCTATATTCAAAAGTTTTGTAGATGCGCTTCACAAAACATTCTTGAAGATTAAACCTTTCAATGTTAGCACAATGGTAATGTAAAAAAATAATCAACACTCCGAATTTGAGTTACACTTCCTTTTAATTGCAATATCACGTAAACACAAAACATCACTTCACAATACAAGACATACTTGAAAATATTTTCCTCACAGTCACTGTTAAAGTTCACATTTTATAAGCGGACTACAATACGCGTCTTTCCAACATGATGACCGAGACTTGAGTTTTTCAAGGTCCGACTCTCTAACAAGTCAACAACTAACTAACTACCGCTTACGCGCCCAAAAATCAGAGTTACAAGTACGTCAAAGATCATAGTGGCAAAAGAAAGAATGCACATAAGAATAATATCATTACAATATAAACATATCGATGTATCAAAAGTGAAATCAAATCTGAATGTTGTCTCAGAAATACACTCCTGGAAATGGAAAAAAGAACACATTGACACCGGTGTGTCAGACCCACCATACTTGCTCCGTACACTGCGAGAGGGCTGTACGAGCAATGATCACACGCACGGCACAGTGGACACACCAGGAACCGCGGTGTTGGCCGTCGAATGGCGCTAGCTGCGCAGCATTTGTGCACCGCCGCCGGCAGTGTCAGCCAGTTTGCCGTGGCATACGGAGCTCCATCGCAGTCTTTAACACTGGTAGCATGCCGCGACAGCGTGGACGTGAACCGTATGTGCAGTTGACGGACTTTGAGCGAGGGCGTATAGTGGGCATGCGGGAGGCCGGGTGGACGTACCGCCGAATTGCTCAACACGTGGGGCGTGAGGTCTCCACAGTACATCGATGTTGTCGCCAGTGGTCGGCGGAAGGTGCACGTGCCCGTCGACCTGGGACCGGACCGCAGCGACGCACGGATGCACGCCAAGACCGTTGGATCCTACGCAGTGCCCTAGGGGACCGCACCGCCACTTCCCAGCAAATTAGGGACACTGTTGCTCCTGGGGTATCAGCGAGGACCATTCGCAACCGTCTCCATGAAGCTGGGCTACGGTCCCGCACACCGTTAGGCCGTCTTCCGCTCACGCCCCAACATCGTGCAGCCCGCCTCCAGTGGTGTCGCGACAGGCGTGAATGGAGGGACGAATGGAGACGTGTCGTCTTCAGCGATGAGAGTTGCTTCTGCCTTGGTGCCAATGATGGTCGTATGCGTGTTTGGCGCTGTGCAGGTGAGCGCCACAATCGGGACTGAATACGACCGAGGCACACAGGGCCAACACCCGGCATCATGGTGTGGGGAGCGATCTCCTACACTGGCCGTACACCACTGGTGATCGTCGAGGGGACACTGAATAGTGCACGGTACATCCAAACCGTCATCGAACCCATCGTTCTACCATTCCTAGACCGGCAAGGGAACTTGCTGTTCCAACAGGACAATGCACGTCCGCATGTATCCCGTGCCACCCAACGTGCTCTAGAAGGTGTAAGTCAACTACCCTGGCCAGCAAGATCTCCGGATCTGTCCCCCATTGAGCATGTTTGGGACTGGATGAAGCGTCGTCTCACGCGGTCTGCACGTCCAGCACGAACGCTGGTCCAACTGAGGCGCCAGGTGGAAATGGCATGGCAAGCCGTTCCACAGGACTACATCCAGCATCTCTACGATTGTCTCCATGGGAGAATAGCAGCCTGCATTCCTGCGAAAGGTGGATATACACTGTACTAGTGCCGACATTGTGCATGCTCTGTTGCCTGTGTCTATGTGCCTGTGGTTCTGTCAGTGTGATCATGTGATGTATCTGACCCCAGGAATGTGTCAATAAAGTTTCCCCTTCCTGGGACAATGAATTCACGGTGTTCTTATTTCAATTTCCAGGAGTGTATGTTAAGTAGTTAACAGAAATACAGTAGAATATTACTGGTGTCGAGAGGTTCAGGTGAGGTACCATAATGGTTACGCAATTCAAGTACCATTACACACTGCAATTCGCGTATCATGTCTGTGGCACTATCTCCCCTATTTCGCGATAACACAAATCGAGCCGCCCTTCTTTCAACTTTTTCGATGTCATCCGTCAGTCCCACCTGATGCGGATCCCACACCGCACAGAAAAACCCCAGAATAGGACGGACAAGTGTAGTGTAAACAGTCTCTTTGGTAGATCTGTTGCACCTTTTAAGTGTTCTGCCAATGAATAGCAGTCTTTGATTTGCTCTACCCACAACATTATCTATGTGATCTTTCCAATTTAGGTTATATGCAATGGTAATCCCTAAGTATTTAGTTGAATGTACAGCCTTCAGATTTGTGTGACATCGCGTAATCGAAATTTAGCGGATTTCTTTAGCACTCATATGAATAAACTTCACACTTTTCTTTATCCAGGCTCAATTGCCACTTTTCGCACCACACAGATATCTTATCTAAATTATTTTGTAATTCGTTTTGTTCATCTGATGACTTAACAAGATGGTAAATGACAGCATCATCTCCAAATAATCTAAGAGGGCTACTCAGATTGTCTCGTATGTCGTTAATATAGATAAGAAACAATAGAGGGCCTATAACACTTCCTTAGGGAACGCCGGATATTATTTCTGTTTTACTCGATGACTTTCCGACAAGCAATCACGAATCCAATCACACAAATGAGCGGTGTTCCATAGACACGCAGTTTGATTAGAAAACGATTGTGATGAACGGTGTCGAAAGCCTTTTGGAAATCTAAAAATATGGTATCAGTTTGATGTCTCCTGTTGATAGCACTCATTACCTCATGAGCATAAAGAGCTAGTTGTGTTTCACAAGAACGATGTTCCCTGAACCCGTGCTGATTATGTGTAAATAAATCGTTTTCTTCGAGATAATTCATAATGTTCGAGCACAGTATATGTTCCAAAACCCTACTGCAAATCGACGCCAGTGATATGGGCCTCTAATTTAGCGGATTAGATTACTCCTATTTCCATTTTTGGTTATTAATGTGACTTGAGCAATTTTCCAGTCTTTAGGTACGGAATCTTCTGTGAGCAAGCGGTTGTATATAATTGCTAAATATGGAGCTATTGCATCAGGAACCAGACAGGTATACAATCTGGACCAGTGGCCTTGCCTCTATTAAGTGATTTAAGCTGCTTTGCTACACGGAGGATATCAAAAATTGTTCAAACGGCTCTGAGCACTATGGCACTTAACATCTGAGGTCATCAGTCCCCTAGAACTTATAACTACTTAAACCTCACTAAACTAAGGACATCACACACATCCATGGCCGAGGCAGGATTCGAACCTGCGACCGTAGCAATCGCGCGGTTCCGAACTGAAGCACCTAGAACCGTTCGGCCACCGCGGTCGGCTCGGAGGATATCTACGTCTATGTTTCTTATCTTCACAGTTGTTCTTGATTGGTATTCAGGAATATTTACTTTGCCTTCTTTGGTGAAGCAATTTCGGAAAACCGCGTTTAATAACTCTGCTTTAGTGTCAGTGACATCAGTGACTTCACCGTTGTTATCACGCAGCGAAGGTATTGATTGCGTCTTGCCACTGGTGTGCTTTATATATGACCAGAATCTCTTTGTGTTTTCTGCCAGATTCCGAGACAGATTTTGTTATGGAAATTATTAAAAGCATCTCGGATTGAATCCCGCGCTATATTTCGAACTTTTGCAAAACTTTGCCAGTCTTGGGGGATTTTTCGTTCCTTTACATTTGGCATGCTTTTTTCGTTGCTTCTGCAACAGTGATCTGACCCGTTTTGTGTACCATGGGGATCAGCACCATCACTTATTAATTTATGCGGTATGTATCTCTCAACTGCCGTCGATACTATCTCTTTGAAATCAATCCACACCTTTTCTACCCTTACGTGATTAGATCGGAAGGTGTGCAGGCTGACTCTTAACAAGGCTTTAAGACCATTTTTATCAACTTTTTTTAAATAGATGTACTTTGCGTTTCTTTTTGATGGTTGTGGGTGTTATGGTATTCAGCCTGGCAGAAACTACCTTGTGGTCGCTAATCGCTGTATTCGTCATGATACTCCTGTTTCGAAATACCTTAATTTTAAGGTCAGTGAAGAACTAGTGCTCTACGTAATTGGAAGAATTGAAAGGGTATACCAAAGTAAACTTCTTTTGAACAGCTACGACGCATTATAGATTACATATAATTTTATGTTTAAAACAAACTGTTTCGCCTACCGCTATTTATAGAACACCCTAAAACATGATTCGCCAACTTCTTCGTGTGCAAGAAGTGTTCCGCATATCTTGAGTGGCTACTGGTTGGGCGAGTCAGCGACTATACGGCGATCTCTGAAGTGATGTGTGGTACTTACTAGACGACATGGAGCGATGTCACACTTTCACTGGAAGTGAATGCAAAGGTCAATACGAGTGGCGATGCTTGAAATGAAAGCGAACCACTTAGCAGAGCTGCGAGACTTCCGCAGAACAGACGGGTGATAGCTGCCCCTGTGAGCTGCTGCCATCTGTAGCGCAGGGAAAGCTGTTTGCAGACCTACATCCAGTGCGAAATGCACACAGACAGGTTCGCGGCTGCATATGCGTCACGTGTGTGTCGGCAGAAAGCTTGGTACTCTGTTCATACTGTGAGACAGTGGGGTGTCACACAGACGCCCTACCTTAATTTTGTAAATAATTTCTGTTAGATAATTACAAAGCATTTCCAGTGATAGCCTAGAACTAGGCTTGAAAACCTGGAATCAACGTTTGTTCTGAGCACAGCAGGTGTATCACTAAATCGTCACTTGCTTCGTACATAACAAGGAACATTTCCCATACAATAAAAAGCAATAAAGTATGAACGTTATATCTGAATATAAACGGAAAAATGGCCTTTAAAGGGGTTTTCCATTGTTTGAACCTTATTTTATGCTCATTTTCAGTACTATTTTGTTCTTCAAAGGATTATTGTTTCACACACATCTTCATTAACAAACAAAAGTAGATGCTTTAAACACCATCTAAATAATTTTTGGGCAAGATATTGATGAGCGTATGCAACGGCCGAAATACCATGCACGAATTGTGCAACTAAACGGTTCGCACGATTGAGGGTAACGTATCCGGCTGCAATCACAACTAAACACATTTACATTATCAGAATTAAATTCTCTTTGGCGTGAACCTCGAAAATCAAATTTACTGAAGTGAATTTTAAAATATCGGACATTTGGAAACGTAGGTACTAAAAAGCGACCTATGGTTTTGCCTGTAAATGTAAATGAATAACAAACATTAAGAAAAACCTATTTTTTCTGATGTTGTTGTTGTTGTGGTCTTCAGTCCTGAGACTGGTTTGATGCAACTCTCCATGCTACTCTATCCTGCGCAAGCTTCTTCATCTCCCAGTACCTACCGCAACCTACATCCTTCTGAATCTGCTTAGTGTATTGATCTCTTGGTCTCCCTCTACGATTTTTACCCTCCTCGCTGCCCTCCAATGCTAAATTTGTGATCCCTTGATGCCTCAAAACATGTCCTATCAACCGATCCCTTCTTCTAGTCAAGTTGTGCCACAAACTTCTCTTCTCCCCAATCCTATTCAATACCTCCTCATTAGTTATGTGATCCACCCACCTTATCTTCAGCATTCTTCTGTAGCACCACATTTCGAAAGCTTCTATTCTCTTCTTGTCCAAACTGGTTTTCGTCCATGTTTCACTTCCATACATGGCTACACTCTATACAAATACTTTCAGAAACGACTTCCTGACACTTAAATCTATACTCGATGTTAACAAACTTCCCTTCTTCAGAAACGATTTCCTTGCCATTGCCAGTCTACATTTTATATCCTCTCTACTTCGACCATCATCAGTTATTTTACTCCCTAAATAGCAAAACCCCTTTACTACTTTAAGTGCCTCATTTCCTAATCTAATCCCCTCAGCATCACCCGATTTAATTTGACTACATTCCATTATCCTCGTTTTGCTTTTGTTGATCTTCATCTTATATCCTCCTTTCAAGACACTGTCCATTCCGTTCAACTGCTCTTCCAAGTCATTTGCTGTCTCTGACAGAATTACAATGTCATCGGCAAACCTCAAAGTTTTTACTTCTTCTCCATGAATTTTAATACCTACTCCGAATTTTTCTTTTGTTTCCTTTACTGCTTGCTCAATATACAGATTGAATAACATCGGGGAGAGGCTACAACCCTGTCTCACTCCTTTCTCAACCACTGCTTCCCTTTCATGGCCCTCGACTCTTATAACTGCCATCTGCTTTCTGTACAAATTGTAAATAGCCTTTCGCTCCTTGTATTTTACCCCTGCCACCTTCAGAATTTGAAAGAGAGTATTCCAGTTAACGTTGTCAAAAGCTTTCTCTAAGTCTACAAATGCTAGAAACGTAGGTTTGCCTTTTCTTAATCTTTCTTCTAAGATAAGTCGTAAGGTTAGTATTGCCTCACGTGTTCCAACATTTCTACGGAATCCAAACTGATCTTCCCCGAGGTCCGCTTCTACCAGTTTTTCCGTTCGCCTGTAAAGAATTCGCGTTAGTATTTTGCAGCTGTGACTTATTAAACTGATATTTCGGTAATTTTCACATCTGTCAACACCTGCTTTCTTTGGGATTGGAATTATTATATTCTTCTTGAAGTCTGAGGGTATTTCGCCTGTCTCATACATGTTGCTCACCAGATGGTAGAGTTTTGTCAGGACTGGCTCTCCCAAGGCCATCAGTAGTTCTAATGGAATGTTGTCTACTCCCGGGGCCTTGTTTCGACTCAGGTCTTTCAGTGCTCTGTCAAACTCTTCACGCAGTATCTTATCTCCCATTTCGTCTTCATCTACATCCTCTTCCGTTTCTATAATATTGTCCTCGAGTACACCACCCTTGTATAAACCCTCTATATACTCCTTCCACCTTTCTGCCTTCCCTTCTTTGCTTAGAACTGGGTTGCCATCTGAGCTCTTGATATTCATACAAGTGGTTCTCTTCTCTCCAAAGGTCTCTTTAATTTTCCTGTAGGCAGTATCTATCTTACCCCTAGTGAGACAAGCCTCTACATCCTTACATTTGCCCTCTAGCCATCCCTGCTTAGCCATTTTGCACTTCCTGTCGATCTCATTTTTGAGACGTTTGTATTCTTTTTTGCCTGCTTCATTTACTGCATTTTTATATTTTCTCCTTTCATCAATTAAATTCAATATTTCTTCTGTTACCCAAGGGTTTCTATCAGCCCTCGTCTTTTTACCTACTTGATCCTCTGCTGCCTTCACTACTTCATCCCTCAGAGCTACCCATTCTTCTTCTACTGTATTTCTTTCCCCCATTCCTGTCAATTGTCCCCTTATGCTCTCCCTGAAACTCTGTACAACCTCTGGTTCTTTCAGTTTATCCAGGTCCCATCTCCTTAAATTCCCACCTTTTTGCAGTTTCTTCAGTTTCAATCTGCAGTTCATAACCAATAGATTGTGGTCAGAATCCACATCTGCCCCTGGAAATGTCTTACAATTTAAAACCTGGTTCCTAAATCTCTGTCTTACCATTATATAATCTATCTGATACCTTTTAGTATCTCCAGGATTCTTCCAGGTATACAACCGTCTTTTATGATTCTTGAACCAAGTGTTAGCTATGATTAAATTATGCTCTGTGCAAAATTCTACAAGGCGGCTTCCTCTTTCATTTCTTCCCCCCAGTCCATATTCACCTACTATGTTTCCTTCTCTCCCTTTTCCTACTGACGAATTCCAGTCACCCATGACTATTAAATTTTCGTCTCCCTTCACTACCTGAATAATTTCTTTTATCTCGTCATACATTTCATCAATTTCTTCATCATCTGCAGAGCTAGTTGGCATATAAACTTGTACTACTGTAGTAGGCATGGGCTTTGTGTCTATCTTGGCCACAATAATGCGTTCACTATGCTGTTTGTAGTAGCTTACCCGTATTCCTATTTTCCTATTCATTATTAAACCTACTCCTGCATTACCCCTATTTGATTTTGTATTTATAACCCTGTAATCACCTGACCAAAAGTCTTGTTCCTCCTGCCACCGAACTTCACTAATTCCCACTATATCTAACTTTAACCTATCCATTTCCCTTTTTAAATTTTCTAACCTACCTGCCCGATTAAGGGATCTGACATTCCACGCTCCGATCCGTAGAATGCCAGTTTTCTTTCTCCTGATAACGACGTCCTCTTGAGTAGTCCCCGCCCGGAGATCCGAATGGGAGACTATTTTACCTCCGGAATATTTTACCCAAGAGGATGCCATCATCATTTAATCATACAGTAAAGCTGCATGTCCTCGGGAAAAATTACGGCTGTAGTTTCCCCTTGCTTTCAGCCGTTCGCAGTACCAGCACAGCAAGGCCGTTTTGGTTAATGTTACAAGGCCAGATCAGTCAATCATCCAGACTGTTGCCCCTGCAACTACTGAAAAGGCTGCTGCCCCTCTTCAGGAACCACATGTTTGTCTGGCCTCTCAACAGATACCCCTCCGTTGTGGTTGCACCTACGGTACGGCCATCTGTATCGCTGAGGCACGCAAGCCTCCCCACCAACGGCAAGGTCCATGGTTCATGGGGGAAGTTTTTTCTGATAGCCACGCCAAAATCTATAAATATCGATTTTATATACTCTGATGGAAAAAAACGAAAGTTGGCAGCAGTGTTTCTACATGCGAAAGGTTATGTTTATTCAGTTTTCGCGCCAGTCACATGAGAGTGGTGCTAGTAGGATGTGAGGATGCAAATCAGATTTGCTTTGATTACACGCTGTAACGGCTGTGAGCCTTAGTTACCTTTGAGATTGGACGTGGTGAACTGATGTTAGTAAAGGATGCCTGCAAGGTCGTGTAATATGGCTACGAGAAGCTGGATGTTCTTTCTACGATACTGCGGTACTATGTTCAGACCATCCTATGATCAAAAAAATATCACAGTACATAATTAAAATAATAATGTGAGAAACATTTACGTAACATTTACACTCTAGAGCGACAAACTTATGGTATTAAGTGCAACCTTAAAATATGTAGGGACCCTTCTTACTCCTGGCACGCAATTGTCACGCTTGCTGCATCAAAAACTAGAAGTCGACGCTAAGCTTCAAATAGCTGCAAACTGCTGCCAGCAGTGATGAGAATGTCACCTACGTACAGAACGAGTCACAATGTAAAAACTCTCAAAAGAACAGAAAATATGAATTGACAAAATTAATAAGTTCAGATACGTCCAAATCCGTAATTTTGATGTTTACGACTCGTGTGGATCAGCACGGCCAACAACTTTTGACAATGACATGCTAAGGGTGGAAGTGGAGGTAAACCCGCCTCAAACAGTCGAAGGACTGTCACTCTTAACCAGCCTTGGTCGATCATCCAAGAACATTTATAGCAGACTAGTGAAGACAAAGTTAACCAATCCACCATATGTAACTAACTGCATCAGTGACATAACACAGAAACGTTTTTCGATCACTTCATCGCTGGATCGAAAATGGGTCCTCTATGTTAATCCAAAACGCAACAGGCACTGTCTGTTTCGGAACGAGTCGACACGATGTACCACTAACTCAGGTTTACATTCCAAAAATTCCCTTTTCGTGTTTAGTGCAATATTTGCAGGGTTCTTGTTTCTGAAGTTCAGAAACATGGACGAACTGTCAGTGCAGTCATTTACTGTCAACTGTTGCGCCTAATAAATCAGTCTTTAATTGATGAGTGCCCAGCCACAGTTATCAGTAAAGGCATTATTCCTCAACACGATAATGCAAGACTCGTCCGATACTGCACCATCGGATTTCCATTTATTCCAAATACCACAACATTTTCATAGTGGCAAAAAGTGTGAAACTTTGGACGATGTCAAAAATTCCATCTCCAGATATTTTGCTCAATAACCAGTTGATTTTTATCGCTCCCTCATTGATAATTTACACACTAGATGAAAAAATGTTGTTGCTAACGAGGATGATTATATCACTGATTAAAAATAAAAACATTTTAACAGTTTATCTGTCGAATTTATTGCACAAGAATGACATTGCTTCCAGGTCCGCCAAATACGTCTGACGGCGTGAAATGAATTCCTGAAGACACCACGCTTCCGTCTCATGCACGAGTGTCGGTAATGCGATCTAAATAGTTAGAATTATATATTAATACATTCAGCTGCTGACGGGCGTTGATATACGAGGGGGACAGGTGACGATGTGTGCCCCGACAGGGACTCGAACCCGGGATCTCATGCTTACTTGGCAGACGCTCTATCCATCTCGGCCACCGAGGGCAAAGAGGATAGTGCGACTGCAGATACTATCTCTCGCACGCCTCCCGCGAGACCCACATTCTCACCTTATACGTCCACACACTACATTCGTCGAATCCCTACCCAACACACTCATTACTCTTGGAAGAGATTCTTACCAAGTCCCGTAAGAGTTCGGGTAATATGTGTGCATCCGCACAGAAGAAGAAGGTAATGGCCGGTATTACCAAAACTATATACTTATATGGATATGGTGTCTGAAAAAATATCAGAAAAGAGCTTTACGCACAGTCATTGATGAAATAGGAAAATAAAATTCCATCACAGATTCATTACGTATTTTCTCCACTGCCGCATTACTAAAATTGTTTAATCATCTCATATGAGAGAACAATTTCTAATGAGTCATTCTTGCTTTCACTGCCACTAAAAATAAATAAAAAAATTAAAAAAACATCCGGACTGGGTTGAGCCCTAGCTCGTTTTTTCACCTCAAACATAGTACTTACGTTCTTGTTAAGGTTATTGAATGAAATGGGTACGTTACAGTACAATAAATATACCAATTCGTATCTTACATCGATATCTCTGTGTGCATAAACCTTCATATGAGCAGAATATGCTCGAAACGCGCAGTATAGTGCTAAGTGAACAGAAGGAATACATAAATGTGACTGTCAGTAGTACAACGCAAAAAACTTATTTCATAAAGACACAGTCTCTACAGTTAGCCACTTCAACCACGATTAATAATGATATTATACTATTCAAATCTGACAGTCAATCTTTTTATATACAGCTTATTAGACAGACAGTACACATTTTCATATGGGTACTATTAATGCAAATTTATAGCTCATCTGCAGATCAGAATTGTACTGTGATTACACTCTTGAAACAACAAAATTCAAATGCTTCTTAGTATCTTACAAGGAAAGCAAAGTCATAATTTTTATTATGAAGTTAAAAGTAAATTAATTACTTTTCCAGAAGTCGTTTATTATTAATGCAGAACTTATTCATTTCTGATGGAGAGCAATGTACTGTACACAATTTAATTATAAGCAATGAACAGTGACAAGTTTATTAACCACATAGTGGAGGTATTCATTCGCCATAATCTAATACCGCATTAGTTCCTTCACATTCGTGGTGTAATACTTTCGACGTGGTGAAAGTAATACTGCGCTCGCTGTCCTTCGATAATAAGATATTTCGCTGTAGTGAAAGTATTGGCAGCTATCACTTTATAACGATGTTTCGCTGCAAAGTAGTTTTATTTTAAGACGACTTGTGAAACTTACTTCATTGTCCTCTGCTTGTCATCATACACGTATGAAACTAACAATGTTAATACTTCATAGAATAACTAAACTACAGATCCGTTTTCTTCCTAGGAGGTATTTCAGCACTAAAATAAACTCAGTTTTCGACGTGAAACAAATGCGCTTCAAGTGTACGTCTTTAATTTGTCTTTACAATTGAAGATTTTTAGTTAGCACTATTGTATTACAGGGCTAGCACATGGCGCCCGTCACGTCCCATAGCTTTTTTTTTTTTTTCCTCAACTCAAATTTTTTACCTATGCTGTTAGTATTGTAACGTTAACATGTTTGCAAAAGCTCTTTGCATATGATTTAGGTACATATTAGTATGAGGTATCGCTCAGTTAAAGAAAATCACATAAAACAGTAAACGATGGTTGTATTTATGAACAGACTTACTTTTAACAGCATGCAGTATTCGTTGATTTTGGAAACATACATAGAATGAAGTATAAGAGCGATGTAATGAAACTTTATAGCACACTAACGTCATATTCTGTTTATGTTTTCGAATCATTAATCTTGCATCTTCCACCTTCGGATCCTGGATCCGATACAGAATTTAATTCAGGAGGGTTAGCTCGAGACTGTAATTCATGCTGACGAAAATATGATACGCAGTATCTGTTTATTAGAAGCTGTCCCTTTATAACAAAGGCAATGCTCTCTCATTAGTCCGTACTGCAGTTCTACGCAGTGCTTCAAAGTTTTCCCTTGTATTGTGTAGAACATACAGTTTACTTTTTTCGTGTTTTTACGCTCGATAATGAACTATCTACATATGCTCTCGTTCCATGATGGAGTTTGGTTTAGCTTATGTGGTCCTTTGAATAAAAAAAATAGAATGGCATTAAAATCACTCTGGACGAAAACTGCAAGCAAGCAAGTGCTTGATATTTATGTCTTAAGTGTCTGTCCACCTCGTTCTGTCCGGTCAAGATGAACCTGCGTGGTTCTTGACTTATACATAAACGAAAAAAAAATGTCATAACTTTCCGACGTCGCGTTTTATGGTATACAGCTAGAATTCAACTTCGCTTATTCTTTTTCTCCGTCTCTTTTCAGCCAACATGCCTCACATGCGTCGATGTAACAAAATTACATACGGAGCCCTTGCCTACAGTAACGCAACTGCGCAGAAAGACATAATTCATTCAGAAAAGTCGCCTATTCGTGTCTGCTCAGATATATCTTCATTATGCGACAACGTCTGATGTCTCGAGTTAATAGCCATCATCGAACCTATTTGACAGTAAACAGTCATTGTTCCTCAACAATTCTTTGCAAGGACGCTCAAAGGCCACTGCACTTCCTAAGGTTGTGTTGCGAACCCGTAATTCTAACAATTACATGGCATCTCCATTTTACGTCATTTGAATAACGTTACATTTTCCCATGACTCCAGTGCATATTCCTATGTGCAGTTGTGAACCTATGTACAGTATTTTATCTATAGTACTCATTGATTGATTCTTTTAAGCAGTGTCGAAATAATTACAGATATTAACTGGCTAAGAGAAGAACAGGAATAACTGGGACGCCGCACCGAAATTTTCATTTTGAAGTATTACTTGAAGAAACAAAGCTCTTTTTAAATATGAAAATAATTCATAATGATTTTCTTGCACGAATGTGCGCTCTTTTCTTAAGGGGCTCCGGAACGCCCTATACTTGCAATGTTAAAATAACGCTTATAAATTACATCTTTCCTCACAAAGTATTTGAGATAGGAAGTTGAACTTCTTACAGATTATTTATTGGAATATGGGCTACAACTTAACACAGGGATTTTACAAAATTTTTGTTCAGTTATTAAAGATGATTTTTTTTCAATTGTAATGAAAATTCACAACACTTTTTTGCAATTTTTTATTTATATATTCAGAAATATACAGTTTTTTGGAAAAAGGCTGTGTTAAATTATGCAGAAGGTACTGTGTAACATTTACTGAAAGTTTGAAACAAATATGTTTGGAAGATCCTTAGAAAACATGTAATTAGTATGAGAAAATAAAAGTTATGGGAATCGAGCGACAAAGATTGGATTAAATTTTTAGTGAATTCCAGGTCCATAGGATGGATTATCTTCATCCTCTGCAAACACCTCCTCCAGCTTCCTCTTGTTCCTCCTCCTGTTTACTCTTGCTTGTATTTCTAGACTCTTTACAGCCCTGTCTGCAGCTCGAAGGCGTTCCTTGTCTAAAGCAAACATCGCTCGTTGTTGTGTTCGTAGATTTTGCTACCATTTTCTTCAGTTGCAGTTACTGCAGCAGTGCTCCAAAAGGTGGTCATGTATGAACACTTATCACATTTCAGTTGTATTTCACTAGCAAGTCCTACGTGCTTTATTATGGAGAGTTCCAGACCAACTTCACTACAATGAATACATCTTACACGGTTTGAAAAAATTCCTTTGAGAACCGACATATCAAATATTTCATTCACATCCGATTCGCCCATAAAACATTCATAGTTTTCACTCATTGAACCAAGCTTCTTCTGTGAAGTATTTTCTTTCCCACTTTGACTGCTATGGGCAGGTGTACTTGAGAGGTTAGGTTCACTCACTTGGTTATCGTCTTTATTGTTTCGAGTAATAACACATACCTTTGGCTTTCCAACATTTCTCCTTTTCTTAAAAGCCTTCAGAGGATTTCTAATAACTTTACTTTTACTCATTATTATACTTCAACAAAACAGAGACTCAAGAAACAGAATTAATTACGAATATTTTCGAGATAACAACAGAGTAAATAAACATGAAACAATCGACAATCACACCAGCGATATATATTGAACCATCACAGGTTAGCCACAACACATACTTTATCTCGCATCACTAAAATGTACCTGATGAACACGGACGTTAATAATAACACCATTTGACAGCAGTTTAACAGCGCCACAGTGGGTCACGCCCATGTAGAACACATTTCAAAAAAAATTTAAAAATAGTTGTAGTCTTCGGAATTGAATAAATTATATATCTATTAAAAGGTAATAGTCTGCAGATTCAGAAAACGCAAAAATGTAAAAATTGAACTTTTCATGATTTTGAGCCCTTCCGGAGCCCCTTAAGGAAATGTTCCATGTTGCTGCAAAAAATATAATAAAACGTTTATGAACTGTGAAATCAGATCAAAGATATCAGATAAATCAGGGTGTGGCTGAAGTGAATAGGAAGAATGAGACTTCTTATGTTTTATATGTGTAAAACAAAATGAATCGAGGACCGAGACTCTTCTCGGTGAACTGAACTACTTTATTTCTTGCCTTTGCACACATCAGACACAATGTATAGAAGCCTCTCTTTGTGTTACTAAAAGCTTCTTAATTCGGTTGTATTCCTATTTCACTTTAAAATCAAAGTAATGTTCGCAATTATTAAGTGATACATAGTTTATGATTTTGTAATGTCTGTTACAGAAAATCTAGCTGGAACGGTGGGATCGTGGTGAAGAGACGCAATGTGCTGAGTGCAGTTGACTTCCAATCACTGAATTCATTCTGCTATAAGTAAAGCGCGTTCCTGAGATCATTTAACAGTGACTTGCGATCATTTTGAGCAAGCACAAAATACACGTTATCTGGCCATTGTTTACTGCTTCTCTCTTTTCTGTCAGATACATAAACTACAGAACCGATGGTGGTATCAAATTACTACTACTCTTGTTTTCAAATCAATGCATTCTTTTTAGATGCGTACCTGCTGCAATAGGAAGAACGTGCCACGGTCAGCAATGACTGTTGCTCCAGGCTCTCATTTGTTAATCAGTTGATCTCAGTTTCTATCATCATTTCGGTTTCAAGTTCAGTAGGACCATTTAAAATTAACCCATCAAACTGGTAGCAAGTACGTCCTTGAAACACTTCAGTCCATTGCTGGATGGCGTTACCTTTAATTCAGTTTCTCTCAACTGAACATCTGCTGATTAATCAATGTTTGAGGCTGCTTATGGATAATAGCAGTGCTTGTAAGGATTAAACCAAAGATTCCTATCTAAACATTCCTTCTGTTCTGTTGGTAGTTCCCATGTTACGTCTTGATGAGGCAAGGCGAGATAAGAGGCAAGGCAGTGACTTGGACACCTAGAGCTCCCTCGGGAGCACGGCCTCGCTTTCATTAGACGAAGTGCGAAGGGCTGGGGCGAAGCGCCAACGTGTCACCAAAGGCAGCTAGGAGCGGCCGGGTGTCGACGTCCGCTAGCTGTGCCCTGCACGGCATGGGGTCAGAGTTTTATCTAAAGAAGTTATATAACAAGCCGTGATAAAAAACTAGCCCTGAGCAAAATATCGCTCATTTACAAGCCGAGACACTAGGTTAGAGCACAATTCTAAATACTGTCTAAGGCAAGGAAGAAAGAAAAAAGATGCACCAAGAAGGAATTATCCGAATGGGAGAGAAATCAGTACATGTGGTGTACATGTACAGATAAACAAATGATTACAATTTAAAAAAAAATGATTATTTATTCAAGAGAAACGGCTTCACAAATTGAGGAAGTCAATGACAAACACATTGGCCCACCTGTGGCCCTTATGTAAGCAGTTATTCGGCTTGGCCCTGATTCATAGATTTGTTACATCTCCTCCTAAGGGATATCATGTCAAATTCTGTCCAACTGCTGCATTACATAATCAGAATCCCGAGATGGTTGGAGAACCCTGCCAATAATATTCCAAGCGTTCTCAATTGCGGAAAGATACGGCGATCTTTTCGGCCGGGGTAGGGTTTGGTAAGCATGAAGACAAGCGGTAGAAACACTCGCCATGTATTATCTTGCTGAAATGTAAGACCAGAATGGTTTGCCATAAAGTGCAACTAAAGGGGACGTAGAAAATCATCGACGTAGCACTGTGCTGTGAAGGATGATAATCAAAGGGGCCCTGCTATGATAAGAATTGCCACCTCAGACCATCACTCCTGGGTGTTGGGCAGTATGACGGGTGACAGCCAGGTTGGTATCCCACCTCTGTCCGGGACGTCTACAGACAAGTCTTCGCAGGTCACTGGTGATCAATTCGAAGCGGGACTCATTACTGAAGACAGTTCTACTCCAGATTATGAAACTGCAGGCCGAAGACGTGTCTGGATACATCCCGAACAGCAGTGGGATACCAACCTCTCAGCCACAAGTCATATGGCCCGACAAACAGGAGTGATTGTCTGGGGTGTCATTTTATTTCATATCAGGACCGCTTTGGTTGTCATTCGAGCAACCCTTACAGCACAGCGGTAAGTCGACAATATTCTACGCCCCCCTTCGTTGTGCTTCATGACAAGCCATCCCGAGCTTACATTTCAGCAAAATAATGCCCGCCCGCACACGGCGAGTGATTTTACTGCTTGTTTTTGTGTTTGCCAAAGCCTACTTTGGCCAGAAAGATCGCCGGATCCTTCCCCGACTGAGAACATTTGGAAGATCTAACACGCCAGTTGTGCAGAATTTGACACAATATCCCTCAGGAGGATATCCACTAACTCTGTCAATTAGTGCCAAGGCGAACAGCTGCTTCCATAAAGGCCGGAGGTGGACCAGTGCATTGCTGACTTGCTCAGTTTGTGAAGCGCCTTCTCTTCTTTGTCTGTGCATGTACATCACATCTACCGATTTCCGTCCTATTTGGGCAATTCCTTCGTTGTGTGTTGCATTCCTTAAAAAAAAAAAAGGAAAAAAGAGAGAGAGAGTGTAATGTATTTTTCTCTGACTACTCGCTTCCGAGACGCAGTCGAGTGATGGCCTGGTCGTAGGTACCAATCTCTGTTGCCGCGTGGGAAATGGGCTCACCTGGGTTTCTTTTAGAAATTTTCTCTCTTTGCAAACGGCGGCGTGGTAACTTCTTGCAGCTGCTCCACGCGGAGTGAACAGCCTCACGCCTAGTAAACAGCGGGAAGAGATTTCACTGGGTAATATTAAGAAAGTAACAGAGAGTGAGAGGCAGGGCGTCACGTCTGAGAAATCCAGAAATCCATAACCTCAATAAACTTCAAGAACAAGTACTTAATTTTCAAATAGATTGCTCACTTAGAAAAAATAAACTACCTAAAACGGTGTTTGCATCACTCTGATTTGAATAGTTCGTATTTTCTTTTTTAAAATTTAACACTTCTTTCTCAATGCTCTTTTGACCACACGAAATCATTACGTACAAAATGTTCAGTAAAAGTAAACCCTGTAGTCTCAGTGTAGTTAAATAGAGCGCATTGTGCCTCTAGAGACCCTGCGGCTTGTGCACGCTGTTCGGTCTGCCAGCATCCCTCGAAGGGTCACATCAAGCCGCGATCAGTGCAGGATTTGTCTGACGACCGATGGTTGGAGTAGAAGACCAATTACCAATGCATAACTCCGACGAGTTGTCACGCCGGTGTAACGTGAAGCTGTGTCCGTTATGTTTTGCGACGATAACATGTACGGGTGTTGGATAACTCTCATCATCATCGAGACTAACTTCAGGGCTCTGCAGTGTCTTTCCTAGACCTCCAACCCATATTGAAGCCCCATAGACAACATTTCTGCTATGTTGCGTCTTTCAAGACAATAAGGTGGCAGCACACGTTGTCGTATCGACACGCCCTCTTGATTGTCACAATGATACGCTGCGGTTGGACCCCTCCCTCACCCACCAAAATCACATAGCTACCCACAGGCTCAGATGTCTTGATGAAAATTGTCGCGCAATGGAATAACGATATAGAATCGGGTGGCCCCTTACAAAAGAGTCCTGCATGTTGGTTCTCACATAATATAATAAAAGGGAACCATCTAACTGATGAATAGGAAGATCGATCCAAAGTAACCCCAGTTTCTATCATTTCCTCCTCTCACACACTTGAACATAAATTAATAACAGAATGTTACTGAGAGCGATAAAAAGCAGAGAACTAACATTTACAAGCACGCAATACAGCCAGCAGCTGTGGCCAAGCGGTTCTAGGCTCTTCAGTCCGGAACTGCGCTGCTGCTAATGTCGCAGGTTCGAATCCTGCCTCGGGCATGGATCTGTGTGACGTCCTTAGGTTAGTTAGGTTTAAGTAGTTGTAAGTCTAGGGGACTCTTGACCTCAGATGCTAAGTCCCATAGTGCTTTGAGCCATTTGAACCATTTGAAAAAGCACTGAATAACTTTAAATTACTGGTTGCTGTAAGGTGGCCATTGTATAAAGTCTGTCTAACGCTCATGCTGAAGACCGTCTCTGTCCAAACTCGAATGTGTCCTGAACAGAACTGCCTGGTAATTCTCCTTCGCCAATGAAAACGCTCCTCTAAACATTGGCGTACGATTAAACTTTTAACAAAATATATATATCCGCACCTTGGGACAATTTTATAGCAATAGCCAACTGGTTATCTTCCCTCGTATATCGTTTTTAAACCATTGTCTAGCACTATGGTGAAGTCCTTATTGCAGCCAATACGTTGCTCTCCTCTGAACTGCAGCACTATCATAGAGATTTTAGAACACAGTACTCCATGCTGCGGAAACAGTTAGGACGTTTGGAGTATGCATACGTGTGTACTACTTCGGGTGCTTAACGGCGAATGTCAACTCCGCGACGCGGTAGGCCGAGTAATAGTGGACTGTTAAGCTGACGATTAACATACTCTGCGGTAACAAAAGTCATGTATCGCGTACACCAGGTGTAAGGGGGCAGTGCATTGGCGAAGCTGTAATTTGTATTTAGGCGATTCATGTGAAAAGGTGTCCGACGCGCTTAATGCCGCACGACGGGAATTCAGTGTCTATGAAAGCGGAAAGGTAGTTGAAGCTAGACGCATGGGAACTTCTGTTCTGCAAATCGTTAGGCAATTCAATATTCGAGTTCCACAGCGTCAAGAGTGTGCCGAGAATATCAAAATATGAAGCATTACCTCTCACCACAGGTAACACAGCGGCCCGAGAGCAGCAGCTTTTGGCTAGAGTTGTCAGTGTTGACAGACAAGCAGCACTGCGTGAAACAACACCAGAAATCAATGTTGGACGTACGACGAACGTATCTGTTAAAGTATTGCGGCAAAATTTGGCGTTAATAGGTTACGGCAGCAAACGATCGACGCGAGTGTCTTTGCTAACAGCACGGCATCACCTGCAGAGCCTCTTTTGGGCTCGTGACCATATCGCGTCGACCTTAGACGACTGGAAAACCATTGACTGGTTAAATGAGTCCTGGGGTCATTTGGTAAGAGTTGATGGTATGGTACGAGTGTGGCGCAGTCCCCATGACGCCACGGAACCATGTTGTCAACAAGGCACTGTGCAAGCTGATGGTGGCTCTGTAATGGTGTGTTTACATGGAAAGGAGTGAGTCCAGCTGAACCGATCATTGACGGGAGATGTTAATGTTCGCCTGTTAGGGGACCATTTGGAGCCATTAATGGACTTCATGTTCCCAAACAAAGACGGCATTTTTATGGCAGTGTGCCATGTCACCAGTCCACAATTGCTTGCAACTAGTTTGAAGAAAATTCCGGACAATTTGAAAGAATGATTTGGCCCCCCAGATCACCCGACATGAATCCGATCGAACATTTATGGGACACAATCACGTAGTCGAGAAGTCAGTTCGTGCACAAAAATCTTCGTCGGCAACATTTTCGCAACTATGGATGCCTATGGAGGCAGGAGACTTCTAACGTCTTGTTGACTGCATGTCACGAGGAGTTGCTGCACTAAGCTGGGCAAAAGCCGGTCCGACACGATATTACGAGGTATCCCGTGACTTTTGTCACCTCCCTGTATTATATTTCAGTGCGGCAGTTCTGTGCTATCAAGAAGCTCGTTTCCTGTCTTAACTGTTTCATTTTTTTGCTCACGCTTTATGTGTTTCACTAAATTTTATAAACAAACGCACCTTACAGCTTCACCAAATTTCAACCACGAAATTTAGACACGGCCTTTGCCTGTTCAGTCGTAATGTTTTCTTCATGTGCATCAACAGTTATTGTATAAGTGTAATTAAATACCAAACGCAAAGACATATTATCAGTTTTGGGAAATTAGATGTTTGACTATAACAAAGATTGATTCCATTATAGAAAATTCTACTAAATAAAGCTACAGGTTCGAGCGCAGATTTCCATTAGTTTTCAGCAGAAGTGATCAGAATGGGCTCTTTGCTACATATAGTTCCTATTTTATTAAGCTGCAAATCATGTGAATGAAAATATCCTAAAGTTGTCAAAATTTAATTAAACGGGATCAAGTGTCAGCTGTCAAGAAAATTTCGTTGCTTGTTACGTAATTCGCCGCCACTGACCGGACCTGTCGTACTTTTCCAAGCTTAAGGCCCTCATGATAACATTTCAATTAATTTCGCGAACGTTACCCGATTTTTGATGTGGTTGGACCACATTCTTCGGTCGGTGAGGTCGTTGCTCTCCAAAAATGGAGATCATAATCAGTTTGCAAGTATTCAGGTGGTAGGCCTAATGCTCACTATAAAGATATTATTTCATGAGCTTTACTCGCTATGTGGGAGGTAGTAAATGGGAGAACATCAGCAGGTCAAGCGTGCGCTAGACTTAGGATATTGTTGTGCTTGGTCGACATCATTCTGTGCTGCTTTAGGTCATACTCTGCTGTAAGCTCCAAAAACGTCACGATACGCTCTGAAAGCAGAAATATACTAGAATTTATTGGGTATCTGTTATGTGCATTTCTTCAAGATCTAAAGCCTATCTGTCCAGGAATAGCATGTCCTGCTGCTATCGAAAAAACAAACACGATTGGATTATGTAAATAAATATGAACGACTACTTGTAAAAGAAGTACGGGGTGTCCACAAGTTCCAGTTCCAAAATGCTGTAGAAAGAGAAACACTGCTCAGAATGACGCCAGTTTTCAACGGCGTCCTATTGACGTAAGGGGAAACGGTATGGAAAAAAAATTGACCAGTATATGGCGCTGCAGGCGTGAGAATATGTGCATACCAACCGGCGAGCAGCACGCAGCTGTTCCTCAATTTGCGTCTTAGACGCCCAATATCACTGTTTCTCTGACGAATCGTGCGCTGCCGCTAAAGCTCCTTTACAAGAACGGTGATTTTGCGCCAGTAGCAGTGCAGAAGTTCCGAATACTCAAGCGTATGAAAAAGGGCATCGGTCCGACGTTTGTTAATGGTCTGGAGAAAATGATCACAAAATTTGAAAAGAAAGATTGTTTTTAAGTGCAAAGTGGTAAAAAGAGAAAAGCAGTTGTTCCGAATTTGCAGCGTTGCAGGAGGGAATTGTCCAAACTCTGGACATGCCTGCGAGCCTGATGGAAAAACCATACGAAACAATCCGTATTGCTATCCCTACAAAAACACCCATGTTCAGGACTTGCTTTCTGCTGACCCGTCAGCAAGACAAACGTCCGCTCTGGAATTTCTTACTCACATGGAAATTGACAATGAATGACTATGGCACATTCTGTGGACAGATGAAGCCCATTTGCATCTCCAAGGACATGCCAATACTCAGAACTGCAGAATATATGGAACGGACAATCCGCACACACATCAACCGGTGGCACTTCGTTTTGCAAATTGATCGGGTGGTGCGTGTTGACAGCATCTTATAACGTAGAGTCATATTTTTTGGAGGAGATGAATCGTGCGAGACCTGTTAACTGTACCGTCACTGGTAAACACTATGAGAGTTGTTTGTGTAGCAACGTCATTCCAGCCCTTTAACAGCATGGATGTGTGGCTAGGATCATTTTTATGCAATATGGCGCTCCTCCGCATATAGCACAGTCAGTGAAGCGGCTACTACTGAGGCATTTTGGAAATGCTAGAATTATCAGCAATCATTTCCTTACAGCCTGGCCGTCCAGATCACTTCACCTTAACCCGTGTGGTTTCTGGCTGTAGGGTTATAAGAAGGATGTTGTGGTCAGTGTTCCGATTACGAACGTAGCTGAACCGGATCCACGCATTGTGCAACGCATTCTGAACGTGGACGCAGAGACATTCCGATTTGTTATGGAACATGCTGTTGCTCGATTTCTACTTGCGTCACAAAACGGTGGCCGGCCGCAGTGGTCTCGCGGTTCTAGGCACTGCAGTCCGGAACCGCGCGACTGCTACGGTCGCAGGTTCGAATCCTGCCTCGGGCATGGATGTGTGTGATGTCCTTAGGTTAGTTAGGTTTAAGTAGTTCTAAGTTCTAGGGGACTGATGACCACAGCTGTTAAGCCCCATAGAGCTTAGAGCCATTTGATCCACAAAACGGTGGACCGAGTATCAATCATGTCTAGCGACAGTCTCATGACGACGAGAAGTCGATATCATTTTGCTTTTTATGCTGTTTTTGCCATCAAGACATTTAAAAACCGATGTCAGTATGCTGTTTATACGGTTTATGGCCTCAGGACAGTTAAATATCCCGCCCGAAGTGGTACGACCCTGCCGCGGTGGATGGGCTTACCTAACTAACAGTTCCACAACTCTTGACTGCAGGATTTGTGCAGTCATGCAAATCGAACAAAACGGATGGTGTAATGTACAACTTAAACCATAGACGTTGTATTGCGATTAATCTGTTATTTGTAGTAGCCCCCATTTGCGTTACGTTTACCTGGTAATATATTCGTTAATCTTTCTTTTTTTCATGACTATTCTTCCTGCGTCTGTTTAAATTTGACGTAATTATGAGCAGTGGTTCTCCTTCTACAGCGTTTTAAACTGGAATTTTAGTTATGTACCCCCTCAATGTATAGTAAAACAGAAAGCAATTTAGCAATTGGGAACACACTGAATAACGCAAGGCAGTCGAAAAGCATCGTGGGTGGAGCACATGAAGACCATGACTGGATGCCAGTGTTCAAAAAAATGGAACCTTTTAAGGAAAAGAAAAGAAACAATAAAATTTTGCGTCCCGTCTGCGATGGAGTTACTAGACTTACACGAAACGTTCGATATTCACGGAGACTGAAGCGCTTACAACCGCTCGGCCACACCGGCCGGTGGAGGCCTATCAGATTGAAATAGTTACCGTAGAGACGTTCATACACCATCTGAAGAATGACTACTTTTCTTTACGTTTGTGGTAGAGGGTTGCGTCTTATGAGTCGGCTTTCCTTGGTTGGTGGGTGTGATTCCTCTAGCAGTCCTCTTTTTACCGAGGTCAGGCGTGAAAGTTGTTCTCGTCTGTAGCTTTGTGTGGTTTTCAACGGTGGCTGTTATTTTGGCCTGTGTTTATGAAGTGGGTCAGCGTTGCTGGTAATCGGAACATGACCGAGCTATTCTAAATAAAGTTTTAAAGTGGCCTACGTTTGTCTATTACTAGTTCTTCATTATCACATTAAGCATAGACATTCATACACCATTGAATGTCTGCATAACTTTGGATGCTCAGAGGTACAAACCCTTACAAAATCTTTTGCATTTAAAGTACTTGTGAGTTGATTCTTTAAAATTATATGTGCGTTTTATCCTAAATGTTCGGCTGTTTAAACTGTTACAGAATATTTGTTTCGCCAATTTCCTGTTTACCTTAAAGATTTTGTAGATTAAACGGGCAAAGTTTAATTCTTGCTTTAAGTTTATTATTCCAAGGCTAAAGACCGGTGTGCGAACTACAATCTATTTGTATTATATACAATAATTTTAACGCTTATTATGTGTTTGTTTTAGAATCCCAGTTCGACCAACCAGCTGTGTAATGCTTTGACTGAGATCAAGCCGTTTAACTTAACTGGCTATTGAATTCATTTCCAGCTACTTGTAATTCTATTTCAAAACTATTAAAAACGCATCTTTTTCCGCCTCTCTTGTGAATTATTGTTTTAAAGAATCATTTTCGTGCTGACTGCGCACGTTAAAAGATTGCTTAAGTTAAGTTTCTGGAATGTTTTTAAAATAGTGGTTATTCTAAAATATTGTTCTAAATAATTTTGATACCCTCGTGAGCGCCTCTGGGGCAAGCTTTTAAATGTTTCTGAGATCTAAGAGCGACTAACATTTCAAAATAAAAAATAAAACTATAAAATGGTGCTGTTTGGTACACGAGTACTTAGCATATTGCCACTTCCATGTTCCCTACCACTGAGATGGCGAAATAAACGATGCGACTAGATTGTGGATGATTGTAAAAGTGCGGTTTGGTGTGACGAATCACAGTTTGCTCCTGTGGCAATCCGATAGAAGTGTCTGGGTTCGGCGAACGCCTGGAGAATGTTACCTGCCATCAACTGTAGTGCTAAATGTAAATGTAAATGTCGTGTGCCTAGGGTCTGCCGTCGGGTAGACCGTTCGCCCGCTGCAAGTCTTTCGATGTGACACCACTTCGCGACTTGCACGTCGGTGGGGATGAAATGATGATGATTAGGACAACACAACGCCCAGTACCTGAGCGGAGAAAATCTCCGACCCAGCCGGCAATCGAACCCGCGGCTTTAGGATTGACATTCTGTCGCGCGACCACTCAGCTACCGGTGGCGGACGGCGTAGTGCTAACAGTGAATTACAGAGGAGATAATGTTACGGCATGGGGATATTTTACGTGATTATGATGTGATCCCCATACTAAGTTTGAGAAAGCGCCAAAAGAGGAAGGATATGAACACATCTTACACAGCACTGTGCAGTGCATACAGTAGAGGAACACTGTATAGACAATTATTGTGTGTATCATCATGACAGTACACCCTGCCATGAAGCAGCATATTTGAGACAATGTTTTGTTGATAATAACATTCTTGCATTTGAAGCCGTGGTATAGGGGTAGCGCCTTAAGTCCCAGGTTCGAATCTCGCCGCTGATTAAATTTTGATTAATAATCAGCATTGGCGGCCGAAGACTTTCAGCCTAAGAAGTCACCCTCATTCTGCCAATGGCCTTGTCGAAGAGGGCGGAGGACCTGACAGAGGTTCAAGGCACTCTCTTGTCCTAGGGGTGGGAAACTGCCTTTAAAGTCGGAAGAATCAGCAATAATCAACATCATGAGCATGCAGAAGGCACTGGAAATCACTGCATTAAAGACATGTAAAGTGTATCCACAGGACATGTGGCCTGTAATTCAAAAGGTGTCATGATGATCCCTCCGCTGGCAAAAGACTCCGGAATAGTCCCCAATTCGGATCTTCGGGATGGGACTGCCGAGGGGGAGGTTACCATTAGAAATAGAGTGAGTAATCAAAGAAAGGATAATGTACTACGAGACGGGGCGTGGAATGTCAGAAGCTTGGACGTGGTAGGGAAACTAGAAAATCTGAAAAGGGAAATGCAAAGGCTCAATCTGGATGTAGTAGGGGTCAGTGAAGTGAAATGGAAAGAAGACAAGGATTTCTGGTCAGATGAGCAAAGGGAAATATCAACAGCAGCAGAAAATGGTTTAACGGGAATAGGATTCGTTATGAATAGCAAGGTGGGACAGAGAGTGTGTACTGTGAACAGTTCAGTGACAGCGTTGCTGGGCCGGCCAGTGTGGCCGAGCGGTTCTAGGCGGTTCAGTTCGGAACCGCTCTGTTGCAACAGTCGCAGGTTCGAATCCTGCCTCGGGCATGGATGTTTGTGATGTCCTTAGGTTAATTAGGTTTAAGTAGTTCTAAGTTCTAGGCAACTGATGACTTCAGATATTAAGCCCCATAGTGCTCAGAGCCATTTGAACCATTTTCGAACGGGGTTGCTCTTATCAGAATCGACAACAAACCAACATCGACTACGATAGTTCAGGTATACATGCCATCGTCGCAAGCTGAAGATAAAGAGATAAAGTGTATGAGGATAATGAAACGGTGGTATAGTATGTGAATGGATATAAAAATGTAATAGTTATGGGGCATTGGAATGAAGTTGTAGGGGAAGGAGTAGAAGAAAAGGTTACAGGAGTGTAAGGGCTTGGGACAAGTACTTTGAAAGGAGTAAGTCTAATTGACTTCTGTAACAATTTTCAGCTAGTAATAGAGAATACTCTGTTCAATAATAATAAGACGATGAGGTATACTTGGAAAGGCCAGGTGATACGGGAAGATTTCAGTTAGATTGCGTCATGGCCGGACAGAGATTCCGAAAGCAAATACTGGATTGTAAGGGGTACCCAGGAGAAGACATAGACTCACATCACAATATAGTAGTGATGAAGAGTAGGCTGAAGTTTAAGACATTACTCAGGAAGAATCAATACGCAAAGAAGTGGGATACGCAAGTACTAAGGAACGACGAAATACGGTTGAAAATCTCTACGGCTATGGATACAGTAATAAGGTGTAGCTCAGTAGGCAGTACAATTGAAGAGGAATGGACATCTCTAAAAAGGGCCATCACAGAAGTTTGGAAGGAAAACATAGTTACAAAGATGGTAACTGCGAAGAAACCATGGGTGACAGAAGAAATACTTCAATTGATCGATGAGAGGAGTAAGTATAAAAGTGTTCCAGGAAACTCATGAATACAGAAATACAAGTCGCTTAAGAATGAAAGAAGTAAGAAGTGCAGGGAAGCTAAGATGAAATGGCTGCAGGAAAAATTTGAAGACATCCAAAAAAAAATTATTGTCGGAAGTACAGACTCAGTATACAGGAAAGTCAAAACAACCTTTGGTAACATTAAAAGCAGGGGTGATGACATTAAGAGTGCAATGTAAATTCCACTTTTAAATGCAGAGGAGAGAGCGAATAGATGGAAAGAATACATTGAAAGCATCTATGAGGGGGAAAATTTGTGTGATGTGATAGAAGAAGAAACAGGAGTCGATTTAGAAGAGGTGGGGGTTCTAATATTAGAATCAGAATTTAAAAGTGCTTTGGAGGACTTAAGATCAAATAAGGCAGAAGGGATAGATAACATTCCATCAGAATTTCTAAAATCATTGGGGGAAGTGGCAACAAAACGTCTCATCACGTTGGTGTGCAGAACGTATGAGGCTGGCGACATACCATCTGACTTTCGGAAAAGCATCATCCACACAATTCCGAAGTCAACAAGAGCTGACAAGTGCGAGAATTATCGCACAATCAGCTTAACAGCTCATGCACCCAACTCTCTTACAAGAATAATATACAAAAGAATGGAACAGAAAATTGAGAATGCGCTAGATGACGATCAGTTTGGCCTTAGGGAAGGTAAAGGCACGAGAGAGGCAATTATGACGCTGCGGTTATTAATGGAAGAAAGACTACAGAAAAATCAAGACACGTTCGACAATGTAAAATGGAGCAAGATGTTCGAAATTCTGAAAAGTTATATTGGTAAGCTATAGGGAGAGACGGGCCATATACAATATGTACAACAGCCGTGACGGAACAATAAGAGTGGACGACCAAAAATGAAGTGCTCGTATTAAAAAAGGGTGTGAGACAAGGATGTAGCCTTTTGCGCCTACTGTTCAATCTCTACATCGAGGAAAAACTGATGGAAATAAGAGAATGGCCCAGGAGTGGAATTAAAATTCAAGGTGAAAGGATATCAATGATACGATTCGGTGAGGACGTTGCTATCTTGAGTGAAAGTGAAGAAGAATTACATGATCTGCCGATCAAAATGAACAGTCTAATGAGTACAGAGTATGGATTGAGAGTAAATCGAAGAAAGACGATAGTAATGAGAAGTAGTAGAAATGAGAACATCGAGAAAATTAACATCAGGATAGATGATGTTCACGTAGTAGATGAAGTTAAGGAATTCTGCTACCTAGGCAGTGAAATAACCAATGACGGGTGGAGCAAGGAGGACATCAAAAGCAGACTATCAATGGCAAATACGGCATTCCTGGCCAAGAGAATTCAACTAATATCAAATATCGGCCTTGATTTGAGGAAGAAATTTGTGAGAATGTACATTGTATGGTAGTGAAACATGGACTGTGGGAAAACCGGAACAGAAGAGAATCGAAGCATTTTATATGTGGTGGTACAGACGAATGTTGAAATTAGGTGGACTGATAAGGTAAGGAATGAGGATGTTCTGCGCAGAATCGGAGAGGAAAGGAACATGTGGAAAACAATGATATGGAGAAGGGACAGGATGATAAGACATCTGTTAAGACATGAGGGAATGGCTTCCATGGTACTAGAGGGAGCTGTAGAGGGCAAAAACTGTTGAACAAGACAGAGATTGGAATACGTCCAGCAAATAACTGAGGACGTAGGTTGCAAGTGCTAATCTGAGATGAAGAGGTTAGCACAGGAAAAAGAAAAAAACATTCCTGAAAAGTGCTAGCCTGCCCAGAGTCCCGACATGAATGCAATGCTACACCTTTCGTATGAGTTAGAACGTCGACTTCGTTCGAGGCACCAGTGTCCAAACCACTACCTTATCAGGCCTCCGTTTTTGGAGAATGTGATGTAATTCCTCCACAGAAATTCGGTCACCTCACTGAAAGTGTTCCTAGCGTACAAGATATGGAGAAGTCTCTACCAAGGGGAAATGGGTGCTGCCGGCTGCAAATCTAGTTCATGTCGACACGAATGGTGCTTACCGCTTCGTACCCACAGTCGATTGCGGTATGAAGATTCTGAGCCGAGTGGTTCAGACTACTCTGGGGCGATCTCGAACGCGGCCTCCCCCTTCCCTCTCAGCGCTATACTCGAACGAAGCAGCTGCTCGGATAGCAGAGTGCATGAAACGTTCTTTGGTCAGTCACGAATTGTCTGCCATAATTGAAGACAGATCAGCCACTTTAGTGTCAGAGAACATTCGTCCTCAAGGATCGGAAATGGGTTGCAGTGATATTAATAAACTGTGGAAACATTCACGTTAAGCTAACAAAATTAATATTGCTTATTAAAGTTAATGATGCCAAGGTGGTATAAGGAACAGAAAAACGATTGAAACTGATAGTAGATAATAACGATATCTTAAAGTTCGGTGTGGAATATACACTCTAAGAATAATAATAATAATAATAATGATAATAAAGACTACGCATCATGAAGGAGTTGTGAAAAGAGGCCACAAAGTGATATTCATACAGTTATCGATGGCCTAGGGTGACGACAGAACAAGAGAACTGAGCATTCGTCATAAAGAGGTACTCAGAGCCCCGGATTCATAGTTATCATCGACCTGAAATGCAATTGGTGCTCCAGTGACCATAAGGACCGTTGATTGGCGGCTCGCAGGAAGGGGGCTGAATCCACGGAGTCGCTTGCGCAGTCTACCATTGACCTCTACACGGCAACAAGACCGTTTTCAGTGGTGTATGGCACATTCAGCGCGGAGTCTCATAGATTGGAGAAGAATTGTCTTCAGCGATGAGTCCCGCTTCGAACACAGTCCAAATGACCAGCGAACACGTATCTGAAGACGCCACGGGCAGCAATGGGACACCAACTCGACTGTTGCCCGCCATACGACCCTACAACCATGAGCGATGCTGTGGCGTGCTGTTCCATTTCACAGCAGGGTTCCTTTGGTTCTCACACTTACAACACAGTGGTACGTGCTCTTCAATTAATGTCATCCTGGCCTTAGATTTCGGAAAGATAATGCCCGCCCACAGACGTTGAGAGTTTCTACTGCTTGTCTTCGTACTTGTCAAACACTACCTTGGCCATCAAGATCGCCGAATTTCTCCCCAGCTAAACAAAAAATTGGAGCATTATTGGCAGGGCCCTCCAATTAGCTAACACGCCAATTGAACAGAAATTGGCACGATATTCCTTAGGAGGACTTTCAACAACTCCATCAATCACTTCAACAATAACTTCTTGCATAACGCCGAGAGGTGGACCGGCGTGTTGTTGACTTGCTCAATTTGTGAAGCTCTTTCTCTTGAATAAAAAATCCAATTTAGTTTTTCTAAAATTGTAAACATTTGTTTTCCTTTACACGTACATCACAGGTACTATTTGTCAGCTATAGAATGGAAAACTCTTCCTATTGAAACGGGTGCCAGAGATTGGGATTCAATGAGATTCTTCTCAATGTCCGCTCCGAACATTTGTTCGAGAATACAGACAACTGACAAGTGAGAGCAACGTTTCAGAACGTTCGAGCAACAGACAGACTTGAAATCTTCGAACAGTTAAGGCAGAGGTGGTCTTGAGTGATAATAAGGTTGTGTGATAGCATCAATGAGTACAGTGTTAAAGGATGTCAATAACGTTAAGAAAATATTTTTGCTTAGCAAGAGTAACAGTATAGGAATTGCACAGTATCAGCGTAGTCAACATCAGATTTTCAGTTCTGAAGACGAAGATGTGGAGCATAAATGGATGAAATTCGAAATCATTATTCAATACGCCTTAGACCCTTATCTGCCGAGTAAGGTTTTAAAGGAAGAGAAGAAAGCCATCGTGATTCGACAGCCCTGTTAGAAAGTTACTGCAAAAGCAAAGCGAGCTTCATCGTATCATATAAGCAATGTCGAAGCCTAGATGACATACAAAAACTCACGAAGCAAAAATAAGCGTAATGAGAGCAATGCAACGATCAGTGAATGAATTTAAAAATAAGATTTTGCCAACTAGTCTGACTAAAACACTAAGAAATTTTGGTCTTAATAAGATCAGTAAGCTGATCGATATCGTTATACACATTCGCTTTCAATGATCATACTGACAACCAAACGGAAAACGACAGAAGGATGGCTGAAGTACTGATTTCGGTTTCCCGAAACAGCTTCACCTCGTAAAATTGCAGTACGGTCCTTCTTATAATGAATCGCACAAACGCCAGTATCGTAGGCATTTACATAAGTACTCTCGGAACATAAAATCAACGGTGATCGCTTAACAGTGGAAACGCATCTGGACCGGATGACATACCTGTGATATTCTGCGGGGATTGTGTGAAAGAACTTGTACCCCTTCTCGTAGTAATTTAACGTTGATCACTGGAAGAACGAAGGATAACTAGTAACTGGAGAAAGCAAGTCATTACCGTTTCCAAGAAGGGTCACTGGACGGCCGCACAAAATTAAGGGCTGATGTTTCTGACGTCATTGTGTTGTAGAATTACGAAACATGCTCTGTACTCACGTATTATGACGTTTTTTCGTGAACAAAACTACTGTTTACAAAAATCAAAGTGGATTCCGCAGACAGAGATCTCTGGAAACTCAGCTCTGTCTGCTAGTCCATGAGGTCCAGAGCACCCGTAGGTACCGGCTTCGAGTTTGATCCCATGTTCCTTGACTTCATGAAGGCATTTTATCTCTCAAGTCTCGCAATGTTATTTACTTAACAAAATAGGCGCATGGCGAGAATCTAAACAGATCTTTAACTGTATTCAGCAAATCCTTAGAGACAGAGCTCAGCACTTCGCTTTTACGGAAAGAAATCGACTGATGTAAAGGTAATTTCAGGAGTACTCCGAGGAAGTGTGATAGGAGCGTCTCGATTTACTATTTATGCAGATGATGTAGTCGATAACGTTGGAGACTCCATGAGACAGTACGCATATGACGCATGTTTCTACTGTACAAGCGAAGTAGTAACGATAGAGGCTTGTTGAGAATTGCAGGAACACTTGCAGAGGGTCGATCATGCATCCGGAGACTGGCAAATGATTCAGATCCTACGTAAATGTAACGTATTGCACACAAACAGATAAAGAAATTCACGCTGGCGACAGATCACTGGGAACGGTAACTAATGTAAAATACATAAGAGGAACGAACCAGAGAAGGCTAAGGTGGAATGACCGCGAGCAAACGGTCCAGTCACGTTAATCTAACCACCGCCTATGTTCGACGTCAACGTGCAATAACCACTAAGAGACGGCAGCTAGCAGTTCTTGGAGTGGAGAATATGTGAAGCATGTCGGTGGATGGACGCGGAGAAACAGTAGAGTTGTCGTCATGATGCGAAAACGGAGCGATTTATCTTACATCCAAAATGGCATGATCACTGTCTTTGTGGTCAAGAACCGAAGCGTTTCCGAACCGGCTTAGTTTGTAAAATGTTCGCGTGTGTCGCGGTATAAGTATAAGTGAAGATGTGTGCTGTCGAACAGACGTGCGCGCAAGTGACTGCCTGATGAACCAAGAGGCTACCAACAGTGTCTGCTAAACGACCGTTGAGGGAACGTACGTAAGCGGACGCTCGGTTCATGCACGCGTCAGTAACGCAACTGGACGTTCATTGAGTGACGACATCTGACCTTTTCAGATGAATACCGTTTATGCTCCATCGAACACATGGCCTTAGGCGGAATGTTTTTGTGGCATTCCCTGGGTGATCTCGTCATTCTGAAAGGTACAATGGATCAACACGAGTATGCATGTATCCTTGGGAACCTCATCCACACCTGCATGCAGTTTGTTTCTTCTCGGTACAACTTCATCTACCAGCAGGACAATGCAGTATGTTACACAACTCACAGTGTACGTACGTGATTCGATGAGCACCTTGATTCGTTTACCATTCTCCCCAGACCGCCTATCTCCCCGGACTAAAACACAGTCGAGAATCTGTGGGACCGATCTAGACGGTTATCCAGGCTTTTGACTGGTGGTCACGTTAATGACTGGACGGTGAATACCAAACTGAAGGCGAATCAGATGCCTGGCACTGACTCATTAGAAGAATATTAAGGAAATGTAACTCTTCCAAGAAATCAGCAGTGACTAGCAAAACACTTGTTCAAAGAGTTCCCGAGTGCTGCTCATCAGTCTGGGACCGTAAGCAGTTCGGAATTATAGAACGGAGAGAAGATACGACAAACAGCGTTTCGTCACGGCGTCGTTCAGTCGGCCTGAGAGCGTCGCAGAGATGTTCAGTACATTCCAATGGCAAACGCTACAAAAGGAACATAATGCATCGCGGACATGCTTGCAAGTGAATTTTCTAAAGGGTACGTTCCCGGAAGAGTCGGCTATATTCCACATACGTGTCGGGGAAAAATCACACCAAAGAACCTCGAGATTATACTGGGGCTTACCGACAATCGCTCTTAACACGCTTAATTTCTGATTGGAACAGGGAAGGGAGGAAAAGGCAGTAGTATCGCAACCACCCCCCGCCATACACACTAAGGTGGGTTGTGGTTTATCAGTGTAGATGTAGACGTAAAGACTAGGTACGGATCATAAGCATTCGGAGTGATCGGGAAGAATGGAAAATTCCCAGGAGCAGTGGAGAACACACGTGCCCATCGGGGAGACAAGAGTGGGTGCTGCCACGTGTGTATCGCTGCGGGTGACCCTGGGTCGCCAGTGTCCAGGGACAGTGGAGAGGCCAGCACGTGGCCCACAAAGGAAATCGGACCCTGTTCGTCCCACGCAGCAACCATCCTGGTCCACTGGAATTCCTTGCGTTTAAAATTAGTACATTACTTATCCGGAGAGGAAATTCACTTACTATGGTGACACTCCACCAGAGCTAGTTTTCTTATTTCTGCTATAATTACACTGTATGGATAATAGACCAATTGTGACTAGTGCCTAGTGACATGCGAGGCCATGTAGTGTGTGTGCAGTGTTAAAAGATCGAATCATGAAATGCCTTCCATTTTGCTGACACTTAGACCACTTTCTATATGACAGACTGCTATTGACTATCAAGTATATCGCTAATTACATTCAAGAGCATAGGAAACAGGACAAGGGAAATAAATTGTGAGTGTTTGCGTTACACAGAAAGAAATTTTATCTCTTCACGTACGTCAGGGTCGGTATAATAACTCCATAACTACAGCATAGAGAAATATCTAGACGGTCACGAGTGACTAGTCAACTTGCAGTCTCATCATATGTATCAGCCTACACAGTTTTTCTCATAATAAGGCCCAATGACGAGACAGGCAGCCTTGTTACTTTTGGTTGCACATGCTCTACGCAAGAGTTAAAAGTTAAAACCACCGTGGCATCACGGCTGTAAGACTTCTTAAAATAAATGAAACTTTTTTTCATTACGAAATGCTGTCGGGTTTACAGACCGTTTCCGTCACACAAGGAGGTTTTTGTATTTAGTAACGTCTTGGTATTACTAAACGATGACATCTGAAACCGAAACTGAACTATTCATATGTGAGTAGTGTTCAAGTTAATATTTTGATATAATGAATCGTATTAAAAGTGTAATATTATCGGTATTATTCAAGGTACAGGTAGTAGCTCAACCATTACCGTGTGATTGCACTTCTACTTATACTTCTTCTTATCCTTCTTCAAAGGAATTTTGCACAGTGCTGGCCACCAAAAAGGAGGAAGCCAGGCAAATGGGCAGTGAATGGTACTTATCATGCACACAGTAATAATGGCTTTTTAATTAATTTATGTTAGGCTACCCCATACGAAAATTGTCTAACCACTGACAATGGTGATGAGGATGAATTTTGTTGAATGAAACTCACGCATCTTATTTGGCCACATAATTTAATATATCCTCTTCTTCTCCTCTTTGTTATCGTATTGGCCATTCCGGATCACGCCAGTTCAACTGCACCTTCCTTTAACTTTGTCTGAACTTTTAACTTTAATACAGTGTTGCACATTCGCTTCTTGTGTGGCTCCTGTTTCGCCGTAGTTATTGTTTCGCCAGTCATTGGTTTTCACCGCTCTTCGAAACTTAGCGATCTTGATGTCTGTTCTTGAGCGGAATGCTTTTATGAGTATCCTCTTGTGTTATTTCTAGTTCTTGCAGGTATTTTTCTAGCTCGCCTCCTTGGTATTCTTGTTCAGGAAGTAACCGACGATCTGCCTGCTCAACATAGTAGGGCTCAAATCGTCAATTTGGCTATAGATACCAATCCTACATCTACATATGGTGTCTGTGGCCTTTTATACATGTGTGTAAAGTTCATACTTGTGGCGTCTCCTGAATTCACAATTTTCTCTGATCAGAATTTTCGACAGGATCTTTCTCTTATTTCTAATTTCTTGATGAGACCTATTTATGATCTAATAGTATACTGATTTACTCTTCTTATGTGCTGCTTGTGTATCGTAGTATTCACGTAAAGTGAAATTTATATTCCTCTAGGAGATATCAACCACGCTCTTTTAAGTTCTACTGTTTAGAACCGTGAACCGTTACAATATTGTAACTATTTTGCAGTCAATTGATATTGATGAGATTGTGCATTAATCTGACTACTAGATACTCATCAATCCGAGGATACTGCAGTTCGTTCACTTACCAGTGAGACAGGAAATTAAGCAATGAAGGTATTGTGCAAGCCTGAAAAACATGGGGTAAGAAAAGAAGGGATTAACGCCGTATGTAGGCGAATTAGGCTATTCTTCAATCACCTTGATACTTGATACAGTTACAATAATGGCTACACTTATTGACTGGGTGCATTTAGTCTACTTACGGAACGCTGAGAAAATGCCTTGAAGCCATTTAACGCTTTGAATCTAAGGGGTAAATAACTTTTTTTGTTTATTGCGGTCATGTATTCAGGTACTTGGGAAATAACCTTTATTTCTTACAGTCTCTCGGTTACAAGAGCTGTCGCTTTCCCTTTGGTCAACTGGCTTTCACTTCCTGTGAAAAAAATGATTGCGGGGCACAGGTTAAGACGCTATGTTTAAGAGCTCGAGGACAGATAAAAGAACAGCTGAATGAAAACAACTTTGAGAATGAAATGGAAATTCACCACTCGGAAATACTGGTTCGTAACGACTCTATCTGAAATGTACTACAATAATTGTTTTACATTGTGCTACAGGGACCTCTATACTCTACACAGTAGAATTAAAGTACACAAAGTATTGTTTATGTTGGGAAGTTGTCGTCTTCTGATCACTATTATTTTCACAGAAGTCTGTTCTCTTTTCTATTTGATTTCATGTTTATTATTACTTCTCTCTCTCTCTCTCTCTGTCTCTCTCCCTCTTACCTGAGTATGAAAACGACAGTTGTTGCCTACTCTGTGCTAAGTTTGCGCGAAATTCTAGAGTTTACTCACTATTAGTCATCCCTTTCCGAAGGAGCCATTGCGGTATTTACCTTAAGTGTTTTCGAAGGCGCAGAAAACATGTTTATTGTTTATCGGACAGAGTTTAGAACCTCCGTTCTCTTGAATACAAGTTAAAGTTTTCAAAGACAAGTGTTATGTTACCACATCCGATATTATTTTAAAAAATATATGCCGGATAACATGAAGAAAACATATGGTCAGTTTTCAACAAACATGAGTATTTATTAATGAGACTTCAGTCTCTAAACTAGTCATGTATTAATAAATCAAGTAGTTAGGTGCACCTGTCGATTCTTTCCTTATTTTTCAAACATTCTATGTGACATTCATGCAAAATTCCCTTTGAAATTATTTCCCTGCTGGTATATTCACTCAGAGAGCTGTATTGATGTATAATATCCTTCGGATTATGGTTAAAGAAAACATACAAAATAAATGGTTTATTCCCTGCATTCGAGGCATATTTAAGCAATTCGGCTACACAAATGGATAATTTACAAAATAGCGTGTAATTGACAAGAAGTACGTTTCTGAAATATTAGTTTACATATGTAAATTGGCATAAGGTTTAGCGACAGACGAATGGCAAGATGGTGACGAACAGCAGTGGTCAAAACAAAACTTGTGATGAGAGGAAGAAGGTAAACTGCAAGGTTCTCAGCGCTTACATATCCGGTAGGTACGATTCAGTTCACGAGTTAAGGTTACAAATTCATTTCTGTGCTTTATCCTACGATCATTTTGAGGTTTTTTATTTTCTGTACTTCAAGATCCACAGTTGAGCTATATCTCACTAATTATCATTAGTTGGCGCTCCCAAAAATCTTCCTCCTCTTTGTTCAACGAATGATGGATTGTAGACTTTCTAGGGTAGAAGCTATTTAATTTACGTGGTAACTTCTATTAATGTGATGGGATTCTATGGAAAATTATCTTACTTTAGCGAAACATTTTGATGTGTATCACCTTAGTTGAAAAAAAGTTAGTTGCAAGCTTTTGTACACATATAGGCTGAATTCACTACGATCGACTACGAAGTGTCAACATTTGACTAGAGTGCAGCGCAGAGGACGTAGAACGCACGAAGGCGATAATGCGGCAATCGGTCATACCTCCCGACGCAACAACCCCCGGTTACGTACAACTTTTTCAGTATTTTTTCCGGGGAGAACAAAAGTATTTTCTCATCTGTTGTGTTAAGATGAAATCTATTGTGTAATTTGTAATTCATCCTAACTCTGCGATTAGATACCTTGTACAATAACCGAAATCAGAATAACTACGCTCTCCAAAAGAACAATTAAATGGTATACTGCAATGAGGGTCGATGAACAGGAAAAAAAACTCATGACGTCAGGTGGTCTTATAAGTAGTGCCTAAAAATACTTTGGTCCAGAAACGTATTCAAGAGCACGCGTTTTCAGTAACATCCCAAAACCCACACAAAGTTTAACCATAATAATGTTTAAGAGGAGACCAAACGATTTAACAGTACCCCAGTTAGTTCTTCTCCACTTCTTAACAATATTAGCATTGTTAACAATATCTTCTTGGACTAGATCTGTATAATATTTTTTACGCCACTGAAGCACAGTGCCGGCCGGGGTGGCCGAGCGGTTCTAGGTGCTACAGTCTGGAACCGCGCAACCGCTACGGTCGCAGGTTCGAATCCTGCCTCGGGCATGGATGTGTGTGATGTCCTTAGGTTAGTTAGGTTTAAGTAATTCTAAGTTCTAGGGGACTGATGACCTGAGAAGTTAAATCCCATAGTGCTCAGAGCCATTTGAACCATTTTTGAAGCACAGTAGTGGGATCTCGGTTGGGCCGTGGCGGCTTTCGTGTGGGCGCGCGCGTCATCCTACTGGTGCCACTTGTGCGACTTCAAGTCTTGTTTGAATTGTTACGTAATTATTCTTTTAAATGACCTTGTACATTGCTCCTTGTGATTTCTGGTAATGTAACTCGCGAAGTTATCAGCAGACCACTCACACACTGAAGTTGTAATAGTTCAAATTTCAGTTGCCCTTTTAAGTAATATTGTGTATAGATCTGGTATAATTAATTTTTCTTGAGACATCTGAGTAGCATCTTTATTTACAAGAATGATAGAAGCTGAAGAAATGAATCAAAATTTGAGTGATGGCTGGGACTTGAACGGAGACTTTCGTAATTTCTAGGCAAGTAGGTTCACCATTACACCACCACAGCACTATATTCAAAGCAGCTGCATGGATTACTGTAGTCCAGTGCTCTCCCTAACACAAACTTCAGTTCACATCTTCAGCTTATTTTCCATTACTTAATCGTCACTACTGCCGAGGCTCACTGGTATTGGGATAGGACGCCAGCGTTGGATGTAATGGTGAATACTTCCTGTACCTCAGATGCCTGGAGAAAAATTTAATTAAATCAGAACTATAAATCACCTATGCCTGAGGTACAGGATTTCCACATTACGTTCAATGCCAGAAAGCTATTCCAATACCGGAGAGCCATGGCAATAGCGACGATCTAAGAGGGGTAAAATAAGCTCAAAATGTGAACTGAAGTTTGTGTTAGGGACATCTTCAACTTTTGTAGTCCTGTCTTCCTCAGTTGCGAGTAATATTACTGTATATTGATTATTTTTACTTATGGACCGTCTGACAGCAACTGAAAAAAATATCACAAACACACCAACACACACACACACACACACACACACACACACACACACACACACACACACTTCAACAACTACACTCGAAAGTTTGGCAATAACATTCAAATGGCTCTGAGCACTATGGGACTTAACATCTGAGGTCATCAGTCCTCTAGAACGTAGAACTACTTAAACCTAACTAACCTAAGGACATCACACACAGCCATGCCCGAGGCAGGATTCGAACCTGCGACCGTAGCGGTCACGCGGTTCCGCACTGTAGCGCCTAGAACCGCTCGGCCACCCCGGCCGGCTCAATAACATTCGATCTTTGGCAAAAACATCTGACAGATCTGAAAGTCGGCAACAGAAACGAAAACATTGCATCGGAACAAGTGTTCAATGCATAGTCCTGCGAAATGTGGGGAAAAAACCGCAATTTGGCATTTACAAGAAGAAGAGCAACACCAAAATTGCAACAGGGGCGTAATGTGTAGGAAATCGTCCACGCAACCTGTAAGTACAGTTCAAAACATTACTACTTAATAGGAAATGCCAACCACCAGAACTGTTTATAACCTATAGGTACAGTGACCAAAATGTAAATTAAATAGCAAACAAATGTACATATTCCAGGCCACTGATGATGCCTTGCAGAAAATAAAGGCGAAACGCGTATGGCACTAAAATTTTGTTTTATTCAGTTGCTGTCAGACGGTCCATAGGCAAAATTTATCAATATACAGTTGTGTTGGGGATAACATTGGACTACGGTAGTACGTCTGACTACGTTAACCATAGCGTTGTGGATGTGAAATGGTGAGCCTATTTACCTAGCAAAAAAGGACACCTGGGTTCAAGTCTCATCCATGGCATAAATTTTAATTCATTTCTTCAGCTTCCATCATTATCGTACATTACTGTGTATATGTTAATTTTTATCAAGCTTGCTTTGCTGTTTGTTGTTTGGTGTACGTCGACAGCCTTATATCATCATTTATATATATAAATGACCTTGTGGATAACATCGGAAGTTTATTGAGGCTTTTTGCAGATGATGCTGTAGTATATCGAGAGATTGTAACAATGGAAAATTGTACTGAAATGCAGGAGGATCTGCAACGAATTGACGCATGGTGCAGGGAATGGCAATTGACTCTCAATGTAGATAAGTGTAATGTGCTGCGAATACACAGAAAGAAAGATCCTTCATCATTTGGCTACAATATAGCAGGTCAGCAACTGGAAGCAGTTAATTCCACATATTATCTGGGAGTAGGCATTAGCAGTGATTTAAAATGGAATGACCATATAAAATTAATCGTCAGTAAAGCAAATGCCGGACTGAGATTCATTGGAAATACAGTCCGAAAACAAAGGAAGCAGGTTACAGTACACTTGTTCGCCCACTGCTTGAATACCGGTGTGGGATCCGTACCAGATAGGGTTGATAGAAGAGATAGAGAAGATCCAACGGAGAGCAGAGTGCTTCGTTACAGGATCATTTAGTAATCGCGAAAGCGTTACGAAGATGATAGATGGACTCCAGTGGAAGACTCTGCCAGAGAGACGCTCAGCAGCTCGGTAAGGGCTTTTGTTGAAGTTTGGAGAACATACCTTCACCAAGGAGTCAAGCAGTATATTGCTCCATACTACGTATATCTCACGAAGAGGCCATGAGGATAAAATCAGAGAGATTAGAGCCCACACAGAGGCAAACCGACAATATTTCTTTCCACGAACAATACAAGACTGGAATAGAAGGGAGAACTAACCCTCCGCCGTACACCGTCAGGTCGCTTGCGGAGAATGGATGTAGATATAGATGTAGATGTAGATCACCTGGTTGACGCGTTATTGTTCTGCTGGTCCGGGGCAGAGACACGTTTTCCCTCTGCTTTGGCAGCAGCCGAGGGGCCACTGCAGTCCGAGCAGTACGTCCAACCTATACCCAAATTCTGCTAAGGGATTACCCCGCCACTCGGAAGGACACCATAAGACCCCTTTCAAACTCGCTTAGTTGGCTGTTGTAATCACGAGTGTTCCCCATGGCATGATTGCCTGGTTGCTTCACTCTTTTACACCTCACTGAGCCTTGTGGCTATGAGCATTCCGTATTAAAGGGTAGACACAGATGGCACTCTGGTAGCTATGCCACTTCGCTATCTGTTGGCGGATGTGCTGAACTATTACACAGGCCAACGAAAACTTTTTTTGAAAAACTTTTTTACTTTGATAGCTGATCTTTATAGATTTTTATGAGCTGAATCCAAATCTAGCCCCAGTTTCTTTTGTATCACACATAGGTTTCGAGCAATATGCTTTTTATTATATATTATAAAAACCCTGTGCTGTATGGTAAACGGGGAAATTAATGAAACGCTTTGTTACAACATAGGCATGGTATGTATTTACAGTAAGCTACTTAAAACAATATGTGTTAATAGAGGTTTCACTTGTCAGATGGAGTTGTTTTTGTTTTCCTTCTCTTTATTCTTTGAAGCTTCTTGTGTAGCTTTTTCCACGATGAGTCGCTTGCTGAACTTCTCGGTGAAGTGGCCAACAGAAGTCCCCCATCATATTGATATTCCTGGGACCTAGGTTAAGTTTTTCCATCACTTTAATGTCCTGGTGCTCCTCACTAACATCTCCTATATTGTCTGGGAAGTGATCAAAATGACTGTTCAAAAAGTGAACTTCCAGGCTCATTAAATATTCTAAAGTTTTAAACTTCTTTAACATTGTAGCTATAACAGAAACATATTCTGGGAATTTTTTATGTTCTAAGAACTTTGTAACAGTATCTTTGAATGATACCTATGTTTCTTTCTCATTTAAGGTCATTGTGGATTCAAAGTTAATATCAAACATCAATTTTCCAGTGTCAAGTCCGACAATGGGCCGTCTTTTAGTTTAGCTTCTGAAAGGTGTGGAAATTTTTGGCAGAGATACTTAAAACATGGTCCATCTTTAGGCAAAGTCTTTACAAACTGTTTCAGTAGGCCAAACTTTATATGTAGAGATGGTAGGAGTACGTTTTCTGGATCTACAAGGTTTTTGCTTAGTATGTTCTTCTCACCAGGTTTTAAAGACTCCCTCACAGGCCAGTTATTTCTGCACCAATGTTGATCCCCAATCCCACTGCCCCATTCACACAAGAAACATGGAAATTTGGTAGAGCCACCTTGATGACCAAGGAGCATGAATGTTACTTTTAGATCGCCACATATCATTCAACCATCAGCAGAATAGCCTATTTTTAGCACTATTTCTAGGTTTTCATGGCTTTCTTGATATGTACAGAATGTCCAACAGGTATAGATGCATACGTGTTACCATTGTATAATAAAATAGCCTTTAAACTAATTTCGGATGAATCAATAAACAGCCTCCAGTCTTCTTTTTTGTATTCAATACCAAACTCATTCATCAGACTGTGAATGTCTGAGCACTACACTAAATCATCTTCTTGTTGAAAAAACTTGGAAACGTTCCAGAGAGATAGCTTCCGCAATAATGAAGGTGACTTCTGCACCGCGATCTAGGACCCTGTGCCAGTGAAAATCTCACTGAAACATTTTTTCGATAAACATCTTTTCAACATGCTCACTTCGATTATTTTGTCGTTGTCGCACAATAATTTGATGATGAAATCATTGGAAAAAAGTTAGTCATAACTAGAGAAATCATTACAAGCATCATTTAATACCGAATCGCGCCCCTGGACTTGATAACCGCCTAGATTCGGTTAGGAAGTGAGTCTCAATGTTGTGCAGGTACATCGCATCCAAGTTAAGCCACTCGCTGACGATTTGATGGAGCAAATCCACCAAATTGCGGGTACGCTGGTGTCGGCATTTTACCCGCTCTTCCAACATGTCCCACAGATTTCCTATGCGGTTCAAGTCAGGTGATTTTATGGGCCATTCGAGATCTAATAGGTTGGGGACTGTTCAGAAAATCAGTCACATGTTCTACCAGCTCCATGACCTTCGCTGTTGTCGTCTTATTATGCCTGTGTGAACAATAACCTTTTCCTACGTGGATGACTTCGAATGGCTTCCATATGCATGCAGTCCCCGACGTAATGTTCTGTCGGTGACAGATTGGGATGTAGCTTTATTCACTGTAAGCAGCCGTTCCTATCGGGTATGGAAGCGATTTTGATTCACGAGCAACGTATCTTCGATCCCTCTCAGTCAGGATACTTCTCCGATCATAATTCTAATGTCGAGTTTCATGGCCACGTGTATTACACCAGTGTTTGTAGACACTTTTAACAGTTCGTCGCGTAACACCAACAAACTTACCAACTTCACACACCGTATAGCCATGGGCACGGCCCGAGACGCTTGCCCCTCTCTGACACTCTCTCAAGTCCTTACATTTACCCATCTTTAAGCACAGTGTGCGATTGAAACATTAATATCTCGCAGATCGCTACTGACTTATGCTCACGTAGAGGCAGTGTGCGCGGTGGAACACGTTACTCGATCGCTGCACCATCTGCGCATGCTTCTCAATTCGTGTGTGCGTGCGCACTGGAGTGACTACTTTTTTGTCCCATGAGCTTACTTGGCTTCACCTCTGTGTGTCTCTTAAATGACCTAGTAAGCAGACCGTAGGGCATTTAGACACTGTTACACTGATTGTACTGAAGAGTGTAACAGATTTTACAGTAGATGATACTTTCAGACAGATTAACAGTTGGTCCAGACCGGATTCGAACTGGGACCTTACCTTCAGTGGGCAGAGATCCTACCGATTCAGATAGCCAGGCACGACTCACGAACCTTCCTCACAGTGTTACTTCTCCAGTACATCTTCTCCTACTTTCCAAATTTCAAATAATCTCTCTCGCACAACTTGTTGGGTTGACACGGAGAAATGACTTAGCAACAGCCTTGGCAAGTGTCGAGTATTTAAAAATGGGGGTTGACGGTCCTTGGTTCAGCAAATCATCTGTCCGACAAGCCATCGCATTTCCCGCAATTTATTATAGGTAACCTTTAATCAGAGTTTAAAGTGCGCTGTATTACACAGGGCGTCTCAGGAGGAATGGGCAGTATTCAAGGACATGACAGGAACAGTTATTCGAAGTAAAACCGTCTGGTGAACATGGGCTCTAAATTGTATTGGAATACATCTCTTTTAATGAACAACTGCTTGTATCTCTTAAGGCACGTATTTTTGAGCCCGTGTTTGGCACACATTTTTTTCTTGTTTTCGTCCTTACTGCCTCCTCCAAAATATGGAAAAGAAAGTGTTTGAGTAGAACAGATCTGTTTCATTGTATCTAAGATGAAGTAGTGCTCATTGCTCATAAGGAAGGACTTTAACAGCCCATTTTTACTGGACATTTTTGTTTCGAATGCTCATCCTTGTCATTTGTCTCAATATTGAACATTCCACCTGGGACACCCGGTATAGAGCTGTCATAAGGAACTGTCGTTCTGTGCTAGCAGCTTCAGCCAGTACTATTTCGGTAAGCTGTTTGTTCACAGTAACGAGACATGCCGGCCAAAGTGGCCGAGCGGTTCTAGGCGCTAAAGTCTGGAACCGTGCGACCGCTACGGTCGAGGATTTGAGTCCTGCCTAGGGCATGGATGTGTGTGAGGTCCTTAGGGTAGTTAGGTTTAAGTATTTTTTCTTTGTAGGGGACTGATGACCTTAGAAGTTAAGTCCCGTAGTGCACAGAGCCATTTGAACCAACGAGACGTGACAGCAGTACCACTCGGTAAATAAACATATATTAATGAACTGGCAGATATCATCAGCGGTAACCTGCATATGATGCAGTCATATACCTGAAAAAAGCTGCACGAATATTGAATGCGATCTTGAGAGGATTCCGAAAAATCTAAACATTGGCAACTGGTTTGAAATGTTCAGAAATATAGAATTATGCAGTTCAAAAAACTCAGAGAAGTAATATCCTGCAACTACCATTTGTGTCGACCTTCTTTGCATATGTCCGTTATTCGCTGTCATTCCTATTTGGTGTGGTTCTCAGACACTTGAGCAATTGAGCAATTATCTTAGAAAGCACAAGGTTTTCTTCTTTTGTTTTTATTAAGTAGTCTCCTTTATAGAATAACTGCGTTTTCTCAGTATCGGTCAATGAACCGAAAATTTGCCACTTACCTTACCTACGACTGAGCCTACGTGATCAGTTTATTCCATAAGCCTATAAATCGTTGCACGCAGGTATAGTATGTACGAGTCGGCTGGTCCGACTCGTGTCTCACTGATATCAATCATAAGGTAAGTGGAAAATTTCGATTCACTGTCCTATGCTGAGAAAACGCAGTTATTCTATAAAGGAGACTTCTTACAAAACACTTGTGCATCCCATCTTAGCTTATTGCTCATGTGTCTAGGGAGCACACCAAATGGGAATGATAGCGAATAACGGACATATACAAAGGAGGTGGACACAAATGGTCATAGGTACATCTCAATCACGGGGGACCGTCACGAAAATGTTAAAGAACCTGAATTCGCAGGTACTGTAAATTATACGACAATTATACGGCAAAATCCTACTTAGAAAGTTTCAAGAACCATACGACGTGCAGATTGTAAACATATTCTCTATCCTCGTACATAGGCCTACATGCGGCCCATCCGCAATATTACGACCACAACCTATGTTCTACGTCAACATGGAATAACCACTCACAGATGGTGGTGGCGGCACTAGCGGTGGGAGGTATATAAAGAGCGTCGGAGAATGCAGAAAACAATGCACTTGTTGTCGTAATGGGAAACTGAGTGATTTATTTGACGTCCAAAAGGGTATGACGTTTTATACTCCATCTGGTAGATGGCTTTTGGCGTTTACAACGTGAAACGTCTGAAAGGAAAGATACTGCAGCAATCGTCGGAAGTGTTCAAGGGGACCTTGTCACCCCTACATGCAGTCTGTCTTTCCTCGACACGATGGCATCTACCATCAGCACAACGCAACGTGTCGCACAGCTCGCAGTGTATGTGCGGGGCTCGAAGAGCAGCGAGATAATTTTACCTTACTCCCCTGGCCAGCACACTCCCCCAATTTGCATTCAATCGAGAATCTGTGGGACCACCTCGGTCGGGCTGTTCGCGGCACGGATCCTCAGCCGAAAACACTGACACCTTGCCGCGGCACTGGAATCGTCATGGCTCGGCATCCCTGCCTGTACCTTCCAGAATCTGGTAGACACTCTTCCTGCGCGTCTCGCACTGCAAAATTTGGTTGATCGGCCGTGCGACAGGTGATCAGATTGATGCGACCGGACACTGCAGTTCCCGTAGTGACCGGAAGATCAGATTAGACTATTTACAGCACGCATTTAATCGGTCACTTGTCCCGCGACACAATTGCAATTGGATCTGGAAGAAATCCTAACATGTGGTTCCACGCAAAGTGCAGCCTTGAATGGGCCGCACAGTGATTTGCCAAATATGTAAGTCGATGTAGATGTGCAACTACTGTGGAGACCTGTTATGGAGTAATTCTAAAAACAAAACACAGTGAAAGTTGTGTGGCTGAAGTGCTGACAAAAGGACGACCTGTTAGGCAGCAAAGTGTGTCGACCCGAGCCCAGTAGTTTTCCCGGCGTGTCGTAAGAAAACTGGAGTCGCCGACGGGGCCGCAGCAGGGGTATTTAGCGCGGCGCGCTGGTCGTGGTGTGTAACGTAACAACGCAGGGGGCGCCTCGCGTCCTCACGCACGCCCGCAGACGCCTCGCGCTAAACTGAGAACCGCCTCGGGGTCGCCCCTATAATGTGCGGTGACGACCGCTGGAGGTTAAGGTCAGCTGTCGAAAGTGAAAGCAAGACGAGCCGCCAGCTGTCTCGCTGGAGCGCCCCCGGCTGCGCGGCCCCGTTTCTCGATGAAGTGACACCTCACCACTGGCGCAACTCCCACCTCTCCTCTCAGCCGTCCGACTGGCAACGATTCCATACTAATCACTAGTTTTGTTACTCTCCTCTGGCGTCGTCACTTTTTGCTTCGTTACCCCACCAGGCAGGAGCTCTGTTGCAATTAAGGGACAACCTCCACAGCTGGAACAAATCGGTGTCAACAAAAAATATCTTTGTTGTTTCGTAAATGCAGAGGTGCTGGAATTAAAAAGGATATAAGGTAGGGATCGAGTCTTCTTCCCTTTTGTTCAGTCTCTGCATCGATAAAGCCATGGCAGAAATGAAAGAAACTTTCAGAGTTGAGACTGAAAATCGAGGTGAAAAGATATCAGCGATAAAATTCGCTGCTGACTTTGCTATACCTAATGAAAGTCAGAGAAACTTGCCTAGAGCCTGTTAAATTGAACGATTTAACGATCACGACATATAAATTAGGAGAAAATCAAAGAAAAACGAAAGCAGCGAGGACTATCAATAACGAGACTAACGTAACAGTCAATAAAAGTAATATAAAAATTGGGGATCACGAATTAGAGCAAGTGAACAAATTCTGCTATAAGACTTATGTTTTATGTAAGTACCTCTTTGAAATAAAAGTAAAACAAGTAAACTTTTCACATGAACTTTATTTTTACATGAAAGCCTGTACTTTCGTCTACGTTTCCATATAATTCCCACCAATATTAAGCTCTTTATTGTATCGTACAACCATTTTTGAATGCCATCCTCTTACATATCTACCGCCTGACTAGGCAACAACTACTTCAAGCACACTTATTGATACTTGAGGAAACTCATAACGTAGTGCCGAAATCGAAAAGTACTTTTTTTCCTGACTTTTTCAGGCACTTCCTTCATCACATCGTTAGTAATAACTGAAGGTCGTCCACTTCGCTTCTCATCATGCACATTCGTAGGGGCATCTTTAAAAACTCTCACCCACTTACGGACCATCCCGTCGTTCATAATGTTTTCTCCATATATGTCACTGAACTGACGATGAATCCCAACCGCTTTCAAACCTTTAACACTCATAAAAGCACGGATTTTTCCCAGTAGACTGAATTCTCTATGGGAGCAGACATTTCGAATACTCAAAAATAGACGAAAACACGACGAATATTGGTGAGAATTAAGTAGAGAAGTAGATTAAAGTAAAGGCTCCTATGTAAAAATAAAATTCATAACAAACATCTACTTCTTTTATTTTGTTTCAAAACGGTACTTATTTAAAAACACATCAAACTTGAAAGCAAACCAACACATGGGGACAAAACAAGAAGGCTAAAAGAAGGAGACTAGCAAAGGGAAAAAATGCATTCTTTGCCAAAAGAAATCTACTATTATCAAACACAGGTATTTATTCAAGGACGAGATTTCTGAGAATGTACGATTGAAACACAGCATTATAATGAAGTGTATCGTGGCCTGTGAGAAATGTGGGAGAGCACAAGATCGGTCCTACACCGTTCGTCAAAATAAGTTTCCAAATTGATTTTCTTCTTGGCTTATAAGCAACGACAGCGCAGTAACTACAGCGGCACAGTGAGGTAACAACTGTAAACAACATGCATTCGCCCAGTCAGTTGTTAGTTACATGTTCAATTGATGATCTGAACAATTCTGTTATCGAAATCGAAATGTTGTGGAACGAGTCAGTTGACTGAATATGTATACATGATCAGTTCTAATATTCATGGAAACAATATTTTTTTTAGCGCTAACATGCGACAACACTTAATAACTAGTCCTTTTCTGCAATCTACCAGTTTCTACACACAAATTCGTCGTTGGAATTGAAGGAATGTCCAAGAGAAATGGTTTTAGGTTGGATTTAAATCTTAATTTCCTATCTGTCAGACATTGTATGGTGTTGCGCAAATGATCAAAATTTTTAGTTGCTACATATTGAACTCCTTTCTGAGCCACTGACAGATTTAAACAAATGGGTAATTAAGACCATTTTTTTCGTCTAGTGTTGTAGGTATGGATATCATCATAGATTATTTATAACGAATTACGTTAGCGAATATATATATTGTGACAGTACAGTTAAAATGCCCAACTACATAATGACTGCGGATGAATACTACATATTATTCTTACTGCTCGCTTCTGTAATACCTATACTTTCTTCCTAAGTGATGAGTTATCCCAGAAAATTATTCCATAAGATGTTAATGAGTGGAAATATACATAATGTATCCTGCAGTGTTAAATAGTGGACGTTCGGCCATAGTGTCTCCACGTTGTTGTGTCACAAACTGAAATTCAGCAAATCTCTAAATCATGGGTTCAGGAGATTCTTCAGGATGTTTAGAAAAAGAGGAAAGTAAGTATAAGTTTGTCGGGCACATCTTGCCTCCCGAACAAAAACAACGACGGATGAAAGTCTGTCTCGACTTGACTGAATTGCAATAAGCGGACAATCCTTTTCTGGCAAAAATCGTGACGGGTAACGAGACTTGCTGTAATCCTTATGAATCTCTACCTCAAAATGAGGAAGTGGAGTCATTCACGTGAAGGCTTGAAGACATACTCGACTTCCAGACAATGTAACGCGCTGGGTGAGCAGCATCTCAAGGAAGGACTTCAGGCCAATCGCGCGGAGCGGCCGCGCGGTTTAGGGCGCCATGTCACGGATTGCTCGGCCCCTTCCACCAGAGGTTCGAATCCTCCCTCTCGCATGGGTGTATGTGTGTTGTTCTTACTGTAAGTAAGTTAGTAGTGTGTAAGTCTAGGAACCAATGACCTCAGCAGTATGGTCCCTTAGGAATTCACATACATTTGAAGGACCTTTCTGGCAGCTTCACGTGGTCGTATGAACATTCCGTTCATTGTACTCACGTTGGGGGTAGAGGGGTATGGAGAGACTGCGTAGAACACCTGAAGCCTTATAGCCACCGTTTTAACTTTCTTCTGTTTTTTTTCTTTTTTTCTTCAATCCAATCTCGAAACTTTTCTGGGGCACGTCAGGCGATGCCTTTGTCTCTAATGAACACTGGTCTTTCACGAGAAAGTACGAAGTTTTGTTACTTAAAAAGTCTTCGAGCCACTTACATACGGATAAATGACCTAGTAGAATACGTCGGAAGTTCCATGAGACTTTTCGCGAATGATGCTGTTGTATACAGAGGGGTCGCAAGCATCGAAAATTGTGGCGAAATGCAGGAAGACCTGCAGAGGATCGAAGCTTGGTGCAGTAAGTAGCAATTGACCCTCATCATAAAAATTGTATGATATTGTGTATATATAGATAGGACTCTTCACTGTATGATTACACGATTACAGAACAATCACTGGAGGCAGTTACTTAAAAAAAATATCTCGAAGTTTGTATACGGAGCAATATGAAGCGGAACATCCACATAAAACTAATCGTGAGTAAACCAAAATTTTTGTTTCAGCCTCGACTGAAGACTCTCCCTCATAGCTTCGCTTCCGCCAACACCTTTTCCCTAATTTCCAAAGTTTAATGTTCTGCATACCGTGTGCAAGTAATACTGCTAGCACTTACAGGAATACTAGTCCTACAACGTAAGAACTTAAGAACGTCTGTGATCTTTAGAAAGTAGAGGTGCTCGTAGAAGCAAAGCTGTGAGGGCCGGTCGTGAGTCATGTCTGAATAAAAACTTCGAATTCATCAAAAACAAAAAAAAAAAAGAAAAGCAGCTTGGTAAGGGTATTACCCGTGAAAGGTCATGTTCCCTGTTTGTTTCAATCTTTGAGGAAGCTCCAAAACAGTACACACTCCACTGCAAAGTGGAAGACTTATTCAGGACACCTCAACTTTAATGTTCAGTAAACGCAAAGAATAATTTTAATGATTATAATTCTTCACAATTATAAAAGAATTTGAATATTGTTGAACAGATAAAGCTTCATGTGACGCCAGTGCATTCAGTTACTGTTACGATGCTGCCAGATACCGTGTCGAACGAGGTATACATCGCATGATGTATGTGAGATGACAGGACCAGCCTCAAACATGCTCCTAGTGGCGCAAAATATTTCTGGTCCAGAAAAGTCACCAGAAAACTTGGCCAACCAGTCTTCGCTGTGACGAAATAAGACACGCGTTACACCACGCTGTAAGCAGTCTCTTGCAGTAGGTCACCGCAAGGCAACAGCTGCACCACCTCTTAATGCTGATGGCGGCGTTATACGAAAATCGGAAATCAACTAGAAAAATACATATTAAACGTGTATTCACTCCATAGTACAGTCGTTTAATGTCTTCTGTATTTCTGACTATTGAAGCTATGAACCTGTCAAATAATGCCCAACGTCCTTCTTACAAGACCACGTAAGTGTTAGCAATAATAGTATGAGTAATACAGGACTCGTGAATGATCAGAAATTTTTCTTCATCCTTCAGTCGGCGTGTAGATTGTTGTAGAATTGACCACTAGTCATGAGCAACTACCTATCTTTCAGTCACTGAATATGAGTCAACTTATTTGCCCATCGTACGATTCTACACAATCGTACAGCCGCACTTTCTCAATAACGTACCGGGAAGACAACACTGAATGCCAAAGCTTCACAAGTACGTCAGTGAGAGAGTTTTATACGTGTTCGCTATTTTCCCCTCTTATTTTCGCCGAAAAAAGAACACACACACACACACACACACACGTACACACGCAGAACGTGCGCGCTAGCTTCCACCCACAGTAGGAAATAGCAAATACTAAGACACTAAATTCTTCTATGGTTCAAGTGTGACTTCCGAAAGTATTCAGTTTTTAGGAGCTTCAAGACACGATAAAGAAAGGAAGGTATACCATAGTTCTGCATCATCTATCTCGGAATCGAGCGAGGGAGAATAGCGTCAAGACATTTGATTCGTCTTCGGGAGAACGTCGGTTTGGATTCAGGTTTTCTGAAGGATTCCTGACTCATTTAAGGAAAATGATGTGATTGTTTTTCTGAAAATGGCACGACCGTTTCTTTCACAATCCTTCCCCAACTGAAGCTTGTGCTTGGTTTGTAGTGAGCTCGTAGCCAAAACGGAGTCAAATCTAATGTTTTTTCCTCCTTTGATCTCTAAATTAGTCTTATATTTTCGAGTTTATCCAACTTTATGTATACCCTAATTACTTTAGCGATAGTATACGTTTTAATAAACCTGAAAAGTGTACAGTTCAATTAGCAATAAGAATGTTCTAAGGTGCGCCCTAATGAAAAGGGGTCTACAGTTATATGTAAAAGAAGATTAGTAACAATATTACATTTATAGTTCATGTGGAACAGTAAAACTAGACATAGTTGCCATTGATCTTGATATACCAGATCCAGCAAGAGGGAAAGGAGTGGACAGCTTCAGTATAGAAACTCCTGGCTTGCTGATGGATTCAGTTTTCCACGGTGTTCTGCGCTTCCTTGTCACAGGTGAACCTCTGACCTTTCAGAGATTGTTTTAAGGGGCCGAAGATATGCGAGTCACTTGGAGACATACTGGGGCTGTAAGGAGGATGGCCCTTGACCTCCAACCGAAACTTTTGAAGGAGCTCGAGGGTCTTCTTGGCCACACATCCACCTCATAACACTTATATCACCGGCATATCGTGCACCGTGGAGACATTGTTGTCCGTACACCTCTACATCTACATCTACATACATACTCCGCAATCCACCATGCGGTGCATGGTGGAGGGTACCTCGTACCACAACTAGCATCTTCTCTCCCTGTTCCACTCCCAAACAGAACGAGGGAAAAATGACAGCCTATATGCCTCTGTACAAGCCCTAATCTCTCTAATCTTTGGGGTCTTTCCGCGAAATGTAAGTTGGCGGCAGTAAAATTGAACTGCAGTCAGCCTCAAATGTTGGTTCTCTTTTATCTTGCCAAAAATTTGTAAATCTTGCTCCGTTTCTGGTCGAAGAAATTGGTTAACCGCTCTTTGTTATGATCTGGAGGAATCCATCATGCAAGAAACTGGGGAGACAACTGTCCAGAAACGAACCCATTAACTCCGCTTGTACAACTGGGAAGACCGTCTTACCACCTCTCGGTAAAAACATTCACCCACTGTAATAACATACAACGCCGCTACAGCTATGTCCACGTTTTCTTGTGGGCATACCTTATATAATCGGATGTTTAGCACTAGCACACGTCACACAATTGGTATCATAATCAGTTTCGACTTGTCCGGAAGTCATCACTAGAAGACGTAATTCGCAAGTGGCAATCACTCTTGATTGTATTTCTTCCTAAAGTTCTTCCAATTGTTCCGAAGATAGCTTGATATTTATTGAACCTTCTCCTCAATGTCGTCGTCATTGTTCAAACTAACATCACATCCTAGATAGTTCAAGTAGGATACTTGTCTTAAAATTTTCCCATTTATTATTATTTTCGATATGACTGGATTCATTCCTTTGGTAGCCATTATCTTCGTCTTATGTGAAGATGTAGCTAAGCTGTAATATAATACGTTTTATCTCAATGTATACATTGCTCTTTGTAAATTATTTTCTGTTTCCTGTATAATTACCTATTTATCGGCGTGTAATAGAGTATTTTATGGTACAATAGATCCTATTTTAATTTCTAATTGTATTTCGTCTCTGCACTTCACAACTGGATCGTCAGCATATAAATAAAATAAAATAGGTGATCGGCTCCATTGTTGTCGAACACCTTGATTTAATAAAATTTCATCTGTTACTTACGAAACCAAACTTATAGCCCTTTTTGTATTTCCATATAGACTCTTTACGATATTAATAAGATGTTAAGGAAAACCTTTCATTTCCAATATTTTCCACGAAATGGGTCATTTTACCTTGCCAAAGGCTTTCTCAAAATCAGTAAATACTGTATGCGTTTTACTCAATATGCCCCACAATTTTCAATCGTCATCATTTTCATTGGGTCTTTGTCCCACTTCAACGAGGGTCGGCCTTGTTACTGTGGATTTGGCTATATTAGTGTCAGAGCGTGGCCGGACGCCCTTCCTGTTGTCATTCTGAATCCTGCGGGACGGAATCAGTGTACCCCAGCTGTCTGCGTGTAGTGGAAGCCTTGAAAGAGTGCCAGCGTTTTCAAATGTCTGCGTGTCATGTAACTGAGGCGGGACGTGGGTACCACCTCAGTGTTCATCTATGGGGATGTGGAAAACCGCCTAAAAACCACATCCAGGCTGGCTGGTACACCGGCTGTCGTCGTTAATCCGCCATGCGGATTCGATCGGGTGGCCGGCACGCCTATCCGAGTCCAGGAAGCAGCGTACTAGCGCTCCCGGCTAACCTGGCGGGTCCCCAATAGCTTTCAATAATTTGTTTTATTATATATATATATATATATATATATATATATATATATATATATATATATATATTACACGAAGGTCATTTCCTGAAGCCTGATTATTCTTCTGAGATTATTGCTTCAGCCGTAGTTTGTAGCCTTTCATTAAAATTTTACCCATAAATTTTGTATCCCGCATTTAGTAAAATTCTTCTATAATTTCCGGTGTCTTTACTATCGTCTTTTTTAAATACAGAAATTAATTTTGCTATGTCCCATTCTTCATGTACGTAGCAGTTCTTCCAATACGCGGTTAAAAAAGGGAGGAAGCAGAACTCTAAAATGGTTCCTCAATATTCGATTAATTCAGCATTAATGCCTTCTAGGCCAGGAACTTTTGTATTTTTTGTCATATTCAAGGATGCTTTTAATTCTTTTACGTCTATTTGATCCATAGAGCTATTATCAGGTTTTAGAGACCAACACTCTTCACTATCTTCATCATACCAAAAATTTCTATTATGGTGTATCCATTGATTTTCTGTTATTATATTAATGTTTGGAGTACCTTTATCTGTTTTATTCATGTGTTACGTAAGTTCAAACACTATATTCTGTTTTTCTTGCATATCATGCTTAACATTAGCAATGAATGTTTCCAAGGATTCCCTATCGTATCTTTTTTTATTAAATACTTTGTTTTCTTTTCTGCTTGTATATTTCCCTGGCTTCATTTGTTCGTGTTTGTAAGAGGCATTATAAGCATTTAGTTTTTCTTTAATATTGTTAGTTATTTCTGCATCCCACATTTTCAGACTCCTTTTCCGGTTTGATACTCTATTCTTTCCTAGTACCTCATTATGTATTTTCAACATTGCTGTTTTTAATCCTTCCCAGTCTTCTTCAATATTGTATTGCAATGATCTACGAGGCAACTTGGGACCAGGCGCTGCCTACAATGGCTCGAAGAGCGGAAACAGCAACTCTCTCTATTGCGGCTTAATTAACAGAGAAGAAAAGGGGAGGTAACTCTTTTAATCCCAGGTCGGCATTTTACCTAGAAGAAGGTACTCTGATTTAAAACCCGCTGAGTGCCATTGGCTGGTTACTCATCCATATAAAACAAAAAAAAAACAAAAAAAAAACATAACTCATAAGCTTCTAAGAAATAAGCCTTACTTACTTGTTTCGCACATAAGAAGAGAGAAAGATATCCACATGAGTCCCCTCCTTCCCTTTCATGAGCCTCAGACGGATCAACCTGTATATTAGCGACCAATGACAGCTCTAGTATCAGCGTTAGCTCTCTGGGATGTGAACAAATGCTCATTTCTGCCTCTACTGTTGCACTAATTTTTAGAAACTGTGTTAACTCTCCCTGCAGTTTTGGTAAATGCCTTTGGCGTCGGTAGGTTTGTCAGTGGCGTAACTTTATACTTAATCATCAGGCTCTCAATTTCCGACTGGTGACAGCACGTCGTTTGAGGTCGAAAAATGGTTGCCAGTTTCTGAGCTGTGTCTTCGGGACTGGAGCCATGGCGTCTGCAAGAGGCATAACTTCGCCGTTAATAAGAAGGCTCTCAACTTCGGAGAATTTCACTGAATGTTGGCTTGACGGACTCCTGAAACGTTTGAAAAGTGGCCGTCCAAGGGACAGCCTCCTCTCTGGATACATTATGTGAAGGTTCTGCATTGTCTGAGAAACACAAAGAGGGCTGCCCTGTCTTAAGAGACACACAACTCAGGTGCAAAACTCGGCTATCAAAACATTGCCTCCTACGAACACAAAACTATTATTTCAATAAGATGTGACTTGGTTGTCTCTCGACCTGTTAAGAGGAATATCAGACTATCCTCCCATATTTTATTAAAATGAGCTAATCAGGAGGGTGACTGCAGTTGTTTTTCGTCTGCTTGGGAACATACAAGTTGCTGGTGAAAACCAATCCAAAACAACTTTTAAACAGAGCAGCTGGATCTCTTGGTCAAGGTGGAAGTAGTGAGACACACGCTAGCATCTTTCCATGGTGTTGTTATTAATCTATCTCGTTGTCTTCTGTTGACAGACTAGCTGGTTTAGAAAACGGGCCATGAGTTCGGACCAGATTATCATTTACAAAACATGCAAATCTCAAGAAAACAATGGCATACTTCATTCCGAGAGCTTTATTTATATTCGAAAACGTTTAGCCAGTTGAAAAACCAATGAGGAGCCATGAGAGGGATCTGACAGGTCTCTGTACCCAGTACCCAGTACATCAAGAAGCAGTTGCAACAGTTGCAGGCCAGCGTGATTGAGGGGAGGATACAGTGGCTCTACGACACCCATGCCAACACAATCGGTTCATGCATCCCGGCCAGAGATGGTGTAGCATGATTCTGATAAGTTGGCTCATACAGCCCATTTCTTCTCAAATTAGAATAGATTTTGTAATCACATCACATAACCTCTCAACTCGCCGAGTTTCACTTCGTCTTGTCCTTCTCTTCTCGGTGCTTCATTTTTTTGTGAGGGAGTAAAAGAAGACTTTGAGCACCTACTGATAACCATTGGTTTTTTATGTTGCTTCAGTTTCTGCTTCAGTAAGACACATGCGATACAATTTCACGTGTGACAAATACGTTCTTCTTCTAAAAAAAGGCCACGGGTAAACAATGAACTGAAATTTACTACTTTTCATTTTCAAACACATTTTTCCATTTTCACATACAGTTCATTGACGTAATTTCGATATTTTTTGCGTCAGTCTCGATTCATGGGGAGGAACAGTAAGAACTGAAAGCCAGGTTGATGCAATGCTTGCGAGACAGTGGGTGGAGGTCATCTCTAATTGGTTGCTGCATCCAACAGAGGTGAGTGCTCATGTGGTTACAGTGCTTTCACTTGATTACAAGTTTCTGAATCTAAAGCTAGAGAAAAAGGAGGCGAAGAGAAAGGCGGAAGATGGAAGCTGTTCTGTGAGCGGTATGCGAGCAAAACCTGCAGCGAACAGGAAGCTGACCCGTCTTCACTGGCAGAGCATCTGATACGCCCAGGTCATTATTACTGACCGTTAGCCACTAGGTCTGTTGCGAAGTACAAGAGAGAAAGGGGTGTGTCGAGTATCTAGTAATCTTAAGGCCTAAACGGAGAATAACACTCTAACAGGAACTTCTTGAGTCTGTTACTTCCATGACCGAGGTAACACCGAAGTGATAGTGGCAATGGAAACTGTACACTTTCGAGAAGATGTTAACAATTACTTTCAAAGCAATTACCGCTTTCATCATCTCTTTCCAACACTGTTTAATTCGCCATTACTATTCAGATACGTCCCCTAGAGATTCAGACGAAAATATTACCCGGAATCAGATTGATTATGTCTTGATAAATCAAAGATATAGAAACAGCTGTCTCTCAATGAAAACCCATCCAGGTGCCGACATTAACTCAGACCACGTTCCCCTAGTTGGTGTCTTTAAAATGAGAATGAAGAGAGTGCAGAAGAAAAAGTCAAAATGTGTGATATCCGCAAACTGAAAGAATCTTCCATAAGAGAAAATGCAGGAGTCCATCTTAATAATGAAATAAAGTCTGTGTCAGGTAACTGGTGCACCAAAGAGAAAATTTAAAAAATAAACTCTGTAGTGGAATCAGTTAAAGAAGAACATCCGAAATCCAATGTCACCAAAAAGAAGTCATGGGTGACTGAAGAGATACTTAAAATGATGGACAGAAGCAGGAAAGTGAAAAGTAATCCTGATGAATATAAGAATATTAACAAGGAGGGTAGGAAACGGATACGAGAAGCTAGAAAGCTCTAAATATGGTTAAGATGTCAACCCTCAAAAAACGAAAACAATGATAATCAGTAAAAGCAGAGTCCCTATATGTCACATTAAAATAGGCCAAAATCACATCGAACAAGTACATAAATACACGTACCTTGGCACTACAACAAATGACCAGTGGGATCTTTCTGATGAGGTGAGAACTCGTATCAACCAGGGTTGTCTTCAATAAGATGGGTAACCTTTTGGAGAATCATGGCTTAGCAATGACGACGAAGATCAGACTTCTGCGCTGCCACGTATTTTCCACCCTCTTCTATGGTGCTGAAACATGGATTCTGACAGAATCGGCTGGAGGCTTTTGAGATGTGGCTGTACATGAGAATGTTAAGAATACCGTGAACAGCGCATGTCACAAATGTCGAGGTTCTACGAAGAATGAAGAAAGAGAAAGAAGTATTGGTCACCATCCTGCAAGGAAAAATACCAGGGAAGGTAAGCGTTGGCCGGAGAAGAATATCCTGGCTTAAGAACATCAGAATGTGGACCTGTAAAACATCTACAGAGCTATTTAGAGCTGCAAGTGACAAGAAAAGGGTTGCCAAGATGGTTGCCAACATCCGGGACGGATATGAACCAGAGGAAGAAGAAGAAGATTCAGATAATTCCAGTTCATTTTCCATCGTTTAAATTCGTTTAGCTGCATTTTCTGATACTGTATTTTGGCCGTAGGAACAACAGACTCTCAAATTCTGCGTAATGATTTTGATAATAGGATTCTTCATATTGATACAGTTTATTTCTGAAATCATCAACCATATGTTACCAAGTACTACCGAGGCGTCACTTTTTTGGATTGTAAATTGTAGAATTCAGTTTTACGATGTGACGAGTGTGCCGTTCTACAAGAAGTCTGAGGTTGGGGTTAACCAAAAACTTCACTAGTAGCCACTAAAATTGCAACACCGTGAAGGCGCCGTCCAGCAGACCTCAAATTTGGATGAAACACGCTTGATATGCAAATCATTTTTTTTTCTTTCGAAGTCTCTTCATTTGAGATAATCAAAGAACTTAAGATTAAGGCCAAGTACATTATGTACACAAGGAAACATTACGCAGCGAGTTTCTCGTTAAGCAATCGCACTTGAATGTAGTTTGTTTGCTAGAAGATCTTTTTACGCCTTGTATAAGAAGAGAAACGTCTGCCACATGTGTCAGAATTCTGCAGCGGATAGATTTTTTCGTATCCGCACTGTAGTCTATACTTACGCGATGTTGCTGCTTCTTTGGTCGCAATCCCACAGCTGTGTGTAAATATGGAATCAACAGGTTGAGGAGGGCCATATGTAACGCCATGCAGGATATCAACGGCCTCAGGTGACTTACTGCCGAGAGGACAGACATATTCTTCACTCGGCTGTACAGTATAGAACAGACACTTCACGGAACTCTGATTAGGAAAAGGATTTGTTTGTAGCGATACAAGTAATCAGGAGGAAAATGTGGCGACATCTACAGCGGACCGTCTGCAATTATTGCTCGCCAGCAGTCATCATCACCAATCACCTGAAAATTCGACCAGTGGCTTTGAAGAAGTATTACGCAATTTACTGACATTGCAGACTCATGATCAGTATATTCATATTCTGCATAGTTTGCGTATTTTCAGCTTACAGAGCTACAAAATTGTTTGAGATTTGAAATTATAAAATACGAAAACAGAGACTGCACAAGACTTAATATTATTCTCTGCCCCTACCGTTGTTTAAGAAGACAGAGCAGAGACAGTTGGCGGATCCTGCCAAAGGAATTACTTGCAATATCTAGGGACAACTAACGAACAGTACCTGGAGACGCTATGTAAGTGGGAACAGTGATTTAACATAGCTATTGAACAATATTAGTGTCCATTGTAATTCGATTTGACTGATTTGTAACATAAATTCATAAATATTTCCATTTCTATTCTTGTTAGCAGTTTGGATTTCATTCTGACAGAGTTTAGTGCACTCGCATTTGAGAAGAGTGTGTTTCAACCTCCGGCCACCCTGGTTTAGGTTTTCCATAGCTTCCTTATACTACCGTACCATTGATCACCGCTGTACAGAGACATAAATGAGAGATATCGAAAGTAGCAACTCCTGTACTGAAAAACATTTAAGACTACGACAAGGCGAACAAGGCACCAGCCTCTAACACACATTTATGTTTTACATTGAACATTTCATCACTGTGTTCTAGAGTTAGCGTACTTGACTAGTAATCTAAACGTCCTGTGACCATTGTCTGAGGCTGTGGAAGGGCGTACAGACGTCCTCAGGGTGGGAAACAGCTCCTAAAAGGAGGTGTAATCACTAATAATCTATGACATGAGAACGCAGATGGTAGGAAAGTCAGTGGTTGAAAGACTCATAATGGGTATCCACAGAATATGTAGCCTACAACTGAAAATAGTGTCACGATAATCACTCCATTGGGAAGAGATTCTAGATCCCTCCCCCCTCTCCCCAATTGGAACCCTCATTCGGCTCTCGGAGAGGGGACTGCCGTAGGGGAAATGGCCTTGAGGAAAACGGCAAATAACCAACCAAAGGGTAGCATTCTATGAATCAGAGCTCGAAATGTCAAAAGTCTGAATCTGATGGAAAAGATAGAAAATCTGACAACTGAAATGAAAAGACTGTGTGTACATTGAGAGGGATAAGCGAAGTGAAATGTGAGGAGGATACGGATTTTTGGTCAGTCTAATGTAGGATAAGCAGCAGAAAATACAGTAGTGTGACTCTGGATACGCCATGAATGGATAAGTAAGGCAGAGAGTGAGTTACTATGAACAATCCAGTGACACGAAAATTCTCACCAGAATTTACACCAAACCAGCACCAGCAACTACTGACCAGTTATAGATGCCGGCCTTCAAGCAGAAGGTGAAGAGATAGAGAAGGCATATGTGATTACTGTATGTGTAATGCAGCGTGGAGGTTCTAGCCGCTGCAGTCTGGAACCGCGCGACTGCTACGGTCGCAGGTTCGAATCCTGCTTCGGGCATGGATGTGTGTGATGTCCTTATGTTAGTTAGTTTTAAGTAGTTCTAAGTTCTAGGGGACTGACGACCTTAGACGTTAAGTCCCATAGCACTCAGAGCCATTTGAACTATTTTTGTAGCGTGCAGTTGGATTTGAAAATCTGATAAACATGATTACAACGCTCCAGTGGGGCAATGAATAGAAGACAGAGTTACAAGAGAATATCGATTCGTTAGCGAGAATGAGATACGCGAAAGGCTAATGTAGTTCTACAGTACATACTAGGTAGTAACACCTAATAGACAGAAAGCTTAGCCTTACGCATCTGTTGTCACTGTCAACAAAATTCCTCAGCGGATGTGACCACATTATCAACGTGTAAAATTCTCCAAGTCTAGACCACTTTTGCAAACAACCTTCTCAGACTCAACCCAGCACAATACACTGAACAAGGCTGTTTGCAAAGGTGGTCGAAACGTTACAGAATTTTACATATTGACAGTGTGCTCACATCTCCTGATGAATTTTATTAACAGTTAACACACTGTTCAAATATCACGAAAGGAGAAAGTATAGCCAATAACGGCCTTAAACACGCGAAAATTCCTATTGGATTACATCATGGTCAGAGATTCCGGAATCATTGGACTTTAAGGCGTACCTAAAAGCAGATACAGCCTTATACAGGGTGTTTCAAAAATGACCGGTATATTTGAAACGGCAATAAAAACTAAACGAGCAGCGATAGAAATACACCGTTTGTTGCAATATGCTTGGGACAACAGTACATTTTCAGGCAGACAAACTTTCGAAATTACAGTAGTTACAATTTTCAACAACAGATGGCGCTGCGGTCTGGGAAACTCTATAGCACGATATTTTCCACATATCCACCATGCGTAGCAATAATATGGCGTAGTCTCTGAATGAAATTACCCGAAACCTTTGACAACGTGTCTGGCGGAATGGCTTCACATGCAGATGAGATGTACTGCTTCAGCTGTTCAATTGTTTCTGGATTCTGGCGGTACACCTGGTCTTTCAAGTGCCCCACAGAAAGAAGTCACAGGGGTTCATGTCTGGCGAATAGGGAGGCCAATCCACGCCGCCTCCTATATGTTTCGGATAGCCCAAAGCAATCACACGATCATCGAAATATTCATTCAGGAAATTAAAGACGTCGGCCGTGCGATGTGGCCGGGCACCATCTTGCATAAACCACGAGGTGTTCGCAGTGTCGTCTAAGGCAGTTTGTACCGCCACAAATTCACGAAGAATGTCCAGATAGCGTGATGCAGTAATCGTTTCGGATCTGAAAAATGGGCCAATGATTCCTTTGGAAGAAATGGCGGCCCAGACCAGTACTTTTTGAGGATGCAGGAACGATGGGACTGCAACATGGGGCTTTTCGGTTCCCCATATGCGCCAGTTCTGTTTATTGACGAAGCCGTCCAGGTAAAAATAGGCTTCGTCAGTAAACCAAATGCTGCCCACATGCATATCGCCGTCATCAATCCTGTGCACTATATCGTTAGCGAATGTCTTTCGTGCAGCAATGGTAGCGGCGTTGAGGGGTTGCCGCGTTTGAATTTTGTATGGATAGAGGTGTAAACTCTGGCGCATGAGACGATACGTGGACGTTGGCGTCATTTGGACCGCAGCTGCAACACGGCGAACGGAAACCCGAGGCCGCTGTTGGATCACCTGCTGCACTAGCTGCGCGTTGCCCTCTGTGGTTGCCGTACGCGGTCGCCTTACCTTTCCAGCACGTTCATCCGTCACGTTCCCAGTCCGTTGAAATTTTTCAAACAGATCCTTTATTGTATCGCTTTTCGGTCCTTTGGTTACATTAAACCTCCGTTGAAAACTTCGTCTTGTTGCAACAACACTGTGTTCTAGGCGGTGGAATTCCAACACCAGAAAAATCCTCTGTTCTAAGGAATAAACCATGTTGTCTACAGCACACTTGCACGTTGTGAACAGCACACGCTTACAGCAGAAAGACGACGTACAGAATGGCGCACCCACAGACTGCGTTGTCTTCTATATCTTTCACATCACTTGCAGCGCCATCTGTTGTTGAAAATTGTAACTACTGTAATTTCGAAAGTTTGTCCGCCTGAAAATGTACTGTTGTCCCAAGCATATTCCAACAAACGGTGTATTTCTATCGCTGCTCTTTTAGTTTTTATTGCCGTTTCAAATATACCGGTCATTTTTGAAACACCCTGTACCACAGTTTAGTAATGATTGAGAGTAGACTGGAGTTCAAGAGAATCGTCCAGAAGAATGAAAGAGGAAATAAGTGAAGTACTGAAGTAATGAGGAATGATGAGACGCGTTTGAAGTTCTTTAAGGCTCTAAGGCTGTATATATTACGATAATGAATACTAGAGTAAGCAGTTTAGTTGAAAAGGAATAGACATCTCTAAAAATGGCTGTCATAAAAATCGGACAGATAAATATTGTACAATGAGGTCACTGATGAAGACACCATTAATACCAGGATGGTCGTCTCAGGCTGGCGTGTGCAGTTCGACTGGTTGCTTATTACCGGTTCTCCGGCGACCGTGGAAACAGACGAGATCAACTGGGAATAACATTTTTTGTTCAGTAGCTCAGTCGTACAGAGGCAGATGGCAGCTGCTCTGCGGCACGCGAAGGCGCCTGGACATTAGGTGCCAGCTCTAGCTGTAGGTCTAGCTCGGCGGCAGAGCTAGGGCTCTGGGTGGGAGTGCTGTCTCAGCTAAAAGGCGATTGCTGGTGACGTTGCGGACGTGAGACTGACGTCAGGGATTCGGCGGGCAGCACAGCAGGAGAGTGCACGCACTGGGCTGTCAGGCGCCCCAGCGGTCAGTCAGATGCGTGGGGCACTGGCGCGCAATCTGGAGCCCTTGGAGACGCCCAGAGATAGGACGGAGTTTCCCCCTCTTGGAACAGCAGTTAGCAGATAATGCAGCTAGGTGTAGATGGAGCTGATTGGCTCACTTTGGATAGATGACTGGTGTGGGCTATATCTCTGCCTCAGCAGTAGTCAGAGACAAGGTACTGCTAGGGTGTTAGTGGCGAGTATTTATAGAGGCTCTGGACAGCTTTGTTTTTGCCAGATCTTGGCCTTCAGTCACCAGCGCAGCACTGGGCCACAAATTGAGGAAATATAGCTCGCCACTACGCCAGACCTGGGTCTTTCACTGTGCTGCTTCAGCAAATTTTCCAGCCCCGGAAGCAAGATCTCATAGGCGTCCACCATACCTGCCTCAACAGACTGTGAACCCTGGAAAGAGGGGTTTTCCGCGACAATAGGTACAAGCAACGTGGCTGCCAAGAAACCTTGCGCAACAGAAGATATACTTCAATTGATTGACGAAAGAAGAGAAAAATGTTCAGGGAAAGACAGGAATACAGCAATATACGTCACTTACAAATTAAATACATTGGTGTTCAAAATTAAAGAAACAAATTGCTATTTCCCGTCCTGTGTTTACGTCTGCATATAATCCTACCAACTACCAACAGATGTCCGTACGATCGTGTTGTGCACCGAAGATGACATTCCGGTCAACGGATAATCACGCCAGCAATAATGTCCGTGCATCATCAAACAGGGTAGCATCTGTCGGGTAGTTCCATATCCACAATCGCTGCGTACTCAGTCACAGACGGTGCAGCATGACGCAGAGAAGACGCCTGCCAGTAGTGGGAGGCGTAGGAAGAACGGAAGCAGGACGGTCGCAAACTAATGTGGCCGGATGGCTTAAAGTGAATCGCTCTGTTGTTTCTCGGACGTGGCGACAGTTTGTAGAGACCGAAACTGTATCCCAAAGACAAGGACAGGGACGACTACGTGTGACGTCGGAAAGAGAAGCCATTATTTCGCTGTAAGGGTACAACGGTACCGCCTTAGTACTGCATGGCAACTGGCATCTGACCTCGCAGCATCCACTGGACGTGTTGTATCGAGGCAAACGCTGTACAGAAGGCTTCGGCAAAGTGGCCTTTATTGTCGGAGAACTGCTGCATGGTACCTCTGACGCATCTTCACAGAAGGGTACATCTACAGCGAAGTCGTCAACATTCCACCTGGACGGTCCAACACTGGTCCAATATTCTTCTCACAGTTGTTGTTGTTGTTGTTGTTGTGGTCTTCAGTCCTGAGACTGGTTTGATGCAGCTCTCCATGCTACTCTATCCTGTGCAAGCTTCTTCATCTCCCAGTACCTACTGCAACCTACACCCTTCTGAATCTGCTTAGTGTATTCATCTCTTGGTCTCCCCCTATGATTTTTACCCTCCACGCTGCCCTCCAATACTAAATTGGTGATTCCTTGATGCCTCAGAACATGTCCTACCAACCGATCCCTTCTTCTGGTCAAGTTGTGCCACAAACTTCTCTTCTCCTCAATCCTATTCAATACTTCATCATTAGTTATGTGATCTACCCATCTAATCTTCAGCATTCTTCTGTAGCACCACATTTCAAAAGCTTCTATTCTCTTCTTATCCAAACTATTTAGCGTCCATGTTTCACTTCCATACATGGCTACACTCCATACAAATACTTTCAGAAATAACTTCCTGACACTTAAATCTATACTCGATGTTAACAAATTTCTCTTCTTCAGAAACGCTTTCCTTGCCATTGCCAGTCTACATTTTATATCCTCTCTACTTCGTCCATCATCAGTTATTTTGCTCCCCAAATAGCAAAACTCCTTTACTACTTTAAGTGTCTCATTTCCTAATCTAATACCCTCAGCATCACCCGACTTAACTCGAGTACATTCCATTATCCTCGTTTTGCTTTTGTTGATGTTCATCTTATATCCTCCCTTCAAGACACCATCCATTCCGTTCAACTGCTCTTCCAAGTCCTTTGCTGTCTCTGACAGAATTACAATGTCATCGGCGAACCTCAAAGTTTTTATTTCTTCTCCATGGATTTTAATACCTACTCCAAATTTTTCTTTCGTTTCTTTTACTGCTTGCTCAATATAGAGATTGAATAACATCGGGGAGAGGCTACAACCCTGTCTTACTCACTTCCCAACCACTGCTTCCCTTTCATGTCCCTCAACTCTTATAACTGCCATCTGGTTTCTGTACAAGTTGTAAATAGCCTTTCGCTCCCTGTATTTTACCCCTGACACCTTTAGAATTTGAAAGAGAGTATTCCATTCAACATTGTCAAAAGATGTCTCTAAGTCTACAAATGCTAGAAACGTAGGTTTGCCTTTCCTTAATCTTTCTTCTAAGATAAGTCGTAAGGTCAGTATTGCCTCACGTGTTCCAGTATTTCTACGGAATCCAAACTGATCTTCCCCGAGGTCGGCTTCTACTAGTTTTTCCATTCGTCTGTAAAGAATTCGTGTTAGTACTTTGCAGCTGTGACTTATTAAACTGATGGTTCGGTAATTTTCACATCTGTCAACAACTGCTTTCTTTGGGATTGGAATTATTATATTCTTCTTGAAGTCTGAGGGTATTTCGCCTGTTTCGTACATCTTGCTCACCAGATGGTAGAGTTTTGTCAGGACTGGCTCTCCCAAGGCCGTCAGTAGTTCCAATATAATTTTGTCTACTCCGGGGGCCTTGTTTCGACTCAGGTCCTTCAGTGCTCTGTCAAACTCTTCACGCAGTATCGTATCTCCCATTTCATCTTCATCTACATCCTCTTCCATTTCCATAATATTGTCCTCAAGTGCATCGCCCTTGTATAGACCCTCTATATACTCCTTCCACCTTTCTGTTTTCCCTTCTTTGCTTAGAACTGGGTATCCATCTGAGCTCTTGATGTTCATACATGTGGCTCTCTTATCTCCAAAGGTCTCTTTCATTTTCCTGTAGGCGGTATCTATCTTACCCCTACTGAGATAGGCCTCTACATCCTTACATTTGTCCTCTACCCATCCCTGCTTAGCCATTTTGCACTTCCTGTCGATCTCATTTTTGAGACTTTTGTATTCCTTTTTGCCTGCTTCATTTACTGCATTTTTATATTTTCTCCTTTCATCAATTAAATTCAATATTTCTTCTGTTACCCAAGGATTTCTACTAACCCTCTTCTTTTTACCTACTTGATCGTCTGCTGCCTTCACTACTTCATCCCTCAGAGCTACCCATTCTTCTTCTACTGAATTTCTTTCCCCCATTCCGTTCAATTGTTCCCTTATGCTCTCCCTGAAACTCTGTACAACCTCTGGTTCCTTCAGTTTATCCAGGTCCCATCTCCTTAAATTCCCACCTTTTTGCAGTTTCTTCAGTTTTAATCTACAGGTCATAACCAATAGATTGTGGTCAGAGTCCACATCTGCCCCTGGAAATGTCTTACAATTTAAAACCTGGTTCCTAAATCTCTGTCTTACCATTATATAATCTATCTGATACCTTTTAGTATCTCCAGGACTCTTCCATGTATACAACCTTCTATCATGATTCTTAAACCAAGTGTTAGCTATGATTAAGTTGTGCTCTGTGCAAAATTCTATCAGGCGGCTTCCTCTTTCATTTCTTAGCCCCAATCCATATTCACCTACTACGTTTCCTTCGCTCCCTTTTCCTACACTCGAATTCCAGTCACCCATGACTATTAAATTTTCGTCTCCCTTTACTATCTGAATAATTTCTTTTATTTCATCATACATTTCTTCAATTTCTTCGTCATCTGCAGAGCTAGTTGGCATATAAACTTGTACTACTGTAGTAGGTGTGGGCTTCGTATCTATCTTGGCCACAATAATGCGTTCACTATGCTGTTTGTAGTTGCTTACCCGCACTCCTATTTTCCTATTCATTATTAAACCTACTCCTGCATTACCCCTATTTGACTTTGTGTTTATAACCCTGTAGTCACCTGACCAGAAGTCTTGTTCCTCCTGCCACCGAACTTCACTAATTCCCACTATATCTAACTTTAACCTATCCATTTCCCTTTTTAAATTTTCTAACCTACCTGCCCGATTAAGGGATCTGACATTCCACGCTCCGATCCGTAGAACGCCAGTTTTCTTTCTCCTGATAACGACATCCTCTTGAGTAGTCCCCGCCCGGAGATCCGAATGGGGGACTATTTTACCTCCGGAATATTTTACCCAAGAGGACGCCATCATCATTTAATCATACAGTAAAGCTGCATGCCATCGGGAAAAATTACGGCCGTAGTTTCCCCTTGCTTTCAGCCGTTCGCAGTACCAGCACAGCAAGGCCGTTTTGGTTATTGTTACAATGCCAGATCAGTCAATCATCCAGACTGTTGCCCTTGCAACTACTGAAAAGGCTGCTGCCCCTCTTCAGGAACCACACGTTTGTCTGGCCTCTCAACAGATACCCCTCCGTTGTGGTTGTACCTACGGTACGGCTATCTGTATCGCTGAGTCACGCAAGCCTTCCCACCAACGGCAATGTCCATGGTTCATTGGGGGGGTTTCTCACAGAGAAGTCCTAATTTGGTCTGGTGAGTGATTCTGACGGATTCGCCTCTGGAGGGAACTTGGAATACGATTTTGAGACCCAAGCATTGTGGGAAGAGACCGATATCGAGGAGGATCCCTAAAGGTGTGCGCAGGCATTGTGCTGACCACTGGAACAGCTCTTCTTGAAATTGTACGGGCGAATCGGTAAGGTTTAGCTGTTGCCAGGTATCGTGACGAGATTTTGGGACCTCATGTGCGATTGTTGCAAGGAGCTGTGGGCCCAGACTTCGTACTGATGGACAATAATGCTCGATCTCAAAGAGCACGGGTGTTTGATGTTTTCTTTGAAACGGAAGATACTGTACGCATGGCGTGACCTGCACATTCTTCCGATCTGAATCCCTTAGAGCATGTCAGGGATGCACTGCATCACGTCAGCAACACTCTCCATGACTTGCGAGCAGCTCCGAAAGAAGAATGGGCGTTATTTCCTCAACATGTGACTGGCGACATGCCCCGTCGTTCTCAGGCCTGTATTGCTGCCAGAGATAGTCAACCCCATACTGAGCAAATTAACCAGTTGTTGAAATGTGTGTGCAAACGCGTTAAGCTGGAAAAAACGAAGAAATCACCCAACCTTGCAAAAATTCCTTTTTTTTATTTTGGACACCAGTGTAAATAGGAAGTTCAGGGAGGACAAGGAGAAGTGACTGAATTGCAAGTTCGAAGACATCGCAAAAGAAATGGTCGGTGGAAGAATTGATTCATACCAGTAGAGAGAAAATTCAAAGGAAAGAGTCAACATTTAGAGCGCAAGAGAAAATCCACTATTTTAAGGAGGAGAGAGAGAGCGGATTAATGGAAAGAGTACATCGAAGGCCTCCTTGAGGAGGAGGAAAGATCTGATGAAGTGGTAGAAGTAGAATTGGCAATCGATATCAGAGACATGGTGGATCCAGTACCAGAATCACAGTTGGCACGGCTTTGGAAAACATGCAATCAAGTAAAGGGAAGACATAGACAACATCCTTTCGGAATTTCTAAAATTACGGAAGAAAGTGACAACTCCAGGAGAGCTTCTGTAAAGTTTGGAAGGTAGGAGACGAGATACTGGCAGAAGTAAAGCTGTGAGGACCGGGCGTGAGTCGTGCTTCGGTAACTCAGATGGTAGAGCACTTGCCCGCGAAAGGTAAGGGTCCCGAGTTCGAGTCTCGGTCGGGCACAAAGTTTTAATCTGCCAGGAAGTTTCATATCAGCGCACACTCCGCTGCAGAGTGAAAATCTCATTCTGTACTATTACTCGAGTTGGTTGCTCTGTAGTATCTATGAGCTTTGAGACACACTATCAGATTTTCTGGAAAATATCATTCACACAATTCCGAAGACAGCAAAGGCAATAAGTGAAACAACTTTCACACAAACATCTTAGCAGATCATTCATCGAAATTGTTCTCAATAATACCGCAAGTAAGGATCGAAAAGAAACATAAGTATGCGCTCCACGACAGTCAGTTTGGCTTTTGGCAGGTAAAGACACCAGAAGACAGGTCTGATGTTGCGCTTTAAAATAAAAATCGGGACACGATTGTAGGATCCATCGAGCTTGGAAAAGCTTTTGATAATCTGAAATGGTGCAAGATGTTCGAAATCCTAAAAAAAAATTACGCGTAACCTATAGGGAAAGACGGATAATATTCGATATGTGCAAGAACAAAAACGGAAAAATGAAAATGAAAGACAAAGAAAGAAGCGCTCGAATTGCAAGGGATGTAACACGGAGATGCGGCCTTCTTCCCTGGAGTTCATTCTATACGTCAAAAAAGCAATGACGAAAGGAAAAAAGGGTCAAGATTAGGATCAAAATTCAGGGTGAAAAAATATCAATGATAAGATTCATTAATTACATTAATTTCGTCAGTGAAAGTGAGAGAAAACTGCAAGGCTTGTTAAATGCAATGAATAGTGTAATGAGCACACAATATAGGTTGAGAGTAAATCAAAGAAATACGGATATAATTAGCAGTAGCAGAAATAATATTAGCTATAAACTTACCATCAAAATTGGGGACCAAGAAGTAGTTGAAGTAAGGGAATTCCTCTTACTTGGAAGCGAAATCACGCATGGCGGACGAAGTAAGTAGGGTATAGAAAGGAGACTGGCAGAGGCAAAGAAGGCATTCCTCTCAAAAAAGTCTATCAGAACCAAATTCCGATCTTAATTTGAAGTACAAATTTCTGAGAACTTATATTTTGTGGACAAAATTGTGTGGAAGCGAATCATGGACTCTGGGAAAACCTGTTATGAAGAGAATCAAAGAGTTTGATATGTGGGTCTATAGAAGAATGTTGGAAGAGGAACTGTGAAACACATATACAGTTAGAAGGCACAGTATGATAAAACATATCTTAGGACATCAAGGAATAACTTACAGGGTACTTTAGGGGGCTCTAGAGGGCAAGTATGCTGAAGAAGATAGAGACTGAAATACATCTAACAACTTACTGTGGACGTTGAGTGCAAGCGCTTCTCTGAGGTGAAGCGGTTGACACAGGAGAAGACTTCGTGGCGGACCATATTAAACCAGACAGAAGACTGACGAAATAAAAGATTTAAATATATAAAAAGAATCTTCGGAATTAGGCCCTTTCCAGTCGGCCGCTGTGGCCGAACGGTTCTAGGCGCTTCAGTCCGGAACCGCGCTGCTGCTACGGTCGCAGGTTTGAATCCTGCCTCGGGCACGGATGTGTGTGATGTCCTTAGGCTAGTTAGGTTTAAGTAGTTATAAGTCTAGGGGACTGATGACCTCAAATGTTATGTCCCATAGTGCTTAGAGCCATTTGAACCATTGTTAGGTCCTTCCTAGCTCATTCGTTCAATTTGTCTGGTAAATAGGGGATGTCAGTCCTGTTTACGGAAAGGTAATAGATCGGACGCACAAAATTTTATATCGCTGAAATTCGTCTGTGGCAGGACCCAAGAACAATTCGAAACGCAAATATTATGACGTCCATGAGGGAAAACAAGCCTTTTTTTGAAAGCTTTAGAAAGATATACCCGTCAGATACTCTACTTAATTTATGCTGAGGCAGGTGAACAAAAGGCATTGGACACAGGGTGAACAAAAGGCATTAGACATAGTATCACATCATCCTCTGCTGAACAACATAAGATCTTCGCAAATATGTGATTGGGTCTGGGAGTATTTAGCAAATGGAACCCAATACGATATAATGGCTTCGGTATATAAATAGGGTAAAAGAAACGGACCCGCAGGTTACAGATCAATAGCGGTTTCCTGCAGAATTCTTGAACGTATTCTCAGTTCGAATATAAAGAATTCCTTTAAGACGGGGAGGCTTCTGTCCACGGATCAATAAGGTTTGAAAGCATCGCTCGTGGGGAACTCATCTTGCCCTTTTGTCTCACGATACCGTGTGAACTATGAGTGAAGGGCAACATTCCATATTCCTAGATTTCCGAAAAGCGTTTGCCCCACTGAAGACTGTTAACGAAGATACAAGCATACAGAATAGGTCCCCAGGTATGTGAGTGACTCGAAGACTTCTTAAGTAATAGAAACCAGTACATTTTCCTCAACAGCAAATGTTCATCGGAGAGAGGGGTATCGTCAGGAGTGTCTCAAGGAAGTGCGACAGGACCGCCATTATTTTCTACGAACATGAACGATCTGACGGACAATCCTACTAACAATCTGCGGCTGTCTGCTGATGATACTGTGTTATGCGAGAAGATGTCGTTCAGTGAGTGTAGAAAGGTACAGGATGACTTAGACACAATATCTATTTGGTATGATAAATGGCAGCTGGTTCTAAACGTAGAACAATGTAAGTTAATGCAGATTAGTAGGAGAGACAATCCCTTAATGTTCGAATACAGCATTAGTAGTGTGCTCCTTGATAGAGGCACATCGATTAAATATGTAGGCGTAGCGTTGCAAAGCGATATGAAGTGGAGCGAGCATGTAAGGACTGTAGTACGGAAGGTGAATAGTCGACTTCGGTTTATTGGGAGATCTTTAGGAAAGCTTGGTCATCTGTAAACTGCGTGTAGGACACTAGTGCCACCCGTTCTTGAGTAATGCTCCAGTGTTTCGAATCAGCGCTAGGTCACATTAAAGGAAGACATCCAAACAGTTCAGATGCAGGCTACTGGATTTGTTAGCGGTAGATTCCATCAGCACGCAAGTATTATGGAGATGCTTCGGGAGTTGAAGTGGGAATTCTGGAGGGAAGACAACGTTTTTTTCGGGGATCAATATTCAGAAAATTTAGAGATCGGATATCTGAAACTTCCCCATCGACGCGCAAGTCGCCGAAGTGGCGTCAAATCGAAAGACTTGCACCCGGTGAACGGTCCACCCGTCGGGAGGCCCTGGGCACGCGGCATTTACATCTGAAACTGAAGAACAAGTCTTCTGTCGCCAACGTACATTTTGCGTAAGGACCACGAAGATAAGAGAAAGTACGGATCTATGGAGCCTGCTTTTTCCCCTCGCTCTATTTGTGAATGGCACAGGAATGGAAGTGATTGGTAGTGGTACAAGTACCATTCGCCACGACCAGTACAGTGGCCTGCGTAGTGTGTATGTAGAGGTAAATATTGGATGGTAAATGGTGCTCAGAAACGAAAGTAGTGTGCCCCAAGGAAGCGTAACTGTAGAAAAAGATGACAAAATTTCCTCTTGTTGTAGTGAAGGCAGATACCCTGAAGGTAATGCCTGTAAGACAGAGAGTCCTGTAGCATCTGCTTACAAGATTAGTAATGGACACCCAGAATACGTCACACCGAGTAATTATTTATGAGTAATACCACAGTTACACAGTTGCGAAACTGCTTACTGTCTACGTTGTTATCGTCTGACAGGTGGAACGTCACTAGCGCTTCTTTTTTTATTTTTATTTACTTATTTATTTATATTTTATAAGTCATCAGTCTTCTGAGTGGCTTGCTGCGGCTCGCCAGAAACTCCTCTCACATTCCAACCTCTTCGTCTCCTATTAGCATTCGCAGCCTACGACCTCATTATTTGCTGGATTTATTCCAACCTTTGTTTTCCTCTATGGATTTTTATCCATTACTGCCCCCTTTAGTACTATGGAAGCTATTCCCTGATGTCTTAACAAAGCATTCTGTCTAGTCTCTTTTTTCCAGTGTTTTCCATATATTCCTTTTCTCGTCAATTCTGCGGAAAACGTCCTCATTCTTTACGTTATCAATCCACCTAATCTTTAACTCTCTGATGTAGCAGTGCATCTCAAATGCTTTGATTCTCTTCTGTTCAGCTTTTTCCACAGTCCGTGTTTCACTACCATACAATGCAGTGTTCCAAATGTACATTCTCAGAAATTTCTTCCTCAATCCTGTTTGATATCAAAAGACTTCCCTTGGCCAGGAGTTCCCTTTTTGCCAGTTCTAGTCTGCTTTTTATGTTGTCCTTGATTCCTCCGTTATGGGTTATTTCGCTGCCTAGGTATCAGAATTCCTTAACTTTCATCTACTTGGTGATCACCCATCCTGATAATAAGTTTCTCGCTGTTCTCGTTTCTGCTGCTTCTCATTACTTTCGTCGTTCTTCGATTTCCTCTCAGTCCATATTCTGTGTTCATTACACTGTTCACTCCATTCTACAGATCTTGTGATTCTTCTTCACTTTCATTGGGGATAGCAATGTCATAGGCGAATCTTATCATTTATTTTTTCACCTTGAATTTTAATCCACTCTTGAACCCTTTTTTTATTTCCGTCATTGCTCCTTCGATACATAGATTGAACAGAGGGGACGGAAGGCTACATACCTGACATATGCCCTTCTTAATACGAGCTCTTCGTTCCTGGTCGTCCACTCTTGATGCTCCCTTTCGGCTCTTGTCCATATCGTCTCCTCTATTTTTCTTAGAATTTAGAACATCCGGCACCAATTTACATTATCCAAGGCCTTTTCCAGGCCGACAAATCCCGTGTACGTGTCAAGATATTTCTTTATTCTTGCTTCCCATCTCAGCTGCAACATCAGAACTGCCTCTTTGGTGCCTTTATCTTTCCTAAGGCCAAACTGATCGTTGTCTAACACATCTTCAATTTTCTTTTCCGTTCTTCTGTATATTATGCTTGTCGCCAACTAGGTTGCACGAGCTGTTAAGCTAATTCTGCCATAATTCTCGCACCTGTCGGCGCTTGGAATCTTCGAAATTGTGTAGATGCTGTTTTAACGATAGTTTGATAGTATATCGCCAGACCTAAACATCCTACACAGCAACGTGAATAGCTTTTTTTTTTTTTTTACAATCCCCCCCCCCCCCCCACCCAAAAAAAATGATTTTAGAAATTCTGATGGAATGTTATCTATCCCTTCTGCTTTACTCGATCTCAAGTCTTCCAAAGCTCTTTTAAATTCTGTTTCTAATACTGGATCGCCTATATCTTCTATATCGAGTTCAGTTCCTTCTATCACACCATCAGACAAGTTTTCCCTCCCTTGAGACCTTCATTGTACTCTTTCCAATCATACGCTCTCTCCTCTGCATTTCACTGTGGAATATTCATTGCGCTCTTAATGTTACCACTCTTGTTTTGAATGTCACCGAAGGTTTTTCAACTTTTCTATATGCTGAGTCAGTCCTTCTGACCATAATTTCTTTTTAGATTTTTTCATATTTTCATGTAGCCATTTCGTCTTAGCTTCCCTGTACTTGCTATTTATTACATTCCTAAGTGACTTATATTTCTTTATTCCTAAATGTCCCATAAAATTATTGTACTTTCATAGATCAACTGAAGAATTTCTTATGTTACCAATTCTTTCTTCGCAGTTACCTTCTTTGTACTTATGTTTTTCTTTCCAACTTATGTGATTGCCCTTGCAAGAGATACCAGTGCCTCTTCAACGGAACTCCCTACAGAGCAATACTTTACCGCAGTATCTAAAAACTCAGAGAACTTTAAGCGTATCTCTTCATTCCTTAGTACATCAGTATCAAACGTCCTTGGGCAATGAATCCTCCTGACTAGGCTCTTAAACTTCTTCCTGCTGTTCATCACTACTAAATTGTGATCTGAGTCCTGGGGACGCCTTACAATCCAGCATCTGATTTCGGAATCTCTGCCTGACTGTGATGTAATCTAAATAAAATCTTCCAATATCTCTCGGCCTTTTCAGGTATACCTCCTCCTCCTGTGATTCTTGAAAAGAGTATTCCCTATTACTAGCTGAAATTTATTGCAGAACTCAATTAGACTTTCCCCTCTCTCATTCCTAGTACCAAGACCATATTCTGTCGTAACCGTTTCTTCTACTTCTTCCGCTACAGCCCCATTTATTCCCCCATGACTATCACATTTTCATTTTCCTTTATGTACTGAATTACTCATTCAGTATCCTCATCTTAGGATTGAAACGTTCTAAAGTGTACTTAACTATCGTACTCGGCGTTGGGTTTCTGTATATTTTGATGAGAACAACCATATCACTCAATTGTTCACAGTAACTCACTCTCTGCCCTTCCTTCAGATTCAAACGAATCACACTCCAGTTATACATTTTTCTGCTATTGTTGGTATTACCCCACACTTACCTAGCTAGAAATCTTTGTCTTCTTTGAATTTCACTTCACTGACCCCTCACAATATCTATATTGAGTATTAGCATCTCCCTTTTCAAATTTTCCAGCTTCTATATGAAGTTCAAACTTCTGACATTTCACACCTCGATTCGTAGAACATTATCCTTTCGCTGGTTATTCGATCCTTTTCTCATGGTCACCTCCCATTTTCAGCCCCTTCCCCGAGTTCCGAATGAGTATTTAATCCGGAATGTTTTGCCAATGGAGATCGTCATGACACTTTTTCAATTACAGACAATATGACATTTGGATGCACATTGTGTGTCTTTAATGCCGTGGTTTCTCTTGCCTTTTGCATTCTCACGCCTTTGATCATCGCCGATTCTTCCATCTTTTGGATAGTTTCCTACCCCAAAGGCAAGAGAGTGCCCTGAACATCTGTTCTCTCCTCCGCCCTCTTTGACAAGACCATTGGCTGAATGAGGGTGACTTCTCATGCCAGAAGTTTCCGGTCGCCACTGCCGATGATTTTTATTCAAAATTTAAGTGGTGGCTGGCTTCGATCGCGGGACCGAGTACGTTTTAACTACTAGAAATCCAATTATAAGATTATCTCCGAATACCTACTGCAACCTACATCCTTCTTAATCTGCTTACTGAATTCATCTCTTGGTCTCTATCCTAGATTTTTACCTTCCACACCTCCCCCTGACGTGTTATATCAACAGACCGCTTCTTTTGGTCAAGTTGTGCCATAAAGTTCTTATTTCTTGTCTCCCCCAGTTCTATTCAGCATCTCCTTCTCAGTCACGTGATCTACCCATCTTATCTCTAACATTCTTCTGTAGCATCACATTCCGAAAGTTTCTGTTCTCTTCTTGTCTAAAATGTTTATCGTTCATGTTTCAATTCCATACATGACTACACTCCAGACAAATACTTTCAGAAAAGACTTCCTAGCGCTTAAATCTATATTCGATGTAAATAAATTTCTCTTCTTCAGAAATGATTTTCTTGCCATTGCTGGTATACAGTTTATATCCGCTCTAATTCAGCCATCATTAGTTATTATGCTACCCATATAACAAAACTCATCTACTACTTTAAGTGTCTCGTTTCCTAATCTCATTCCATCAGTGTCACCTGATTTAATTCCAGTATATACCGTTATTCTTGTTTAGCTTTTGTTAATGTTTATTTTATATCCTCCATTCAAGACAATGTCCATTCCTTTCATCTCCTCTTCCAGGTCCTCTCCTGTCTCTGACAATACTACAATATCGTTCGCAAATCTAGAAGTTTTATTTTGTTCTCCCTGAACTTTAATTCCTACTCCAAGCTTTCTTTGGATTCCTTTACTGCTTATTCTGTGTACGTCTTCCTTTCCACGCCCCTCGCCCTTTATACCTGCCGTCCGGTTTCTGTTCACGTTCTAAATAGCCTTTCGCTTCCTCTATTTTACCCCTGCTGCCTTCAGAATTTCAGAGAGTACTGCTGCCAACATTGTCAAAAAGCCTTCTGCAAGTCTACAAATGCCATAAACATAGGTCTGCCTTTGCTTAATCTATCTCAGGGTCAGTACTGTCTCGAGCGTTCCTACATTTCTCCGGAATCCACACTGATCTTCTCCGTGGTAGGCTTCTATCAGTTCTTCCATGCTTCTCTAAGGAATTCGTGGTAGTTCTTTGCAACCATGACTTATTAAACTGATATTTAGGTAATTTTCACACACTATTATTCTTAATCAAAAAATATCTATTACAATTTTACTTTCTGACCGTTAACAAATTTTCATGCAAAATCAATTATTGCGAAATTAATGTAATAGCAGCGAAATATTGTTCGGTGACACAAGCTACAACTTGTTCCTGAATAAATACTTTATAATATGGGCATTATCACAACTTATTCTTCTGACACGTATTTCACGTATGAGAAGAAAAATTTCTGTTGTTGCCTGTTCTTAATTCGATAGGCACTTTGCTTGACACATAGTAGTTCCGTGAGAAGTCTCATAATTCGCTCGTTCTTAGCCGTCACTCGACTTTCCAATACACGAATATTTTTGTAGATGTAATTACTTTTGCTTCAAAAGCGAATATGTTGAAGATTCTTACCGTTTGTGGCTCAGATGTAGCAACAGTTGTGGAATTGTAGGGAAACAGTTTTACTGTTGTTGACGGTTTGTTCTCACGTCTGTATGGTTTTCCCTGCAGTTAAAGTTGTGGCGGCTGACTTGGTACGTTAAATAATAAGGTACTGCAATCCATACAAGCTTTATAAGTTCCACTTTTACCGATTTGACTGGATGCGTAGTGATTAAAACTTCACGTTGTTGAGCAGATATACAATGTCTTTCTGCAAAATGTCAGGCCTTTTGTTGTTTTACAGTCGTTTTTTGTTCTTAACATTAAACGACATTCTTCAGCAAATGTTCGTAGGTTACAAGAGAATCGTAAATAAACTGTTGTGCTACATTCTGTTTCATACCTCCCTTTTTCCTTAGTAAATTTAAGAAAGACAAATATGGTGTAATTTTTTGTTATGTTCCATTTTTATGGCATTACATGCATTCTCCATCGTAAAACCTGTGTTACAAATGAATATAAATGATACTGTTCGTATTCATCCAATATCGTACTCAGCAGTGAAGCTTACTGTCCGCTTGGAGCGCTCCTATCGCAAAGTATAACAAAAATGAGCAGGAGTGTAGTGACTGTCTGTGATAGACTGTGGTAATACTAACGAGCGATAGGAAATGGGACGATTGCGGAATGTAAAATGATACTGTTCGTATTCATCCAATATCGTACAGAGCAGTGAAGCTTACTGTCCGCTTGGAGCGCTCCTATCGCAAAGTATAACAAAAATGAGCAGGAGTGTAGTGACTGTCTGTGATAGACTGTGGTAATACTAACGAGCGATAGGAAATGGGACGATTGCGGAATGTAAATATTATGGAAGACGAATGGCAGTCTTAGGTTTTTTGGACCGGTTCTTGGAAAAAACAGTGAAACCGTAAAGAAAATCGTGTACGAGACGCTAGTACGGTCAATTCTATCTATTGTTCCATGTTTTGGGATCCTTATCACGTAAGCGTGGCAACGAAAATGGAATAAATTCGGAGTCGAGCTGCTAGAATAGTAACAGGCCATTACAGCCCATACATACGTGTGGAAGGAATGCTCGAGAGAATGAAGTGACAATCTGTGGTAGGTAGGTGACGTAGTTATCGTGAAATACTCTCGGGGTTATTAAGAGACTCTGTACTCGAAAAAGAGTGTGTAATCGTTTGCTCTACTGCCAACGTATATTTCGCGTACAGATCGTCAGGATGAGATAAGAGAGATTAAGACTCGCAGAGGGCCATATAGACAATGTTTTTCCCTCGCTCAGTCCGCGAATGGTGTAATCTGGAAACACATTTCGGCTGCAGTCATTCTGAGAGATGTTGTTAATTTACTCGAAACGGTGGCAACCATTAAAAACTATTCCAGTCTTTAACGGTCCCTCCGTCTCCATGTGGAGGCGTAGGGACACAGTGAGTCCAGATTTTCTGACGATTGAGAGTGGGCCGCAATGTAAAACTTCTGCTGGCAAAAAACGTGGTCAGTTCCCTGTGCCACAGCAGGTAGGCTTTGGCCTTCCCTCTCCACATAATTTGGCAACGGTTGGTCGGAAGTTCACTAGAGGGTGGTGCCTTCAGAGTCATAAAGGGTTGGACTGCCGTCGCCCAGGTCCCATTTAATTTTCATATTCTGTAGCTACCAACACAGGCAGACCACAGTCCACTGCTAATGTGGAATATCGTGCGCCAACCGCTGGTTTCGCGACTGCTCTTTCCCATTCAAAAAGCTCAGTGAGTCGAGACAGCAGCTGAAATGTATCTGCTGTTCCAGTAAGATCCATATTACGTCTTTAGCCGCCAAGTCAACGTGGACAAAACAAAACAGCGAGTAAAAAGATGTAGATCCACCTCCGCCAAAAAAGGCAATAACATGCTGAATGTTTTCTTGAATTGCCATGTTATGGTGCTCGTAAGAGGTAAATAGTTACAGGAGCATATTCACGAATTCTCCTATCGAGATTATGAGAAAATTTCGATATGAAGCATCGTTTGTTCCATGTAACATCCCAGGTCGTTGTGGATAGGACACATGCCGCTTCTCTGCGCTATTACATATTCCGTCACCAACGTTCCTGATATAGCATCCAGTGACTACTTTGATATTTTAAACATTTTGTGGCTGCGAGCTCAACAAAAGTGCATGCAATTATATAAAATGTAATAGTCAGCCAACCTGCTGCACACAATTTAAAAAAAAAAAAACACATTAAGCATTCTAAGACTATCTTCATCAGACTGGTAAATGCTACATGAAATCACATAACAATTTTAAAATTTTCAGCAACAGTGCTTTCGTCAAATGACATGTTTGTGTTCCATGAGTCGAGAATACAAATCATAAAAAAAAGACAGATAGTTATCGCAGAATGATAAAATCATGGTTGCAAGTGGCGGCACAAGTTAACTGCTGTAGCCCGCTAAGACCGGCACATACACAGCGCAAGAGGCTTCAGACTACATCTACATCTATACTCCGCAAGCCACCTGACGGTGTGTGGCGGAGGGCACCTTGAGTACCTCTATCTCTTCAAAAATGGTTCAAATGGCTCTGAGCACTATGAGACTTAACATCTATGGTCATCAGTCCACTAGAACTTAGAACTACTTAAACCTAACTAACCTAAGGACAACAAACAACGCCCAGTCATCACGAGGCAGAGAAAATCCCTGACCCCGCCGGGAATCGAACCCGGGAACCCGGGCGCGGGAAGCGAGAACGCTACCGCATGACCATGAGCTGCGGACCTCTATCTGTTCTCCCTTCTTTCCGGCCTCGTATTGCTCGTGGAAAAAAGATTGTCGGTATGCCTCTGTGTGGGTTCTAATCTCTCTGATTTGATCCTCATGGTCTCTTCGCGAGATATACACTCCTGGAAATTGAAATAAGAACACCGTGAATTCATTGTCCCAGGAAGGGGAAACTTTATTGACACATTCCTGGGGTCAGATACATCACATGATCACACTGACAGAACCACAGGCACATAGACACAGGCAACAGAGCATGCAAAATGTCGGCACTAGTACAGTGTATATCCACCTTTCGCAGCAATGCAGGCTGCTATTCTCCCATGGAGACGATTGTAGAGATGCTGGACGTAGTCCTGTGGAACGGCTTGCCATGCCATTTCCACCTGGCGCCTCAGTTGGACCAGCGTTCGTGCTGGAAGTGCAGACCGTGTGAGACGACGCTTCATCCAGTCCCAAACATGCTCAATGGGGGACAGATCCGGAGATCTTGCTGGCCAGGGTAGTTGACTTACACCTTCTAGAGCACGTTGGGTGGCGCGGGATACAAGCGGACGTGCGTTGTCCTGTTGGAACAGCAAGTTCCCTTGCCGGTCTAGGTGGGTTCGATGACGGTTTGGATGTACCGTACACTATTCAGTGTTCCCTCGACGATCACCAGTGGTGTACGGCCAGTGTAGGAGATCGCTCCCCACACCATGATGCCGGGTGTTGGCCCTGTGTGCCTCGGTCGTATGCAGTCCTGATTGTGGCGCTCACCTGCACGACGCCAAACACGCATTCGACCATCATTGGCACCAAGGCAGAAGCGACTCTCATCGCTGAAGACGACACGTCTCCATTCGTCCCTCCATTCACGCCTGTCGCGACACCACTGGAGGCGGGCTGTACGATGTTGGGGCGTGAGCGGAAGACGGCCTAACGGTGTGCGGGACCGTAGCCCAGCTTCATGGAGACGGTTGCGAATGGTCCTCGCCGATACCCCAGGAGCAAGTGTCCCTAATTTGCTGGGAAGTGGCGGTGCGGTCCCCTACGGCACTGCGTAGGATCCTACGGTCTTGGCGTGCATCCGTGCGTCGCTGCGGTCCGGTCCCAGGTCGACGGGCACGTGCACCTTCCGCCGACCACTGGCGACAACATCGATGTACTGTGGAGACCTCACGCCCCACGTGTTGAGCAATTCGGCGGTACGTCCACCCGGCATCCCGCATGCCCACTATACGCCCTCGCTCAAAGTCCGTCAGCTGCACATACGGTTCACGTCCACACTGTCACGCCATGCTACCAGTGTTAAAGACTGCGATGGAGCTCCGTATGCCACGGCAAACTGGCTGACACTGACGGCGGCGGTGCACAAATGCTGCGCAGCTAGCACCATTCGACGGCCAACACCGCGGTTCCTGGTGTGTCCGCTGTGCCGTGCGTGTGATCATTGCTTGTACAGCCCTCTCGCAGTGTCCGGAGCAAGTATGGTGGGTCTGACACACCGGTGTCAATGTGTTCTTTTTTCCATTTCCAGGAGTGTATATAGGAGAGAGAGAAATACTGCTGGACTCCTTGGTGAAGGTGCGTTTTCGAAACTTCAACAAAAGCCCGTAACGAGAGACTGAGCGTCTCTCTTGCAGCCCCACTCCTCGTTGTTGCAGCTCCCATGCCCTCGGCACCGTCTCAAACGGTGCCGCCGATGTACAGGTGTCAACGGAACGTACTGGTCGTTATGCAAAGACACCACACCCCTGCAGTCGCCGTAGCACTGTGGAGCTTCAGATTGCATGCCTAGCAGTCCTTTTAAACATGGCTACAATTGCAACCACTGACTGACGTGGGTCCCTTCTTGCCTGTTGCACAGTGTAGCCGTTGTTTGCTGTTGTAAGTTGACGGAGGTCGACCATCTCATCTGTTCCGGGTAGCAGTGTCTCCAGCTCTTAAAGTTTCCCATACACGTAAAAAAAATCCTGTGAGCAATACCAAACTCCTGAGCTACACTTTTCACACTCCGTCGTTTTCCAGTTTCACGATGATTCTTCCCATTGTGAAGTCATTTAAATGTTGTTCCCTGGCCATTAAATGAAGAACACCACCATAGTGCATCGCAACTGCCTCGTGTTGTGAAGCCGGAGTGATTTGGTGCTATAGTCACGCGATGTACGACTGGGAGACCTCTGGCAACACGTTCGCGCGCCTATTGTATTTCCTTCGAGCAGTTTCTATGTTATGATACTTCATATACCTTGTCATTAAGTTTTTCAGAGCAGGGTAAAAGAGGGGCTGTTTACACTATGTGATCAAAAGAATTCAGACACCCCCAAAAACATACGTTTTTCATAATAGGTGCACTGTGCTGCCATCTACTGCGAGGTACTCCGTATTAACGACCTCAGTAGTCATTAGACATCATGAGAGAGCAGAATTGGACGCTCCGAGAAACTCACGGACTTTTAACATGGTCAGGTGATTGGATAACACTTGTATCATGCGATTGTATGCGAGATTTCCACACTCCTAAACATTCCTAGATCCACTGGTTCCCATGTGACAGTGAAGTGGAAACGTGAATGACACGTACAGCACAACAGCGTACAGGCCGACCTCGTCTGTCGACTGACAGAGACCGCCGACAGTTAATGAGGATCGTAATGTGTAATAGGCAGACATCTATCCAGACCATCACACACGAATTCCAAACTGCATCAGGATACACTGCAAGTACTATGACAGGTTGCCGGAGATGAGAAACCTTAGATTTCATGGTCGAGCGGCTGCTCATAAGCCACAAATCACGCCGACAAATGCCAAACGACGCCTCGCTTGGTGTAAGAAACGTAAACATTGGACGATTGAACAGTGGAAAAACGTTGTGTGGAGTGACGAATCACGCTACACCATGTGGCGATCCGATGATAGGGTGTGGGTATGGCGAATGCCCGGTGAACGTCATCTGCCAGCGTGTGTAGTGCCAACAGTAAAATTCGGAGGCGGTGGTATTACGGTGTGGTCGTGTTTTTCATGGAGGGGGCTTCCACCCCTTGTTGTTTTCGGTGGCGCAATCACAGCAACGGCCTACATTGATGTTTTAAGCACCTTATTGCTTCCCACTGTTGAAGAGCAATTCGAGGATGGCGATTGCATCTTTCAACACGATCGAGTACCTGTTCATAAAGCACGGCCTGTGGCGGAGTGATTACACGACAATAATATCCCTGTAATGAACTGGCCTGCACAGTGTCCTGACCTGAATCCTACTGAACACCTTTGGGATGTTTTGGGGCCCGACTTCGTGCCAGGCCTCATCGACTGACATCGATACCTCTCTTCAGTGCAGCACTCGAGAAGAGTTGGCTGGCATTCCCCAAGAAACCTTCCAGCACCTAATTGAAGGTATGCCTACGAGAGTGGAAGCTGTCATCAAGGCTAAGGGTGGGCCAACTCCATAGTGAATTCCGGTATTACCGATGGAGGGCGCCACGAACTTGTAAGTCACTTTCAGCCAGGTGTCCGGATACTTTTGATCACACAGTGTAGATGAAGTGGGCAATGTAATTGTGGCGTACTCATACTTTACTTGACGGAAAGAATAGCTTCAAATGCAGGGGCGTGAAAGCTGCGTAATGGTCAGTAGGCATATACCGTAACTAATGTGCTCGATCATTAAGAAAAGAAAGAAAGAGCATCACGAAAGGCTCCCATTCTATGAATTACTATCTCTTGCTTTGACTAGAAATGCGCCAGATGTAACAAACTAGCGTATCTAAAGAAAGTGTGTCATCAAGATTTCATAGACCACTACGGTTCACCGTTCCAAAGACCGCCGGACTGTGAAGTTTGAGCTTGTATATGGGGAAAGGGGCGGATGGAAGCAGCAGTGTGAGCGTTACGGAATGCCAGCCTGCAGACTGTAGCGTGCCAGCCAATTACTTCGCCCTCACGCACAGCTCTGGGGAGACGAGCGGCCGTTGCGAGACCACCGAGGCAGATGACCTCTCGTGAGAACAATGGCACCCTGCTCTAGGCTTGGCTCTTACCCGCCTTCGCCTCTGACTAGCCACACTTTCGACTGCTCTGGTGCTTCTCTCTGTTCTCTGCGGTTTATTGACCTTTTTTCTTATTTACCATATACTGACGAGACAAAGATAATGAAAGTCTCCTCAGTAGCGTTTATGTCCACCTCTGGAACGCAATAGAACAGTTATTTCATACGACACGGGTTGGGTGCGTCCTTGGTAGGTTTCCGGAGGCATGTGTCATCAGATTTCTACACAGAGGCGACCCAGTTCCCGTACACTACCGGTAGGTGGTAGTGGGCGTGGAACTGCTGCCAGATGCCGTCACAAATGTGATTCATTGGATTCAGAATAGGAGAATTTAGTGTCTGATATAACAAGAAATGTGAATCACATGACCTGGCGTCACGGTTCCATTGATAAATGGCCTAATTTCAATGATTCCCCGCACACTGCTATCTTTAACTGACGATATCTTTGGGTCATCTTGAGAATACGCAAAGGTTGTCTGCTGCGGATTCCCCTGTTGACCAAAGTGCGCCCCGAAACACTGACGCCTTCACCAGCACTGTCGTCAGAGCACTCACAGACCGCGACCAATCCTTGGAAGTGAACACGTTGTTATGAGGCGTGATATTCCTACACCTTGTTTGTGGTCTATTAAAAAATTCACCGACCATCAAGTACTTTCCATCAATGCTCACGATAGTAGCACGTAAACAGTCGACCAGCTTGGCTTATTCCGAAATGTTCTTTTCCCAAGCCCTGAGCTATAGCAGTCTAGCCTTTGGGGAAGTCACTTATGTCAACGGACGTCTCGTCGTTAGAATGAGTCTCCATTGTCCTCCGCCTGGTCTGAGGCGCCTTGTCACGGTCCGCGCGGCTGCCCCCATCAGAGGTTCGAATCCTCCCTCGGGCATGGGTGTGTGTGTTGTCCTTACCGTAATTTAGTTTAAATCAGATTATATAGTGCGTAATCTTAGGGACCAATGACCCCAGCAGTTTGGTCCCGTAAGGCCTTACCACAAATTTCCAATTTCTCCTCAGCCTATATACTCTCGTTGTCGCGCCACGTGTCCACAACGCCACCAGTCAGTGTCCAGTCTCTCGGAGGACAGTGGTCATAAAGATTTGGCTCATCGGTGTATACCAGTATCCCCGTGGGACTGCTGAAAAGTAATGCCTACGAAATTTTTATTCTGTTCTAAATATCGGGTGAGATATTACATGTCATGCGCATTACTTGGTCGACTTCCCTGTTTCTCTGCCGCTAGAGGGCTCCGAACTGTATTGTGTAACATGGTGGTGTATAACATTACTATGTGGGTGCGTGAGTAACAGCGTCCTCTAATCGAGTTTCTAACTGCAGAAAATTTGTCTCCAATTTAAATTTGTAGAAGAATGAAAGCTGTGTGGGATGGTTATCGTACCGACTCTAGTAATATTGAACGTAGCGTTCTTTATGATAGAAATGAAGAAAATGGTGGTGCTAACCTCAATGTTTGTGAGAGAGGATTACTGACGTCAAAAAAGTTCGAGACCATGCCATCAGAAAGCAGAGCCATGCACACAGTGTTCTGGGATGTTAAATGTGTGGTGCATTTAGAATCCATGTCTAAAGGCACCACCGTAAGCTCTTAAATCTACTGCGAGAGCCTCAGAAATTGAAAAACAAATTCGAAGAGTTCGTCCATTCATGGAGCACCCTCTCCTTGCGCATGACAATGCGAGACCACACAGTAGCACTGTGACATCTGCAACAATCCGACATCTTGGTTTCACTGTCATCGATCATCCTCCACACCGTCCTGATTTGGCCATGTCCGATTTTCATAGGTTTCCAAAATCAAAACTTAAAGAACACCTTCGACGACTCCACTTCGATAGTAGAGGTGAGACTGTGGTTCCGTCCACAAAGTGAAACATTTTACAGTGCCGATATCAACAAACTGTTCTCTCGTTTAGAGGAACTTGTTCGCCGCCAGGATGACTATGTTGAGACTCGAAGAATAAACATGTAGACTGATAATATAATTTGTTTTATTTGAAATTCTTTAAGAGCTATCACATAAAACATTCGAAGGCATTACTTTTAAGCACGCCGTCGTACTTAGATGTACATATCGCGCAAGTACTGTACAGTGCATGGCAGAGAGTACTTTGTACCTTCGCTAATCCTTCTATTTCATGTTAAGCTGACATTGATTGCCTACATCTCCCTGAACACGCCTAAATGTTTTCTTGTACATACTTGTCATGCTATTGGCTAAGAGCATCAATGTGCGCATTATTAACTACAAACATTCATCTTTAGGATTTGTTGCTCTTCTATTTGCCGTGTTTGCGGTTGAAATTATTGGGAACAAGGTCAGCCTGTTATGCAGAACACTGTTTTTCTATGACCCAAGCATGTTTCAGCATCTCTTTGCCGTCATCAGTGGGTTTTCCTTATTAAAGTCTGTTGAATCTTGTACCATAGGAATCAAGGGAGAGGACGTTGTTTCTTGGCCGTTATCCTCTTCCTACAACTCCAATGTATTAAAAGGATTCTTTATTTACGTAAACAGGAAGTTACTTAACTTTAAGAGTCCACGTGTTGTGGTAGAAACTCTTCGCTAATAGTCCGCATTAACCTCACTGCTGGTGAAGCACAAGTCCCGCTAAGTGATGAATGACAAGACGCCAAACTAGGACGCGAGTTAGTGCGCCAGTGACTGAGTTAGTGATTGAGCGACTACGCTTGTGACTGAGACTAGGACTGCCTGAGGCCCTCCGCTCAGCGGTGTCGATCTAAATACTTGCAGTCAAGAGGGCGTTGCGGCGCGTTGCTTGCGCGTCTGTCTTTGGCCTACTGTCGATCTTCTTGCTACATCATTGCCGAAAGGTGTGCTGGCGACAGCTTACACCAGCACAAAACCTATAAAATATGAACGTATTTTAAGTGACAACTAATCTATAAAGATTATGTTCACATTTCACAGATTTTAATACAGAAAACCGACCGATGATGGCACAGGGTTGCTTAAACATGTTTGGATCGCAGAGAAAGCAATGTAGTGCATAGTAGGCGGACCTTATATCCAATAATCTTTTATAAAGTATATTTCAGACAATTCCCCCATTAACTGTTTGATGGTTGTACCAGTTTCGACTGACAAAACGTAATCAACAGCTCATAAACACTTCAGAGCTCATGGCTAGTCAAAGCATGCTAAGAGTCCACATTTCCATGAGACCCCTGCTCGAGTTTTCTAGGGGAAATGCCGACTCCTGGCATGCTTTGTCTAGCCATCACTTGTGAAGTATTTATGAGCTGAAGATTACGTTTGGTCAGCCGAAAATGTGCAGCCGTCAAACAATTGCTGGTGGCATTATCTGAAATAAACTTTAGAGTTAATCTCCCTTATTTTGTCCCGAGGGCATGCAGCTTTACTGTATGGTTAAATGAAGATGACGTCCTCTTGGGTAAAATATTCCAGAGGTAAAATAGTCTCCCATTCGGATCTCCTGGTGGGGACTACTTAGGAGCACATCGTTATCAGGAGAAAGAAAACTGGCGTACTACGGATCGGAGCGTGGAATGTCAGATCCCTTAATCGGGCAGGTAGGTTAGAAAATTTAAAAAGGGAAATGGATAGGTTAAAGTTAGATATAGTGGGAATTAGTGAAGTTCGGTGGCAGGTGGAACAAGACTTTTGGTCAGGTGAATACAGGGTTATAAATACAAAATCAAATAGGGGTAATGAAGGAGTAGGTTTAATAATGAATAAGAAAATAGGAGTGTGTGTAAGCTACTACAAACAGCATAGTGAACGCATTATTGTGGCCAAGATAGACATGAAGCCCACGCCTACTACAGTAGTACAAATTTATGTGCCAACTAGCTCTGCAGATGATGAAGAAATTGATGAAATGGTGTGGTGTAACCGCCAGATACCACACTTGCTAGGTGGCAGCCTTTAAATCTGCCCCGGTCCGTTAGTATACGTCGGACCAGCGTGTCGCCACTATCAGTGATTGCAGACCGAGCGCCGCCACACGGCAGGTCTAGAGAGACTTCCTAGCACTCGCCCCAGTTGTACAACCGACTTTGCTAGCGATGGTTCACTGACAAAATACGCTCTCATTTGCCGAGACGATAGTTAGCATAGCCTTCAGCTACATCGTTTGGTACGACCTAGCAAGGCGCCAGTACTAGTTACTATTGATACTGTAATCATGTACCGTCAAGAGCGACGTTCATCATTAATGGATTAAAGTTAAGTATTCCACCAGCTACGTCCGTTTTTTCTAAAGTCTAAATTCCTTGTCCTGTTCCAGACCTCATGCCAGCCTGCGTGAGCTAAAACGCGTGCCTTTCGGCTTGCTCTAGTATCCGGTGGTGGCTCTCCTGCCAACCCACAACATTGGCGATGAGGCCACACCGCGTTCGTAACTATACTGCCCTGATTTCCTTGTGTAATGGCTTCGCCACCATCTCCAGATGTACTGTCCGAATTTTATCGCTTACAGAATCAGCAGACGCAGGCCTTACTGGATGCCCTTGGACAGCTCGTCCAGGGTCAACGTGCACTGCAACACGATGCGGCTGCCGCTGCTCCACCGCTAACGCAGTCACAACATGCAGTTGCACCAACTTTTCGTCCTTTTGATGCTGCACTGGAAAGCTGGACGGAGTGGTCACGCCAATTTGGATTCCATCTCGCCGCATACAGAATTGAAGGTAACGAGCGGCAGCCTTTTTTATTATCTTCTGTCGGGGTGACCACATACCGTGTGATGCGACGTAGCAATTCTGTCATACGACGAAATTTTGTCTGCATTAGATGCATATTTCAAAGACTCAGTCAATGTAGTTGCCAAACAGTATACCTTCTTTTGTACAAAACGTACGGCAGGTCAGACTAATCGGGAGTGGGTTGCAACCTTGCAAGGCCTTACTAGGGATTGTGCTTTTGAGTGTCAATGTGGACTCCCTTATTCAGATACTATGGTACGTGATGCAATTGCACAGAACGTTTCTGATGTTCGTATAAGGGAACAGATTTTGAAACTAGTCAATCCCTTCCTTCAACAAGTGATGGACATATTGGATCGGCAGGGCACACTTGACTTTGCTCAGGAATCATTTGCAACTTCGCCACCCGTGTGTCATTTTAACCGGCCCACCGGGCGAGCTGCACGGAACAGTAAACAATCCCCACGCCCGGCCGTGCCACTGCCGCCAGGCTCTCAGCCATGTGTACCATGCCGGCAAGCAAATGCAGTTCTAAAATCATGCCCGCGGTGTGCTACTAGACATTCGACTGACAATTGCCCGGCACGCCATGCTCATTGCTTTTACTGTAATAAAAAAGGACATGTTCAAAATGTTTGCCAGAAAAAGCTCAGATTGGCAACTCACACCCATTCCAGGCCCTTCGCTTCACGCCGGAATCGGAATCGAACCAATGATACTCAGGCTCACGACACTTTGCCCATTGAAATTCGTATAGTTCATGCCACTCTGCCCAGTGCCACTCTCTCTAACAGTGACTGTGTTCGTCCCACAAATAGTGTGCGTCAACATTGCAGGAACTCCCGTCAAGTCGCAAGTGATTTTGTACCAGTGTCAGTTCACGTTGCACGAGACAGTCGCTCTTGTCGTCAGCAGGACAACAAACGTTTTGTGGACTTGGACACTAACGGCAAAGTGATACCATTCCAGCTCGATACCGGGGCTGCAGTTTCACTGCTCAATCAAGACACTTACAAACTGCTGGGCACACCTCCGTTGTGTGCCGCAACTGTTAAGTTAACTAGCTATTCGGCTCACCAGATCCCTGTGTTAGGACAGTGCAGCCTTCTTGCAACATACAAGGGACAAACAAAACTTGTGTCATTTTACATCCTTCGTTCTTCTTCTGCAGTGAACTTGTTTGGTTTCGATTTATTTCAGTAGTTTAACTTGTCTATAATAAATCAGGTCCTATCAGTGAACCAGACTGTGCCTTCAGACAGTGTTTCTCGTCTATGTGAAGAATTTGCAGACATTTTTGCACCGGGCCTCGGTTGCGCTAAGAACTATAAAGCACATTTGGAACTGAAAGTAAACGCGCAACCGAAATTTTTCAGAGCGCGCAATGTTCCCCACGCATTGCGTGATGAGGTCGCAAAAACATTACACGATTTGGAATCACAAGGTGTAACTGAACGTGTGCAGGCTTCTCTCTGGGCACCACCCTTAGTTATTTTGCCAAAACCTTCCGGAAAATTGAGACTTTGTGTGGGCTTCAAGGCAACAGTGAATCCACAACTAGTGACTGCAACTTTTCCTTTACCCCGACTGGAAGATCTTTTTGACAAAGTGTGCCTGGGTAAATATTATTCGAAGTTGGACCTAGCAGATGCGTACTTGCAAATACCGGTGGACGAAGAATCCCAGCGCGTTTTGGTGGTTAACACGCATCTTGGTATGTATCGATTCAAACGACTGCCATTCGGGTGTCCATCCGCCCCTGCATTGTTTCAGCAATATCCGCAAACTGTTTGTGCGTCGGTCCCTACTGCAGCAAACTGTCTGGATGATATTGTGATCTCCGGAAAGACGGAAGAAGAACATTTAACCGATCTCAGAACATTATTTCAGGTCTTGCGACAAAATGGTCTTCGCTTGCGGAAGGACAAATGTGTGTTTTTTGCTCGTGACTTACCCTATCTGGGACATGTACTCAATGCCCAAGGCATACATCCCAGTCCAGAGCACCTCCGTGCCATACAAGACTGGCCTTCGTCGCAGAATTTGAAGCAGCTACAGAGCGTGCTGGGAAAAATCAACTATTATCATAAATATATCCCACACGCCTCTTCCATTTCAGCTCCGCTTCATCGCTTACGCCGTAAAGGTGTTCCATTCGTCTGGACGACGGAATGCGAACGCGCCTTTCGCCAGTTGAAATCGGCGTTGCTTTCAAATACTTGCCTTACGCCATTCGATCCCAGAAGCCCCTTGTTGATGGTGGATGGATCGGATTTCGGGATCGGTGCTGTGCTAGCGCACAAAGATGGTTCGCACGATCGCCCTATTGCCTTTGCGTCCAAATTGCTCTCGTCTGCGCAACGAAATTATTCCCAGATCGAGAAAGAAGCATTGGCTCTCGTATTTGGTATTACAAAGTTTCATCATTTCTTGAATGGCCGTCCCTTTACACAATCACAGACGACAAACCTTTGACATCGCTTTTTCATCCGACCAAGCCTGTACCTCCACGTACAGCGCAAAAATTCATTCGCTGGTCGATTTTCCTCTCGCAGTACCGCTACGATATCTTGTATCGGTCCACTGCTAAGCACGGAAACGCCGATGCGTTGTCCCGTTTGCCTGTTGCTGAGGATAGAGCATTCGATTCCTCCGAACTTGCTTGCATGTTCATTGATTCGGAAACCGATGACGTGGTCGAATCGTTTCCGATTGATTTTCGTCGTGTAGCTACAGCCACAGCTGCCGACCCTGTCCTTGCTACCGTTTTGCGTTTTGTTGCTACGCAATGGCCCTTGTCCAAGTCACGGATCGGGGATCCGTTGGTTCGCCGATTTTTTGTTCACAAGGAGAGACTTTTTGTACGACGTGGTGTTTTGCTGTTGCGTTCAGATAATGATCAGTCCAGGGTCGTGGTCCCACATTCGTTACAGTCCTCTGTATTACAGCTTCTCCACCAAAGACATTGGGGTATAGTGAGAACGAAACAACTTGCTCGTCAGCACTGGAGCAGGTTTTCAGGCGTTTCCTAGCTCCCCGCGGTACGAATGGCAGGGTGCGGGTGGCACAGCCTCGCCTCCTGTTAGGCTCCCCACCTAGTCGCATACGTCAACATGGGGTCCTCCCCACGGCGGGCGGAAGCCTTATGCCACAACCGTCCGCCGATTTGCGGGGGAGGAATGTGGTGTCACCGCCAGACACCACACTTGCTAGTTGGTAGCCTTTAAATCGGCCACGGTCCGTTAGTATACGTCGGACCCGCGTGTCGCCACTATCAGTGATTGCAGACCGAGCGCCGCCACACGGCAGGTCTAGAGAGACTTCCTAGCACTCGCCCCAGTTGTACAACCGACTCTGCTAGCGATGGTTCACTGACAAAATACGCTCTCATTTGCCGAGACGATAGTTAGCATAGCCTTTAGCTACGTCATTTGCTACGACCTAGCAAGGCGCCAGTACTAGTTACTATTGATGCTGTGATCATGTACCGTCAAGAGCGACGCTCATCATTAATGGATTAAAGTATTCCACCAGCTACGTCCGTTTTTTCTTAAGTCTAAATTCCTTGTCCTGTTCCAGACCTCACGCCAGCCTGCGTGAGCTAAAACGCGCTGCCTTTCGGCTTGCTCTAGTATCACGGTGTTGGCTCTCCTGCCAACCCACAACAAATGTATGATGAGATAAAAGAAATTATTCAGGTAGTGAAGGGAGACGAAAATTTAATAGTCATGGGTGACTGGAATTCGAGAGTAGGAAAAGGGAGAGAAGGAAAATAGTAGGTGAATATGGATTGGGGGTAAGAAATGAAAGAGGAAGCCGTCTGGTAGAATTTTTCACAGAGCATAACTTAATTTTAGTTAACACTTGGTTCAAGAATAATAAAAGAAGGTTGTATACATGGAAGAATCATGGAGATACTAGAAGGTATCAGATAGATTATATAATGGTAAGACAGAGATTTAAGAACCAGGTTTTAAATTGTAAGACATTTCCAGGGGCAGATGTGGACTCTGACCACAATCTATTGGTCAAGATTTCAGAAGGATGTAGGTTGCAATAAGTACTGGGAGATGAAGGAGATTGCATAGGATAGAGTAGCATGGAGAGCTGCATCAAACCAGTCTCAGGACTGAAGACCACAACAACAACAACAAGCGAGATGAACATTCGAGGAAATAGTATACGTCTGCAGTGTGTCGCAAATGACAGTTCTCTAAACTGTAATAGCCATTCGCGAAAATATCTCTTCCTTCTCTCCAAGGATTCCTATCTAGCTTCAAGGAGCATTAACTCTCGTACTGATGGAACCGACCTATTACAGGTGTATCAGCACTCCTCAGAACTGTACTGATGTCTCCCTTTAACCCGAAATGGTGTGGACCTGGAAAGGATCGACGTTTTTTGCAGGGAGTGGCAATTGACGTTGAACATTAGCAATTGAAACATATTCCTCATAAATAGGTAGAAACACTCTTTATTGTCTGCACGATTACAATATAATCGCTAGAAGGTGCCACATCCACAAAGCATCTAGGACTTAGCGTATGGAACGATTTTGTGTGAAACCACCCACGTAAAGGTCTAAGCAGGTAAGGCAGATGGCACACGTAGATACACTGGAAGTCTCCACAGGGAGTGTAATTCAGCCACAAAGGAAGTAACTTACCAAACATTCGTTTGGTCAAAAGGTTTTATTGCCCATCAGTCTGGGATCTGTCCTAGATTCGGTTGATAGAGCAGGTACAAAAGATTCAAAGAAGTGCAGCACGCTTTGTTACAGGTTCATTTAGTAAGCACGAAGCTTCATGTAAATACTCAGCCAGTCCAATGGCAGGGGCTGCAAGAGACACATTATACATAGTGGTGTGGTTTACAATTATATTCGGCGAGTGTATTTTCCCAGAAGAGTGAACCAGTCTATGGCTCCCTCCTGTGTATATCTCGAGAAAAGATCATCGAGGTAAGATTAGAGAGATTTGACCTCATGCAGAGGAGCACCAACAGTCGTTGCTGCCACAAACCATTCAGGACTTCAACAGGAAAACGGGGAAGTTGCAATGGACATGTTTTGTAAGCTCTGATGAATAAACATCAGCCTCTCCATCAACTTAATATTTTGTAGAGATACACTGCAACCTTAGCACAAGTATAAATTTTCTTTCTTGTAAATTTAGTTATTTGTATGTGTAAACTTGCACCGATAAATTTAAATGTTAGCCAGTCACGTTATCTGAACTGTAATATTATTTTCAGCGCAATATATATAATGTCTGTGAGTAATGTTATTTGAGTTGTAATATCAGCGTGGTTCTGAAAGCTTTGGCCTAATAGCAACTATTTTTATCTGTATAACAAAAATCTCAAATAGAGGATATGCGAGTTGACAATCGAATCAGTTAGAGGTGGGACTCGGGAGTGTTAAGAAGGGAGGACACAAGCGCGGAACAGTCTTGCGAGAAATTTGATTGATTTGTGGGAGGAAGTTCAGTTTCAGTAGCAGTGCAAGGAGGACAAGTTTGGAAGAAGTCGGGGACAGTGTGGTGAACGGAGAACGCTATTATGTTACGAGGGAAGGATAGCCAATTTGGAACATTCTAGAAGAGGACTGCTGCTCTATCGTTGCCTCAAATTACTAGTACTTCGGGAAGCAGAATCTATTTCTCGGAAATCAATATGGAAGAGGAATCGCAGGTATTGAACAGAAAAGAGAGAAGAACTCATAAGTAAATAAAAGTTTAGAAGACCGTCGCAGAAGTCGACAGAAACAAGAAGCAGAATTATTATAGACGGCCAATAGCCTGAAGTAATCACATCAGCATGAGGCAAATCCATGGCGTCTTCTTCGAGCAATAAATAAAAGTATTTTCGTGTTATTTCGAAAGCAAAGAGACTGAGACTTTTTCATTCCACGGACTTTTTAATAGAAATGGACTAATTGATTGTTTTGTTTAAAAAGAGTTTTAACAGTGTGTGAGGGCCCAGATTCGTATTCATCAATTTTGCGTGAAATAATAAACTGTTTGCTATTTAAATACACAGTTTAGCAGCAGTCATTGTTGCAAGTGCTAAATCAGTTTCCGCTAAATTTATTAATCCGGATAACTCCGTCTTGCACCTCTTGGAAACCATTTAATGCTTTATTTAGTGTCTTCTACTACGAAACGACGCACAAGAGCAGCTGTGGAATTTTATTTGAATTTCATCAATAATTTAGCTAATTAAAGAGATTTGCCATCACCATATTGCTGCAACTCCATCTCTGAGAACAACAATGTCGGCTCCAGAGATCTTCCATGGAAAGGTATGCAATATTAGTGATTCAGCAGTCAACTATCAACTGTCATTTATGTTGTCGTGTCATACAAAAGACTTCATTCGGAATAACACATCGAAATGTATTCAATTAAAAGAATGGGGTCAAAATTTCGTTAATACAATAACCAGACTTAATCCACCGAGTATTAATTGCACTAATGGGAACATAAATTTCTCTCACAGTTAAAGTTTGTGAACGTATACAAAACAAGAACAATGTAAGCATTAGGTTGGCCTTATGATCAAATAACAATTATTAGTCTGAATTCATGAGTTGTTACCGAAGTAGAGTAAGACGGTACGGCTTCGTTCAGCTGTTCAAAGTTAAAGATGTGACTACTGTGAAACATAACAGAAGATTTTATTAGGTGACAGCCACTTTAAGTTCATAGTTCGTAGAGAAGTGCTATTAACTTTCACTGCATTTAAGCACTAAAGAGTACTGAAATTGATTTAACTTCAAATTAAGGTTGTCATATGTTACTACCTCATACAAAAATAACATTTTGGTATTATGATCGATCTGAGCTTTCGCTACAGCTATTTGCTAACGCACATCGCTAAAGTAATTCCGCTTACATACTCTGCACATAATCATTCCTGAAACATATGAGTTCCTTGCCCACACATCCACTTTCAATAGCCAACAGTCCTTTATTATCACTACAATAAATCTTATAGTATTTTTATATTTATACCTATCTATTGTATTGATTGTTTTGTAAGAGTGATTGTGGTTGTACATGTGTGTAGCATTGATCATCTCAGTCAAGTATAAAGAGAAAATAGAGCCGCCGGATAGTTTCATGGGGACAGTCGGTCACATTAAAAACATTCTGCGTGAAGTAATATCTGACAGAAGGGCGTTAGCTGTCGATCAGCGTGTTGGTATTTTGGGCACATTATGAACTGCGACATTAAGTATCTGTAAGAGTATGCTCGATTCCAGTTACCAGCACATTATATTCAGCGTGGGGAGAACACTGATTTCGGTCATAGCTACTTGTTAATTGCAGTCCGAGCTACCATACAGCACGTTAATAATTTACTAGACCCATAAAACTTTTGTAAGACTATCTTAACCAGTGATGAGGAAAGACACTAGCCAGGAGGTACAAACAGAGCAAATAGGACGCTTACCAACAATCGTTCTTACCGTGAACCACTCGCGACTCTAACAACAAAGGAAGTGACAAATGGTACCCTCCACTGTTCACGGTAAGATGCACTGCTGAGTGTAGATGTAGATGTAGACACTACTCAAAAAGTCAGCAGTAGTAATCTTTTTGCAAGTCAACATTCCACCATATACAACGACACACCCATTTCGAATACACACCTGAAAGAAGTTGTCTTACTGGAGCTGTCATAGTGTCAATTAGTTTGAGGAATGAGCATAAGTCAAATCCCCGTTTGGATATCCGGATACTGGTGCTACATAGTTTCTGCAAATCACTTCAGACAAATGTTAGGATGATTCTCTTGTAACGCTGAAGATATTTTTTCCTTTCATTCATCCGTCTGAACAACTTTGTCGTTGAGTCGTTACACCCTAATCTTCCATCCTTCATCCACCTTCCCTACATCCTACTCTCGTACATCTCACGTAACTTTAATATTGACTGAATGTTAAACTGTATAACATCCTGCCCTAAGCATACTGGCGTATCTGTCTTAAGCGATCTATGCAAATCACGGAAAACTTAAATATGCAAAAATCATAAACACAGTGCATTATCATGCTTAATACGGTATGGGAAAACCGTAGGCATTCAAAACAACTTCCAGTCGTCTCGTAGAGCATAAATACTTGTCCTGTATGGTTTTCAAGGGAATCTTATACCATTCTTCATGCAAAATAGTGCCAAGTTCAGATAACGACGAAGGAAGTTGTTAGCAATTACGTACCCTTCTCTCCAAAATAGACCACAAAGGCTCAATAATATTGAGATCTTGATGACTGTGGGGGACAGGCGAGATGCGGAAATTTATTCTCGGTCTCACAAATCTATACTTGACCGATGCGAGCTGTATGAAAAAGGGCCCTGTCGTCCTGGAATGCAGCATCGCCATTGAGGAACAAATATTGTACCATACGTGGACCTGATCAGCCAAAATGGTTACGTTATCCTTGGAGTAACGATGGGGCCAATAGAAAACCACAGTATTGGTGCCCAAATCATCATCGAAACTCCGCCGTATTTCACTCTTGGGACGTTAGCTCGGAAAGACGTTTGAAACAGTGTGAAACAAGACTCATTCGACCAAATAACGCTCTTTCATTGTTACTTGGTCCCTGTTTGATGGTTTCGGCACCACTTTTTTCTGTCAAGGGCATTTGCATCATTCATATATGGTTCTGGAGCTCCAGCTCACCCTACAATTCCAAGATTATGGAGCTTCTTTCGTGTCGTTTTGCTGCCGAAATGCATCGTGAGTGCGACAATAGTTCTGCAGCGACTTTTGCAGCTGTTGTCCTCTTACTTTCGGTCACAGTCCTCTCGAATGACCGTCTATCACGGTCACTCACTCAACACACACTTTCGTCAGCGTTGTGACAGCGCAGAATGTTTTTCTGTTTTCCCTGTCTGCAGTATAAATCTTCGATGTAGTGCCTCTTGAAGCAGCAAACACTTCAGCTACCATCGTCAAGGAAGCGTCTACCATCCGAGCACCAACAATTTGCCAGCGCTCGAATTCACTCAGCTCCGACATAATGCATTCACAACTACACAGAGCACTGGCACTACTGAGACTAGCAACTTACACTAATCAGCCAGAACATTATGACTACCGACCTATAATCGATACAAACCCGTCCAGGCGTCACCTGGCGATGAATGACTGCTAGTCAGACGCTCGCATGGTGCATGTGGTATCAGTGAGCGTGCTGTCCGTGTGTGGCAATGGGGAAGGCGCGCGATCTATCTGATTTTGAACGAGGGCAGATTCTGATGGCCCGGAGGCTTGGCTCGAGCAAAATTGCTATACTTTCCAGGTTTTCAAAGAGAGCTGTAGTGAGTGCCTTCATCACGTGGCGAAACTAAGATGAAACCACGTCCAGACGCCTTGGGGCTGGGCGCAGCCCTTCATTACAGGTGTCGGACGTCGTGGGCTGGGCAGATTGGTACAACAAGACAGGTGGCGTGTTGCGGCGGATCTAACATCAGACTAATGCTGGCTAGTGTACAAGTGTGTTCGAAGACACATGCCACTGAACACTCCTACCGATGGGCATCCGCATGGTGCATTCATGTGCCAATGTTAACACCAAGACATCGGCAGCTACAACTGAAAGGGGTACGTGACCATTGACACTGGACGTTGTCGTGGTGACAGAGTGTAGCATGGCTGATGAATACTGATATCTTCTTCATGATGCCGATGGGAGGGCATGAAATTGTCGGTTCCAGAGGAACACCTCCTTGACACCTGTACTTCGGGACGGAGACGAGCTGGTGGCTGCTCCATTGTGCTCTGGGGAACTTTCACGTGAGCATCCATGGGCCCAGTGGAACTCGTGCGAGGCGCCATGATGGCCAAGGAGTGTCGTACACTGATTAAAGACTTCGTACACTCCTTAATGACGATCATGTTTCCCGACGGAATTGGCATTTTTCAGCAAGATAATGCGCAGTGTTAAAAGACCAGGAGTGTGATGGAGTGGTTAGAGGAAGACAGTAGCGAGTTCCAACTGACATGCTGTCCCCCAACTCACCAGATCTGAACCCTATCGAACGCATCTGACATGAGATTGAACATGGCATCAGAGCTCGTCACGCCCTCCGCGGAATTTACGGGAACTAGGTGACCTGTTTGTGCAGATGTGATTCCAACTCAATCAATCGATCTACAAAGGCCTTATTGTTTCCATTCTACGAAGCGTCACCGCTGTTATTCGTGCCAAAGATGAACATACCAGCTGTTAGGTAGGTACCAATAATGCACAGGTGCCGTTCGTGGTCAAATACAACAGCGCAACCTGTAGGCTTGGCTGGCGTCTACATTTACGTTCAAGCAGTCATTTCTCACAATGTTTCCATATGTTTGAAGAACATCTGTAGGAGTGTAAATAAAAAATAAGAAAAAGATAACGTAAGTGCAATAATGCCACATACTATTAATTCTGTAAGCCAACTCCTAGAAGCAACATAAGTTTGTAAGAAGCTAGCAGGTAACCGAAGACTCCTCTAAGTTAACTGCGGACAACAATAGGAACACAGAGAACGCCTTCTAACTTGATATCTTTACGTATAAAGTGATACTGCTTGCGATGGCGTCACAAACCAGCTCTTGTACTTTGTAGTAAATTAGGTATGCAGTTACTTGTGTCAAAGTGAAACATGTCTGGCACTTATTTTTAGTTCCTTTTTCGTGGTTCTGTATATCCATTCGTAGAACCACGTTTTATAATCGTTAAGGTTCCACCCTGACAAGCTTCCTCCTCTATTCAACTGATGTTAATAACAAATAACCGATTACAAGAGATGCTCTGCAATAAAGGCACACACAAGCGCAGTTGCGAAAAATAGTTTGTGCATCAGAAGATAACTTTTGCGCAGTCAGGGTGAAGCATGAAGTGCGTCTGTGGTTGTCTGCGGTCATTCTCCTTCTATCTTACATAAGCGCAGAAAGCTACTCTCCGTTCTACACGATTGCCCTTCGACCCCGGATCTGGGCACTAGCACCGTTAGGGATCAAGTTAGAAGTGCTCCATCTCCAGAATGATTTCGCCAAATGTATATATCTCATCACAGATTGGAGAAATTATATCTCGCCGTTGGCATTAACGATTTATCACTAACATTCCACACTAGTTCTGCTCTAGTCTGTATTCCGCCACTAGTTCACCAGTGCTGTTTCCTGATCGAGTTTCACCAGATGTCTCGTGGAGCAGTGTTTAGGTGATGTTCAGTACACTAGCCGTAATTGTGAACTGTGGGAAACATGAGTATAGCCTAGCCCTGTGACAAAGCAGCCGGCGGAGTACAGGCACTACGCTTCCTACAATCACCCTAATTTCTACTTACGCAATTGACAAATTGGTCTGGTATCTCAAGCGAATGAGAGAAGAAAAAATCATAGTTCCTGTCCAACGGAATCATAAGTCTGAGTATTCCATAAATTACTCTTAAACGTTAGAGTCATTATTGCCATTTCTGTCTAATTGTCTGCAGTTTAGCTTAAGAAATCACCGTATGTGTCACTGTGATATTTAGTCTGACAGCCACGCTGATGTAGCTCTTCGTACTAGACTGTATTGTGCAAATATCTCCATATCGTAAATACTGGAATCATCATCAATTTGAAACTTCTTGCTGGATTCAAGCCTTGGTCTCACTACACAATATTACCCTTCTCCTCTGCACTTGCATCCATCCCCCACTTTTATGTTACTTCAGATGCAGGATACGAAAGGAGGGTATAAGGGAAGGGGAAATAAGTATCTAATCTCTGCTGAACGGATGGAGCAGACATTTAATTGTTGAAGTTTAAAGTAGGACCGTTTGCATATGGACGCCTCAGCAACTCAGACTACATTTTTCCTTTTTTTGGAAAGTCCACAGTCGACACGGAAGGGTGCTTCCACATTAACGTTGGAGGTCACTGTTTCTAGATAAACATTCCACATGTATTTCTCCCACGGGAAACACGGACAAAGGCTGATAAGACAATCGCTTCATATTCGCGAGAAATGTACTGCAGGTTCGAAACATTAACCCTGATTTGAGTTTAAATAAATTAGTTCATGCAAAAGCGGAGACGATTCCTTAACACGAGGACGACAGCTTTTCCCTAGAAGCCTTCCATTTTCTGGTCTAACTAAGGAAGTGTTTCGTCTAATATGCCCTCCGAGAGACAGAAAGAGGAGACACTTTTCCTTTCCACTTTAGCGCGTAGCAGACATCGCTAAACACTTGTCACGCATTTCAAGAGTTGAATATTTGTTCTCTATAAGCTGTTGCTGGCAATACATATTTTCTCGTTAAATTTTCAATCCGTATCGTTTACAGTCTCTGTCACCACGCCATGACATAACCGAATGATGTACTGTATTCATCATCGGTTGATAATTTTGTTTAGCTAAAAAATTCGATAGCCATAAACGTGAGTTTTCGCCCTGTTGAATAATATTTCGCGCTATATTCTCTGCCCTACTTCGAAGATCGTATTGGACACTTCATTCACCTCGTACTGGACAATCTATTAAGAGCAATGGGGACTATTAAATACACAGCCGCTCAACAATAAACTGGTCGGAGTTCGATAGTTCAGAAGTACTCTCAAGAAGGAAATATCAGCGACAATACCTTAATGCACTTGCACCAAAAGTGATTTAAAAAGTACAAACGAACCTCAAAATAAATACGTAGTCCTTTATGTTCAGCGAACTACATAACGAGGCAGTAGTTTCGACGTCGAAACGTTAAGCTGTGAACATCAACATACAGAATAACTGGGGTTCAAATTTAAATAATAGTAGACCAAATACTGGATAAATATACAAATAGGAGAAGCTGAACGAAGTGAAAATGATCGTAAGGTGAGTAATGAGGGAAGCGTTCAATGAGTCGAAAGAAATATTTTGTCAACCGATCTGAGCAAAAACACTGTAAGAGGTTCAAAAATGGCTCTGAGCACTATGGGACTTAACATCTGAGGTCATCAGTCCCCTAGAACTTAGAACTACTTAAACCTAACTAACCTAAGGACATCACACACATCCATGCCCGGGGCAGGATTCGAACCTGCGACCGTAGCAGTCGCGCGGTTCCGGACTGTGCGCCTAGAACCGCGAGACCACCGCGGCCGGCACACTGTAAGAGGTTTTGGTGTTAAGTAAAATCAATAAGCGGTTCGAAATCCTTTATTCAGACACACGGCGACACACTGTTAGCGAGACGGAAGATAAGAGACAAAGCCGAAATACTGAATTGATCTTCCGAAACTGTTTAACCACAGAACATCGTAATAGGGTCCCTCCTCACAATAATCGCACGAACATCGAAATGGCAGATACTGAGATAGTCGGTCGCGGAACAGAAAAGCAACGACAATCGCTTAACACACTCAAGAGCCACAGAAACTGGTATAGGCATGCGTATTCAAATACAGAGATACGTAAACAGGCAGAATGCGACGCCTATATAAGAGCGATGGGACACCGCATCATGGAAGTAGCGATGAAGTGGGGATTTCTGCATACGGCCATTTAACAAGTGTGCCGTGAATATCAGGAATCCGGTAAAACATCAAATCTCCGACATCGGTGCGGCCGGAAAAACATCCTACAAGAACGGGAGCAACGATGACTGAAGAGAATGGTTCAACGTGACAGAAGTGCAACCCTTCCGCAAATTGCTGCTGATTTCAATGCTGGGCCATCAACAAGAGTCAGCGTGCAAACCATTCAACGAAACATCATCGATACGGGCTTCCGGAGCCGAAGGCCCACTCGTGTACTCTTGATAACTGCAGGACATGAAGCTTTACGTCTCGCCTGGGTCCATCAACACCGACATTGGACAGTTGATGACTGGAAACACATCCCCTAGTCGGATGAGTCTCGTTACAAATTTTATCGAATGTATGGACATATATGGGAATGAAGACAACCTCATGAATCTGTGGACCCACCGTATCAGCAGGGGACTTTTAAAGCTGGTGGATGCTCTGTAACGGTGTGGAGCCTGTGCAGTTGGAGTGATATGGGGCCCCCGATACATCTAGATACCGCTCAGTCGGGTGGCACGTACGTAAGCATCCTGTCTGATCACCTCATCCATTCATGTCCACTGCACATTCCGACGGACTTGGGCAATTTCAGCAGGACGATGCGTGACCCCACACGTCCAGAAGTGTTACAGAGTAGCTTCAGGAACACTCTTCTGAGTTTAAACACTTCCGCTGGCCACCAAACTCCCCAGATAAGAACATTATTGAGCATACCTGAGATGTCTTGCACCGTGCTTTTCAGAAGAGATCTCCAACCCCTCGTACTCTTACGGATTTATGGACAGCCCTGCAGGAATCATGTTGTCAGTTCCCTCCAGCACTACTTCAGACGTTAGTCGAGTCCATGCCACGTCGTGTTGCGGCACTTCTGAGTGCTCGTGCGGGCCCTAAGCGATATTAGGTAGGTGTACCAGTTTCCTTGGCTCTTCTGTGTAGCAGAAAGGCATGAGGAGCAGATGAGATAGGTGTAGGATTCAATAAATATTGTGGGAAAGAACTTTTAGTAGCAGTTTATCGTAGATCGCTAGAGGAACGAAAGGTACTTAACGACTGAAAAAAGTGGAGATCATTCCCGTTTTCCATCTGGGCCGCCATGCGCTGTTGCTATTTTTCGTGGTGCACTCCGCCTCGTGATACCAATTCAGGAGCTACTCGACCGAATAGTAGCGGCTCCGGTCGAAGAAAACCATAATAACGACCGAGAGAGCGGTGGCCTGAACACGCCCCTCCCATCCGCATCCTCAGCTGAGGATGATACGGCGGTCGGATGCTCCCGATGGGCCACTTGTGGCCTGAAGACGTTTTCAAGAAGGACCGCAGGACAGATGCACGTAATTATACGCTTAGATCGTAGACGTCAGTCTGTTGTAGAATTATGGAACGTGTTTTCACCTCAAGAATTATGACGTTTTCGGAGAACGAAGTTCTCCTCTATAAAAATCAACATGGATTCCGCAAACAGATATCCTGCGAAACTCAGCTTTTTCTGTTCCTCCATGAGATCCATATCGCTGTGGCCACAGATTCTCGGGTTGCTGCCCTGTTCCTTGACTTCAGGAAGGGTTTTGCTACCTCACCGCACTATCGTTTAGTGAAAGCACACGAGCTTATCAAGTATCGGACCATATAGGCGATTGGATTCAAGACTTCCTTGTAGACAGAACTCAACACATCTCTCTTGACAGAACATAATAGAAAGACATAAAGGTAATTTTCGGAGCACCCCACCGAAGTGTAATAGGGCCATTCTGTTTTAATTTAGATAAATGATCTTGAAGAAAGTGGCGGAATCTCTTTAAGATTGTTCGCGGATGATGCAGTTGTCTATAGGAAAGTAACAACGCCAGAAAGCAGTATCGGTTAGCAGAACGACCGGCAGAGGCTTGATGAATTGCGCAAGAACTGGTAGTTTACGTTAAACGTGATAAAATGCAACATATTGGTAATACATAGTAAAAGAATTCCACTACCGTTAAAATATACTATTGATGAGAAACTGCTGGAAACAGTGTCTCCCGTAAAATATCTAAGGATAAATACCGAGAGTACTCTTAAGTGGAATGATCACATAAAACAAATAATAGGAAATGCAGATGCCAGGCTGAGATTCATAGGAACAATCATGAGCAAATATAACTCACCCACGAATAAGGTGGCTTATAAGACGCTTATTCGACCGAATCTTAAGTATTGTTCATCAGTGTGGGATCCTTATCCGCTAAGACTGACAAAGAGATAGATAAGATCCCACTAAGAGCGACACGTTTCGTCACGGAATCGTTTAGTCTGTGCGAGAGTGTTACAGAGATGCTCAACAAACTCCCAGACAAGAGAGGCGTGCTATTGAAATTTCAAGAGATCACTTTCTGGGAAGAGTCGGATAACATATTACTACCCCACACATACACACACACACACACACACACACACACACACACACACACACACACACACACATACAGAATTGACAAAACTCATTGGATATCTCCTAACGTCATGTCTGACCTCCTTTTTCCCAGTTTCCCAGCGTAGTGGAGCGACACAACGTGACATAGATTCAACAAGTCGTTGGAAGTCTCTTGCAGAGATATTGAGCCATGGTGCCTCAGCAGCCTTCCATAATAGCGAAAGTGTTGTCGATGCAGCATTTTGTGCACGAACTGACCTCCCCATTTTGTCCCATAAATGCTCGAAGGGATTTATGTCGGGCGATCTTGGTGGCCACATTATTCGCCCGAATGGTCCAGAATGTTCTTTAAACTAGTCGCGAGCAATTGCAGCCCTGTGACATGGCGCATTGTCATCCTTAACATGAGGTCCATGAATGGCTGAAAATGGTCTCCCAATACCCTAGTATAACCATTTCCAGTAACTGATCGGTTCATTTGGACCAGAGAACACAGCCCATACCATTTGAACACAGCCCACACCATTATGGAGCCACCACAGGTTGGTTGCACAGTGCATTATTAAAGGTCCATGACTTCGTGGGGTTCTGTGCCAGTTTTGAACCCTAGCATCAGCGCTTACCGAATGAAATCAGGATTCATCTGTCCATGTCCTAATTTTCCAGTTGTCTAGGGTCCAACCCATGCGGTCACGAGGTCAGGATAAGGGATATTACGCTTTAGCAAATGCACGCTCCTCGGTCTCTTGTTGCCACGGCCCATTAACGCCACATTTCGCCGCACGTTTCTGAAGGATACGTTCATCGTATGTACGATGTTGATTTCTGCGTTTTTTTACGCAGTGTTCCCTTTCTGTTAGCACTCACAACTGTCTGCAAACTCCGCTGGTCTCGGCCGCTAAGTTCAGGCCGTCGGCTACTGCGTTGTCCGTGGTGAGAGAAATGCCTGAAATCTGCTATTCTCGGTGCACTCTTGAGACTGTGGATCTCTAAATATAGAATTCCCCAACGATTTCCGAAGTGGAATGTTCCATGCATCTAGTTCCAATGATCATTCCGCGTTCAGAATCTGTTAATTCGCGTCGTACGGCCGTTATCGCCCAGAAAAGCTTTTTACATGAATCACCTGAGTACAAATGACAGCTCCGCCAATGCGCTGCCCTTTTACACCTGGTGTAAGCGATAATACCGTCACCTAAGTGTACATCTCGTGAATGATCACTACGAGGAAGTCCGAGAAATTAGTGCTAATACATTGGCTTACCGACAATCGTTCTTCTCCAGCGCCATTCGTAAGTGGAGCAAGGTGTGGGAGATCAGTTAATGGTGCACGCTATCCTCCCCCGCACACATTTAAGTGGCTAGTGGAGTATGCATGTAGAAGTATGCGCCGCGCCAGGGTCAACGATTGTTACTGGGGCACTATATACTAAGGTCGTACGAATTCTGTTAAGTGAATCATGTCATTATGTTCGTAATGGGATGGGCGCAATATTGCAGAGTCTACATAAAGGAACTTCTAAAGCAACAGCAACTATTACACAATAAATACAAAATGGAGCATAGGTAGATGCTGAATGAACCGCGTTTGGTTGTCAGAAGTAGCAGAATCTTTTCGAAAAGAAACTCACAAAAAAAAAAAAAAAAAAAAATGGCTCGAGCACTGCTGAGATCATCAGTCCCCTAGAACTTAGAACTACTTAGACATAACTAAACTAAGGACATTACACACATCCATGCCTGAGGCAGGATTCGAACCTGCGACCGTAGCAGTCGCGCGGTTCCAGACTGTAGCGCCTAGAACAGCTTCACCACACCGGCTGACAAACTCACAAAACTCAAGGAATTTATGGTCATATGTTTTGGGTATCGTGCAAATACGTTAGTGTCCAGATAGTCATAGAAGAGCCAGTTATCAAAACTGATATTTTATGTGTTCCCTTACAATGGAAAACCAAGGAATACTGACCTAGTTTAATCCTCGCACTATTATAAAAATGTGTGATATACGAGAGGATATTGAGTTGCACATGTCGTGCCATTCCAAGACAATTGCACAACAAGAGTAACGCATTCTGAGAAGTACGTATTCTGGATTTCCTGCAGACACAGTTCTGCTGCGATACCGGTAACAGGTGTATCACAGTGCGGGGCTGATATGGCGCGCCAACTAGAAACGTACTCCAAAGCTGAAGTACACGGAACAGTGCGACTTTTGTGCGCAAAATATCTAAATAGCATACATATTCACTCTGAAATTCTTGTGGTACGTGGACCAAATGCGATGCCGTGTCCAGCACAGTGAAGTGGTTCCAAAAATTTGGTCAGGGCTCCACAAACGTGCGTGATGGTGATCGGAAAGGATGGTGGTCGTCATCGACCACAAACGACAATGTCAAGGCAATCGAGGAACTGATTTGGGACAATCGCAGATTCGACGACGAGGACGTACACACAGCAATTCTAGAATAGCTCAGTGACCAAGTATCGTTGGGGAACTGAACGATTGGCAAAACGTTTTAACCGTTGTTTGCAGAGACTCGGTGGCTGTGTTGAAGAATAGTGTCCTGTGTCTGTATAACTTTGAAGTGTGGTCGAGCATTCAATTAATATTACTTGGCCTGCAGTAATAATAAGTATCTCACTTTTTAAATACTAACGTGTATGTAGGACAACCGCAACCATAAATACCTCTTGATACTAACTGCCTGGAGCTACTTGTAAGTAATTTATTTTCTAGGACGTTTGATGGACTGAGACCTACGATCTAATGGTTAACCGGTCATGTCCGGTGTATTGACGTCATTGTCGGATTCATGGTAGGTGTTTTTAATTTCTGACTGGGTGTTCTTTCCCATTATTGGTTTTATGTTACCATAGTTTGGGCTGATATTTCTTGACGATTCTTTAATTTTTTTATTTCTTAGGCAGGCTTGAGGATTCGTGGATACATGCTTTCTGCTTACCAAACGAATCGCTAATTGCTCCATTCATTCATAAATAAGGAATGCTCGATTCCTTCTATATCAGAAGTTTAATGTCATGATTTAACGCATAAGTAATTTGCTCTACACGGCGTTAGAAGCCTCCGAAGCGACGTACAGGGTGACAATTATTTAACTATATCAAAAGAAAACGTAAATTAGTTTCAAAATACGGAGTGCACACACTTTATTCAAGATGTAAACGTCACTACAGATATTCGGATGTAGGGTATGACATTATGGTATGTTCTATTTGCCTGCCATCATAAGTCTGAATATCCCATAAATTGTTCTTAAGAGTTAGAGTTATTATTGCCATTTCTGTCCAGTTGCCTGCAGTTTAGCTTAAGAAATCGCTGTATGTGGCGCAGACGAATAGCGAAATTCTGCATGATCCACTAAAGTGTCGAAATGTCGATGTTGTCGACGACCTCTTGAATGGCTGTTTACAGCTCAGCAATGGTTTTGGCGTTACTTCTGTACACCTTCTGTACAAAAAGGAGTCGCATGTGTTCAGATCCTGAGAATGGGGCGAACAATCGAGGCCCATACCAGTAGCCTCTGCGTATTCCAGAGTCAGAATACGTCGCCAAAGTGCTCCTCCAGGACATCAAACACTCTCCTGCTTCGATGGGGTTGAATTCTGTCTTGCATAAACCACATCTTGTCGAAATCGGGGTAGTTTGGATAATGGGGATTAAATCATCTTCCAAAACCTTAACCTACCTATCAGTAGTCACCCTTCCATCAAGGAATATCGCACTGATTATTCCGGGACTGGACATTGCACACCACACATTCATCTGTCGAGGGTGAAAAGCCTTTTCGATCGCAAAGTGCGGATTCTCAGTCCCCAAAATGGGCCAATTTCGCCTATTGACGAACCCATCTAAATGAAAGTGGGCTTCGTCGCTAAACCAAACCAGATTCACACCAATGTCCTATTAGTCAATTCTGTAGATTATAGTGTTGGCGAGACACAACCGCTGTTCCATGGCCCTGGGCCTTAATGGCTGATGGGTTTGAGTTTGGTATGGAAAGAGCTCTCGGTCTTCAAGAAAAATTTGTCACAGTGTCTCTCGGTTGATTCCCACCCGCTGTGCAGCTCATCTGATTTACTCAGGCTAGTTTGAAACACAGCGTGTGCCTTCTCAATGTTTCCGGTCGTTTTAAACAGTTTTGGACGACCGACATTGCCAACACGGTGATCACGAATACTACCCGTTCTCTCAAACTTGCGAATCAAATTCTTGATTGTTAGCACACTTCGACCGGTTGTCTTCCGCTTGAAATCGGTAGCTAATTTCCACTGAGCCGTTGTTATTGCTCGCATAGTAGGCCTTTGATTGGGTTGATTTTGGGAGGGGACCAAACTGCGAGGTCATCGGTCTCATCGAGTTAGGGAAGGAAGTCGGCCGTGCCCTTTCAAAGGAACCATCCTGGCATTTGCCTGAAGCAATTTAGGGAAATCACGAAAACCTTAATCAGGATGGCCGGACGCGGGATTGAATCCTCGTCCTCCCGAATGCGTGTCCATTGTGCTAACTACTGCGCTATCTCGCTCGATAGTATGCCTTCACAGGCGCTATACGCCCGAGCAGGCTGTATCGAGTCATTTTCACGTGCAAATGGCCGACAGCAAGAAGGCCCTTGCGAAAGCGCGTACTAATTCCCATCATGCCCCGCGGCCAACAGCGCAGTCTGAACATCCTAAGGCAAACCGATCAAAAGTTATGACTATTTTATTTCATATAGTCCAATAATTGGCTAAATGGTTCAAATGGCTCTGAGCACTATGGGACTCAACTGCTGAGGTCATTAGTCGGCTAGAACTTAGAACTAGTTAAACCTAACCAACCTTAGGACATCACAAACATCCATGCCCGAGGCAGGATTCGAACCTGCGACCGTAGCGGTCTTGCGGTTCCAGACTGCAGCGCCTTTAACCGCACGGCCACTTCGGCCGGCTAGTCCAATAATTGTCACCCTGTCGATGGCGCTGAGACAAGTAATGTAATTTAAGACAAAACATGGGTGGTGGGGTGGGGGTGGGGGCGGGGGTGCCACCGCACTTGCAGTTGTTGATCCTATCGGCCTGTTGCACCTGATCATCTGATCCCAACTATCCACGTCGTTGTGGCTCCGGGCCTACATAAGCTACTTTAGCGCGTGGTGCTCGGGTTCGATTCATACGTCTAGCTGGCAGTATTGAGACAATTATGTGTTTACGTTGAGGTATTAATTTATTTACCGGTCTCGGGGTCTCCGTTAGTTTAGTGCAAAGTACACTACAAAAAACCCTACTGCATTGCGTCACAAGTAAATGAGTATAACCTTCCCAATTAATTCATTGCCAGTAAATGAATTACGATGTCTTTACTAGACAAATTCTGTAAACCAAAAAACAAGCGGAAAAGGAAAGAGACACGAAATAAGAACAGCTTCTGCTTGGTTACAGATGGCTCTAAGCACTATGGGACTTAACATCTGAGGTCATCAGTCAACTAGACTTAGAACTACTCAAACCAAACTAACCTAAGGACATCACACACATCCATGCCAGAGGCAGGATTCAAACTGCGACCGGAGTAGCCACGTTGTATCCGGACTGAAGCGGCTAGAACCGCTCTGTCACAGCGGCTGGCTCTGCTTGGTTACGGCGAGGACAATAATTCTGTAACTTCTACATTTACCATAGTTCACACTTGCAAAATATGTTCAGAATTTGCACCGTTTGCTTAGATGCAAGTATTGCAACACTCAATCATCCTTTGACGCACGCACTAGAAAATAGTCTCCGTATTTTGGATGTGACGTCTCGTGTTCAACATTTCTCATCCATTTTTGGGGTCTTTCCCAACATTTGCGTCCTCATGTGTCTTGTATTAAATTACTTGTTTCAACGACATATCCGTCGCTGGTGGGTTTTTGAACGTTAATAAGAATTATCCTGTATTTATCACTATAGACTGTAACTGTAACAAACCACAATTGTAGCGAATGGTTTTTCTAATTCAACAGATATAACCTGATGATATGGCTTCTGAGCTACGAAACGGGTCGTAAAATAAATTATTTACAAGAACAGCCAAGCGATTATTATTGAAGATGTTACTTTTTGAAGATGTTCTTTTTGAAGTTCCTTCATAGATATTACTGGCGCCAAGAAATCTCTGTTGGAATCCCTGTCAGATTCTATGCAAAATTTGGAGCTGGGTTAGCCCCTATCTAAATCATTATACACTGTAGATCTCTCTAACAAAATAAAAAAAAAATTGTTCCAACTCTTTGGACAAAAGGACAGGTCGGCACAGTTTACGAAAGAGTAGATGTAACGTCCCTGGAAACTACAGTTGTTTATCTTTGATATCCATTTATTGAATCTTACCATATATTCCGAGCTCCAATGTAATGAGGTACGTCGAACAGCCAAATACTCCTCGCATAATAATGCGAACAAATTTGCCAGTAAATCGTCAGTATTCAGGGAAATTACGATAACGGACATTTCCAACAAAAATTTTCATATGCACATACTCCCTATTCCGAATGGTATCAACGAGTGAAAACATTTTACGAACACTGGTATATTTTTTATTATTATTATTATTATTATTTAATGTACTGTGAGGTTTCCACATGTATGACAGTTAGTAAACATCGCAAAGTGCGTTTTGCAAAGTATCAACCGAAAAATACGTGTTTCACACTCCTCCGTGTGTTCAGTAACTTAATTTTACAAGAAAATGATCTTTTAAAATGAATGGACCTATCGACGTGTTACTGATGAAGTCGCACCAAACATTGACCTTAAAACGGACTTGGAAATTGACTTCCACTGTAGCGTGTGGGTTTTCCTGCGACCATCGATGATTACTACGTGTGCTGTCGATTCCATTCCGTGTAAACGTAACTTCATCGGCGAAGAGCATTAATGGATGCAGATATGACTGTCATTTAGCCAGTGACCAAATTCAAGTAGTGTGGCATTTGCGCCAGTGTGAAGATTATGAACACGCTGTATGTGGAATGGGTACAAGTTTTCGGCACGTAATGTCCGTCATACAAGAGCTCGTGTCACACTGACACGTGCAGAAAGTCGCCGTTTGCTGCAAAATTTACAATGTGTTGCTGTTCCTGCACAGGTTTTGAGCAACGCCTTCGTAAGAAAAATGATAACTTGGAAGAATACCTGAAAATTCTGGTAAAAACTCTACGATCAGGAATTCGACCTGTCGGAAAGCGCGAGAGGTATTGTTCGACGGCAGCTGGAGCACTACCATCGCAGAGGCCATGAACATACACCATATCTGCCTATTCTTCAATAGTGTACAAGGGTGGCATTTTAGACACAGCTCACCGAAGCATCTCTCTGACACTCTCAATCCCTCGCACAGCTTCACTTACGACACGTCAAGGACAACTGCGCGTTCGCCAGGCTAGTTTAATGGCAGAAAGACACTCCCATCAAAGCAGTTGAAAATAAAGAGGCAGGATGGGTTTAAATAAAATGTCAGAGATGCTTGGAGGATTACACGTACACATGTGCGCCAGTAGCCCCAAAAATAAATAAACATTAGATGTGTTCTCTCTCGGAAACTACTCGTAATAAGGTGTGTGTCCATAGGAAGATTTCTGCTTCAAATGTGTGTTCCTTTCATATCCCTGAATATTAATCATTCGTCCAGGGACACCATGTGCAGAGTCCTTGCTGCTCATGTGGTTATTAGATTTCATGCAGATGATGCAGTTGTCTACTACAAGGTACTATCTGAAGATACCTGCACATAATCGAAGCGGATCTACAAGGTTTCAAACAGATGTAAAGGTTGGCAACTTGCTTAAATGTACAGAATTCACAAAACGTAGAACATTGGTATTTCATAACATCAACATCAATGAGCTACCAATGAAAACAGTTTACACGCACAAATACCACGGCGTAATTATATTTAAGGATATAAAATGCAACGATCACGTAGTCTCCAGAATAGGTAAAGCAGGTGGCAAGCTTTTGTTTATTGGTAGGACATTTGGAAAACTTAATCAGCCCACAATGGAGACTGCTTACAGAACACATATCTAGGTCATCTTCAAAACTGCTTAAGTTTAAGAGACTCACATGAAATACGAATAACGGGGGACACTGAAACTTCCTGGCGGATTGAAACTGTGTGCCGGACCGAGACTCTAACTCGGAACCTTTCCCTTTCGCGGGCAAGTGCTCTACCATCTGAGCTCCCCAAGCACTACTCACGACCCGCCCTCACAGTTTCAATTCTGCCAGTACTTCGTCTCCTTCCTTCTGTACGGACGTTCATAGGTTTGTTCGATTCACGTAAGGTAGTCACGTATATCTTCTCTATTTTCGTATCAATCCTATATGGTTCTGTTCCCTGACTGACAAGGAATATTCCAGTGTTGGTCGAACGAGTGTTTCTTAAACTACTTCTTTTGATGATGAGTTACATTTTCTGAAGATTCTTCCACTGAATCTCATTCTGGAATCTGCCTAACCTGCCATTAATTTAATGCGGTCGTTCCACTTCAAATCACTCCGTACGCGTGCTTCTAGATGTTTGATGGAAGTAATACTCTGCGTGATTGTTCTGCAATCGTGTAATCGTAGAATATGTATTTGCAGTATGTTACATTTATTTATATTCATGTTCAGTTTCCACTCTCTGCACCGACCGTCGATTCCCTGCAAGTCTTCCTGCATTCCACTACATTTTTCTATCGTCGCGCCTGCTCTGTATACAACAGCATCATCCTTGAAAAGCCTCATGCATTTTTCTTTTTTTGATAGGCCATATTGAGAACAGTAATGGTCCTTTAACACTTCCTTGGGGCACGTACAAAATTATCTTCACGTCTGAAGACATCTCTCCATTTAAAACGACACGCAGTGTTTTGTTTGTTAGAATCTCTTCAGTCTGATCACACAGCTGGTCTGATACTCTGTACGCTCATGTTTGGTTCATTAGGCGACAGTGCAGAACTACCTTCTGGATGTCAAGGAATACTGCATCTACCTGGACGCCTGTACATGCTTTCTGGGTGTCGTGGAAGAATAGAGTGAGCTGAGTTCGACACGAAAGTTGATTTCGGAGCGTATGTTGATTCCTACACAAGAGATTTCCGGTGTCCAGAAATGTTATAATACGCTAGCATAGAACACTTTCCAAAGTTCTGCAATGTATCGATTCGAAATATATAGACTTGTCTCCTATGGGCTTATAGTTTTGTACGTCTGTTCGACGACGCATTTTGAAAACGGAAATTACCTATGCTTGCGATGTAGATGTGGATCCAAATCGGCTTAAAACGGAAAGAGGCAAATTCTGTGGAGAAATCACTGACCTCAAAAACGTTCTGTTCCACAAATGCATGAATATCTGATTTCATGTAGACATGTTGCTCAACAAATGAATGTAGCTTCGTGGTGAGAGGGAGAGCCGGGGCAACAAAGCCCTCTGCGTCAAGCTGGTTTTTGTTCAGCTTTCCTTAGTTCCAGATGAGAGGAACATCAGCTCTCCTTGCACAACACAGTTAGCAACCTCAGGAAGATGGGGCCGTGAGGTAGTCACAGCACGGAGAAATCACATTCTAGCGCACAAAAGTGACGTAGGTGGTCGAGATACACACCGTAGTACGGAAAGCAGTAGCAATGGGTCTAACTGTCAGTAATATTAAATTTAGGATTTCGCAAACACTGTAACCAGTATTTTGCGCACTCATGTTAACTAGAAGTTTCAATGGTCTTAGATAGGTGCGTTACTTTTTAATGCAAAATAAATTGCACTACTAATTGACTTGCAGAGCAATTCGATAGCAAGTCTTTGCTTTCATCATAAAACATCATTTTTTAAAGTGTGACATGCTACGCAAGGCTTTTGCGCGGCTTTTTGAAGGCAGTTGCAGTACTGATTTCCAGTTTATTTGAACCTTCCTATAGTGTTTGTAGTGTTACGAATACCATCGTACTCTTAATGTGTCTAATTTTCAACTTTATTCTGTGGGGATCACATCGAAAATGCTTCGATTCGCTTCTTTCCGGGTTTTCCACATTCCATGATTTTACTACCACAAGTGCTGTGCTCTAAACGTACAATCTCAGCTTTCTCAAATTAAGGCCTATGTCTGATATTAGTAGACATCTCTCAGTCAGGAATGTCATTTTTGTCAGTGCTAGTCTGTTTTTTGTGGCCTCGTTGCTCCGTCCATCATAGGTTATTTGGCTGCCTAGGTAGCAGAGTTCCTTCATCTACTTCGTGATCACCAATCCTGATGTCAAGTTTCTCACTGTTCTCATTTCTGCTACTTTCCATTACTGTCGTCTTTCTTAAATTACTCTCAATCCATATTCTCCACTCGTTACACTATTCATTCCATTCAGCAGATCATGCAACTTTCACTTCGGCTAGCAATGTCATCAGCGAATCTTCTCATTGATATCCTTTCACCTTGAATTATAATTCCACTCTCGACGATTTTTATTTCAAGGTTATCTACGTCTGGAATTTTTATCTATTAAAAACGAAATCATACTTTCGTGAATAAAGTGTTAACGCAATGTTTAATGTTAATTTTTTAAAACGTACTTGAAGCATATAAATAATGTGATGTGGCTGAAAATATCTCACTCAATGATGGAAAAATGCTAACAGCGGAAAGACTAAGTTGGTATTGATAATCGAACATTAGAAAAGGAAATGAGTTTTAAACATTCTCGCTGTGACACACGCAAATATGTCTACATAAGATACACATAGCTGACGCCAATTTGTAACAGCGAAAACACCGTATTCTTGTTCGCGACCACTAACGCTCCTCTGTTGCAGTGTTCTGATACGACAAATAATTTTTCAGTTCAAACATTTTTATTTTGTGACCTCTAATTCTATTCACTTTAGAAATGGATAAATGCCAAGAGCCTGTGTAGTTTATGCGTGCACTATGTTGCAGTGAACAGTGCCTAAACCTGATTCCTGGCGAGTAGGATGGGGTATACAGAATGACAATCAGAACACGTACTAATGTATTTTACTTTTCAAAAGTGAGAGTAAACATTGTTAGAAATAACTATTCATCAGCCAGTGTGCCTCGTTTGAAACTGAATCCTTACTCTCCACCGAAAATCGATGTCTGAAACAGATCTAACTTCCAAAGTACTTAACAAGCTGTTATTTTTCTGAACTGAGTGCGAAAGACATGTTTATGAACGTAATGTTTACTTAAATCCGTTAATAAATGTGGTTATTAATGTCAGTTGTAGCTATAAATTATTTTTATGCACAGAATAATCACGAGCCTTTAATGTTATTGTTAATGTAGTCCTATACTTAAGAAAATAGCGTGAATTCCTTAATAAAGTATGTGATATTTCGTAATATCTTCCCCAAAAAAGTGTGGTTGAAATACTTTTTTAAACATTTTGCATTTCGTTTCGGAGTTATGGATGTTATTTTGGACGTGTTATGGTATCACGGATGTTGCTGTATTCTGTTCAGTGAGGAGAGGCACCGTATTTCAATGACACCCGACAGATAGCAATAATTTTGTTTTTCTTGTGTGATATAATATTGTTATTTGCTAATATTATGTTTGGAGTTATATGTGGTTCCCATTTGCACCACACTCCAGCATAAGTTGAGGGCGGCGCCCCTATGGCTATCGCAATAACTGCCCATGCTTCCTCTTTCCATATTTTATAATTTTATTTGGCGTTAGACGTTGCATTCTGCACTTGCTGTAGTGATTCAGATGAGAATTTATCTTGTTTTATTGAGATTAAGTTCGGCATTTCAGGGATGTCGATTGAACTGTATCTAGTTGATTTACATTATACATATTGTAAGGTTACATACACTATGTAATCAAAAGTATCCGGACACCTGGCTGAAAATGACATACAAGTTCGTGGCGCCCTCCATCGGTAATGCTAGAATTCAGTATGATGTTAGCCCACCCTTAGTCTTACCTGCCCGGTCTAACGCACTGCTTCCCGAGCGGGAATGCGTGGCGTTCCCCGGCACTAATCTGCCCGGCGAATTTGTGTCGAGGTCCGACTTGTCGGCCAGCCTGAGGATGGTTTTTAAGGCGGTTTTAGATCTGCCTCGGCGAATGCGGGCTGTTTCCCCTCATTCTGCCTCAGTTACATTATGTCGGCGACTGCTGCGCAAACACTGTCTCCACATACCCGGGCTCCATAATTACTCTACCACGCAAACATTTGGGGTTACAGTCTTCTGGTATGAGACGTTCCCAAGGGGGGGGGGGGGGGGCGAGGGGGGCAGCGGGGATGTCCACTGGGAGCCGAATCCTGCAATAATACTGGGTTCGGTGTGGAGTGGCGGTGGGGTGGGTGGACTGCTGTGGCCTGTTGTGGGACCGTGAACCTCTGAGGGCTACGCGAGACGAAACCTCTCCGTCGTTACTAGGGTCGCCAGTTCAATACACAGGATACACAATACACACAGACCCTTAGCCTTGATGACACTTCCACTCTCGTAGACAGGTGCTGGAAGGTTTCTGGGGAATGGGAGCCAACTCTTCACCGAGTGCTGCATTGAGAACAGGTATCGATGTCGTTCGGTGAGGCTTAAAGGAAGTCGCCGTTCCAAAACATCCCAAAGGTGTTCTATAGGATTCAGGTCAGGACTCTGTGTAGGCCAGTGCCTTACAGGAATGTTACTGTCATTTAACCACACGGCCACAGGCCATGCATTACGAACAGGTGCTCGATCGTCTTGAAAGGTGCAACTGCTCTTCAACAGTAGGAATGAAGAAGGTGCTTTAAACATCAATGTAGGCCTGTGTTCTGATAGTGACACGCAAAACAACAAGGGGTGCAAGCCCCCTCCATGGAAAAACACGACCAGACCATAACACCATCGCCTCCGAATTTTACTGTTGGCACCACACACTGGCAGATGACGTTCATCAGGCATTCGCCATACCGACACACTATCATCGGATCACCACATCTGTAGTGTAATTCGTCACTCCACCCAACGTTTTCCACTGCTCAATCGTCCAATGTTTACGTTCCTTACACCAACCGAGGCGTAATTTGGCACTTACCGGCGTGATGTGTAGCTTATGAGCAGCCACTCGACCATGAAATCCAAGTTATATCACCTCCCGCCTGTCATAGTACTTGCAATAAATTCTGATGCAGTTGGAATTCCTGTGTGATGGTCTGGATAGATGTGTACAAATATGTGTGAAATACTTCAAAAACATCTTAAATATATCTGACATGTCCGTGCGCTGGCAAAGCCATGTTTATGAACGTAATGTTCACTTAAATCCGTTAATAAATGTGGTTATTAATGTCAGTTGTAGCTATAAATTATTTTTATGCACAGAATAATCACGAGCCTTTAATGTTATTGTTAATGTAGTCCTATACTTAATAAAATAGCGTGAATTCCTTAATAAGGTATGTGATATTTCGTAATATCTTCCCCAAAAAAGTGTGGTTGAAATACTTTTTTAAACATTTTGCATTTCGTTTCGGAGTTATGGATGTTATTTTGGACGTGTTATGGTATCACGGATGTTTCTGTATTCTGTTCAGTGAGGAGACGCACCGTATTTCAATGACACCCGACAGATAGCAATAATTTTGTTTTTCTTGTGTGATATAATATTGTTATTTGCTAATATTATGTTTGGAGTTATATGTGGTTCCCATTTGCACCACACTCCAGCATAAGTTGAGGGCGGCGCCCCTATGGCTATCGCAATAACTGCCCATGCTTCCTCTTTCCATATTTTATAATTTTATTTGGCGTTAGACGTTGCATTCTGCACTTGCTGTAGTGATTCAGATGAGAATTTATCTTGTTTTATTGAGATTAAGTTCGGCATTTCAGGGATGTCGATTGAACTGTATCTAGTTGATTTACATTATACATGTTGTAAGGTTACATACACTATGTAATCAAAAGTATCCGGACACCTGGCTGAAAATGACATACAAGTTCGTCGCGCCCTCCATCGGTAATGCTAGAATTCAGTATGATGTTAGCCCACCCTTAGTCTTACCTGCCCGGTCTAACGCACTGCTTCCCGAGCGGGAATGCGTGGTGTTCCCCGGCACTAATCTGCCCGGCGAATTTGTGTCGAGGTCCGACTTGTCGGCCAGCCTGAGGATGGTTTTTAAGGCGGTTTTAGATCTGCCTCGGTGAATGCGGGCTGTTTCCCCTCATTCTGCCTCAGTTACATTATGTCGGCGACTGCTGCGCAAACACTGTCTCCACATACGCGGGCTCCATAATTACTCTACCACGCAAACATTTGGGGTTACACTCTTCTGGTATAAGACGTTCCCAAGGGGGGGGGGGGGGCGAGGGGGGCAGCGGGGATGTCCACTGGGAGCCGAATCCTACAATAATACTGGGTTCGGTGTGGAGTGGCGGTGGGGTGGGTGGACTGCTGTGGTCTGTTGTGGGGCCGTGAACCTCTGAGGGCTACGCGAGACGAAACCTCTCCGTCGTTACTAGGGTCGCCAGTTCAATACACAGGATACACAATACATACAGACCCTTAGCCTTGATGACACTTCCACTCTCGTAGACAGGTGCTGGAAGGTTTCTGGGGAATGGTAGCCAACTCTTCACGGAGTGCTGCATTGAGAACAGGTATCGATGTCGTTCAGTGAGGCCTAAAGGAAGTCGGCGTTCCAAAACGTCCCAAAGGTGTTCTATAGGATTCAGGTCAGGACTCTGTGTAGGCCAGTACCTTACAGGAATGTTACTGTCATTTAACCACACGGCCACAGGCCATGCATTATGAACAGGTGTTCGATCGTCTTGAAAGGTGCAACTGCTCTTCAACAGTAGGAATAAAGAACGTGCTGTAAACATCAATGTAGGCCTGTGTTCTGATAGTGACACGCAAAACAACAAGGGGTGCAGCCCCCTCCATGGAAAAACACGACCAGACCATAACACCATCGCCTCCGAATTTTACTGTTGGCACCACACACTGGCAGATGCCGTTCATCAGGCATTCGCCATACCGACACCCTATCATCGGATCACCACATCTGTAGTGTAATTCGTCACTCCACCCAACGTTTTCCACTGCTCAATCGTCCAATGTTTACGCTCCTTACACCAACCGAGGCGTAATTTGGCACTTACCGGCGTGATGTGTAGCCTATGAGCAGCCACTCGACCATGAAATCCAAGTTATATCACCTCCCGCCTGTCGTAGTAGTTGCAATAAATTCTGATGCAGTTGGAATTCCTGTGTGATGGTCTGGATAGATGTGTACAAATATGTGTGAAATACTTCAAAAACATCTTAAATATATCTGACATGTCCGTGCGCTGGCAAAGCCATGTGTAAACAGCTGATCCTAAATCGCTGGAACTATTTAAATCAAATTTGGTTCACATACAAGTTATGATCTGGAAAGAAATACTGTCGGGGGTAAGGATCACAAACTTCCTATTGCGGGGGGGGGGGGATAACGAGGATAGAGAAGTGGGGAAGAGGATATGGACAAAGAGAGAGGAGGGGAGGAGACGGAATTAGAGGGGAATTTAGGAAATGAACAGAGGGAGAATAAGGAGATGGAGAGAGGTGGAATGAGCACATGGACAGTCTATTTCAGGTACTCAGCTTGTTTCTTTATATGTTGTTGTTGTTGTTGTTGTTGTCGTCGTCTTCAGTCCTGAGACTGGTTTGATGCAGCTCTCCATGCTACCCTATCCTGTGCAAGCTTCTTCATCTCCCAGTACTTACTGTAACCCACATCCTTCTGAATCTGCTTAGTGTATTCATCTCTTGGTCTCCCTCTACTATTTTTACCCTCCACGCTGCCCTCCAATGTTAAATTTGTGATCCCTTGTTGCCTCAAAACATGTCCTACCAACCGATCCCTTCTTCTAGTCAAGTTGTGCCACAAACTTCTCTTCTCCCCAATCCTATTCAGTACCTCCTCATTAGTTACGTGATCTACCCACCTTATCTTCAGCATTCTTCTGTAGCACCACATTTCGAAAGCTTCTATTCTCTTCTTGTCCAAACTGGTTTTCGTCCATGTTTCACTTCCATACATGGCTACACTCCATACAAATACTTTCAGAAACGGCTTCCTGACACTTAAATCTATACTTGATGTTAACAAATTTCTCTTCTTCAGAAACACTTTCCTTGCCATTGCCAGCCTACATTTTATATCCTCTTCGACCATCATCAGTTGTTTTGCTCCCCAAATAGCAAAACTCCGTTACTACTTTAAATGCCTCATTTCCAAACCTAATTCCCTCAGCATCACCCGACTTAATTCGACTACATTCCATTACCCTTGTTTCGCTTTTGTTGATGTTCATCTTATATCCTCCTTTCAAGACACTGTTCATTCCGTTCAATTGCTCTTCCAAGTCCTTTGCTGTCTCTGATAGAATTACAATGCCATCGGCGAACCTTTTAAGTTTTTATTTCTTCTCCATGGATTTTAATACCTACTCCGAAATTTTCTTTTGTTTCCTTTACTGCTTGCTCAATATATAGATTGAATAACATCGGGAGAGGCTACAACCCTGTCTCACTCCCTTCCCAACCACTGCTTCCCTTTCATGCCCCTCGACTCTTATAACTGCCATCTGGTTTCTGTACAAATTGTAAATAGCCTTTCGCTCCCTGTATTTTACGCCTGCCATCTTTAGAATTTGAAAGAGAGTATTCCAGTCAACACTGTCAAAAGCTTTCTCTGAGTCTACAAATGCTAGACACGTAGGTTTGCCTTTCCTTAATCTTTCTTCTAAGATAAGTCGTAAGGTCAGTATTGCCTCACGTGTTCCAGTATTTCTACGGGATCCAAACTGATTTCCCCGAGGTCAGCTTCTACTAGTTTTTCCATTCGTCTGTAAAGAATTCGTGTTAGTATTTTGCAGCTGTGACTTATTAAACTGATAGTTCGGTAATTTTCACATCTGTCAACACCTTCTTTCTTTGGGACTGGAATTATTATCTTCTTCTTGAAGTCTGAGGTTATTTCGCCTGTCTCATACATCTTGCTCACCAGATGGTAGAGTTTTGCCAGGACTGGCTAACCTAAGGCCATCAGTAGCTCTAATGGAATGTTGTCTACTACTGGGGCCTTCTTTCGACTCAGGTCTTTCAGTACTCTGTCAGACTCTTGACGCAGTATCGTATCTCCCATTTCATCTTCATCTACATCCTCTTCCATTTCCATAATATTGTCTTCAAGTACATCGTCCTTGTATAGACCCTCTATATACACCTTCCACCTTTCTGCTTTCCCTTCTTTGTTTAGAACTGGGTTTCCATCTGCGCTCTTGATATTCATACAAGTGGTTCTCTTTTCTCCAAAGGTCTCTTTAATTTTCCTGTAGGCAGTATCTATCTTACCCCTAGTGAGATAAGCCTCTACATCCTTACATTTGTCTTCTAGCCATACCTGATTAGCCATTTTACACTTCCTGTCGATCTCATTTTTGAGACGCCTGTATTCCTTTTTGCCTGCTTCCTTTACTGCATTTTTATATTTTCTCCTTTCGTCAATAAAGTTCAATATTTCTTCTGTTACCCAAGGAGCTCTACTAGCCCTCGTCTTTTTCCCTACTTGATCCTCTGCTACCTTCACTACTTCATCCCTCAGAGCTACCCATTCTTCTTCTACTGTACTTCTTTCCCCCATTCCTGTCAATTGTTCCCTTATGCTCTCCCTGAAACTCTGTACAACCTCTGGTTCTTTCAGTTTATCCAGGTCCCATCTCCTTAAATTCCCACCTTTTTGCCGTTTCTTCAGTTTTAATCTACAGTTCATAACCAAGTAGATTGTGGTCAGAGTCCACATCTGCCCCTGGAAATGTCTTACAATTTAAAACCTGGTTCCTAAATCTCTGTCTTACCTTATATAATCTATGTGAAACCTATCAGTATCTCCAGGCTTCTTCCATGTATACAACCTTCTTTCTTGATTCTTGAACCAAGTGTTAGCAATGATTAAGTTATGCTCTGTGAAAAACTCTACCAGGCGCCTTCCTCTTTCATTTCTTAGCACCAATCCATATTCACCTACTATGTTCCCTTCTGTCCCTTTTCCTACTGTCGAATTCCAGTCACCCATGACTATTAAATTTTTGTCTCCCCTCACTACCTGAATAATTTCTTTTATCTCATCATACATTTCTTCAATTTCTTCATCATCTGCAGAGCTAGTTGGCATATAAACTTGTACTACTGTAGTAGGCGTTGGCTTCGTGTCTATCTTGGCCACAATAATGCGTTCACTATGCTGTATGTAGTAGCTTACTTGCACTCCTATTTTTTTATTCATTATTAAACCTACTCCTGCATTACCCCTATTTGATTTTGTGTTTATAACCCTGTATTCGCCTGACCAATGGTCTTGTTCCTCCTGCCACCGAACTTGACTAATTCCCACTATATCTAACTTTAACCTATCCATTTACCTTTTTAAATTTTCAAATCTACGTGCCCGGTTAAGGGGTCTGACATTCCACGCTCCGATCCGTAGAACTCCAGTTTTCTTTTTCCTGATAACGACGTCCTCTTGAGTAGTCCCCGCCCGGAGATCCGAATGGGGGACTATTTTATCTCCAGAATATTTTACCGAAGAGGACGCCATCATCATTTATCCATACAGTAAAGCTGCATGCCCTCGGGAAAAATTACAACCGTAGTTTCCCCTTGCTTTCAGCCGTTCGCAGTACCAGCACAGCAAGGCCGTTTTGGTTAATGTTGCAAGGCCAGGTCAGTCAATCATCCAGACTGTTGCCCCTGCAACTACTGAAAAGGCTGCTGCCCCTCTTCAGGAACCACACGTTTGTCTGGCCTCTCAACAGATACCCCTCCGTTGTGGTTGCACCTACGGTACGGCCATCTGCATCCCTGAGGCACGCAAGCCTCCCCACCAACGGCAAGGTCCATGATTCATGGGAAAGGTTTCTTTATGTAACTGAAGTTAAATAACACGTGCACTTGCAATAATCTTTGAGATGTCACAGATATGCTTCTTGTCAGAGGCATTTTGGTTGTTTCGTTAGTTTACAGAGCGGGGAAGGGACCAAATTACTAGGTCATCGGTCCCTAGGCATTTCGGTATTGGCACTTATGCCGCCCGGGTGGCAACCATTGTTTACCTTGCATGTTGTACAGCCTGAGTTAGTTTGAGTAGTGATGTTGCAATGGAATGTTTATAAGTGACAAAATACGGTTTATCGATGTTAAAGGTATGTTGCTTAGCTTCACCGTTTCATTGTAATCTACAGGGTGTTTCAAAAATGACCGGTATATTTGAAACGGTAATAAAAACTAAACGAGCAGCGATAGAAATACACCGTTTGGTGCAATATTCTTGGGACAACAGTACATTTTCAGGCAGACAAACTTTCGAAATTACAGTAGTTACAATTGTCAACAACAGATGGCGCTGCGGTCTGGGAAACTCTATAGTACGATATTTTCCACATATCCACCATGTGTAGCAATAATATGGCGTAGTCTCTGAATGAAATTACCCGAAACCTTTGACAACGTGTCTGGCGGAATGGCTTCACATGCAGATGAGATGTACTGCTTCAGCTGTTCAATTGTTTCTGGATTCTAGCGGTACACCTGGTCTTTCAAGTGTCCCCACAGAAAGAAGTCACAGGGGTTCATGTCTGGCGAATAGGGAGGCCAATCCACGCCGCCTCCTGTATGTTTCGGATAGCCCAAAGCAATCACACGATCATCGAAATATTCATGCAGGAAATTAAAGACGTCGGCCGTGCGATGTGGCCGGGCACCATTTTGCATAAACCACGAGGTGTTCGCAGTGTCGTCTAAGGCAGTTTGTACCGCCACAAATTCACGAAGAATTTCCAGATAGCGTGATGCAGTAATCGTTTCGGATCTGAAAAATGGGCCAATGATTCCTTTGGAAGAAATGGCGGCCCAGACCAGTACTTTTTGAGGATGCAGGGACGATGGGACTGCAACATGGGGCTTTTCGGTTCCCCATATGCGCCAGTTCTGTTTATTGACGAAGCCGTCCAGGTAAAAATAAGCTTCGTCAGTAAACCAAATGCTGCCCACATGCATATCGCCGTCATCAATCCTGTGCACTATATCGTTAGCGAATGTCTCTCGTGCAGCAATGGTAGCGGCGCTGAGGGGTTGCCGCGTTTGAATTTTGTATGGATAGAGGTGTAAACTCTGGCGCATGAGACGATACGTGGACGTTGGCGTCATTTGGACCGCAGCTGCAACACGGCGAACGGAAATCCGAGGCCGCTGTTGGATCACCTGCTGCACTAGCTGCGCGTTGCCCTCTGTGGTTGCCGTACGCGGTCGCCCTACCTTTCCAGCACATTCATCCGTCACATTCCCAGTCCGTTGAAATTTTTCAAACAGATCCTTTATTGTATCGCTTTTCGGTTCTTTGGTTACATTAAACCTCCGTTGAAAACTTCGTCTTGTTGCAACAACACTGTGTTCTAGGCGGTGGAATTCCAACACCAGAAAAATCCTCTGTTCTAAGGAATAAACCATGTTGTCCACAGCACACTTGCGTGTTGTGAACAGCACACGCTTACAGCAGAAAGACGACATACAGAATGGTGCACCCACAGACTGCATTGTCTTCTATATCTTTCACATCACTTGCAGTGCCATCTGTTTTTGAAAATTGTAACTACTGTAATTTCGAAAGTTTGTCCGCCTGAAAATGTACTGTTGTCCCAAGCATGTTGCAACAAACGGTGTATTTCTATCGATGCTGGTTTAGTTTTTATTGCCTTTTCCATTATACCGGTCATTTTTGAAACACCCGTATATCTTTCTATGTCGTCTTACACTATATTCTCATGCCATAGATCTGATGACGGAGTAACGCAAAACGCTTCACGAGAAGTTAAAATTAAAGAAAACATCTTGGTGACCGAGGGGAGTGTTAGCGCAAACCTTGTCGCAAATCTCCTCAAAGACTTCTTGTCTAAGGTGAGAAAATTAATTACTGTGGCCGTATCTCTAAACCCTGTTGGACGAAATAGCCACATTTTACCATTATAAATAGACGAAACCGAGAGATAGATAAACAACAAATATGTGGCCAGAGACCATATTCAGTTGTTACAATATAGATACCGTTTTGTGTCATAATTTTAAAAATGTGATGACTCTTTAAACGACTTAACAGCAAAAGGAGTTTTTAATTTTTCCCATAGCATTTAATTACACCGATTACCCACAACATTATGACCACTTACCTAATAGCCGGTATGTCCACTTTTGGCCCGGATAACAGCGGAGCTGTTTCTCTGGAAGGTGACGGATTCGCGCGCTCCCGTCTACGTGATAAAGAAGGTATCTGGATTTATCAGACTATCCGACGCCCAATCACTGCACCAACGTTCAGTGTCGACGGTCACGGGCCAATTTCATTCCTAGTAGCCGATGGCGCGGTGTTAGTATTGGCACGTGCGTGGGGTGTGGTAGCCCATCGTTAGGAGTGTTCCGCCACAGTTCGCCGGTTGTCCTGTCTTACCAGTCTTCCCAGCCCATGACGTTCGACATTTGTAATGAGGGGTGGCTGCCCAACCCCCCTACGTGTGGACGTGGTTTCACCTTGGTTTCGCCACGGGCTGAAGACACTCACTACTGCACTCTTCAAACACTGGACAATTCGTGCAGTTTCCCTAATGCTTGTTCCGAGTCTCGGAGCCATCACAATCTACCCTCGGTCAAACTCAGATAAACCGCGCCTTCACCATTCTACACACGGACAGCACGCTCACTGATACTACATGCCTTTGCGTGTGTCTGAGCAGCAGTCATTCCTCGCCAACTGACGTTGCTATTGCCTGGATAAGTTTATATCGATAGCAGATCTGTGGTCACAATGTTCTGGCTGGTTAGTGTATTTTTCACAGGTGATTCCAGCAGTATGTATAAGATTGACCAGTTTATGTAATAATTAATAATACGGTCATCACATTACAATCTACAGAATCCGCTTATAACACCGAAAGAAGGTGCGAGCCGTCATCAAGGTATTTAGGGGAGGAGCACAATCTCGTAGAATAAGTCGGCCGAACGAACCGCTCTCCCAAGAGAACGAAAAATAGAAAAACGTTCAAGAGTGAAAAGATATGTGCTGTGTTTTGATGGGTTTTTGCCTCAATCTTCTGAATTACGTTTTAGTGTTTTGATCTGTCATTACTACAGACATTGTCAGACAGAAGTATTGCAAGTCAGTTCCCTTCAGAAAAATACGCTGTCCAGTCCCATTAATGTAACCACCTGTCGAAGGTCTTTTGCATCACGGACCGATGCGAGACGTGCAGGAAGAGTCAACGGGGTTCTGGAAGGTACCGACAGAGATGTGGAGCCATGCTGACCCCAGTACTGTCGCCATCTGCTCCATGTCTCTCGGTTGTGGATCCATGGCTCGAACAGCCCGATCGAGGTAGTCCCACAGAGTGTCGATTGGGTTTCAATCCGGGGAGCCTGGTGGCCAGGGGAGTACGGTAAGCTCATCCTGCTGCTCTTAGACCCACGCACGTACAGTCCGAGCTTGGTGACACGTTGATGTGCTCTGCCGTTATGTGCCATTGCGCCGAAGAAAAACAACGAGCATGTAGAGTTGGTTGTGGTCCCCAAGAATAGATGCATGCTTATGTTGACCTAATTTATCTTCCAAAATGACGAGGTCACGCAAAGAATGTCCCTGGCATGGATCCTTCCGGCGATTGTTTCAGATGTTCAGACGTTTCAGGCCGTACATGCAAACGGCCGTGTCTCCCATGGAGAATGAGACGTGATTCATCTGAAAACTCCACCTGCCGCCATTTTTGTGGCCCTGGCGTTGAAATTCCAGCAGTCGTCAGCGATGAACACCAGATAGCATGGGTTCATAAAACAGGCGACGTCTGGAGAGGCCCATTCAAAGAAACGTTCGCTGAATCGTCGTTGAGGAGACATTGTCTGGTACCACCTTGGTTCATCTGGGCAATCAGTTGCTCAACAGCTGAACGCCTGTTCGCCCGTACTCATCTCCGTAAACGCAGTTCACCGCTGTCATCCATGCCCCACGGTGCGCCACAGTTGCCCTGGCGCCGGTTTTGGATAGCGTCGTTTTGCCATGTTCGCAATACTTTATCATGGATGCATGTGAAAAGTTAACAAACTTAGCCATTTCGGAAATGTCTGCACTTTTGGCTAAAATAAAAATGATAATTCATTCTTAAAAGTCAGATAAACAGCTCCATTTCCGCATTTCGGAAACGACTGAACTGTTTTCCATATCCCCCCACTGCACGTTGACGCCAAAGGCAGCCAGTGCTCACTTTAATGTGTATGATGCGTGTATAAGTACATTATCTCTCCTTTACTTAGAGGAAGACGCTACTGTGTTCTTCCAAATTCAGTTTGTGTGATGGTACTGAGAAGGTTTCTACACATTTTAAAATGTTACTTCAGTAATTACGTTCTTTTCAATTACGCTAAAATTAGTAGAAACTGAATTAGACTTCCAGAATTCTATAATTGAAAAAGCACTCCAGCACATTTCTGAAGCATTATGTGGGCATCCTTTAAGTATTTGCCCATGAAAGAATCCACTGAATCGTTACGGTATTTTCTTAAAATATTTATTATAAAAGTCTCAGTTGCAAATTGTCACAAATGATTACACAATTTGCAGATGAGGTTGTTAAAACAAATACAGGGTGTAATGGGTATTAGTGCAGATATCTTTTATATGTGGCATCTTAGTATGTGCGCACATCAGTTCATTGGTTGTTTATCCTTTGCATCAAACAAACTTCCCACAAACACATCACATAATTTATTACTGATGTTTACTGCCTGGTCGTAACTGCACCACTAAGTGGACTGTGCCTGCCAATATAGGCCAACCGTTTTTCCACCCACGTGTCCACATTTCAACACCTGAGTTGCTGACCAGGAAAAAATAAGTTAATATCTTGTTGTTGCCACATGTACTTGGAGGTACTAACCAACCTAAAAACATACAAATTTTAATAGTTATAATTATTAGCTTGCAAATGACTTAAATACTGATCTAATGTTGTTCAATACACTGTCTTTAGTCACCAACAGAAATACCTGCACTTATACCCATTACAACCTATATTTTAAAAAAATGTATACACACGGAATTTCTCATGACCAAATGCGTGGTTTTTTATCAGTGAAGACCGATTCATAATACGTTATTTAGCTAGTACGAGGCACGAGTGAATACCTTACGAAAATCACATGTAATAAATTGAAGAATTAGAGCATGCGACAGTACACTTTGATTTTACAGAAAGAATCTACTGTGGTAATGAATTATCACAACTGGAGATAGGTGTCATGTAGCACAGACTTTCAGGAGAACGTTTTCTTTTTCGAATTTTGAACTACGAGCTACGTTTTGAAAATCACACAACTTTGCAGAAACGCTATTTCTGTGATCAGATATCTTGTCATTCTGAAGACTAACTGGGCGGTACAGTTTAGCCAGTGGTCTAAGCTCGTGTGGTTAAGCGGCACTTGCGTGTTTGATAAATAAGTCTTCAAAATTCTTAGAACCAAAATCAAAGTTCTTGCATAGCGTATGTGAAATTTTTCTGGAATCACCATAATTTGAAAGCCGATCCAATGCTAAATCTGGGCAAAATCACTGCCTCTGCTTTGAAGACTATCCACTAACATCATTGGGTCTCATTTCTAAACGTTGTATCAGTAGTACGAGTTAACAATCTGCCCGAAACAACTGCAAATTGAAGACCTGTTGCTCGTGCCAGAAGTTTTCTAGACGATTACAGTTTATTATCTAGTATACAGGAGTGCTTGCAGGAAATGGAAACAGCGGGGAACAAGTGAAGGGATGGCGGCAGCGTCGTTTAGCGTTACGTCAGGAGAACTTGAGGCCCCGGCTCACAGTAGCGGGGTCGCCACGCCCGGTCATGCAGCTCATCGCAGATCACGCCTGCTGTCTGCTGCCTGCTGCTGCAACCCCAGCGCGCTTGACATTTCGGACCGCTTTCTCCACTTGCGTCAGTAGGGGATTGCCGGCTACGTGATGCACACTACCGCCTCTCATGATGATTGACGTTGGGGAGGGGATCTGTACTTGAAATACCTACCGGGCGTGCGGCTACAGCGAGATATGTCACCTCTAAACGAGTGTCTGTGTTCTTCACCTTCGTCCTCTGGAGCTACTCTAGATGCGAGCAGGAACTGTTTATTGTGAAAGTCGGCCTCATGACAATCGTGACTATGGAACACGCATAAAAAAGTAAACTGTATTGTTCTACTTTACTGTGATGTCCGAGATTTAATTCTCATCCTCGGGTGTTTATTTGTTTCGTCAAAGATATTCCTTGAGTGCCAATAGATAACAAGCACTTAAATTTTTCCATAGGGATTATTCTGTAATAACATTGCTCGGACAAATAAGACAGAAGGAGGTACAGGAGATACAACACTCTAGGGTAGCCGAGAGTGCTAACGCGCTGCTTCCTGGACTCGGGTAGGCACGCCGGCCCCGGATCGAATCCGCCCGGCGGATTAATGATGACGGCCGGTGCGCCAGCCAGCCTGGATGTGGTTTTTAAGCTGTTTTCCACATCCTACTAGGTGATTACTATTCACACTATTCCACGATTTACACTAGACACAGACAGCTGTCCCGGGGGGTATCGGGTGGCGGCAGGAAGGACATCCGGCCACCCCTTACTATTAACCATGCCAAAGCCGTACTTACCCTGCCGACCCTGTGGACAATGCTGGATAAAGGCAATAGAAAAAGAAAGAAAAGGAAAGAAAGTGGAGGAGGTACACTGTAACACACACACACGCACACACAAAGTACCACGAAGAAATTACGCGAATGGGGCGGAAATCGGTGGGTGGGATGTATACGTACAACAGCTACTATTCCAAATAAATTGTTTGATTTATTCAAGAGAAGGATCTGCGCGAATCAAGCAAAGCAAAAACGCGTTCGTTCACTTACGACCGTTAAGAAAGCAAACACTATGCTTGGCATTAATTGAGAGAGTTGTTGGATGTGCTCCTCGACAGTTTTGGTCCAATTGGAGCGTTAGATCGTCAAAATGCTCCAAATGTTCTTAATTGGGGAGAGTCAGGCAAATAACTCGGTGTTTCCGCCACAGGTTTTATCTTAACTGTCAATTTCTTACAATGTTTGATAACTCTATTCGGATGGAATATTTCACTCTACCGCGAATTGAGCGCTGTTTCGAAACTTCCAGGCAGACTAAAAGTGTGTCGCACTCTGGGGTCCGAACCCAAAATCCTGCCTTTCACGGGTAATGTTCCTACCAAATCATCCATTCAGGCGGTTTATATGGCTCCTTTTCTCCAGGAGTACGATCATGATAGATATGCAGTTAACAGCAGAACTGTAGATGAGAGGCAGTGCCGTAAGTCGTGTAGGAATGACCCTGTTCGTAAAAATAGTGCCCACGAACGACAAGGTTCTGAGTTCGAGTCACGTCAGTCGCATAGTGTTACGATACTGCAGTGGCTATGCTGTTGAGAAAAACGATGCAATGTTCCTTAAGACATGTATGCGTGGACGATACTAGGGAGCCACTTTCAATTACAGTGTCCTGCCCCTTGTACGGGATTTACATAATGTGTGTAGGAGTACAGGTTGTGACGCAGGAACGACAACATATGGACGTCTGTATCTCGCCTTGGATCGTGTACGGATAGCGAAAGCGGGTAAGGGAAATTCGGGTTTTCCCATCACCCAGCTGTAGGTTTCTCGTATTCGGAACTGCGAACACACTTCATGTGCCTGCCAGCAAGCTTCCATCACAGTTTTATTAAACTTCAGTATCGCTATCCACATTTTGCTGCTGGCGACCCATCGACACGTGGAGAGGAATTGGATACAAAATAAGAAGGAAACGAATATGTACAGGTCAGCTCTGCAATCTTATGGTTTCACTGGTTTTAAGGAAATGCGTCGTTCCGCCTCAACGGCGCCGAACACGCGTTGGAGCGCACGTGAAAGCAGGCGCCACGCGCTGCGGGTGAGCGAGGTGTGAGTCGGCGCTGCGGGCTGCGGAAGTGGCGGGCAGTCCGGCGCGACTTTCGCCGCCTTCTGCTGCCGACTGCGGATCCGCGTGCCTGAAGGGCACGGCGCCAGAGGCAGACATTCTGGCGCAACCCGTGCCAGCCGCGGCGCCCGGCGAGAGCCTGCTGCCGGAGGAACGCGCTCTCCCATCAATGCAACACCGTCTTCACTGTGTCTGTTGTCTCATGCTCGTCAGTCGCCAGTTGGCATCATCTGCCAACACGGGACACTAGTAACGACGCCACACCTTCTGTCAGATAAGGTACACGAAACTGGATCAGAAATCGTGTGATGTAGCCTTTCATGGCCGGTGTTTACCTCAGTTAAATCTTCCGAACTGAAAGGCTACAGTCACTAGATAGAACTAACCACTAATGTTGAAACCTTCCCGTCTCCTCTATACCTTCCCTTTTACAATAAACTATGAAACCTTTCCTTAGGATTTCTATCTCTTGCTTAATAATAACACATGAAATCTTCCCTTTGAAATTTATTCTCTTTCTCTATCTTCGCATACACATTTAATTGCTGCTTATTAAAAGTGATTTTCTGATTATTTCGACGAAACTTAGAATGTGTCGTCGTCGTGGCCCTCAGTCGTTATCTGCAATAACCCAAAACTGTTCCTTACCTTTATTACTGTTACTGGATCGCCATCTGACTGCTACATCGAACTGCGACATGAATATACTTACTCTGTTTTACTATACTCTATTAGTTGCTGGTGGGTTGTTAAAATAAGTGACTATGTTTATTACCAAAGCTGAAGTTATTCTTTAATTAATTTGACTGAAGTTACGTAATTTATAGTTAAACTTTTTCTTGACAACAATAAACTTTTGCAAAGTTTTACGTTGATGGTTTTTGGGATGGATTATAATTAGAAATGCAATATTGCTGGCAAAAGTTAATGATATTCTGAATGAAATGAATTTACAAACGTTCAAATGGGACTTACTTTTTACAATAGTCTTACAACTAGCAATGCGCAAACATACCTTCAGAAGTCTTGAGTTTCTCAAAAAATTAATTCAATAATATTAGTTCCTCTTATTATAATAGTTAGCTGATGTCTCTATACATCCGTTTATAATCTCTTGTAAATCATACCTAGTGGCTGGCCGGCACACCGCTCCTCTCAACCTCTCGCTTCAGACCTGCTACCGACTCGCTTCACTTCTCGCTTACTACTGACTTCCTACGAACGCTAAAGTGCCTTCTCTCCTGCCAACAATGCTTTTTGGTGCAGACAGTACTTGCTAACATTACAAAATTTATCAATGTGCTGTCTTTCCCGCTCTTTTCTTAAAATGTATCCATACACGGTCTCTCTTGTCAACAATACTTTGGTGCACACATTCCCCTCTACCACAATTATTTCCAACATGACAAATATTAATTATTCCTACTAAATCCTATTAATAAAATTAAACATCTTTCATAAATTGTGATTTGACAATAAACAATAGAAATATACACGTCTTACAATGTTGCTTTTCGAACTAGGACAAACTGACAAATCGTCCGCAGTAGAACATGCTTTCTGAGAAAGGAACCACGAAATAAAATTCAGTGAGAAAAGTGTTAAAGCCAAGCCAACGTATTACCATGCGCATATATGAAAAGAGGGTATAAAATTAAGAAACACCAAAATAATTGTTATGTAGAAGAAGAGTGAATGAAGTTAAAAAAAAAATGAGGATTTTTGGTTTGTCCTAAAGGTGTGACGATCGACAAAGGATGACGTCAGCCAGATAAAACCATGCATTCAGCATGACGTGACGTAACGAATGGTGGTACCTTCTATGCAGCTCTTTCAGCTTTTGGGGCACTCCGAGCGCTTGATGATTTTACTGGTTTTACTGATTTCTCCCGTAGTAGGAGACGAAACTCGGTCAGAAATCTTTAGTTTCATATTATTTTTCACTGTGTCACAGAAAGCTAGGAAGCCTTACTGGAATTAAAACAAAAAAATTAGCCCGTTACTCCTTGCAGACATACACGTGCTGTAATTCAGTCAAGTATTAGAAAGATATCTTTGTTAATGTTCCCCCCAAGCCATTCCGTCAGCTTGAGATACGATCCATTTCAGGCTGACAGAAAGGATTGCGGGCACAGCAACAGAAATGTCTTTCTGAAGTTTAGCTGAATTACTCCTCGGGTATGTCCCCAAGGAGTAATAGGCTGATGTTTTTATTTTAATTTGTTCATAACTTATTTCATAAAACTTGACGAAAAGCACACGACGAAACTAATTCTTTGTTTCAAACGTCCCTCATTTTATTATTTTGTCAATTTTCAAAAAAAATAATGCCATTACTCCGGATACACTATCCTAGAAATTAATAAAATTGCTTGTTCTTCTAGTTCAGGTAACATTTGCAGACTGCAGAAATTCCGTGACGGACACACCTCATTTTCAACCGAGCAATTTTAACTTCTCGGATGGGAGGCTCAATGATGACAGAATTTTCTAAACTAATGAGAAAAATATTGTCCAAAGATCAATAAATAATGTGCAAAAATATTGACGTTGATTCCTTCATTAACTTTTCCGAAAAAATCGTAAATATCGCTTATTTTATAGGCTAACTGAGGAGAATAAATCCTTAAGGAATTGTCCAACAGTTTAGAGTAATCATGTACATCCTAAGTAACGACTCTTATACGTGACGTTGGAAGTCAGGAGGGAAGGAAGATTATGGTTTAACGTTCAGCAGGCCGTCAGATAACATGCCCGGTTAGAGGAATGATGGGTAGGAAATCGACAGTGACCGTCAAAGGAATCATCCCGGCAATTATCTGAAACGGTTTAGGGGAATCCTGGAAAAATTGCATTTTTACGGTCTTATCAGTATTTGAATATTTTCCACCTGAATACGAGTCTAGTGTGTTTAGTATTGCGTCATGTTGTTCGGTCGCGACTTTGTACCGTTTATTCAGAATACGAGTGAAGTGGTGTTTGCATTATTTGCCTCCGATTACCAAACCCTCGAAAAATTGACGTTCGCAGCAGGGTATAAGACAGGAAATTTTGTACGTAATTTAGTATGCAACATACCACTGGAGATCTAATAATAGTAATTAACTAATGCATAAACTATAAATTATTACTTCCCTTAAATAAACTGTGCGGTGGGAACTTGACGAGGATTTAGCAGAAATGTAACTTTTAGTGCTGCAGGGTTAGACAGACACTTATCTATCTATCGAACAGCTAAAATCATCACCAGGAAACAATAGTTCACCAATACATGAGTCGAAGGTAGTAAACTACAGGCAGAAATATCACATAGTGAGTGAGAGGCTGTATGTAGTCAAAAAGAGTAAACAGAAAGCGCCTTTCATCGCCACGCTTCCTTGGAGGATACTAGAGTATAACTATTACCATACGCACATAAAGAGGCGGAAACTTTGCAGTTGTTAACAAGAATAATTCGCTGCGCCTTTAAATGGGTTTAATTTATCTTTAATTTCTTAGTGTAGCTGCACAATAGTTGATAATTGCGTATGGCCAACGGACAATTAACCCACACTTGTACTCAAATTAGCCTATTACTGATGTCTTATTCCGTAAATTCGCTCACGATAAACAACCGGAAGCACTGACCTACTTCCGCTTTCAAGCAACTCGCGCTGTTTTCTCTTAATTAGCGTGACGTGTACTCACTTTTGTGGTTCTGCAGACACGCTGCACAGGCGGAAGCGGTTCACAGGAGAGAGAAAATATCCGGTCCATAAAAAAGTAACCAACACTCCCGTCACATGCGTTTAACTCTGTGACATAAATAATTATAGCTCCTCAGAGGAAAAAGAGGAGTAAGTCCAAAGTAAGATTTTGGCGGTACTTCCGCTATGGCACGTTCAGGAATTCGGCGCGCAAACAAAACCACTGTGATTGGCAACGCGCAGCAACCGGTTCTGGGCCTCTGCGATGAGGACTGTGGGGGAAGGGTAGGGTGGGGGGGAGGGGGGGAGGTGTCTGGGGAGGGAGGCACAGACACGTGGGCCGAGCGTGCAATGACTGTCAACGCGGTCGCGGAGCCGAAGACGCATGCTGAACGCTTTTGCTTTCCGTTAGATCCCCCTGGACCATAAGACCCAACAGGACCGATGCCATAGTATCGGCGATGCCGAACAGTTCGACTTCGTATTCCTATTTCGGGAACATTGTATACCATACTGCACTATGGACTCTTAACTGTGATGTGATCATGCAGAGTATTGTTTCGATTTCAGAATTCTTTGCATGTCGGAGTAAGTACTTACTAGGAGTAAAACGCTGTTGTTCCCGCTCTGTACTCTGTATCAGGGATACAGTAAAGTCCTGGTTATAGGCAACGCAAATGTGAGAGTGAGGAGATCTCGTCAGTTTATCTAGAACAGGTTTACGGAGATGTCATTGGAAGAAATCTAAGAGAAGTCTCTAACTTGATCTGATGTAGAAACGGGAAGATACATTTGTGAATCTCGTTATATGGCATACCAGATTCTTAGACGATATAGCAAAGGGGAAAATTGTAGAATGGAAAGACATGGAATTTTTATATTGCGTTACTCAAATGGTTCAAATGGCTCTTAGCACTATGGGACTTAACATCTATGGTCATCAGTACCCTAGAACTTAGAACTACTTAAACCTAACTAACCTAAGGACATCACACAACAGCCAGCCATCACGAGGCAGAGAAAATCCCTGACCCCGCCGGGAATCGAACCCGGGAACCCGGGCGTGGGAAGCGAGAACGCTACCACACGACCACGAGCTGCGGGCTTGCGTTACTCACAAAATAGCTATCGTACTACTTGTTTTCTCTCACAGTAACATCAAAGTGATGTACCTCTAAATGATCGTTTATTCTTTCCTTCTGGAAGTCTCGGACATTTCCATTTTCCAGGGATTTTCTAAAAGTATCTGAATATTACTTCTAGCTACTGATGTGCGCAAACGTTTTCTTTTATTTGTAAGTTTTTCTCCTGGATCGAACAAATAAGAATGGCATTTAAGTCCATAACGTTTTATAAATGACTTTCGTGCCTAGATTAGATGACAGACTGTTTGACCTCAGCCACGCAAAGCAATAAAGCGACTACAAGCTAGGACCGGTTAATTAAGTAAGGGGTTGCATGTAAAGGCATTTATCCATTAGCAGACGCTCGGTAGAGTTTTATCAGGCACTCACGCTCCAGTGAGGAGTCATCTGTTGTTGAAAAATGTTGTCGTCCTCATTCAGCATCAGAAACAACCAGTTTTTGAACATAGCAAGATACTGCTGACCGCTAACCGTGTTTCCATCAAAGAAAAATGGTCGGTGAGCTGCGTAATGTTTTGAAACTATTATCTTTTCTCGTTTATGTGCATTAATAAAAAAATTTACTAGCATAATGTTACAAGAATGTTAGTTGATTGGAGTAGTACCACAGAGGCATGAATAAGGAAGTTGCGAATTTGACTAGATGCATGAAGTTCGGCTTCGTAGAGTAAATAGCAAAAACTACAATTTCAGTTATGTGGCGCTGTAATAGTCACAAACGTGTAAGTACGTGGTATCACGTAACATTCCGCCAGTGCGGACGGTATTTGCTTCGTGATACATTACCCGTGTTAAAATGGACCGTTTACCAATTGCGGAAAAGGTCGATTTCGTGTTGATGTATGGCTATTGTGATCAAAATGCCAGCGGCCGTGTGCTATGTATGCTGCTCGGTATCCTGGACGACATCATCCAAGTGTCCGGACTGTTCGCCGGATAGATACGTAATTTAAGGAAATAGGAAGTGTTCAGCTACATGTGAAACGTCAACCCTGACCTGCAACAAATGATGATGCCCAAACAGATGTTTTAGCTGCTGTCGCGGCGAATCCGCACATCAGTAGCAGACAAATTGCGCCAGAATCGGGAATCTCAAAAACGTCGGTGTTGATAATGCTACACCAACATCGATTGCACCCGTACCATATTTCTATGCACCAGGAACTGCATGGCGACGACTTTGAACGTCGTGTACAGTTCTGCCACTGGGCACAAGAGATATTACGGAATGATGACAGATTTTTTGCACGCGTTCTATTTAGCGACGAAGCGACATCACCAACAGCGGTAACGTAAACCTGCATAATATACACTATTGGGCAACGGAAAATCCACGATGACTGCGACAAGTGGAGCATCAGCGATCTTGGCGAGTTAATGTATGGTGCGTCATTATGGGAGGAAGGATAATTGGCCCCCATTTTGTCGATGGCAATCTAAATGATGCAATGTATGCTGATTTCTTACGTAATGTTCTACCCTAAATTAGACATTTGTGATCCTTTTGGTAAATTGTCTGGCTGATGGCAAGTTTACGAAATACAAAGTTAATATAACGTATAACAACAGTAGTAATAATATCGGGAATTAAATTAATGACCCATAAATGATGTAGGCCACACAGTTGAGATTTGATCAGAATAATGTTTATTCAGAAAGCAAACTAATCGCGAAAATGTTCATATTTAGAGTTACTGTTACACTCGAGCCCATATTCATTTGACACAGTTCGATCATTCACAATTTCATCGCGATACACAAGTCCAATACTCCACCTAGATATTTACACGAGATAGAGTTCACACCAGTTGCACGGCTGCTCACAGCTGAGAGACAAAGTCCCGCGATGCCACACAACTCGAAATTTTCTAAGTCGTTTCACTTCCTAGCTACCTAAAGACCGACTGTCCGCCTTCGAGTCATAATCCGAACTGTCCCCTTTGGTGTCTCGACCAGAACTGTCCTCTGCCCGTCTCAGACCGCGTTTCCCGAGCGCCGAACATCTTCGCCCAACTGACTAGCGCAGTTCCCTTTCCTGCAACGGTCCATCTGATTGGCTACAGCTTATTCTACATTACTTTACATTTTAACATATTTAAATAATCAAAGCTTGACCACTTTCACGTTCTAAATAAAGTAACAATAATATCCATTACATAATAAACGTTAAATTCTTTTACAAAACCAGTACAATTTCCTTCTTAACTTTGGATGTCACGGCCAGTAGTCTTGCACCAATGTGCTTTCTGATAAATAAATAAAGAAAAAAGTAACTATCATGCACCAAACCTTACAACAAATATTCTATTACCTAATGGTTCAATAAGGTGTCATGCTGTCATCGTTCAATGTGTTCTGTGTGGAGTAAATGGTAATCTGATGCATAACTGAAAATACTGATAATTTGAATTTACTGTATCTTTTAAACAAATGAAGTTACTGAGTTGCTATTTAAAACATTTGTCGTTTTAGTGATGCGCATCTATATGAAATGTCGATCGTTAAGATCGACCAAACTGTTCAGATTTTAGCACTCAGGTCTTTGTTGCAAAACTTCTTAATTTCACTTTAACAGCAAATCCTAAACTATTATAGATATGATCAATATTCAAGTTTTATTGGCATCGCCATGGAGGATGACAGATTGAAATTACTGTGACTTCATTCCGTGAATTACTACAGAATTAAGTAGTTTCCATAAATGTTTCCCTTTATGGTCGATCTTAGATCCGCCATATTTAACACTGCTACGTATCCCTGGCTACAAAAGGCTTCTACTGGGTTTCCCTGTGATGCAGGTTCTCGTCTGCCTCATTCGCACACTACAGCGCTTAGCCCTCAACAGACAACAGACACCTATGAGTTTCCCCATCTCGTGGTGAATCTGCGCCCTTTGTAGCATCCGGTCTTGGACGACAGGGTTCGTTTCACAATTTCTGAAGGCCTGGCTCTTTCTGCCATGCTCGTTAAATCACATACAGTGAGACGCAAATTATTTCGGGGATCCAAATTCGAAATACTGATTTATTTTCTGTTGGGCTTTCATTCGACACGGAACTAAATGGTGTTGCTGCGTAACTTACAAAAGAAACGTTACTGTTAATGATGCCAACATGAAATTTGGTTAGAGTGTTTATCTCATACTGTAGGCGTCGTTTCAGGAGGGATTTTTCGAAAGTCCCTACCTAAGGTGTGAAATAAGGGAAGGATTTTTTCTTTAATATGTCGCTAGTAAGCCAATTTTGAACCTAGAACTACGAAAATCGGTATTTGGTTTACTGTACTTGTTTCAGCAGTTTTCGAAATTTAACCTGTATGGGAGTGAAATAGTAGATGAAAGTTTTTCTCAAAATGAATCATTAGTAAGGAAGTACTGATGGTTTTTAAATATACATGCGTGAAAATTGGTATTTGACTTCCCGGTTAGAAATAAAAAAAATATGTGTTTCAGTGTTTTTGGAAATTCAATCCTCAAGAAGGTAAAATGGGGGATGAAAGTTTTTATGGGAATATTTCATTACGAAAACATTGTTAAAACTAAATCTCTGAAAATCTGCATTAGGCTCGTCGGTTGGAAGCCAAAAAAAAAAAAAAAAAAAAACGTGGAATGAGATTTTCACTCTGCAGCGCAGTGTGTGCGCCGATATGAAACCTAACTTAAAACTGTGTGGTGGACCGAGACTCGAACTCGGGACCTTTGCCTTTCGCGGGCAAGTGCTCTACCAACTGAGTTACCCAAGCACGACTCAGGACCCGTCCTCACAGCTTTACTTCTGCCAGTACGTCGTCTCCTACCTTCCAAACTTCACAGAAGCTCTCCTGCGAAACTTGTAGAACTAGCACCCCTGAAAGAAAGGATATTGCGGAGACATGGCTTAGCCACAGCCTTGGGGATGTTTCCAGAATGAGGCTGTGGCTAAGCCATGTCTCCGCAATATCCTTTCTTTCAGGAGTGCTAGTTCTGCAAGTTTCGCAGGAGAGCTTCTGTAAGTTTGGAAGGTAGGAGACACGGTAGTGGCAGAATTATAGCTGTGAGAACGGGGCGTGAGTCGTGCTTGGGTAACTCAGTTGGAAGAGCACTTGCCTTCGGAAGGCAAAGGTCCCGAGTTCGAGTCTCGGTCCGGCACTCAGTTCTAATCTGCCAGGAAGTTTTAAAAAAATTCATGTTTCTATGTTTTTCGGAAATTCAATCCCTATGGAGGTAATAATGACTATGAAAATTTTTGTGTAATTATTTTGTTACATTAAAACATACTTAAAGCTAAATGCATTAAATTGGTATTTGAGTTCTAAGGAAATTTGTATTAGGTGATGAAATATCACCACAAGAACTCAAAAGGCAGGATAGACAAACACATTCGACTCCAGCAACCAGAGTCGTTTATTTATGGTCAAAAGTACGTAAGGGAAAGACAATGCTGCTATGCCCTTAACTAGAGTGAAACCTTTAGAACTCTGAACAACAGAAAAATTCTGTTAAAGGAAAACAAAAAGAAAAATCTGTGCAGACCATATAGTCTAGGCGAGCGAAATACCGTCTGCTAAGTTAGTAAATAGATGAGATGGAACAAATAATTTGTGTCCTTCATTCATTTTCTTCTGGGAATGGGATTGATGTCACGAAAAGGGGATACATACGAACTTCTGTATGTAAGTTTCCGTTAGAATTTATGTAAAGTGGAGCGGTTTCTCATTGTATATTTTACTTACGACTACAAATGAAAGATCAAACTAACCTACAAATTCAGATGCTGACTTAAAGTGATGTGAGACGGGTATTACAGATGCCAACCGGTTCTCAGACTGCGGTACTTGGCATTTCACAGCTGTGAGGTGGCTTAACTTTCATTTTCTTTGTCAGCTCTTTCCTAAAAGAAAAGAAGTAGGTGATACACACGACCACACTTGTGGAAACAACCTCAGACATAGCACCAATTCACGTGTACTTTGCGCCGTGTGTTAAAGGACATCGCTCACACAGTTCATTTAATATCGTTGCTAATAATAAAACTGTAAAACCGTCGTTCCTGTACGTTTCTTACAACAGGATAATCTCCAAAAAATGCTCGACGAATTTTCATGGGATCTTCGCAGTTAATTTGAGCGTAGCGTGGGGCAGCGTGCAGACTTCGTTTCATCAAAATCAGATCACAGAAAAAAATTGGTATCAAGATTAAAATTTTTATCTTAAGCTGTCTTGTCTGTCTGTTTGAACACTCTAATCTACAAAACTACTAGACGAATATTCGGGTAACTTGAGCATAGCTTGGGGCAGCGTATAGATTTATATTTTATCAAAATCTAATAATGAAAAAAAACGACTTTGTGATTTAAAATTTTCTCTAAACATTCGTATCTGTCTGCTCCCGCACGCAAACTTCCGAAACTTCAAGACGTATTTTCATGTAGTTTTCGGAGGCAACTTGAGCGTTGCTTGGGGAAAAATAATGGTTTTATTTCATCAAGCATTTTTAGACTTAGAGAAAGTTTTTGGCAATGTTGACTGGAATACTCTCTTTCAAATTCTAAAGGTGGCAGGGGTAAAATACAGGGAACGAAAGGCTATTTACAATTTGTACAGAATTCAGATGGCAGTTATACGAGTCGGGGGACATGAAAGGGAAGCAGTGGTTGGGAAGGGAGTGAGGCAGGGTTGTAGCCTATCCCTGATGTTATTCAATCTGTATATTGAGCAAGCAATAAAGGAAACAAAAGAAAAATTCGGAGTAGGTATTAAAATCCATGTAGAAGAAACAAAAAGTTTGAGGTTCGCCGATGACATTGTTATTCTATCAGAGACAGCAATAGACTTGGAAGAGCAGTTGAACGGAATGGACAGTGTCTTGAAGGGAGGATATAAGATGAACATCAACAAAAGCAAAACGAGGATAATGGAATGTAGTCGATTTAAGTCGGGTGATGCTGAGGGAATTAGATTAGGAAATGAGACACTTAAAGTAGTAATGGAGTTTTGCTATTTGGGGAGCAAAATAACTGATGATGGTCGAAGTAGAGAAGATATAAAATGTAGACTGGCAATGACAAGGAAAGCGATTCTGAAGAAGAACAATTTGTTAACATCGAATAAAGATTTTAGTGTCAGGAAGTCGTTATTGAAAGTATTTGTACGGAGTGTAGCCATGTATGGAAGTGAAACGTGGACGATAAATAGTTTAGACAAGAAGAGAATAGAAGCTTTCGAAATGTGGTGCTAGAGAAGAATGCTGAAGATTAGATAGGTAGATCACATAGCTAATGGGGAGGTATTGAATGGAATTGGGGAGAAGAGAAGTTTGTGGCACAACTTGACCAGAAGAAGGGATCGGTTGGTAGGATATGTTCTGAGGCATCAATGGATCACAAGTTTAGCATTGGAGGGCAGCGTGGAGGGTAAAAATCGTAGAGGGAGACCAAGAGATGAATACACTAAGCAGATTCAGAATGATGTAGATTGCAGTAAGTATGAAGAAGCTTGCACAGGATAGGGCACCATGGAGAGCTGCATCAAACCAGTCTCAGGACTGAAGACCACAACAACAACAACAACATTTCATCAAAATAGGAAAATAGAAAAAAATATAGTAATTTAAAATCTGTACTAAAATTGTTTGCTCAGTTTAGTAGTTCGGATGTTTAATCGTCGCCGTGTGGTGCACTGAAGAACCAATAGTTACCACTGTTATGTTTTTTCTCTCACTGACACATACATTTTCGGAAGTTTATGTCAGTGACAGAATTAATATTATCTGTATACATACGAATATAAACTAACGGCGAATTTACTTGGATAAGATATACGGATTTATGGATTTCGCTTTGTGTATTAAAAATTTTACGACATTGCTTTGCTTCTTTTTATATTTTATTTATATTCGTTGCTCAGGAAAACCAATTTATTGAGTTTGTTTTGTGATTTGGGTACCTACTCATTACATTTTTATTTCGTTTCATCTATGAATAGCCGGCCGCGGTGGTCTCGCGGTTCTAGGCGCGCAGTCCGGAACCGCGCGACTGCTACTGTCGCAGGTTCGAATCCTGCCTCGGGCATGGATGTGTGTGATGTCCTTAGGTTGGTTAGGTTTAAGTAGTTCTAAGTTCTAAGGGACTGATGACCACAGCTGTTAAGTCCCATAGTGCTCAGAGCCATTTGAACCATCTATGAATAAAAATCTCTATAAATGTGCGGGTCGTTCTAAATCCACTACAAATGCTAAATGCCTGAGGACTATGCACTCTCAAGAAGCCGATGAACATAGAGAGACGAGACTTGCTGTAACTCGAGAACATCAGGCTTTAATTTGCTTTTTGGAAAGTCCTTGTGAAAGCGACGTGCGACGAAACACTGATCACGAGCATCATCCATTATTACACACCTCAGAACATTTCACTCACAGAGGCTTCAATTTGCTTCTCTCTAACGTAAGATCATCGAAGCGGAAATTTTCACGTGAATGGCGCCGGCGAGCTAGTTTTTATACCCCAGAACCCGCTAATTTTTAACGATTTACCATTTCGCTTGAACTGTGTCCAGTTCCTTGTAAGTATATGTTATGCCATGACAATAAATAAAGCTCAAGGCCAGACGCTTCGTTTTGCGGGAGTGGACCTTAGTGTCAGTTGTTCTTCGCAGAGGTTTTATAAATAAAAATGAATTCTACACGAAGTCTGGGGCACAGCTGTAAATAAATACCTGGGTAAGGCCAGATTTCTCAGCCAGTCTTTACACAAAACAGCAAATTTCTTGCTATGCCTAACATTATCAATCTTTGTGGCTGAACGCTGGTCCAGAATTTCAATATCCTCTTGCTTGTTTATTTCTAATCACAGTAATAGCTCGGTGGCTCAGTAGATGAGTTTCACACTACACGTATGGAGATTTCGATATCGATCTCTAGTCGGTTCTGGAATTTTCTGTGCTACTGTTCCCTGCTTTCCACCTCCGGCTTCTTAATGAGATTAATTTGAAAGTAACATCTAGAATTGGAATCCACTTTAAACTGTAAGTCCACCTATAATTGAGTTTTATGAGTCACTACTGTCGGATACGATCGTTATGCCATATCTGTAGCTCTGTCGAAACAAGTGGCACAATGCAACTCACAGTAGCAAGTCATTCAGACTACAAAACGCATTGTATCAACTTCGTATCCGTATTCGTCTTCGTGGAGATGGTTCCTACGATCGTAGGTACATAGTGTTCCTTATACTGTCAACATTGTATCACTGAGTCAAGTAGAATGGGCGGAAGAACTTCATGAGTGGAAGAACGCAGAACATCGCAGTATTTTTCTCTTTAAAGAATCAAGGATTGAGCAGCGTGACAAATAACGGATAACCTTATTGAGATAGTAGAATCACATAAAAAAAGGGCCTCTTTGCCCGAAACTTTACAGTATCAGGTTTCTAGATTGATGGTGTACGGACACACATGTTATCCGATACGGTTCCCTTACGAGTCGAAAGTATAACGACAATACCCACCGCTCTACTGTTCTACCGTGTACTGGAGCTAATAGACATTTTCTGCTTTCAGAGGGTGAAAATGCGTGTCTTTTTAGAGAACAGGATGAGGCTGTCATTCAAATGCCATTGTCAGTATGATGATCGGATCTGAATAGTAGGCATGGAGAAAATCTATTAGCCTGTCACAGATATTGCGTTTTTATGAGCCATTTTTTGTTATTTTGTTGTCACTTGTTGTGTAAAAGTTAAGCGTTAATGTCAAATTGATCTACTGTATTCTGTGGTTTTTGAAGGAATGTTTCACTCAGATCGATACGCTGAAAGAAAAGTTTCTTGTTGACGATTTATCACCAAAAGAAATTAATCTAAACTTATAAAACTTTTCCCCCTCCACCAGGTTGGCTGGTACAGTAACAGTGTAAAGACTATTTTGAAGAAAAAACAGCACTGGTTGCGGTAATTATTATTTAATGACGCGTTTCGCCTTTTTGTGGCATCATCAGATCTACTACAAAAGAAGAAAGAAAAAAAACAAAACATTAGAAAGGAAACCTAGTCGCGATTAAGCTATATTTTAATTTTTATTGATTTTTAAAAATCTAAACTTGGTGTCGTACTGCTCGTCAATCCTCAAACAGAATTCAAATGGAGGTGTACTTCTCCTGAAAATGATCCATGTCAAAGGCTTCTCAAAATTGCAAACAAAGACGAAAATCAGAAAGCTCACAACGTGCAAACGGATGTTAACAGAAGCAACAGTTCAAAACGTGTCAGGTACAAGCTTTTTAATGATGATCAACAGCCAAGCAAGCAGCACGTTTTCAAAGCTCTACAGATAATGAAATCGACTATACACAGTGATTTGTGGAGGATAGTAGGACCAGCAATCCACTTCCTGGAATTAAACAGAAACGAAAGCTGCAATTGGATACTGGCAACCCTGCACCAAAACCGTACATTTGATTTCATCTACCGGAAAATGTACCGTCAGCTTTTTCCGGGGCTGGGAAAGGATTTTTCTTATCGACCTTTTCAAGCAATGAATATAAATACTATGGCAAAACTGCGAGAGAAAAAAAGGTGCTTTCGGAATATGAGAACTTATCGGTTTAGATGTGCAAATTGTTGTACCATCCATCCAGTTCCCTAAACTGATCCTCTCTAACGGTTAGGTTCTCAATTTAACTGACTCCGTTCTCACCCATGGCATTCCTTAACAAGATACACAATGTCGCATCAGCAAGTTACGCTTTACAATTTATTGTACGCTAATATCCACATAACGTCCTGGCGTTTTTATATAATTCTACAATCATTTCCGCACTGAGTTATGATTTCTTTCAAGCACCTCGAATGTTCTCGTATTTCCTAACACGTATTAATGGACGCCGACAAAACGACTTAATCTCTGCCGAGCACACCTCCAATATGGTGTCTGGATGTCTGTGGAAGACTGGCAGCACATTCTTCCTCAACAGGGAAAACCAGAGAAGGTACTGATGTTGGATGCTGGAGTCTGGACAGAAGACTATGTTGTAACTCATCCCAAAGGTGTTCCATTGGATGTAGGGCGGGACTCTGGGCAGGCCAGTCCATTTCAGGAATGTTATTCTGCACAAATCAGCGATGTCAGATGTAGAATAAATTTGCACCGAATAGTTCAATACTACATAGTTCGGCAGTGGCAGTTGTTTACCACACAGTCGGAATCGTCTTGGAAACAGTTCGTTTCTCAGATCACATGTCTACATGCGTTGCTGATACTGTTGCTGATAAAAACAGTTACCGTCTTTGAACTGTTCCTCTACTGCACATCGTGTACAGTGCTTAGATGTGTTAATATCCTTGCACCTTCAGTGTTTTCTTAAGTACGTTAAGGGGACCGCAACTCAATCTAAAAGGCGCATCCGTACTTCATTTTTGGCACTACACATAATGACAGGTAACGTTCTCTAGGCATCTACCAAACCCAATCTCTTTCATTGGACAGTCGCAGAATGTAGTGTGACTCACCAGCACAAATTACTTGTTTCCAGTAATCCATTGTCCAGTGAAGTCTTTAGAGTACCTCAAGGGTCGCTAGCACTGCCTACAGAAACATGTCCCTTGTGCTCAGCTGGTCGACCATTATACAATATTCTTTTTAACTCCATACATACAATCGTTGTATTAGCTGCACTGCCTGATAGCAGTTTGGAACAATTCATGATTTCCGCCTTCCGCCGATGATTTCATGCGATTTTTAACAGTCAGCTTTCGTAATGCTTGTCCGTACCTGTCTGTCAGTACTTGCGGTCAGTCTGTTGTTATTTTAGCTGTGGTTGTTCCTTAACAATCACATCACCAGCAGTCAACTTCTGCAGCTTTAGAATGGTTGAAATGCTGACAGACTTGTTACCCAGGAGTCTCCCAACGAAGAGTCCACGTCCGAAGTCTGTGAGCTCTACTGACCGACCAGTTCTACTGCTAGTGCCTCTCTACTGGCAACTCAATACTCCTCGCCTGTTTTTGTACCGACGGAAATGACTGCTCCAGTTACTGAACCGTACCAACGGAAGTGTTGCACCCTTCACTTTTACAGGTGAACCCATGTCAGGTGATGCCGGAAACGAAAGTACTGGCCCTTCTCAGCGTATCGATCTAGGAGCGTACTGTCGTGTTGATTTAGTCTTCCATCAGCACAAAATGTGTCGGTGATCCATCATGTATCTACCGCATTGCCCAACAATTGGCCACGGGGGAAATGCGAACCTAATCAGCGATGTCAGATGCAAAATAAATTTGTACCGACTAGGTCAAGACTCCATAGTGAAGGCAGTGGAATTGTTTACCACACCGTGAAAATCATCTTGCAAACAGCTCGTTTTTCAGATCACATGTCTACATGCGTCGCCAGCCGTTGTGGCCGAACGGTTCTAGGTGCTTCAGTCCGGAACCGCGCTGCTGCTCCGGTCGCAGGTTCGAATCCTGCCTCGGGCATGGATGTGTGTGATATCCTTAGGTTAGTTAGGTTTAAGTAGTGCTAAGTCTAGGGGACTGATGACAGATGTTAAGTCCCATAGTGCTCAGAGCCATTTAAACCATCTACATACGTCCATTATCGTATTACTTTCACCCGTGTCAGTTTTCGCTATTAATCGTGACACATGATGTATAAAAAATGCTTCAAATGGCTCTGAGAAGTATGGGACTTAACATCTGAAGTCATAAGTCCCCTAGAACTTAAAACTACTTAAACCTAACTAACCTAAGGATATCACACACATCCATGACCGAGGTAGGATTCGAACTTGCGACCGTAGCTGTCGCGCGGTTCCAGACTGAACAGCCTAGAACCGCTCGACCACACCGGCCGGTCATGCTGCATATATAGCACGAAAGGCGACTTTAGGCATGGCTCTTAATATCAGCATGTAATGTCATTCAAATACCTGTTTATACCGAACTTCACATCCAACAGACTTTCGTAACATACTTTAATGCAGAGACAAAACGGACAGTAATGTTGGTAAGTTTCAGAACTGTTGAGTCTTTTTGGTCAATTTTCTAACTAAAGCTTAAGTTCAATTTTCTTATTAAAAATCGAATCCGAAAGGCATCATGTAAAGAGCCATGTTTTATTGGCAAATTAGATGATGTATTTCAGATGCAACCGTCTCGGAAAGACGATTTCGAGCTTGGAGCCGCCCTCCTGTGGCGCCTCGCCCCACGTACTCGGTAGCGGGCCCGCCTACCCGGACCACTGGCGGCCCGGTGACCGCTGGGCTGTCCCGCAGCGTTGCGTAAGCCGCGAGCGGAGGCGCGCGCTCTACTTACTCTCCGTGCGGTGTGGCCTGGGGCGCCCTCGCGATCCAGCGGCAGCCGTCTGCCAGTCTCCCGGTGTCGGCGGCACTCGCGTGTCGGTGGCCTCTGCCCGGTTACGTTATATACCTCGCCACTCGGCGTCCTTGTCCACCGCAGGCAACTCTGTTTCTGCGCCTGCGCTGATCCTCGTTTCTCAACGGTGCCTCGGCTCTGTTAAGTACACGAAGCCCCGCAGCAGAGAAGAGCGTGCCAAAGTAAACATTTCACCATCCGCTAAAAACTAGCCGACTTTTCAAGTTGTCTCAAGAGCTCTAACGCCCTCGAGCTACGAGCCTAGACAACCAGACGTGCCGTATCAACCTGTGCCGCCAGAGACGTGCGGTGACCACCACACCAAACTATACTACCGGCCATTAAAATTGCTACGCCAAGTAGAAATGCAGATGATAAACTGGTATTCATTGGACAAATATATTATACTAGAATTGACATATGATTACATTTTCACTCAATTTGGTTGCATAGATCCTGAGAAATTAGTACCCAGAAGAACCACCTCTGGCCGTAATAACGGCCTTGATCCGCCTGGGCATTGAGTCAAACAGAGCTTGGATGGCGTGTACAGGTACAGCTGCCCATGAAGCTTCAACACCATACCACAGTTCATAAAGAGTAGTGACTGGCGTATTGCGACGAGCCAGTTGCTCGGCCACCATTGACCAGACGCTTTCGGTTGGTGAGAGATCTGGAGAAAGCGCTGGCCAGGACAGCAGTCGAACATTTTCTGTATCCAGAAAGGCCCGTACAGGACCTGCAACATGCGATCGTGCATTATCCTGCTGAAATGTAGGGTTTCGCAGGGATCGAATGAAGGGTAGAGCCACGGGGTCGTAACACATCTGAAATGTAACATCCACCGTTCAAAGTGGCGTCAACCGAGACGTGTAACCAATGGCACCCCATACCACCACGCCGGGTGATACGCCAGTGTGGCGATGACGAATACACACTTCCAATGTGCGTTCACCGCGATGTCGCCAAACACGGATGCTACCACATGATGCTGTAAACAAAACATGGATTCATCCGAAAAAGTGATGTTTTGCCATTCGTGCACCCAGGTTCGTCGTTGAGTACACCATCGCAGGCGTTCCTGTCTGTGATGCAGCGTCATGGGTAACCGCAGTCGTGGTCTCCGAGCAGATAGTCCATGCTGCTGCAAACGTCGTCAAACTGTTCGTGCAGATAGTTGTTGTCTTGCAAACGTCCCCATCAGTTGACTCAGGGACCGAGACGTGGCTGCACGATCCGTTACAGCCATGCGGATAAGATGCCTGTCATCTAGACTGCTAGTGATTCGAGGCCGTTGGATCCAGCGCGGCGTTCCGTATTACCTTCCTGAACCCACCGATTCCATATTCTGCTAACAGTCATTGGATCTCGACCAACCCGAGCAGCAATGTCGCGATACGATAAACCGCAATCGCGATAGGCTACAAACCGACGTTTATCAAAGTCGGAAACGTGATGGTACGCATTTCTTCTCCTTACACGAGGCATCACAATAACGTTTCACCAGGCAACGCCGGTCAACTGCTGTTTGTGTATGAGAAATCGGTTGGAAACTTTCCTCATGTCACCAAGTAGTAGGTGTCGCCGCCGGCGCCAACCTTGTGTGAATCCTTTGAAAAGCTAATCATTGGCATATCACAGAATCTTCTTCCTGTCGGTTAAATTTCGCGTCTGTAGCACGCCATCTTCGTGGTGTAGCAATTTTAATGGCCAGTAGTGTATTCCTTATGTCCCAAGCCATCGAATGAAGGTAATCGGTCCACCCACACTAATGTGAAAACGGTCTGTGTTCAACATCAACGTGCAATAACCACTTGCAGACGGCAAGCGGCAGCACGAGCACTGGAAGGTATTTAAAACATGTCGGAGAGACACGGTAAACAGTCCACAAGTTGTAATGCGGAAACAGAGTCATTTATTTGTCCTCCGTAGGGGTGTGATAATTGCCTTTCGGGCCAAGGGTGGAATCATTTCGGAAACGGCTAAGTTTATAAAATGTTAGCGTGCCACCGTGGTTAAAGTATAGCGTGCATCGCAAAATGTCCTAAACTAGGACAGAAGTAACTGTGATGCATCACGATCCTTAGATGACAGGGGAGAATGATGGCTGCTAGGATGTGTACAAGCGAATCGTGCAACTGCTGAGCAACTGCTGAGCAACTGACCGCCGAGATGAACCAAGGGGCTACCAACGATACACTATGTGATCAAAAGTATCCGGACACCTGGCTGAAAATGACTTAGAAGTTCGTAGCGCCCTCCAACGGTAATGCTGGTATTCAGTACGGTGTTGGCCCACCCTTAGCCGCGATGACAGCTTCCACTCTCGCAGGCATACGTTCAATCAGCTGCTAAAAGGTTTCAAAAATGGTTCAGATGGCTCTGAGCGCTATGGGACTCAACATCTGAGGTCATCAGTCCCCTAGAACTTAGAACTACTTAAACCTAACCAACCCAAGGACATCACACACATCCATGCCCGAGGCAGGATTCGAACCTGCGACCGTAGCAGTCGCGCGGTTCCGGACTGACGCGCCTAGAACCGCTTGGCTACCGCGGCCGGCTGCTAGAAGGTTTCGTGGAGAATGGCAGCCCATTCTTCATGGAGTGCTGCACTGAGGAGAGTTATCGATGTCGGTCGGTGAGGCCTGGGGACATTGTTGAGAAGACATATAATCTCACCATTTTATATCATTTATTCCGCTAAAATTGTTGGTGTTTTCAAACATGGGTAGTCCCAGGTTCAAGTGAAAATTTTGCAGCTAACATGAAACTCCTAAGCACAATAAAGTAATACATTAATACAAAGTGTCAAGCGGATAAAATTTTGGTAGGTGGAAAGTGAAAGTGTTCGTTCCAGTCCTGAGATATTAATTTCAGAAGTTCACATACTATTGTTAACTAGCAAATTATAGCATTGATGGTTCATATTGCCTCTTTTTGAAATGACAGCCCTTCCTACGATTCACTGATGGTGACACATATAAGTCTCGTTGAAGAAAAGGGAAAAATATATTTCGATACAATCAACATCACTCCTCTTTTGTGTTAAATTCACACGATATCGCTTTAACCCTGCTAAAATTATAAAAAAAATTATCGCTTTCACCAAATTTTCTGAAGAAGATGATGAAGAAGAACCAGAAGTAGAAGAAGGACATATATCTGGGATTCCGAGAAGATGCTATTAGAGGAATATACAATTCAAGTTGCTCTCATTTCCATTGAGTTTCAAGTCAATGAAAATCGTCGACCTATAAAATCTCCTGAAGAACCGGTCACTCAGTTTTTAGGCGGAAGACATGAATTTCTCTTAAAGCAGAAATTTGGGTCAGTCACTCTCAGCAAAACATTAGGAATCGTTACATAGTCCGCCTCTAACTGTACGTCAAACCACGTTATACATTGGTGACAGAAAATTTGAAAGAATAAGAGGTGTGGTGGAACTTATCTCCTTCAGTACGTAAAGGCGGTTAATAAAGCAAAAAATCTTCGTTCCCTTTCGAGCTATGCTAACCCAGCCGGACAGAGCTGGACTTCACGATTAAGATATTTCAAAAAGTACAATACAGCAACCCAACCGATTTAGCATACTGTATAAAACCTTTGTAACCTGCAAGTAGTACCGCACATAACATCAGGATATTATTTCAGAACTAAGACTGGGTTGCATTATTAAATAATCATTATGAAGAACGATGTCAAAGAATTACACAAAGCCAGTAAGTAGATGAGTGATTACTAGTAAACAGAAGCAGAAACATTAATTTATATTTGCCTGTCACGGATACGAGCATTCAGGTCGTCTCCATGGTTAAAGAAACATCGGACCTTTCGTTCACTTTTTCGTAAATTTCTGTGCAATTTTTTGCCAATTCAGTACCTTTTAAGTATTGTACAAGTGAGTAGCCAAGTCTTTGAAAGCAAAAGTGACTGTGGTTCACGTTTTAGTCACAACGATGGCAATTTCAACGTATTTTAATGGGTTTTGTAGACAATCTACGTAAATAAGAGAAACAGGCCATCCTCAGGCTGGTCGACTCATCCGCTCTTAGTTCGTGGTTGTCGACATCTTGGCGCTTTAAACACTTTACTGAGCTGCTTGACTCTTTCGGCAAGTCACAGGGAGATTGAGATGCACAGATCTTTCTGCTCACGGTAGATGTTGAGTAGTGCCATCACGTCGTACACAGGAACACGATAATTTATCATTTTCGGGACAGATGTTCAGGCGCGTTATCAAGTGACATTCCTTCAGTTGCTATAGTCTAATAATGTGGATAATTCCTGTAAATTATTGGTAGTTTCCATGGTGTTTAACGGCACTATACACTAAGTACAAATACGATCTAACTTCACGCAGTATACTTCTTGGTTTTTATTCATATTTCGTCGATTTCCTACATTGCGTCCAGATTTGAAACGAATATACATTAACCAATCATTTCATGTCTCTAGTGAATAACTTAAATACGGTCAGGCGATTTTTGTGTATCGTATCTCCAAAATTTAGATGGCAGATTTGATATGAAGCCCGACGCTAGCTTGATATTAACCGACTTCAAAGTTTCTTACCTCCTGCTTGTATTATAAAATGCATAAGTACAGTTGCTTTTACTTTCCGTTCCTTAGCGTCAACTTGTTCTCCTGCAGCATGTTACATGAACTTTATATAAACGTGAAATCCTGCTGTCTCACGATGGGCATTGAAGTGTGGAATTCATGGAAAGGGAGGAGAGTAAGTTGTATAAATAAATACAATTTAAACGCTGCTTGTTGGAGTGCCTATTTACTTACATTTTCTTAATGTTGACTTTCACTTAAAGTTTCAATTGAAGTAGAGGCATAGCGCTTAATAATGTTATTTAAGGGACAACGTCGTTAGAATGCGAACAATTGGAGGGTCAGAGCTCTTGCTGCGTCATCGCACCTGCTGCGCAAATAGGGACGGAGGGATGGCGTTGCGAGTTTTCACTCAGGTGATTCAGTACTTGCTACATTAGGAAACCATCTAAATATTGCACGTCCTGAGCAACTAATTTTTATAACCAAACACGTACCTTTTCCTACACTCATTTAATCACTAACTGAAGAAGAAAGCTGCATGGAAAAATTGAATAAAGTTATTATGTGAGTTAAGAAATACTGACAATGAAATTCTAGAGAAGCCAACACTAATCAGTTATCTGAAGCTCTCACTTAAACGCCCCGGAATGTGTTACGCCTTTCACTGCCAGCTAGACAACTATAATTTACTTTCTTGCGTCCATCAAACGAAATCTACTTCACGCTTGTTACTTAAATTTCTCTTTCGTAAATGACACTCTGCCAGCCTAGATAGCCTCTACAGCATCAGTTAATCTGCTACTCCCAGTTCTTCCACTTTACCTTATTCCATCACTCTCTTTTCTTGTTTCCCTTTTTACAAATCCGTTATGTAACAGCCTCACTATTGCAACACGATTCACGTTCATTCACAAATAGCAAACTGTTGTCCTACTTCGTCCCAAACTTCCACTTTTCGTTTACCTGGAGAGACGTTACACTACATGACAAGATTTATTGTATTTATTATTTTTTACTTGACATTCACTGCGTCATCTCGCCGCCTATGCAGCAAACGAAGGACAGTAGAATGTCTGACACTTGCAACATTCTCCTCTCTAAATGGACTTCTGAACTCTCTTCTGTTCTTTTTCGCTGTTCTAGCTGCAAAAACCCTCTCTCAAATTGCAAGCAGTGGAAGTCCATGCCCCTTCGCAATTGAAATACCAAATGCACCTTCACTAGACACTCAAAACATTAGAGCTAGTGTAAAGCTGTGAGAATACGATGGCGTTAGCTGAACTGAAAAATTGCTAAGCTGTTTTATTCTTGCGGTACGGAAAAATTCAATAAAAAACAGTTATATGAGTACTGATTTTATCAGGTGCTCTGCATTTAAAAGTGACTGAAGCGTCAATAAATGTGCAGGCGGACTTCTCGTTTTGTTTGAGAGATTCATTTTTCATTAGGTGGTCCTATGTTCGATATCAAACGCTGATAGATACTTCGGAGAAGAAGAATAAACGATGTTTAATTTTAAGTCAACATCGATATCATTAAAATGAAGCATAATCTATGATGTGCAGAAATAAAAAATGGAAACGTCCATGTCTTTGAAGAAGGAACTATCCAAACGTCTTGCTGAAGTTATGTAGGAACACAACTTGAACTACAAATTACAGTAGGTTGGTGTGAATTCGCGCACCACTACATGTCAATAACAACGACGTTACTAAGTAAAATCTTACTGTATTTTTCTTTCCTGGGTACGGAGGAAGATCCCTGACAGTTGGCATCACTGTTGTAAGCTTTAAAGCACTAGATTCAAAAGATTGTCTGTCACCACTACTGCCTGAAAACCACAGCCGCCTACAACCGCAGCAGCACTGAGATGTTGCCATAGAAACGTAAACAGTATCACATTCTGTGGCTAGTCGTCGTGGACGGACAAAGCAGCCGCGCAGAGACATGTTTAACTCTCGGGGTTTTTCTCTCGCTGTGTGGACTAGGGGGTCCTCTGTTCTGTTCTTAAAAGGCTAAGTCGAATTTACAATGGCAACATGAAGCATTTTGGGCGTGGCATACAAATGGAGTTAAAATCAATAAAAGGTTTTTTTACTGTAGTACACGGTGTCAAATGACGTAAGTAAAATATTAACTTCGTCAGTAGAATATTTTGTCGATTCAGCTTTCTAAACCTGTCGCCGGTCAAGCTTCGACAAATTACGACAGATGTAAGCGGCCTGTTATTAAATGTTATCTACGGTTGTATAAGTAACTGGTGTGAGTTATGGTGGTTATGAACTATGCTGTTTATTGAAAATATGTCGTGATTTACTAGGATGTTATGGTATACCTGAGAGAACAAGTACAACTTATATTGTTGCTAGAGAAACTAGTAGCGATTATATTCCTGTTTCTTACAAATGTTTGGCTCTTTCTTGTATTTGAAACGATTTCTGAGGTTAAGGTTAGGCAGGAATCTAAAAGCACAACTTAAATTGTTGCGAGTCAAACGATTATTTATTAGAGGACTAATTGAAACACTGCTGTTTTCTGTAATTATTTTGCTGCTTTTGCAATGTGGTACGCTTTTCAAGGATGCGATTAGCCAGAAACCTAAGTGTACAGCTCAGCTTTCAGCGAGTGAAACGAGTAGTGATCTTATTAATAATATTGTGTCTTACAGCTATTTGGCTGGTTTCTTCGTACGTGACATAGTAGAGACGCGGCGTATGTGAAATGGCTTGTTTTTATAGCGGTCATGATGATGTTAGTGGTGTCTCACTGTTGTGGTGGATATCTGTCTTTGCGATGTGGTTTGTAGTAATGGTTCAGTCGAACTGGTCGGTATTTACTAGTTATTGGTTATTTATTTGAATTTGGTTTTTGAGTTATTAGTTTTCGTTTGCAGTTTACTGGTATTTTTAGATTGAATGTTTACGTTTGTTGTTTGCATTATGATTTGTGTGTGTGTGTGTGTGTGTGTGTGTGTGTGTGTGTGTGTGTGTGTGTGTGTGTGTGTGTATATGTGTTTTTGTCTGTCTGCGTCTGGGTGATGTTTTGCTGCCAGCTTTGATTAACTTTTATTTAGAAAGGGATATGATTCGTGAGTATGTTTTCACGACTTTTTTCGTTTATTTTGAGATTCTCTTTGAAATGAAGGTTTCAAATTGGTGTTTGGTGAGTTTCGTTTGGAAGAGAGGGGTATACCGATGTCAGTGTTTCACCTGTATGTGGCTGTTCAAAATTGCAATCCTGATTTTTATTGTTCTGTGTGGATTTTCTGGTATCGTTGTCTTCGTTTGAGCTGTACAGGGTAAGTCAGGAGGCAAGGTAGACGCTTTGAGGGGTGATAGTAATAGTGATTCTGAAAAAAAAAAGTCATATGAACATATGTACTGCTCTTAACAGTTTCCGAGAAAACTAAGAAATCAATGCGGAACGCGAGAAATGCAGATCATAGGAAATGAAACATCGTGAGCTGATGTTTTGTTTAATTGTGTACATCTCCTCACAAAAGATTTTCAAAAAGCCAATTGCGATACATTTTGCAGCTTTTCTAAACAGCTGCTCTGTTGCTCATCTGAGCTCATTCCTACGGTCCTTTACTTGAGCACAGGCACGTAAAATATGACCGAGAAGTTCCACCTTTGTGTTCACTCTGCGCTAGTAAACTTCGCTCTTAACCTTCGTAATACCACCTCTTGAAAAAACTGTAATCTATTCCGTTTTCTTTATACGATAAAAAGTTTTTTTTTAATATATTTGTTTTTAATGAATTGTTCTACCAGATTTCATAAAGTTTCGTCCGCCTGCTTAGCTGGGTGGTAACGTGCTCACCTTCCATCCAAGCGGGCCCGAGTTCGATTCCCAGTCGGGTTGGAAAGCTTCTCCGCTCTGGGACTGGGTGTTGTGCCCATCATCATTTCATCCTCATCACCAGCGCACAAGTCGCCCAATGTGGCGTCGCCTTAAACAAGACTTGCACTTGGCGGCCGAACATCTCCAGTTGAGGCATCCCGGACAACGTTGCCAAACGCTCTTTTCCATTTTTACATAAAATTTTAACTTTTTCACTTAAACTTAACCCAAGAATTCAAGCCTCAGTACTGAACGAAATTTGTGTTTGTTATATTTTTTGTGGCGGTCACAAAGTTGTTATTGAAAGTGCGTTGTTACTGCTAGGAGTATGCTAAAAGGTATTTTCGAGTTCTGGACCGTGATTACGCATCAGTACCCCTTTAAAAAGTATGTTGTTAATATACGTCTACATCAATTAACGAATTTTTATTTTCTGAGGATGGGCCGAAGTAGCTCAGCCCCTCCCCGTTGGTAATGAGCGTTATGTAAATTGCCTTGTGCTGCTGGGGTGAAGGCAACCATACCAAGAGTAATCTAACGCAGTACGATCGTGTGACCCAGGTGGCTAGGAAATTACTCCAATGCGATCGATCCAAAACCCAAGACACGTTTCAGTAAGGTACTGTATCACTGGCTATACGATGAGCTCTAATCGTGCTGAAAGTACATACGACTTCAAAATGGCAAAAGATTTTCCTCAAAATATTCTGGCAGCACATTAGGAAGGACATGAAAATACCGTACTCAAGACGATTCTGTGAAACTATTGGAACAGTTAGTTGATCATCAGTAATAATGGTTAGTAAGGACAACACTATGTAACCTAAAGTCACTTTGGTTGTATCTGGGTGTGAGTGCTTAGAAGATGGACATGAGGCAGATGCCCTTGATTTTCAAACAGTTTTATGTCAGATACCTTTAAGCAAAAGGTATTTGTTATCTTCTTCAAACGTTTCGCTGCTTCAGTATGCTCGTATCACACGAACTGTGTTCAAAAATGTGTGTGAAATCTTATGGGACTAAACTGCTAAGGTTATCAGTCCCTAAGCTTACACACTACTTAACCTAAATTATCCTAAGGACAAACACACACACCCATGCCCGAGGGAGGACTCGAACCTCCGCCGGGACCAGCCGCACAGTCCATGGCTGCAGCGCCTAAGACCGCTCGGTTAATCCCGCGCGGCTCTCGAACTGTGGTCACACTCTTAGATATGAGTATATTTGCAACGAAATCCCAAGAGTAATTCGCATCTCTCAAATATGTTCACCTGGTATATCTGTCCATGACATGACTATCATGACGTACTCTCTAGAAAGTCCCACAAAGAAACCACAACTTACTATATACCGAGACTCCAAATGCATTAGTTTTTGTGAACCTGGAACTGACACTCAAGAAGTAGTTTGGGGGACGTCTATTATCTCCTTCTCGGATATAAACGACACGCGTCATGGATTTACTAATATACGTAATCAGATATACTGTATGACAAATCTGCTCTCCTAAAGACAGGAAAAGTAGGAGGGAAACCTGAAATGATGCTAACTGAAGAACTAAAACAGCTCATGAACCTTAAAGACGCTGCACATGGGGCATATACACTGCGGTCCACTCCTGAAAATAGTCTTGCTTACAAACTGAAGCGGAATGGAGTCAGTCAAGCTGTGAGAAATGCGAAGGTCAGGCTTTAGAATATATAGTCCTCGACCAGCTAACAAACTACCTAAATACAAACAACCTACTAGACAAATACCGATCAGATTTCTGTAAACATAGCAGCACAACATATGCCTTAATAAAGGGAACAGATGACCTGAAGCTTGCCGTGGATGCTTCTTAGGCTTCAGCAAAACCTTTGACACTGTCGCCTTCCACATTTTACTTGACAAACGTAGCAGCCTGAAATTCTCGCCAAGTGCAGTGCAATGGTTTCGTTCATATCTGACATCTTGCCAGCAATCCGTCATGCCTGGCACCATAAAGTCGCAGTGGAGGCAGCTAATATAAGGCGTCAATGTGGGTTCGGCATTTCATTCTGTCAATGATGTGCCATCAGTTTTGTCCTATTGCAAATACAACATGAATGCCGATGACTTCCAGTTGCATATACGTGCAAACCCAAAAGCCCTGAAGACAGCTGTAGAGAGTCTCGTTACCGCCCTGTATGGACAGTCAAAATGTGCTCAGGATATAGGGTTAAAACCCAACCCACCTGAAACCCAAATGGTACTGGTCGGTCATTCTAGGCTCATTAGCACGAGATATCGGTAAATCCCACCATCTTTAACCCTAAAATTCTCTCCCTGCAACTAATCTAAGAGTAATAGTAGATGAAAACCTAATTTGTATTGACCAAGTAACAACAATGTACAAGAAGACATCAGCATCTCTCCACGCCCTCTTCTTTCTTGATATGAAAAGAAATTCATACAAATACTTCCAGTTATTGATTACAGCTATGTTATCCTGCAGGGTCTTTCTCTGGAAATCTGACGGCGCCTGGAACTGGTTAGGAATGCCTGTTTTCTTTATATTTGTGATGTTGGACTGTCTGATCACATATCGGCGCCATACACACAGCTATCGTGGCTGCATCCAGACAAGAGCAAAGTTTTCCGTACCCTCTGTCTTCTCTACTGTCTTATCAACGTACACTTTTGTACTGTCTTATCAACGTATACTTTCCATCATGTCTCTCTTAGACCTTAACGATATTGTCTGAACAACATGGCAGAAACACCCGTCTCCATCAGAGCAAAATTATTTCTGTACCACTCCATCGTTCAGCTACTCCCTCAAAGTCCTTCTCAGTAGCGGGAATCCAACTGTGAAAAAGTCTCCAGAATTATATCAGATAGAAAGTTAATGGCATCTAACAAAGCGTCAGTAATGATTATCATTGCCCATGTATGCACTCATTGCCCTTGTACATCCTTCTTTCCAACCAGATCTTTCCCATTTCCAAACGTTCTTAGTTGGTGCAGTCAGCTTCAAGTTTCTTTCCGCAGAGCTCGTTACGTCAGAAAACTTCAATGTCGTATACCTATAAATTCTTCTTATATCTGCCGCTATCATTATCATTATTACTGTAATTGTTATTATTACTTTCATCATTATTACTGTTATCACTAGTAGTGGCAACAGCAGTGGCAGTAGAAGCACTGCCAGTCTACGTTTATTAGTTCATAGTTATCAGTTACTCACTTTGTCATTATAGACACTCAGATAATTTTTATAAATTTTGTAAATTAAAACTGGTATTTCTTATGTAACTATGATGCAAAAAAGGTACTGTACATGTGAAGCCGTAGTCCGATGTAAGTGAGACCTGCTGGAGGCCGAGATTATCTTAAATAAATACACAGAAAAATAAATGAATATGTTCATTGGAAGTTTCTTGTTCAGAGCCACCAACACTATCATCCCTCGAACCACGTATCTTTCCTCCTCACTCACCCAGTATAGATCTAACGAAATATTCGATTCTAATTTTGTATTTCTTGTATCTTTTGGTAGCTTTGGAATGATTTTAGCTTGATCATCACTTGTTTAGTTCGTCCCCGCCCAAAAGCCCCCTAATTACAGCGGTTATCCCGCTAGTTTCATTTCATTCGTTGATTCAAATATTTCGCGTATTTTAATGTTTGTTTTTGATCATAATTGTTTGTCATCTTGAAAGATGATTTTGGACTGTTCTTAAGTGTTGTCTTTGGCTGTCTTAATATCTCTTGTGAACTATGCTGCTCACTCCAAATGAGACGCAATGTATCAAAGCAGACGGCTGAATCGGGCCTTTTTATAACTCCTTAAAGCAGCATTTCGTTCAAATGGATAAGCTGAAATACCACACTGTTTAAAAATACTACGAACGCCTTAGAAACAGAGAAAATTTCATCCACATTGGAGAATTCTAATATGGACTCTGATCCTCCATATTTCACATTTAAGAAATAGGTTGCTGTATTCAAAACTGCAACCTGAAACACAGCAAGAAAAACGCACATAATGCATGGAGATTAAAGAGATTAAAGGCGTTTAGATTAGCTGAGGTCGCAGGAAGAAGAAGTACGGTACATTCTAAATGAAGAATTAACTATTGTCGAGTTTTGTGCAAGGTGAGTGCCACATTTGTTGTATTCTAAACAAATGCAGAAATCATATTCGGCAACTTTTCGAGCATTTTAAAGTAATCCAACAGTGAGTATTCTGTTATGTTACGACGGACAGTATATTAGTTTGTTGCTTCACCCCAGAAATGCAACAGTTGACTCAATGGTGTGAGGAAATCAGTAATCCTACACCACAAACGACGAAGTGATTTTGTCATTCGGTAGACATTTTCTCAGATATTTAAAAGAGAATCTTCTAGATAACTGTCGAATAGTACGAAAGTTTTCTAGATCAACTAGACAAAAAGCACCTAAGATGTGGCCATGATTGCATGGAACTGTCGTTTCTGTCACCTGTTTCTTTTTCCAATTATCCAATTTTCCAATTAATTCCATATACTGTTGTGCACCAGACTCATTTTAAAAATCATCTATCCTACTTGCTATCAAATACTTGGCTCCAATAGATACAGCATGTTAGAGAAAAATGTTTCAGCAGTTCGCACGTCGCTCTGATATCAACTTTTTTTTTAAATCATTTTATCGAGACAACAGAATTTTTCACGAATTCTACACCTTTTACCAAAGTTCTAATGATTAATGGACCTTAATCCTCTTTAATCTCCTTCATAAATTTCATTATAGTTTGATAATCCTTAAACAAATTTTAGAGCCAAAAACCAAGTCCATTCAATTTAATAATGTTTTAAATGCTCTTTATCTTCTGCCGTCTACGTATTAACATATGTGAACCACAGCATATGCACGTCTTACTTTTTCGATTTTGCTCTCCTTTTAATGCAAGCTACTCTTCCTTTATGATCTGTTTTTGTATTTTCTGTTCAAGGTTTTTTTTCCTTAAGTTTAGTGTCATTTATTCTCACTGATGTATCCACTTCTTCCGTCACCGAAATGCAGCGTATCTCTACAAAAATTTAATCCATCTCCTTGTTAACTTACAACTCTATCTAAAGGTGAATTCCATTAAAACAAACAATATCTTCTAACTCGGGAAAAATTTAAAGGGAAAGAAAATGTAAAATTAACGTCCTTTTGACGGGCCGAGATTTTTAACTAACTTTTTGTTAGAAACTTAGAGTAATTGTTTAAAACGTAAGATAATGGAAAATGTAGATGTTAATTGGGTTTTCTAGTGTGTTTATAAAGCTGAACCCTCACTCATTTCTGATTTTAAGTTGTTAACCTAAAACGCGTTTCGTGCTTTAGTAAGAACTGCGTATGTACTGGAGGAGAAACCCGGCGATTCCCAGGTATTTCTTTATAGCTGCGCGTCCATGCCCTTACCACGCTTAATGTTTATGACGTATCTCTTGAATTATGTGTCGTACATGTATTGTAGGTGCATTCAGCTGCACGTGTGGATACTGTCTGTGACATTTATAGTGAATAGAGTTAACAGCAAAGAAGTAATAGGTTTAACCGTCATGCGTTATGTGGCAGTTTTTCATGCATCTCGTTGCATAAGACGTCGTATCTCCTGAACGATGTGTCGTATGATAATGTTATTGTATATGTACAATATAGTATATAATATAATAATAATAATACAAATAAAAATCATATACATATTGTCCGTAAACTGTATCGCTAACACAGTTACTACTAAAGAAGTAATAAATCATAGCATCATGCCTCATGTGGTACTCTCAGTGCATGAACAGTGGAAAAGTTGCAAGCGAGAATAATTTTATCTTTCATCACTTTTAGGAATAGTCAGAGAGAAAAAAATTCGGAAAGGTTGAAATTAAAAGTGTAAAGTTTGTTGCAAGTCGCTAAGTGCTCCCATTACTGTATTAATAAATTCCGGGAATTCATGCGTCGTGGGCTACGCTTGTACCTGGTTCTCATCCCCACAACGAGAGTAGCCTGACAGTAACGTACATGTGTAGCACGATTGGTTGAAATCGGCCCAGTGGTTCATGAGATGTAGCGAGCGCGCGCACACACACACACACACACACACACACACACACACACACACACACACACATATATATATATATATATATATATCGGTGGCCGAATTACTTGACATTGACTGTATGAGGTATACATTTATTACTCAAAGCTTTACTAACCAGCAGTGACATACGAAAAATTGTTAGTAGTTTCCATCTGTCTTTCCTTAGGTGTCCTAGAAACATATGCGCCTTGTTTCATTATTTATTGTTACATAAGATATGTCATTAAAAATTAATCAAGTTAATATTGTCATTTTGTGCACGAAACTGCTGTAATGTTTAAGTAAATCAGCTTCCTATTCGGTACGTCTTGTGGTTGGTGAAATATCATATTTGCGCTCTGCTACTGTGCTACTATCTGTGATTGGACTGTGGACTTAGGGCTTGTTAGTTGCAACCACTGCCCGACGAGAAATAATTATTAATAAATAAGAAAAATTAAACAGCAGATAATCGATTGGTTGGGACCTATTGTTGCGAATCCATTTTCTGTTTAAGTGTTTTATCATAGGCTCTTCACTGTGGTGTCCAATAACATGGCCCTTTGGTGCTACGAGATATTATATTGTTATCCTAGGACGCAGAGGTAATTAAGGGAGAAAAGACCTGCAGCTTATTTTTCAGAACCACAATTTATATATCATCCTACAGTCAGTATGGCTATATGGAGTACTATTATTAAAAAATAAGATATAAAATTAATTTGAGCTACTGAGTAGTAGCAACAGGACCATAAATACTACTTAGCATGAAAAACGGAACTTACCTTTTCTAATTGTTTCAGCATTATCTGTACGTGATTTGACATTTCCAAAAACTTGAGAAAGTCACTTTGAACATATTTAATGCTGATAAACTGTAATGACTGTTTGTTTGCTATAAAGTTGTGTTTCTGTAGTAATAGATCAGCACAGAACAAGAAGAAAAGAGTGAATGGAATCCATTCCCTGAACAGGGACAGCTTTTCTCTGAGTATTGGTTATGATCAAACCTTGTGCACTACGACTTCCCTTGCCATTATCACACACATAATTGTGATGAATATCCGCTCTTCTCTTCCTCTTAAGGTGCAAATCACTTTGATAAACATGCATTGATATGTATATATCAGTTATTCTAGGTCTTGATATTGTTTCCAGAAAGTAAAATTGCAGTGATTCATCATACTTCAGCAGAAAATTTTCTATACAAGAAAGCGGTTGACTGTATGCAGAAGTGTTACTGCTAACAAAGTAACCACCTTCAAGAATTTACATAAAGGAGGGCAACTTGCTACATTCGTAATTAATGGTAAATAGTGTGATATACATACCTCATATTTGCCCTTTAAAATAAGCTTTACATTCCATAACTGGAACTGTTTATTTTCTATTTCGCTCCTGCTTTTTAATTTTTTGAGTTTTTGATTTAATATCGGAGTCTTGAGTGCAGTGTTACTTTCAGCTCATCATATCTATAGCTGTCAAACTTTTTATAAATGATTTTGTCAGCTGCACGTAAATGCAAATGCTATTCTATGAAGCAATATCAGAGAATGTATTCAGTTTATGATGTGTGGATTTCAGATTTGTAATGTCAGTTTCACAATAGGTAAATATGCCTGTAGTATGATGTATTGAGATTAAAATGTATCAAATGGCTCACTTAAATTTGTCTAGTTGATTGCTGGAATGTGACTGGCTTAAAGAACATTGACATATTTTCTTTTCATTGAAAGATAATGAGAAATCCGATTTTAGATGTTCATTACCTTGATAGGAACAAGAAGCTATGATCTATTTTACAAACTTAGCAACGCCATTTTGCTGTTTCCAGACGATGGAACCGAATTTTCCCTGTATAGTGTTGCACTCTCATAATATAGAAATGTATATTATTGTAGACTGTTTCATAATCTGTCCCCATTTCAAACTATACTTCAGAATGTTGTTGAAATGTTTCAACTATCATTGTTTTTATGTCATTAAAAACAGAACAGTCTATTCACTTTAGCTCTATAGAGTAATGGAAAATACGTTAAATTGGCACTATGTACTGCTAGTGACTTAACATCTGTGAATTAACAGTTTTGTTAATTTCACGAATCCTTCAGCAATCTATTTCTTTACCACATTCACCGTGGAAGTATGCACATTGCTTACAAAGAAAAAAAACGCAAATTTAGAAATTTTCAGTTATAAACTCAGTGAGAAACTTTATGTTATAAAGAAGCTCATTAAAAATATCGATTTTTAGGTTAACTGCAATACTTTGATGTGTATACATTCCATAAGATTTATGTATGTATCTCAGATATATGGCAGATTTGGGAACCAGTAGTCAGATGAAAATCATTATTTTTGAAGATTCATGTAAGGTACTATATGGTATAAATGAAATAAGGAAGATAATATCACAATTTACATTTATTGACACTTTATGAATTTTAATACAAATCTTAAGTCTGCATCTCTCACAAGTAAGCGATATGTTTCAGAGTTTGTTAATAACAACAGTGAAACCCGTCAGGTAACTCACATTAAAATTTATAAAAAAACCTGTCTCTAAAAAACCGAATGGTACTAGTCTGCAAACATAAAGACATACACTTACATGGAAAATTATAGAATTCAATACATGAAAAAAATGACAAAAAATATCTTACAATATCATACAAAAATATGATCCTATTATACAAAGGGAACGAGATTATCACATACTGTGCCAGTTAATCACTGAGCAATATGTTTTAGAATCATGCACAGTTATTCAAAAATCAAGTGTCGGTCTGTTAGAACCAAGAAAGTGATTTGTGTGCGAAAAACTTGCTTTTAGTAAGAAACTAGTGAGCAGCAAGTGAACAGACCAACACTCAATACATGAAACATATAATCTGTGCACAGACTACTTGAATCTGGAAGGGTATAGTGTGTGCTACAAACACACATGCTAATGCATCACTAGCATCAATTTGTTATAACACGAGTGACATTAGTTTAGAGCTTATCCTTTGTCAAACAGGGGACACAAATAATCTTTTGTGAAAAGAAAAATACCTCACAGTGACAGATAAACCCTTCGTGGCCCAAACAAATCGTTTCTAGTCAATAAAACAAATGTATGATTTAGTTGTGATTTATGTGAGATATTCAGGGCTAGAATAAATGGTAACATAAATAACGCAAGGTATGAATTCGTCTTCAAATGGAAAGTCTTCAGCCCATCCAGATGTCTGTAGATAAGCGACTGTATGAAGATAAGCATGACATAGAGAAAAAAAATTTTAACAGAAAAGCTATTTTATAGATAATATTAAACATCTGATAAACAGCATGTTCATGAACAGTAGATTATTGTAAAAATGATTCAATTTTTAGAGTAAACACTCTTTTCTGCAAATGAGAAATAGATTTTGACCATTGAGAGCTGAATGCGATAAACTAAAGGAAATGAATGCGTTTAGTGTGATTTAGCCAGTCTGTAGAAGAGATGAATTTCAATTAAAACAAGTAGGAGGGTATAAAGCAGTGCATGATGGTGATAGATGAAACTGTGGTACGAAATAATGTCTAAAGGGACGTGCAAGTTATTGGTGATCAGTGAATTTTGTAGACGGTCAAGGCAAGATGCCAATGGCGACGTGACGGCGCGTTTTGTGCAGCCCTGAGGAATCCCCCTGCTTAGGGGTAGCCGCCACCGTCCAGAGAGATGCTGCCTCCGGCTGTGGCGCCTGCGCCCCCTGCTGACCCGCCGATACTTGCTCCAGCGCTGGCGCCAGCGCCACCGCCACTGCCACCGCCGCCGCCTCCACTGCTCGAACCGCCGATACCGCCCAGCAGTCCGCCCAACAGGTTCGACACGAGAGTCTTGAAGACCGAAAACTTTGCCTACAGTAAGAAAAGAAGGACATATGGGACTCACGAAAGGTTAAGGGCTACAAACAGTGTAACTAACCGAACACCATTAATGGGGCAGTTACTTCTTCAGAGCTTCCATGAAATTAGTAAATAGGTGTATCACTCACTGTGGCTGCAATACGTTCCCTATACGATCAAGTTAACGAGATGATTCTAATCGAGAATCTAATGCAGGGTGAAGAAAGAAAATTGATAACTTCAGAAAGGGCTAGGGGACATCGAATCACAATCTGTTCCTCATAGCCATAGGTGCGGGCATGAAACGACAGCCAATTAATGACAAAAACGTTGAAGTCTGTCCGGAAAGCGAAAGTGTTTCGATGTGTCTAGCAGCGCGGTTATGTCCGACTAAGTTGCTTCTTTTAGAATGAAAGTTCATTCATGCTCTCCATGTATTAGCAAAAGTTAAACAGGTTCAGCCAGCCATGGATACTAATTTAAAGTTTGCCTAGCTTTGACTGTTCAACTGAAACTTTTTGTAAGCTAGTTTGATTATTAACTGCAATTTATAGCATAACATGTTGAAATTTCCTCATTTTTTAGTTTAATTATGAATTAATGCCATCTTACGACCCACTTATACTTCTAGCGGAAGTGGAATGAACTCTACCTAGTTAACAACCAAATTATAGCAATTCAAGACGAGCGAGTGTAACGCTCGTTGCTGTCACAGAGCAACAAGTAAAACTAAATCAAACTGATACCAGAAGAGCGTCTGCAATGCTCATTGCTTTCACAAAATAATGAGTCAATTATACTTGAACAATGACGGTAAGTACAACGCCGACGCAGTGAAGTTAAGCAGTTGGCTGTGCAACAGCTTATATTTATTTTTAGGGGGTCGCCTAATCAGGAAAAGTTGTCTTGACGAGTTAAAGAGTTTTGTAATTTTACTCAAGGTTGTGTATAACAGGAGTTGATTAGCTTCATACGCTTCATGAAATTAACAACAAACTGACAAAGAGAAAAATTATCTGAATATTCAACTAAACTCAACAAGAACGGTGCTAACGCTGTGTAAGGTACCAAAATTCGCCTGTAAGAGTGCATGGATCTCACGAATTCGAAGCTAATGACTCCAAAATTACAGTTTACAAGAAATGAAATTTCCAACACGACCTGCGTATTAGAAACACAAACAAATAAGGGAGCTGTTCTGCATAAGGATTAGACTACCGCAGATTCTGAACTTACATTTCCTAAGGACAACAAAGTCTGCCAAACAGCACCAGGCAGTCACCAGCATGTGATCCCTCTCGAGCCTCTCCAGAAACTAGCCATCTGCCATTCCCTAACATTCTTGCTCCTTCCCAATTCCACGTTTCTAAAACTCTGAATGTAGGGGGTGACTCTATGCTGTTGGCAACGTGACGATTGAAATTGTGGCTGAATTCATGAAAAAGCAGGAGAAAGCACATGTAACTTATATGAAGTCTTCACGGGTTGTCAGCTGAGTAGCGTCGTCGTCTCCTAGCAACGTTTCGATGGAATGCGTCTCCATCATCTTCATCTTCGCCTGACGAGACGACGACGCTACTCGGCTGACAACCCGAGAAGACTTCATACATGAAATTCGCCAAGAAAGCCTGCACTCACATAACACACGTAACTTCTCTCCTTTTGTGAACAAGACGCTCATTTTAAGACCCGCGTCTTCACGATGGGCTAGCCATCCACAACAAGGGCGCTGTCTAGAGTGATGCAATTCTACTGGCTGAACCAGATTTTTAGAGCGAATGCAACTGACCATCCCATGCTGGTTGGATGGTGCCACAGTGTTTTGCTTTCAGATATTCGCGATATTCACGCAGAAAGGCAAAAATGCATACTCAGTTATTCACTGGGGACTGTAGGGTGGCTGTGACTTTCATTGGCCGCAAGGAGTGCAGGCACCAGCTAGCTTCCAAAAGGCGCGGAGCAAATCACAACCTGACTCCCGTGAAAGCTGCCCATAGCCCCAAAGGAGGTGTTCTTCATCTGATGAGATTCATAGAAGAGGCCACAGAGACGTTTCTAGCGACACACCATACCAACATGGAGTGTAAGGATACCTTTACAAACACACAATGGTTGTAATCTCACTAAAATAACTACGACATAGCAATCAGAAAATAAATTAATAATGAATAGTAGCACGTAACACTAACGTCGCAAGCTATTAGCTGGGGCATGTTACAATGCGTACATTTCCACGTCCTCATCACTGACTTGCTGTCGTTTTATGGTCATAGCTGCTTAACGGTGTATTTCCGACCGTTGACTATCAACAAAATTTTGGACGATTCGGCTTCCGTTACTCAGATCTGACATTTTTTCTTCAACATATGTATCAAGTTTCCGTCTATTTATAAAATATGACACTCATAGCAAAGATATTATACATTTTTATAACAGTTAAATGTGTTTTGGAAGGAGTACAGTTTTTACTTATTTGGTACACGGTCCTACTAAATTAAGTTCCTATAATATTTTTTTCCTTTACACAAAACTTTTCCAATACAAAAATAAAATTCATTTGCATCACTATCTGAACCACAGAACATAAATTTTAATGTGACCCTTGGACAACTAGGGAAGTCGAACATGCTTTTATCTCCAATAGTAAATAATATCAAGCACATGATGATGTCACTTTACCATAATGGGAAAACAAAATACAGTATCTGCAGACTACTGATATTTTATCATCATGTTCATTTAATTTTGTCTGTTCAAATATTGTGAAGTTTCTTTCAGAGCTGGAATCTAATCCTACTTTCCCCACAAGTCTCTTTATAAACTGCACTTTGGTCAGTGACAGTTAATATAAATTGAGAAGAGAATGTATAAAATATGTTTATCAAAATTAAAGTGAAGAAAGTAACGTCACATATGCTCTGGTTTTGTAGAAGAACAACCTTTAAAGGTGGAAACATTTCGAGAACAGTACATTTCTGTACATTGTTCCTTTGAAATGATAACAATACTGCACAGGTATCATATTTTCCCTGGGTGGCATCTAGAGTCTGGGACAACAGCCACCATACTTCTGGGATCCACATTGTTAGACCTCCTACATCATATCGTGCATTTTTGTTATATAGTTGCGTTAAACACCAAATATTGACTTGAATATTTTTTTTCGAGTAAAACCTTGTAAATAGGAACTAGAACAAAAACGTCCTGTCAACGAATTATATTGCAGTCAGTATCAACAGAATACTCTTTCCATACAACTGCCTCAGCGTCCTAGGTTAGTTAATTCTGTGTACCTGTCTACTCGGACACTTCACTCCCAGCCTGTCCTTTCTAAAATCCTCATTTCATTCTTTGACTGTCCGTTTGAGTTTCAACACTACCTCTGCACATGAGAGAGATGAATTACAGTGTAAGGGCCTTACTTACCCTAAGTGCTCCAGACACGGAGTTGCTCAGGACATAGACGGGGTCGTAGCCGCTGATACCCCTACCGATCAGGTCGTCGTACTGAAATCAGTATCACAATAAATGTTACAAACCGTGTTCACCGATTACATGGTTAAAAAATTGATACAATGTAATTAACAACAACAAGAAAAAATACACACACACACACACACACACACACACACACACACACACACACACACACCAAATGCGATTCCGTCAGTAGGTGAGACCAGTAGTAAACGAATTTCTCTATTTTTTCAGTGTCGTATAGTCATAGAGGGCTACGACAATATCATAAAATAACTGTTTATCAGTTCTGACTAATGTTTCGTTAAGGTATGAGTCATTCAGACCTCTATATTACAATACACCGATGGGGGGCATTCTTAAGTAAATCTTACCAAATATGCAGTGACGGCAATCAGGTGCTTAGCGAGATGTCTTACTTTCCACAATATGTTTATACATCTGAGACTGGTTTTTCCCTTAAGAAAACTGTATCTTGTCTTACGTATTACTTGAACTTCTTTGTTAAGAAAGAACGTGAGAAACAATAATATCAAGAACCTGGAACTCTTGTCACAAAGTGAAGGAATTTGCTACGAATCGAAAACGTTGACCGATGGCCAGAAATATGAAAGCAGAGGTAGCCCATACTTGATTTCGCATTTGATATACAAGATGTAGACTGACGAGAGGTTTAACAGCCGTAGCGACACGTCCCCTTTCAAAAGTGATTTCACAAACTTTCTCCGCATATCTTTCTCTGCTCTCTTCCTGCTCGGTGCGCATGAGCAAGTTTGAGGGCCACTTTCGTCGGTAGTAAATTTCCACACGCAACGTCTGCGTTAGTTTTTGAGCGAGCTATTAAAGAGGGAATCCGCGATAGTCGAATACTCTCTCCTCGTGGCCAATGCGATCGCTAAGAACTAAATTTAAAATGCATCTTTGACCTCCAGTAACCTCGTCACCTCTACGGTTGCAAGAATAATCGTTGACAAAAAATATCAGGCCCTCCTTTTTTTCCATATATATGCAGCCTGTTTGCTGCTTTCTCGCAAAAATGCAAATGCTTTGATTGTCACATGTCACATTTCGTTGACAGATTGCAGCAGGCGACTCTAGTGAGACTGGACATGTTTTGATTAAAATAGAGTTTAATATCGCGTAGATATCGAGGGTTTTCGAGCTGAATACCATGACTTTCGTTGGATGGGAGTGTAGAAGTAAATCGTTTGTGGCTTTCTTAAAGGCATTAGTCCTCTTTGAGAATTTCCAACATCCGTTTCTTTGGTTTTAAACGTTTTCTGGGATGTCTGGTTTATTGTAGTGTTCATCCCAAATTCACCGGAAAATCCCTTATCGAGTTCAAGAGTCATTTCTGATAAAATTTCTCCGAAATACTTACCACAAAACTCCCTGCAACTCTGTGGCCAGCATGGAACGACGATGCGAAGCATGCATTGCTCCCTGTAGTGAGCACACGCCCTATTAAGAATCATGTGTCGCCATTTGTGATGTCCAGGGGTACCATTATAAATCACAGTAATTTCAGTGTGATTTTGGTATTTCAATAAAAGTATCATTTCTGTTTTTCTCACTGCGTATTCCTTTCTGATACCTCATATACTATACTATAGTATACTATATTATGCTGTACTATAGCAGCTGTGCTATGCATAGTCCTAGTGACACTGGCATATGTTACTTGATAAAATTTACTTTCCTCCTTAAATTTCGCACACCTTTTTAGTAGAGCTGGAGAGACTAGCACTGTACAAATTAGCGTGGAGAACTGCTTGGAATCAGTGTACCGTCTGATGACCACAACAACGACGTCAGTTATAAGCCTCACGCTTTATTATGTCAGTCAGACACAAACGTACACAAACGAGAACTTTTGACAGCCTGAGAGGAGATGAGTGGTGTAGGAGACCAATGTCCGCCTCCTTCTCACAGAGCTGGCAGTCTGCTTCTGTGATTTGTGCTTCGGCGACAGCAGAAATGACGCACCATCACAGGGATAGCCGATGCCTTTTGGTCTCATGGGAGGAAGGGTTGCATAATCCCAACTCGATACGATGGTGCAGGATTAGTCTCTTCACTCATTCTAATATCATAAAGTAAAGAATTAACAACGCAAAGTGAAGCTGAGTACCCAAATCATTCGGTAACGGCCAAGGCGCAAATGTTCGCTGAGCTTGAGGATGTCACGGTAAACGAGGCAGTTCATGCCAGATCTTTACCGGTGCTTTGTCCAACCCTATAATTCCCCCCCCCCCCTCCTCCTGTTAAAACCTCCACGTTATAGTGCCTCCACTACACAAGGGTGGACCTTACTATACAGCTGTGGCTCTGGGCAATAGTCGATATTGAGTTCAAAGCGGAAAGCTGGCAACGGTCGCACTGCCGCGAGAAAACGTCTAATCTACTTTCTCCCGGAGGCAGCGACCGCCGTGGATTGAGCGCGACGCACAGTGAAGGCCGGCTCACAATACGGAAAGTCCTCTCGCTTCGACATAAGTGGCTCTCTTAAACTGTGACAGAGCGGCCGTCCACGCCGGAACGAGTGGCTCGACTTACACTGGGCTCGCCTTTCTCCACAGTCGCTTCTCTTAGCTCGCGGTGGAGAAAATACTGACTGAGGGCAATTGTGGTGGCTCCTTTAGTAGCTATGATTCACAGCCAGCGCACTTAGTCTGTTTCGCCACGAAGACCATGATTTATTGAAGACAAAACACATATCTTTGACCCCACTGAGCTGTATGAAATAACTTCAGAAATTTTTTGTGAACTTTAAACAATAACATATAAAAATGACAAAATTTCTGTGAAGAAAATTGCAAAACACATTGGTCACTTGTCCTTAACACCGACAAAGAAGCAGCTAAGAAAATGAAATAAATGCCCAGAACAGAGGTTAAGTGCAAGATCTGCAGGCAGCGTAGCTTTATGACTGAAATTAAGAAAGATTTAGAATTGCCGAGTAAATGATCAGTGTGCTGGGCACACGATATCCGTCGAGGGTGTAAATGCAGCAAATAGAAAGCAAAGCAAGGTAGTGAAAAGACAGAGTAATCACTATGTGGGAACATTGTGTTGTAAATTTACAATAATTATGTGAAATAATTTTGATATTTATGAAGCATTTTTAATTGAACGTACACATATGAGACACAGCCTTTAGTACGAGCAAAAGTCTCCATACAACATAACAGCTGCATTGCAACCAAGTACTAGGAAGAAACTGGGGAGATATTTGCACAAAATGAGTACACTATTACGTGCTAATTAAAGGTGATCTATAGTAAAAACAGAGAAAAAAAGACGGGTAACTTTTAAAATATGTTTTAGACATTTACATTGAAAATTAAGTAGATAGTTAAACCGCTAAATGAAGAGGTATTACAATAATATAGGGAAGACAACCCCCTACCCTCAATGAGGTATTTGCTAACGAATGAAGGAACAGTTAAAATGGTATCAGAAGTAGCATTGACGAGGAAAACTGGATATTGAGACAAAAATTACAGTATCTAAAATTATGTTTAGGATTGTTGTGTGTAGTAGATATGTAGACAAGAAAAGAGAACCACTACAGTCAAAGATATGGGGACAATATAATACTAGCTAAAAGGTTCAAATATTCACAACCTTATGCGAAGTCAGGTACCGGTTAGATAATGAAGATAATAAGTGATACGCGAATGGCAGCAGAATGTGAATGCTTCTGATCTGTCAAAAGTCCAACATTTACCGTACGCCGTAAAAAATTTTATTTAACTATTTTTTCTCTCGCAGGTATTGGGGTTTAAAAAACAGTTATGCAATATAAAACCATGTTAGGCTTTTTGGATTTCTAAAGCCATTTTGGATATCAGCTTTTGTGTTTCGGAATTGAGAAAGATAATTGTATTTTATTTGCTATTACTGAATGTTACACTGGCAGAAAAATCATACCTTAAAAAATGAAAGACGTATTCCTGGCAACAGCAATTAAAACGAATTTTTTCCCTAGGTTATCAATAGAAGAAGAAGAATATTCACAACATATTTGCTGCGAAGCGGTTAATACTAAACAAACCTCGCTCGTTGCTTCTTGGCATTCTGAGCAAAGCAGCGACAAACATTTTGGAAATGATACATTCTCAAGCTCTGATTTACGTCGTCTTTGTCACCTTTTTATAGTAGTCCTGTTGTTAATACTCAGGCTTAATACGGACGAGACTGGATTCATTTAGGGGCAAGAGAATGACGAATCCCATTAACATCAGAATTCTTAAGTTTCAATTTCACACAGTGTAATGGATACTACTAGTGCCTTTAGAACTACGTAAAGTTTTGTGAGAGTAAAAGACGTTGATTCATGGTGGACAGAGTAAATATGGAAGATACGGCTGCTTTATAAGCTGTTTGGTGGTAAAACACATTGAAGCGATAACACAGTGTAGGCTCGCTGATACTGACGTGTCAAGTTACCTTCCTGAAAAAAATGTTCGTTCTTCTCCCCAACTAACATCCTCGTTTCACGGGTTTTTGTGTCTTAAGCGCAATTAACTTACACGGAGTGGACAAAAATAAGGAAACACAAATCAATACCATGCCTGATCCGGTGTTGGAAAAGGCCATTCAAAACAGTTACCAGTCTTCTTGGAATGCATAAATAAAGGCCCTGTTTGGTTTTCAAAGGAATGGTAAAACTTTCTTCCTGCAAAACAGTGGCAAGATCAGGTAACGATGATGGAGGTGGATAGCGATGTCGCTCCCTTCTCTCCAAAGTAGACCTAGTGTTCAGCTGCTCTTCATGTGTCATTGGATGGTCATTAAGTTCGACTCTTGTCAATTGATTTGCAGCGGTTTTCGTTCTCACCCATTCTTTTGACGACGCTTTTGTTTGTAACCATGTCAGTCCACTCTACAACATAACATCTTGAAAGAATTTAATTTCTTCTCTTCCTCAGCCCTCAAAGTCTCAGTTTCGCAGCCACCACATGCCACAGTCCAGAAATAGTCTCTGAGTCAAGCTTTTCTTGTTTTAGAGACTGGTGCTTTTTAGAGACCTTCGTATTCTTGTGGGGTACAGTTTTTGATTGAGCAGTTCTGCATATGACCTCTGCTTTACTCTGTGCATTGTTACCGATCTTAGTTCCTAAATAATTCAATAAATTAATTCCCTGAAGTAGTTCGCTACCAGTCTATATTCGGCATTTGACTTCCTTTTCTTTACCACATGCGATCATTTCTGTTTTGGACCTATTTATTTTCATATTATACCCTTCGTATTATATCCTTACTCTCCCACCCTTTTCATGTTACATCCTTTCATATTGTATCCTTCGTTTTCATATTATATCCTTCATGGCTTCAAAATCTGCAGCACTTTCAACTAGGAAAGCTACGTCATCAGCATTTCTATTTTTTGGTCATGTATTAGTACACCTGTCGTACACTCTTTAAGTGCCTCTTTTATGCATAGACTAAAAACAATGGTTTATAATGCATAATAATGTCGACTACCTTTCCGTATCAGCACTTCTTCTTAGTTTGTCTTCCAACAACAGCTCTCGCATTTTTGTAAAGTTCGATGTTATTCTTCTATCTTTGTAGTCTATTCCGACATTTTCAAGACGAAATATTTTGTCCCATTTGACATTATCAACAGCTTTATCTTTGTCTGTGAAAGCTATATGTGTTCTTAGATTCCATTCCTCTTATTTCTCTACAGCTAACTTCAAAGATAACATTACTTCTCTACCCCCTGTTTTTCTGAATCCAAACTGATTCTCTCAGAGTATAGTTTCAACATTCTGCTCGATGCGATTTTCGAGAATTGTAATTATCGTTTTACATTCATGGAGAATTAGACTTAAGGACTTGTAGATATCACGTATTATGCCATTTGTCTTCATGGGGTTGGGATTCTTCAGATACGACATAATCAATTGAATGGCATTGTTGGCTGGGAAATCCATAGGGCTTGTTTGGCCACGTGATCGTAAATGATTTTTTTTCTTCAGGACACAATGGCTGCTTCTCATACTATGTATGATTGATGCGAGTTACGGTACGTGTATGTGTAGTGTGGCGTCATGTTTGTGTTGTATGATGAGGAACGACAGAGGGTAGAACTCACTGCAGGCACATAATCTATCCATGTTAAATAGAACCAAGGGGACGACAAGGCTCTAAGGTTCCATCCGAATCAACAGTATCACATTTCCTCACTGCACAGAAATCCGGAATTCGATACAGAACTTTGACCGAGCGTTTGGTGATCAGCAACTTTATACTGTCACCTCTTCTCCCTTGACGGACAGATATTGGCGGTGAAACTTTCTTCCACCACCAGGATTTGAACCGACTACCCAGAATCTAGCCCGCCGTACAGGTGTGTGTTAGTGGGCTCGAATGCGAAGGCGGTTTTTCAAATAACTGTGCCTTGTTTTCGTCCCTCTCTCAGTCAGAGTACTAACGAAACCGCGGATGTTCCAGTTAAGGCTGTCGGCCATAACGTGAGTGGAGTGAAATGATATTGCACGTACCGTTCCTGGAGCTGGAGGGGGTCCAGCTTGGGCCACGCCGCCTCCAGAGCTGCTGCCGAACAGGCTGGACAGGAAGCTTCCAGAACCCGCTCCAGAGCCGCCTCCGCTGCTGTCACCCTGCAGACACAACAACACGGCACTGTGCACATCTTTCAACTTCGTCAACACTTACTTTCTATGTTGGTCTAAGGGGACTCTGATTCTGCAAAAGGGAAGAATCTTTGCTCGAATGTACCATACCTTAACACACAAAAGATTCTGAAACTCCCTGACAGATTGAAACTGTTTGTCGGGTTGACAGTAGAACTCGGGACCTGTGCCATTCGTGGTAAAGTGCTCTACGGACTGAGCTACCCAAGCTCAGTGGTTACAGCATTTGCCTGTGAAGTTTCATATCAACGCACACTCCTCTGCAAAGTGAATACATCATTCGGGAAACAAGATTCTGATTGTAAGGCAGGAGCTCGAAGGTGCGAGATCAGTCCTTTATTATTTAGTTGACAAAGTGTTAGAAGGGACCGAAGATTACGTGATTATGTCTCTGATCGTAGGAGACGTAGGAGGGACTCGCTTATTGAGCTGTAGGTATCTCGAGTTACTGTGAGCGCTCCCAGTGAGGGCCGAAGGAGGCCAGCAACCCTCTGGTCGAAATGCTGTTCATCACGACTAGTTCCTGGAAGTAATGAGAGATTCATTTCACATTAGAGCGAAAATCTAAGGTGAAACACCTCCCGGTGCTATTCAGCTACTAATAACGGCTAAACTTCTACATAACTTTCTTTGTGTGATTGGCAAATGGTTACTGAGCCAAAGCGCTAAATCATTGGTTTTGATATTGAAGTTACTTTTGTATTGAACATTTGTTATGCGTTTTTAATTTTCCACGTCGTTTTCCTTTCCTATCACCATACTATACAAGACATCTGAATGTAGAGGATACGAAAATAATAACGCTACTTTTAGAGAACTCCATCCCACGTCGAAACTTTAACGTTCGCATTATGAGGCAGACAACACAGAGTCGGGTGTAAACCGTAATCTTCGGGCACGTAACACATATCTTGCTACTTGAGCCAACATCAGTAGCAACCCTGAAGTCTCATCCCAGGAAACATTGAGATCTTTTGTTTAATATTTGATACTTTCCCCCTGAACGAAAATCTTACCCACCTCCTGTACAATGAAATCAAGTTTCTCAACAAAATATTAGAGGACATTGGCTTAAAACATCAAAACCAAGTAAGTTTTTAGTCCATTTCCGTGACAGTTTAACTGATCAGAGAAAGTAATCCCGCTTCAACAGCAACCATTTCAGTGTACTGTTTAAGACTCCCTGACGTAATAAATGTTATAGATTTTGTCGGGCGTTACATCAGAAGGTAAAGCTAAGATTCTGAGATATTTCTGCATAGCACCTGTACCCGTCATGCCATGTCAGGCGATGACGTCAGCTGTTGATGGAAGTCTTCAGAAAAATGGTCACGGCGACAAGTAACGAAGCTACGGTCTTTAGCTCTGGCTACCTGTCGGTAGGGAAGATAATAGAAACACTGTGAAACTGAGCAAGCATTTGGGTTGCACAATTCGAAGTAGTGTGCTTTTCAATTCCTTTACTGGACCACCCTCTACAGTTTTCATCGTTTAGCACGACTAGTTCTGCTTGTGGAGCCACGCTGAAAGTATGTCCTACTTCTCTGTTAACCAAGCAGTCATTTGTGTTGTTAAGGATAGCCTCCAACAATGAGGATCTTCATTAAACGACGTAATTTGACGAATTGTCGCATGATAACGGCACCAAAGATTTTATTGATTTTTGTGAGCCATTATTAGTCACCGTGCTTGTGATAAGTAACATAAAAATCACTCTTACTAAGTTCTTTGTCAGGATTCATCGGTCTTCTCTAATCAATTATTTATGTGGTCTTTGTAAGACATTTTAGTTGCTACTCAGCAGAACCTCAATATGAATGTTGTAGTAGACTACAAGTGTACTAAAAATGTTGCTTTTCTATTTTGTTTACATTTCCTCTCCGAAGTTGCTTCTTCCGATTTAATACGTAATCCATCGCTCCCTGTCTTTCGTTACTTATTTACAATGTTATGCAGGCTTTATCGTTTGTACAAGTACGTCGCACGGATGTCATGAGGACTGTTGGCTTTTTTACAGTGTAACACGCTAGCAACCTGGAGTTCATGTAAATGTTAAATATTATAGGCTACGTGTAAACTGTATTTTTCGGTTTAGTCAAATTATTCTCCTGATGATAATTCGCATACTGCGATCATTCAAGAATTCTGCATTCTTGTTACAAGCATTGCCCTCCTTTCCTCTTCACTCATTTTTCTTATCAATAATTGTTTCGCGGGACAACAGTAAGACTCAGTTTTTAGCCTGTTCTTGAATTATTTCTCGCTTAATCATTTTCTACTAACGACCTACTGCCTCATTACTCCTGGTGAATTCTCCTTTTTTTTAATATAGGGTAATTTACAGTATATTGTGTTCCTATTTAATGAAACTTTTATACTCTCATTCTCTCTATCTTCCAGCCAAGAGCTTACCCACGATTTGAGCTAGGTGTGTGAAAAGGAGGGGCACTTCATATTGGTTTCGCGCTGTTTGTCAGTATTCAGTACAAGCCCTAGTTTTATTTCAGCAAACAGTGTACTGATACGTCAGTCTGTCTGGCAGGGCAGGATGCAAGTTCCCTTCCACAAGTTTATTTTATTTTTTATTTTATTTTTTTATTTGTTTTTTATCGGAAGGCGGATGAGGCAGCTTCGGTTTCAGTAGTTTTACTACTTCTTGAAACATTAGACATATGCATTTATTCTTTCTAATCGGTGTTACTAGGGCTTCTACACCACATCTGTAACATGGTATGACGTGTACTTGAAAGTAAGTGTTGGCGTAGCTGCTGGAAGAACCTGTGTCCGTCTGAACGCGCCGTACTCACCCCTGAGCTGGCTCCCAGAAGGCCAGAGACAAGACCCAGGATGTTGGAGCCACCGCCGCCGTCCTCAGAGTCGCCCTGCAACGGAACAGATCTAATAACCTGTCATAGTATTCAGGAGCGGCCGGGTAAAGGGTTGGAGGGATTACTGGAAGTCAAAAACATAAGGTTTTTCGGTGGGGAAACAATGAAAAGCCGATGTCGCATCAGCTGAGGGTCTGGAATCACTTTAGTGCAAAGCCGTAGATGATTGACCTCTATTAGTCATAACTAAAGGAGTATTAGCCTGCACTTAGAAACGAGGATGATAACGACAAGATCAAACAGGTTTCGACTCGGAGTACGAAATGCAATCGAATGCACTTCCTCACATCTGTTTATTTGCCATCTGTGCTTTTAAGGTTCTTGTAAATGTTTCCAAACGAAATTCAACTAATAAAAATTACCCTACGAACTAGCTGTCAAGTGTACAAGGAAGGTGATGATACTGATACAGATTAATGAATGCTGAGCTCAGTAACGAATAGGACATTAGTCTGCTAAGGCTGAAGGCAATGAAAGAATAATACATGACACAGGTAAAAGTATCAGTAACTGAAAAACCGGCACCGAAGTTCTAGACGAAAAACTAATTTATAGTCCTATTTTTGTTAGAATATTGACGTTTTTTACATACTAATGCCTCTTACGTTGCGTCGTCGGTACTTTCAGTAGAATGAAATTCAAATTAAAGATATAAAAAAATGAAATTGAAAAGCAGTGATACATTTTCAGGTTGTAGTCTTTACTCAAATGTTCTGATAAATCATCAGTATCTACTGCTTCTGGTTTCATTACGAAATATTAATGTTAAAGTGTGTGGACGACAAGCATCGTTACATACGAAATTATTCGACTAACAGTGCAATCATGCAGCACTGCATATCCTCAGCACGACAAAAAATCGCTTAATATCTAGAACTTGAATTCAACCTATTGTTTTAAATGTACGATTCATTGTACTACAATATTCAACTACACCCGTAACTTCTGAACGTTATTCTATAAGGTAGATGAGAAGAATATCAAATGGATAACAAGAAAATATAGGTATTACTCTTTATATACATATGCACGAACGTGAGTTCCTTCAATTTGAGACAATAAATCCCTTCTTTGGAAAGCCTTTCCTTCTTTATCGCATCCTCCAACATGGACCAGAAATAAACGGGTAGGAACAACTATAAATAGTGTATGAATTGGAACTATAGGAGCAAGCTTGACGAAGCAAATGAAAATAGAGGAACAGAAACGTCGCAAACTTTGGTGTAGTATTGATAACAGCACATGAAGTGTACAGACTACAGCCTCCAAGTAGTAGTCTATGGTGAGCCGGAATGGAATGCTTACAGTCGACGAAATTGTCTAAAATGACTTGAGCTATGATTCCTCCAACAACCGAATCTGAATATATACAGCCCAATTCTATTACTTACCTGGCCAGATATGTTTAGAATATATAAGACATGTTATACATGTATTATCGATGTATTGTCGCGAATCCCACAACCAAAGCAGCTGACACCTCACATGCAAGACAGAATAACAAGAAACAGCTTTTCTTCTCGCTTTATCGATGGGTTACTGACCTTCATTGTAGTCTGGGCAAATGGAGACGAATTGTGTGATTTGTCTTTGTTACGTACCTGTGTCGATGGTTCTAAGTCTCACAGATGGCACCCCACGTACAACTCTGGAACAAGTTGGTATTGCAGTAGGTATTCGTTCAAAGCTAAAAAATTTTCATCCACATAAATCATGCCTTAAATGTTACAACATTGAATCGGCGTGAAATCGGTCATGTTAAGTGCTTTCCTGGCATTTAAATATCAAAAGATGAGAAGACCGAGTCCAAACCGGTGCAAGAAAAAAAAATTAAAAGCGAATCAGTGATCGTGAAATGTGTGTAACACACTCGCAGCTCGCTGCACGGTGACGTCTGTGAGGTTGGCAACACTGGAAGTGCCAGAGCGTCCGACCAGTGAAAGCGTCGGTGTCGCGGTGCTGTGATGTGTTCAATAATATTGTGTTTACCCTAGAGAGCGCCCCGATCAGTCCTGGCAACAGTCCCAGGAGCGCTGGTCCGCTACCGCCTCCTCCGTCCCCGTCGCCGCCGCCGCTGCCCTGCTCCACAAACATCTGTTAGCTACTGATTCAAGCAGTGACCAAATGTAGATCTCACCTGCCGTGCCGCCGCCACAAACCTTCCTCGCCATAATGTCGCCTTACTCAAGGAAAACTGTGCAAGAATCAAGTTGATTCATTCTTTCCTGAAATGACGTACACCTCCATGCACAAGAAGCACTATTGCTGTTGTTAATATAATGGCCAACTCACAGGAGGAGAAACAGAATTTGTCCTGAAAGGTGCTGTTTCATGAGTGAAGAAATTCTTGCAAATAATGCAAGCCCCCCCCCCTTTCTTTTACCTCCAATCGTTCGCGAAATGGAACCACAGTAAAAATCAAAAATGTTTTATTTGCAACATTTAGCTACACCTTCCACCCAGTTCTCCACACATAGTCGCTGCTCAACGTAGAACTTTGTTGTAGCGTGTTGAGAACTTTCCAATATTCTCTTCATGTAAAGCTGGCACCTGTGCTTCCCCCAATTCCCCACGCTGATCTGCTGCCCGCCAAAATCCTGTCCTCATAGCCATCAGTTCGTGTGAACTAAGAGACGACGATCAGAGGGAGCTGTCTGGTGGATGATCAAGCACCACGCAGCGAAAACGTGCAGGAGCTTCGTGGTTTCACCAGCAGTGTGTGGCTGAGCGTTGTGACGAAGGAGTAAATGCGTTACATTTTCGGTATGTTATGCTGGTTGTATGAAATCAGGCACAACCCCTCTGCAGGTAATTCACATTTGGCGGGAGACTATTTTGTAAGCATAAAGATGCACTGTGCGCTAAGCAACGGAAAGTCTGACATTACAAGAGAAGCATTGTGTAATTTTGAGAGAGCACTTTCCGGAAAGAGCCGGACAACATATTACTTGCTACCACATAGATCTCGCTAAATGACCAGAACAATAAAATTCGAGAAATTAGACCTAATACAGAATCTTACCGACCATCATGTTTCCTCACATCCTTTGCAAGTGGAACAGGGAAGGAGGCTTCCATTAGTAGTGCCAGAAGTACTCTCCGCCACATATCTTAAGTGGCTCGAGGAGTATGATGTGGATGCAGACAGGTGGGTCGCCTGGCCAAGTACGTTCATGTTACGTATCACCAAAATTTTTACATTTATACCTACACTCTGCTATCTACTTGTAACTAAATGTCGACGTACTTACATTGCATCAAGTAATAATACTTCTCCCCTTACAATTCGAAGATAACACGCGAGAATTATGATTGGTTAAATTACTTTCTACGCCTTGTAATTACTTTAATCTTGTCTCCACGGGCCCTACACGGTCGGTACAGCAATTAAGTCACTCAAAAATCATTCTTGAAGCTTTGTAAGTATACTTTCATGGGATCGCTGGTGTCTCTATTCATGCGTCTGCCTGTGTGGGTTGTTCACAATAGCGTTGACGTTCTCCCATGAGTGCAACAATCTGTGACAAATCGCGTTGCCACCCATTGTATGTTCTAAATGAGGAAGTTCACTTATGGCCTCCATTCATCGACATCCTTAGTTGGTATATGAACTAGCGTTTAAAAAATAAAAGTCATATGCCAAGATATCTAGACTTATGCCATGAACGGTGAACTTCTGATTTCATATTACATGGCGCATTTGGATGGATACTGTTTGTGTGTTAATGAGACAATGTTTGATGTATTACGTCCTTGGAATCTCCGTGGTGCACTCCAAATTGTCTGAACAGCTCACTCGGTACACTGACAAAAATATTCAACTTCCTTGTTTGTCTCTAAGGACGAAAATCGCACTTACATCAGTGTTTTCCTCCACAGAGTGATAGCTGTAATTTTCTACCAGCTGAATTGTTTGAACGTTGCACCAATTGTAAGAGTATTCTAAGTTCGGTTGGGGAACTTTATTGATACAATAGAAGACTTGTTCATCATCCCATCAGTTTACTTGCAGATGATATTCTCAGTTTCGCTCTGGACACACACACACACACACACACACACACACACACACACACACACACACACACACGCACGCACGCAGGAGAGAGAGAGAGAGAGAGAGAGAGAGAGAGAGAGAGAGAGAGACTGATATGATGACATGCACACGGCCTCTAGGGACATACACACTCGCATTCAAAAGACAAATGATTTTGAACTAAGCATGCAATGTGCATTATACTGTCAAAGTGTGTACACGTTAGGCTGATGTTCGAGATGAACAGTGGCGGACAGATTCTTAAACGGGGGCGTCAGGTTGTGAGTGTCCGGCGGCACGGCAGCTGCGTCTCCCGCTAATGTTTACCCCTGAGAGAGTTCCCAGCAGTCCGGGTAACAGGTCCAGTAGATCTCCGCTGCCTCCGTCTCCTTCGCCGCCCTGTGAATAAAAGAAATCTTTTCAAATACCAAATTCCATGATAATATCGACCGGAACACTTCCTGCAGGTTCCCTCACCGTCTGCACTATCTAGTGCAGCGTAGTTCCACACACAGTGGCAATAGCAGGTTTAGTTATGGTCTCCCACTTCTTTTGTGGTACAAGCGACGAGAAAGAGACCACACTATCAATAATAATCTTAACATCAACGAATTTGGTGTGGGGGATTATAATTTTATGGAGTTGTGTTTGTAAGTTCTGTCTTTAGGTTTGTATTCTTTGCCTTGAATAGAAAACGGAAGGAAGTAATCCGGTGCCACGAGTAATGGTATACACTCATAGCGTCTTGTCAATAATATTATTGTTGCACGTGAGCCTAGTAGTGATTTCTTAGATATGTTTCCATCGTGGAGGGAGATGCGAGGGGGTTATGACCTGTGAAGCCTACGGCGATCAGCAGCGCAATTCACTTTCCTCTGGCGTCACGGCCCAAAACTGACACCTCGTACACAATCTCAGCTAGTACTTTCAAAGCATGTAATTAGTCAAAACGATCCAGTATTGTTGTATTTCATTGTCATAGATTAATCAGTGAAATAAATCTCAACAGCCTAGCATCTAGGTGTTCTGAGTCAAACCAAGTTAAGAAGTACAACTACATAAATTTTGTGATTGAGAAGGCAATACCTTAGAGATAACTCCTAAGAAGAAATTATTCGACACTGGTGCATGAATTAAGTGTTTTACCACTTCATTGTGCTTGCAAGAGTAGATGATACATAAGTTATGTTTACCATGGACAGTGACCCCAGAAGATCAGGCAACAGCGGCAGAATCGCACCACTGTCTATCGCTGAGCCGTTCTCACCCTGTACATAAACAGAAAACGATTAAAATACTGAAAATTTTCTGCCGAAGAAAAGGCTGAGTGAAACTAGACAAAAACCCCATTCGTGCGAAGAACCCAATGTGCTTCAGAGAAGAAATGAAAATTTTGTGGCTACTCAAATACATGAACATGCATATGTTCAACTGTAGTAGATTTGTAGAACGTGTGGCACTAGAGAGCATGTAGTGTTTGTGAGAAGACCAGAAACACATAGATGTTCATATTTTGAAAAGTTGTGTGTAATTAGTGGTGCACAGAGTAAATGTTACAATGTCCAATAGCACTTACTGTATCGTGTTTTGGTTCATAAAGTGCCGCAAGAAGGGTTTTATCTCAGTATGCATTTATTATTCATTAGCTACTTTCGAAATTTACACAAATCTTTGTCTTCCAGCTACCGAGTATAATGTCCTAGTCATGAAATTGACATTAATTCGTTTTAATGGACAGAAATTCTGATAGAGAAATGTATAACGCGTAATGGACAACTGGCAGTTGCGGATAATTGATCGATCACAGAAGTTTCTCTTGGTTAGCTCTGTAAAAAAATTTGGATGAGAATTAAAATATTTACCAAGAACATAGAGCTATGATGGATAATGTCATATGACGATTATACAACGTTTTCGTACTCCAGAATTTACGGTCCTGGAATGTTAGGAACACGGTCGGAGCAATGGCGAACACTTGAAAGGTTTGACGCATAGCTTTAAAGGATGCCTCGTATCTGTTTGCATTAGTATCAGAGCTAATGTCACACAAACTAGACCTTTCCTGACCAAAATTTAGTTTTTTTTTAGCTTTAATTTGCTTTTTAATGACTAATGTGTGCAACCTAAATGCTTTTTAAATTTTCTTTTTCGTTCTAATTAAAAGTATTGTAACATTTAATACATTCTTAATCATACGGCTATTAAATGTTATGACAGTTATAATATCTGTTCTTTGATTCCAACGGTCCACGCGTCCCGTCTAGCATTAAGTTCTCCCGTTATTTATGTTGAATTGCTGTCTCTTGCAACAAAGCAATGTTATCTGTACTTGAAGCCACGTTTTCCTCTCTCCTACTCTCACCCAGTCCTTTGGTACAATCGCTCGTAGATCATAGTCACTGTAGTGATAGTGTTTGAACAGCATAATGGTCAATTCCCACAAAATCATAGTCTCGATATGAACTCTAACACTTCCATCGGACACATAGAATCTATAGCTACCTATCACAGCCTCCGTTGTACACAGACTGTGTGCCATGCAGATGTTTCCACGTCTCTTCAGTCACAAGACATGAGACAGAGGAATTTATATTATTTGCATTCTAGTTACAATTCCCTGACTAACTAGTACATCTTTAGTGAATATGAATGGTAAGCTGTGAATGAAGCCTTGTATCATAGAGAAGAAAGTGATAAAAGTGCCGAAATTCAAACTTTTTATAATACGATTTGTCTCAGAAGCTTCATGAAGGCTTCAGTCGACGTTGGCTGCATTTGATTAATTTTTAAAATTTATCATGCAGCACCAGTTTCGGGTCTCATTCCTATTTATGTGACACAATGTAAATTTCGTAATGTCACACGAGCAGTCTTAAATACGTGCACTACACTCAGGTGAGTGTGTATCATGCCGATAGGAAGATATTACCAGAAAATATATTTGGTCTCAGTTGTTCGGTTGATACTGATATGGTTGGCGAGCGTTTATTGCTTGACGACCGGAGGTGTACATATCTTCGTAATGTTTCAGTGTGTCACTTAAACTGGAAAGAGACCTGGTATTAAAGCTGGGCACGAGACCCGAATTGTGCCGGCATAGCAAAATAACAAATAAATCTTTCGCAGCAGAGGTCGACTTTTAGTTATCAAAAATAAGGAGCCTGAGGTTCTTATGAGTTGCAGGTCATAGTCGATGCGAAATATTCACAAGCTGTGCTTGTCACAGGCTTTCTTGAAATCTCATGTGATGAAAAAGATGCAAATTTTGAAGGGAAGTGAAAGAATAATGGTGCAAGTGCTAAATGTCACGTGGTGATATGTGGCGAAAGATGACCATCACTATCTGTGAGTCGTCCTCCGTCAAAGACGTGCAAATGTGAAAATCGTAACGGTAGACTCTCATTACCCCTCCCAGGAGGCCGGGGAGCAGGTCCGGTATCAGTGCCAGCAGAGGTCCTATGTCGCTCATGGTCGTGTTCCCGTCGCCCTGCATGTAGAGATGTTAAGTGTGAGGACGTCACTTTACATATGATCGTGCTTAAGTGCAAGACTGTGTGTTTGACATTTACCCCGATCAGCCCTTCCAGCACGTTAGGCAACAGCTCGAGCAGGCCGCCGATGTCGATTCCGGTACCGTTCTCGCCGTCGCCCTGGGAGCACATTGATGACGTGATGTTACGAGTGAAGTGTTACAGGTGATGTGGTGCGCTATTTCACTAGACAAAATCTGCTTACCCCTGAGAGTCCTCCCAGCAAGTCCGGAGCCAGCGCCAGCAGGTCCGCCAAGCCGCCACCGCCGTCTCCGTCACCCTGGCGTCAGTCGGAACACACTGTGCGTTATATCGAGTATTCGGTGTGTAAGGGGTGCCTGACAACTGCATGAGTGATCTCTTTAGCTGAAACACCTCTACGTTTCTAGGGACAGGCTTCCTTGACTGACAGCCACTTGCTTGACTAACGCGCAGGACTTCTGTACAATGTTTTGGGTCTGGGAGTTTCTGATTCGACTTACAAACTCTTACTGTGAAATGTAAGGGGAGATCAAAAATTTTATGTACGGAGGTCGTACTATCTAGAATCGGTATGTCAAACAGACAAAATCACCGGGAGCAATTAGGCAATCATGCAACTAACGCATCTGGTTGAAGATACCCGTTTGCTTTAGCACTGTATCCTACTGCGTGAAGGAGAAAGTACCCGTCTGTTGAGCATCCTCATCCGACAGGAACCATTGACCCTTCTAGGCCTGTTTCAAGGTACCGAAGGCGTGATTATTGCAACGGTAGAGATCAGAGATATAGGACGGGTGTTCGGGTGTCTTCCACTCAAGTTGGCGAAACTTCTCCGCTACGACATTTGCGATATGGGGACGTGCGTCATCATGAAGCAGCAACATCCCTTGTCACAGTTTGCTACAGCCATGCTGTCCCAAAAACATTTTTCATTCTCCGATGGATGTCTACTGGTGTTTGTCCTTCGGCAACAAAGAAAGTAATAACAGCACGTTGGCCTTGTTTGGATGCGTTTGATAATAACGTCGTCATAGTTCACGTTTCCCCATTTACAGCACGCTCGTCGGACACACACGAATGATACACTAGTCTCTTGTCCACATGCCAGTGGTTACACACCCGCGTCTGAGTTGCGCTAATTTTCATATACTCTGCGGCAATGCCCTCAAACGGAAACTTTTTGATCCCCCTTGTAAATGCTAAGGAACTGAGTTCGCCATGTAAGTTACAGGATGTGTGAGAGAGACAAAGACGGGATCGGACTTTAGCTGCTTAATCGTGCTCTGACGACCCCACTACACGAGCAAGCATCTAATATATATACTATAATAGAAACCCAAAATAAAAGAGGCGTTTCCAGTTGATAATCGAATGCATACGACTACTGAACGAAAAACTAAAACTAATGGCCTTACAAAGGAAAAATTCCAGTGCGCCGCAAAATACTGCTAGTTCAACAAACGATAAATTAGCATAAAATATGAAAACTACGTACGTAATAAATTTAATTAGTTTCAAATGATATGGCATATGATGCACAAAACACTAAGTGGCAAGATATGGAAAGATACGAAGCTGAAAATTTACAAAGTACTGGCTACACATATTACAACATATGGAATCAAATCTTGGGCATCAGCTAACAAATACAAAACAAGGTAACAACGCGGCAAAATGAAATTTTAGAGGACAGTTAAAGGAGGAACCCGGAGAGACCAAAGACAAACCAGTACTGTATGACAAGACTATACTACATACTGCATAAGTGAAAAAGGAGGTCGAGGATACATAAAATGGAAACAGGATATTAATCGAGGAAAAAAATCTCTCCAGCAGCAAAGGGACAGGCTCCAGGCCTACTTCTTTAAGTGAAGAAGAAGAAGACGATAATGAACAGGAAGAACAAGTAGAAAAGAAGACTAATTATGAGTGCATAGGTCAGACCTACTAAGAAGTTGTTCAGAAGACTTGGTTCGAGATCGCAAAAATCCTAAGATGTTTGTATCTGTCTCCTGGAGCAAACTGCTTCCTTCCGGTCGTTTCTACGGAAGATTACATGGCAGTCCGTCCTCATGAAACAACGTATCCCTGGCCAATGAATGCTTCTAAGGACCGACACATTCTGTCGACACTGGCTTCAACTTCTTCTTAAATAATTTCGCTGCTCGAAGATCTTAAAAAATCGTATTACCTCAAATTTTTTTATAGTCATCGGATGTTTTAGATTTAAGGTCACATCCTCTTCTACGTAATATCTCAGCCAACAACAGAGATGTTCAATTTACAGAAAACCAAGTGTGCCGGAAGCACTTCTAAAATTATTTTATCGAGTACATCGGAAAAGAGTCATTGCCATTTGTCTCATCTGTGTCTTGTGACGTGGGTGTTTCAGACAAAGAGGTCACCTAAGGATAAGCTGCCACACAGTCTGACTGACGGTGTCCAGGGTTGATGAACCGCTCCTCAAAAATTTGGGAGAATTCTAGTAGTCTTCGTGATGCGAGAGCATTATCGAGTTAGTATCAGAGGAAAAAGATAAACAAGTAATGATGTGTCTACGACAAATATTGAGTGAGGTCATAATCTCTAGTCTTCATAGTCATCATAAACGTGCATTCTTTGTGGCTTTTGAAGATAGCCATCATCCATATTCACCTTCAGCGATTTAGGAAAACTATGGAAAATCGAAAATATATGGCATGCTCTTCTAATTTGTTAACCAACGTGATAAAACCCGCAGTGTGAAGACTAGAGTGTTTCCATGTCTACACGTAGAGTATAATAGGGACGACTCCAGCAGTCGGGTATGTATGGAGAAGGATTTCAGTAAATTGATGAAGGAACTACAAGCGAGGTCCTACAATTTTTTAAGGCACTGGACTCACAGCAGAAAGGAGTGACGATTTAGATTTCCTGTTGTTACTGTTGGTAAATGCTGGGGTGATATCAAGTAGACCAAGGAAGATTTTCCTACCTTACTTGAGCCACTGGACGACTGGCTTCCAAGTAAGTCATGGTTAAAGCATTATGAGCTCCATCGTTGATTCTTTTTACTTCCTGCAATGTTCACTGAGTCCAAGTCACCGAATTTGCACTGACTGTCAGGCTAACGAATCATAGAAGTTGTGACATCACTGTGACACATCACAATGCGATGCTGTTTCATCCTCTTCCACTATTTCACGGTAATTTTATTGAAAGTACTGGACATGGTTGCTTCGGAAGAAAGTTTTCGTTTTTCCCACTGGGAAAGTATTCGCCCGGTGTGGTTTGTCAGCAGAAGGCAGACAGTGAGTCTCATTAGGAGGGGAGCTGAGTTTCGCTGAAGTAGGGCCGCAGCCCGACCCGTGCTTTTGCCGGTTGGAGGCGGTATATCTCCTTTCTGAGAGCAGAGACCACCGTGCCGCCACTGCCGTCCCCAGAGAATAATTCAGCACGGCGTTTTTGCCTTTTCTGTTTGGAAATCAAAGGAAGGGACACATTGGTGCTGCCTCAGAACCTTGACAAAATCAGTCGCTTTCACTCCAGAATTTTGATGTATCCACTCCAATGAGTCGCCCCGACTACCATGCTTGGTGCAAAGAGGTTGAACAATTAATGGGATACTGCGTCAGGCCATTACCAACATCTCGTTTGTTAATGTGTTTTCATTACATTGGCAACAGTATGTGGAGGTGTTCTTTTCTTAAGTTAGCAGCTGTGGGAGAAGAATGGAGTTTCTGGGCTATTTGTCTCTCAGCCACCATCTAATGGTAATTGGCACGCTGAAGATGATTTCGGATAAATGTAAGTGTTTCAGTTGCGATAGCACGATCCATATTCTAACAGTTCGCTGCTTACTTGTTCTACCACGCAGCTTGTGTTGCTTATTATAATTTTTTGTCTCATTGGCTCTCGTTAACACTGAATTCGCAAACTGCCCAGAAGAGGAAATCTTACTGCTTTAACTCCGTACTGGCTTCCACATAATTTTCTGTATTTTCTCTCGATGTTCTAGAGGACTGTGCTGTCTGGCAGTTTTATGTGAATTGTTTGTATCGTAAAGAGCAAATATAAACCTTATATTGTCAGGCTTGACTTAGATTTCAAAATCTCTTAATTGTGCTACAACGTCTACAAGGTCCCCATGGTTAGGAGACGAATAAATAACAATATAGCCTGTTGTGTCCCTAAGTTTGTTGTTCTCACCGTTACGGTGTTTCTGTATTGTACAGCGGCTAAACACAACCTACAGCTGTTCGAATTTAAAAACACTCATCGAGCTCCAAAGAACAGAAAGCGTGTTTTTGGATAGGTAATGAAGCTTGACTCAGCCTAAGAGGGTAGTCATAACGTTCTGAATACGCCCTCAAAAGAAAATAAAGTCATGTAATACTTTAGGTGCATTTCTGCAGTCATGGTACACATGTAAATTCCCGCGCAGCAGTGCCAGCGTGGGATCCTTTAGAAGAGAGAGAACGAAATATCACAGCCCACTGATAAATTGGAGTATCGTGCGACGAGTCGTTTTCTATATCTGATGGAGAACAACGCTGCAACTATTCCTGCTGAGTTGTTGGAAGTATACAGTAACTGTGGGCCATCATATGACAGGTTCGTTAGGTGGCACAGACGCTAACATAGCGTGAAACGAGTCTGTGTGGCGAAGCAGTAGCAGACAATCTCTGTAAAAAGAAGAAGACCTTTATGCTCGAAACAATGGAGGTGATATTAGAGAAAATAAATATCAGCCATGGATGAGTTTTCAGCATCATGCACGACATTGTGAACCTGACAAAGTTCACCGCCCACTTAGTCGTTTCTGACACCCATCCAGAAACACGCGGAAACGAGTCAACACCCGCAAATGTTACAGCACCGCCAAACCGGTGCACATGATTCCTTCAGCCGCCAATTCATAATGAACTACGATGACTCCGACACACAGGGGTAAAGAAATTTCGACAACGATGAATCCAGACGTTTGATCTTCTTGCTTTGCTCCTGTGTATCGGAGTCACTGTAGTTCATTATGAATTGGCGGCTAAAGGAGTGATCTACGAGATGCTGCATTAAGGCATTGTGAACTTGATAAACTTCACCGTCCACTTACTTCCTTCTCACACCCATTCAAAAACACTCCGAAACGAGACAGCAGCCGTAAATGTTACAGCAGTATCAAGCCCGTCGAAAAAGGCAAAGGGCCAGCTGTCCTCTAACAAGGTGACACAGATATGTTTTAGGTGTGGGGGAGCAGCCAAGGTGTGGTGCTGTCAGACTATGCTAGTAACGGCTAACCACCCCGGGAGCACACTGCCGAAACTGTAGAGGAATTTTTGTTATGGCACCTATTAGTGATCTTTTTAGCACTAAACTGGAAAAACAGGTTGGAGAATGAGACTGAGGGAAAGATGCGAGAGGATCAGGCAGGTTTTACGGCTGGGGGGAGGGTCTGGCATGGAGCATATTTTTAGCTTTAGAGAAGTAAGTGAGAAGACTTATCCTGATGCGTCAGAATATACACCTAATATTTGTGGATCAAAACGCTTATGATTCCGTATACAACAAAGCCTCATGGGTGGCGGTGCAGTATATAGGTACAGAAGTACCTGTCCTATATTGGAACAGTGGAATCAGTCGTGCAGAGGAATGGGAATTGCTTTCCAGCATGAAACTACCTGCTTCTCAATATTACTCGTATTTGTCAATGATCAAGTACCGATAGCACATAGCAGGGAGGATATCAGGTTTGCGATAAAAATGAATGACAGAGTATCTAGTAGTGGGAGGAGATAGAAGGAATATATCACTGCTGCTAGGAACTATTGCAGCAGTTTAGAAGCTCAAGTACTTGGGATATAGTATGCATACCTCGGAAAGTTGTGATGCAGGTGTGAAAGCAGGAAATAACAGGCGGAAGGGCAATTAAAATGTGAAATCTAGTTCTCTGGAGCAGGAAAGTACATTAAAAAAATATTCTGCGAACAGTAGTTGAAAGTATACTAACATGATGCAGAAAAATGGATCCTGGAGGACGGCAGAGAAATACAGTCAGTTGAGATGGATGGAATAAGGGGGGCAGCCAGGGCATCCAGAAGAGATCAGAGGGGAGAAGAAGTGAGGAAGTTACGGGGTAGCGGATATGGAACAACCAGTCGTTCAATCGTGGTCTGGCCATGTGTGGCGAATGGAGCAAGGGCTGTGGCTAGGATGGTTGCCGCTGGGAAGAAGGACGACCGAGAATAAAATGGAGAGTCGTAATAATTAGATTAATGAGGAAGACAGATTTGAGAGAGGAAGACGGCAATAATCGTGAGTGCTGGCGAATTGGAACACACGGTAACTGCTGATGATTGGAGAAGCCCTTAAAAGTAAGTAGCATGTTGACTCAGTCATTAATAGAAGCTTATCAAGTCTCATAAACTTCTTACGTTAAACTGGTTACTCGTCTTAAAATTAATACACGTCTAACACATTTTGCAACACATAAATGAAGGACACCGAGTGTCCAGACTGCGCGACACGCTATGTAGTATGTGACGGTGGGTGTTTACCATGGAGAGCCCCTGCAGCAGACTGGGCAGCGCTTCCAGCAGGGCGCCGCTGTCTCCGCCGCCGTCCGCACCCTGCCGTCGTCATGGTAACATGTTAGGCTGATCGGGAACACAAATAGCCTGCTCATCGAAACTCTTAATGACACCGTGGCGGTACATAATTGTAAAACGTATTGTTAAAGGTTTTTCTACACTTTCTGTAGGGCAAAATGTCTAAAGAGCTTCGAATGTCAAAGCGGAATCCTACAACCTTGGCCCCTGATTTTGATAATAAAAGATATTGAGATGTATTTCATTCACAAGTAGGGAATCCAGTGTTGCAGACTTCCTTATTTCCTTTCGGAGCTCTTAAGGATAGTTTTATAATCATAAATACTGCATATTAGTTACCAATGTCTTTCTTCTGATGCATTTCTTCAACAGTATCTATCAAAACGATTGCAAAAATAATTTTGTTCCATCTTTTGAAACTAAAAACACTCTAACTTTATACTCTAAGACCGTGCAATAGTAGCGTCTCTTTAAAAGGAAATGAGGAAGGTCGCATAAAAGGCAATTGATTTGCACTGTTATTACTGGTCTGTCTGAAAAGCATAGAAGTTCCAGAAACAGAACGTAATAGAAGTGAGGAAAGTAAGTGAAAGCAGAATGTGTTTTAGTGAAGAAACCATGCCAAAATTCGATTTAGTGGAATGAGTAATATAACATGAAACGCTTCTTAGAGTTCTTTTCTAAGGAATTCTGAAGAGTAATACACTTTGTATGACAGTTGTAAGACCACGTTCGAACACGATCTCAGCAAGCTTGCAGTACTTCAGGAGAAAGTTAGTCTTGTGATGGTCGTAACATCTCCTTTCCTTTATATATTTGAGGCTTTTTAATCAACTCTAACACGGATTGGAAATGTTATTCGACATGCGATGCTGGTAGTTAGTTCACGAAACTATAAATTTACATTCGAAATAATTCGGTTGTCAACATCATCCTTTGAGTAAAAGCCACGATTAAAGTACACAGAGATCCAGAAAGGTATTTTCACATATTTATCCCAGTTGATGAACACAGATTTTCTGTCCTAGATTATTACTTCGGTCATTAATGAAAGACGGAAGTGAATAACCTCGTACAACAAATTTGTAATCCGTAACTAGAATAAATATACACAATTAACATCAGTTTCATTTCCAATAATCTTAGAGAGAAGTAGAATACATTTCACAGAATTTGAAAGTATTGTGCAAGATATCAATAAATCGTCGGTACGTGACAACGAGTTATTGCGCTAGTATCACCAATCAGTTATGTGCAGTCTTACATCGCAGCAAAGGGGAGAAGTAGTAGAGGAGGAGGAGGAGGAAGAAGAAGAAAAGCGTTTTGTGCTACACAGAATGCTGCTACGTTGCAAAGCATTAATAGCGGCTAAACGCACGCACGCATCTCAAAATGTGGAAAATTATCGTCAATTAAATCGTTGGCTCTGAATCTATCTGCGTATGTAGATACTGAATAGGAACGTGTGTCGAAGACAGAATGGAAAAAGGAACATTAGGGCTTAACTACAATAAGGAACAGTCGCCTGAACGCAAAACAATATATGTTCCCTTACTGTCAATGAAACGGTCCGAGACGTAAATTTATCAGTGATAATAATGGTTCAACTCGGTGAATGCGGATTAAATTACTTGATGAAATACTGTTACGAGCGTATTTTATGAATCGGTCGCGTGGAAACCACAGTTAAAATCAAAAACTGTTTTACTTGAGACATTTTGCTACATCTTCCACCTTATTGTCTACATAATCGCCGCTCCGCCGTAGACATCTGTCGTAGCGTGGTACCAACTTCCCGATACTCTCGTAATTGAAGACAGCTGCCTTTTCTTTCCGCCGATTCCGTACGCTGGTTTGCAGCTCGTTTTGTGTGCCAAAAAGCTGTCCCTACAGCCTGAGGTTCTTGTGAGCGAAAAGATGAAAACCTGAGTGAGCCAAGTCCGGGATTTATGGTTGATGATCAGTCAGATCACATCGAAAATACTGCAGGAGCGTCTTCGTTGCACTTGCGGTATGCGGGTAAGAATCGTTAGGTGGGTTGCATGAAATCAGCTGGAAACCCGTGCAGGCTTCACACCTGGTTGGATACGTTATTTTTTTGGGCATCTGCAAGTGGCCACTTCGCACTCAGAACTGAAAAGTGTGACTTAGTGCGATGGACGGGCATACTAGAGACGCTGCGCAACACGTCCACACAACGCTTGACCTGACTGTCTCGGTGGCTCTAATTTTGCGACCGACAGAAGGTTAAAACAAAAGTAGCCGTCCTACATAGCTTTGTTTGTATCAAGACTGATTTCATGTCTTCATCCACTTTCAGTTTGACATAACACATATCTTTATAGATACAACGTTTTGGTCGACTATATTTTGTAAAGTGCATTTGCCTTGTGCAAAACAATAATTAGTTTAGCTACCAAATGTCCAGGATTTTATATTTACTTTTAATTAATAATGAGGGGCGTTTACTTTTATTCTGAAACTCGTAGTTCCTTTTCTCCCATTTATATGCATGGCAGACACAGTTTTAGCGTCACTCATGTACTGATACCGGACATGGATATTAAAAAAGAAATATGGCTCCCTTCATTTTTTAGACGTACAAATGCGTGTTTCAGTTTTACGTTCGGTGGCTTCAAACATACTATCAGAACTGACCTCACAAGCGGAAAGACACAATCAATGGCTTCACTGCGCGGTGGCATGGTGATGTTACTGATGACAGTTCCACTGAAGCAGAGTTACCAAATACAGATTTCCGAAATATCTTCACAAAAGAAGAAGTAAATATTCCAGGTTTCGAAGCAAGGACATTTGTCAACACGAGTAACTTAGAAGTGGATATTCTCGGTGTAGCAAAGTGGTTTAAATCACTTAATAGTTAATAAAATCAAGGCCTCCTGTCCTGATTGTATACCAGTCACATTCCTCTCAGGGCAAGCTGGTACAATAGCTCCATATTTAGCATACCCGTTGAAAGATCCTTACCTAAAGACTGGAAAGTTGCACAAGCCACACCAATACCAAGAAGGGAGATATCTTTCTTGCGAAACACAACCATTTATTTATCCACACGTAGTAACGAGTGCTATCGACAGGAGATCTCAAATTGATTACACATTTCTAGATTTCCAGAAGGCGTTTGACACTGTTCCTCACAAAAGACTTCAATGAAACTACGCTCCTATAGAGAATCGTGTCAGCTGTTTGACTGCATCCGTGAATTCTTCTCAGAAAGGTTACAGTACGTAGTAATTGACAGAAAATCATCAAGTAAAGCAGAAGTAGTATCTGGCGTTCCCCAAGGAAGTGTTATATGTCCTCTGCCGTTCTTGATCTACATAAAGAATATAGGAGGTAATCTGAGCAGTTCTCTTAGATTGTTTGCAGTGGTGCTATCATTTACCGACTTACAAAATTATCTGATGATCAAAACAAATTGCAAAACGATTTAGGTAAGATATCTGTATGGTGCGAAAAGTGGCAATTGACTGTAAGTAATGGAAAGTGTGAAATCATCCACATGATTACCAAAAGGAATGCTCTAAATACCGGTTAAACGGTAAAATACACAAGTCCAAAGCTATAAATGCGACTAAATACTTAGAGATTACAATTACAAACAACTTACATTGGAACGATCACAAAGATAATATTGCTGGCAAACAACACCAAAGACTACCGTTTATTGTCAGAACACTGAGAAAATGCTACAGGTTTGCTAAAGAAGCTGCCTTCACTACACTTGTCTTTTCTGGAGTATTGCTGTGTGGTGTGGGATCTGCGTCAGATAGAATCGACGGAGGACATTGAAAAAGTTCAAGAAAGGGCATCTCGTTTTGTACTACCGTGAAATAGGAGGGAGAGCGCCACAGATATGATACTTGAATTGGGGTGGTAATCATTAAAACAAAGGCGCTTTTCGTTGCGGCAAGATCTTCTCATGAAATTTCGATCACTAACTCTCTCCTCAGAGTGTGAAAATATTTTGTTGGCGCCCACCTACATAGGGAAGACTGGTCATCATAATAAAAAAAAGATATAGAATTCGCACAGAAGGATTTAAGTGTGTATTTTTCTCGAGCGCTGTTCGATTGTTGAACGGTAGAGAAATAGCCTGCAAGTGGTTCGAAGAACTCTGCTCCAGGAACTCAACTGCGAAATTTAGAGTTATCATGTAGTTGTACATGAAGTAATTTTCGAGTCTGTAAGGAAACTGTAAGTTCAATTTTCGTGTAATTTCGGAAGTAAACAAACGCATGCATCGGACACATGGTGCACGTTGAACTGCTTCAGTGAAAATGGAAGTGCATGTTGTAAGCATACCAAAACGGGGAAAGAAGCTGCAAGTTACAGAATAAAACTAGCAGCCCCTAAGTATCGATTAATCTTTGATATACAATCAGGTAGCGATGGTAGCTAAAATATTTGCTACTTTCCACAGGGGAGCAGCAGTTTTCTAAATGCAGCCGACAAAAACGTTGTATTAATGACGATACAAACTAATTACGCAGAATGAATATGGGTGAAAACCCGCTAAGCAAGTAGGCGTAGACAAAGCCGTAAAGAAAAGTGGTCACTTGCTGAGATTCATCAAGCAAGGATAGGCCTTGCACCGACGTGATACCTGAGAAGAGAACTTGTGCATTTCATGTAGTTTCGCAGGTAAACGAAAGGTTAAGATCAAGTGACAGGGAAAGAAGAAGCCTGTGATCGTGATAGTGTGCACGCATTCTTCACGGAGTGGCCCTCCGGGATCGGTCCACTCTGTCAGTGCTGAGAGGTGCTGGAGAACTGGGAACAACGTTACCCCTGAGAGCGCGCCGAACAGTCCTGGAAGTAACTGCAGCAGCGCACTAACGTCACTGCCGCCGCCTGCGCCGCCGCCCTGAGGAAAACCGAGGTGAGTAATGCCGGCGCGCCACTACGCACTCCCGTGTGCTGACAAGTGAGTAACAATGCGTAATTACCCCTGAGAGGGAGCCCAGCAGCCCCGGCAACAGAGGCAGTAGGCTGCTAATGTCGCTGCCGCCGCCCCCCTGGCCGCCCTGTGGGACACACCGTCAGTTTCACAAGCGCTGTTGGCATCCTTGTGAAGTACAAGTCAGTCTTCATACAGACACAAGTATTAAAAAGGCATCGTTACCCCTGATAGAGATCCCAGCAGTCCCGGTAGCAGAGGTAGGAGGCTACTGATGTCGCTGCCGCCGCCATCCTGCCCGCCCTGTGGATCATACTGTGAGTCTCAGCGTCACTGTTGATAGGCGACTAAAGTCATACGTGTACGTGTGGTGCAGAGGACAACTTTACCCCAGAAAGAGCGCCCAGGAGGCCGGGAAGAAGCTGCAGGATGCTCCCGCTGTCACTGCCACCTCCGGACTGGTCCCCCTGTATAGCACGTGTATGATTAAACACTCTTTCCTTCTCCTCGTTAGTAGACTGTAAAATAAACGAAAGGACTTTATCACTAAGCATAAACGTAGGACAAAAAACTAGTCACGGGAGACGTAATGCAAACTGCCGTGGCTCCATAGACATCAGGCGCCAACGGCACCCCGCACGACATCCAAGTCGTTTGGGTTGCCGCGAGCTTCGCCACTATAAGAACGTCGCCGCGGGGTCTCTGAACTCCGGAACTCCACAGCCGGACCAACGACTTTCTGTGGACTCCGCCTCCACCTTCCTAGACAGCACTCCACCTCCTCAGTTTGGACTCTGTGATCAGTGACAGGGTGCCCAGGGCTTAAGAATTACTACTATTTTGCTCGAACAGTCCACGGGTATACTGCCGGTTCATAGTGTCCAACGGGCACAATATTTCGGAGATCAGACATGTCGCCATCTTCAGGTGCGCTGACGAACTGAGCTCCTGAGGGCGGGTGGGCCGCCCGCCCTCAGGAGCTCAGTTCGTCAGCGCACCTGAAGATGGCGACATGTCTGATCTCCGAAATATTGTGCCCGTTGGACACTATGAACCGGCAGTATACCCGTGGACTGTCCGAGCAACAAATACGCCGGGAGAAACTGAAGAATTACTACTATTTTGTTTTCTTCACCGATACTGCCAAGACTTTGTGTTTCTGACCTTGCCCGACTTGGAAATTTTCTGTACTTTTTGATGGGCGGTACTCCTCCAGTGAAGTACTGATGTAAGATACTTTGAGAGTGTTTTGTTTCCGCGACCTGCGCCGACTTTGTTTTCAAAACCAAGAAATAGGGATTTTGGTTTCTCGCCGACCTTTATTCAAATTTCACTATTTCCTTCACCTTTCAAGATTATTGTGATTAATTCCACGTCTCGAAAAACTTAATTATTTACTTTTGTGTTTCAGGAACTTTAAGTGTGTTTGCCATTGGTGAACTATTATTTGCTAATTCGTTTACGGGGGGACTTTGTTTAATTTCTTACTTGAAGGAATTTTACTTCCATAATACATTGAGGATTTTGTTAATTTTGTTTTCCAGATATAAACTTGTGTTACAATGACTACGTGACTAGTGTCTATCTCTGTGGAACCAGATGTATCACTAACATCGTCTAAAGCTAACTACAGCTCTCATAATCGTGTGAATTTGTTCGAGTATACCAAACACGGCTGAATCCACTCATTGGTATTAGGTACCGTAGAGCTGACAAACTGCGTGCATGTTGCTTGCTACGTTTCATCTCCAGTTCAAATTACTCCCAAACATACTCTATGGGAATAAGAAGGTACTGGGACCAGGGCGTATGGGGTGCAGCCTAGTCTAGAGAGCGCCATCTCGCTAGGGAAGCTGGTTTTGGTATTCCATGAGGAGATATTCGCTCTCAGAATGAGCACAGAGGAGGATCTATATTCGAGCTACAAGGATCGTAGCACCTACATTCATTCTGACAGCTAAGCAGCTCTGAAATCTCTGTCAGCCACTGTAACGAGATCAAAGATCGTCACAGATTGCAATGAGTCCTTTGAGAGGTAGAAGACAACAATAGGGTAAACCTGTTCCCGATTGTTGGACACCCAGATATTACTGTTAACGAACAAGCTGATAAGGCAATCCAGGACAGAGGCAATGACCTTATTTGGTGGACCAGAGCCTTTTCTATGACTAAAGTGGTGATGAAATCTTAACTGAGCTGAGTCTTAGGAGAACACGTAGTAATTTGGTCTAAAACCCAGAAACAAAATCAGGCAAGCAAATTATGCCGAAATCATATTTAAAGAGAAGTGCTGTAAGACTAGGCTTGAACAAGAGTCAGATTAAATTCATGTCAGGATTAATGACTGGCCACGGAAACTTCAAGAGGCATCTGTACTCGATAGATTCTCAGAACGAAGCACTAAAGTGTTGACCATGTAGCGTGTGAGAGGAAACTGCACCACTTTTAATCTTCTAATGTGATGTATTGGTGGCCAAAAGACACAGAAAAATGGGTCAGCTTTGTTTAAGAGATGGTGGTCAAAAAAGACCTAGTAAAGGGTCTTCTACTACTTTTCAATGTTATTAGCCGGCTTTACTAGAATGACAGAACCACACAATAAACTCAGTTTCGGCGTGGGCAGGAGAGAGCTAATGCATGATTCAACAGGCTGATTGACGTGTGATAGGGTACCTGAATCTACGTGAAACCAGGAACATATCCGTGCACACTTGTGAACACATCTGTTGTCGTCTTGAAAGATGGCAGTATCCACAGCATACTCAGCATGAAGATGTACGAGAGAAGGTTACATCTGTCAGCGAGAAATGTGAACCAAGCACACTGTTTCATAGTCACAGTTAGCTGAATGAGTGGGACCAAACCATGCTATCAGAAAACATCTCGAAAACATCACCGTTCGCATACCTTGGGTTAAATGCCTAACTGGAGCTGCGACACACTCGACGCCTTTCTTATTTGAAAAGAGGCAAAATTACCATTTGTCCACATATCTCCAGTCAGCTACTGCTGTTTCGGGAGTGCAGCAGGCCATCGAGTATTCAATACGCCGGGAAATTTCAAAAATTCCGGCTAAACTCCAGTTTCTGTTTTGTCTGGTATATTGAAGAGATGTGCCGCTATCAGAAATGCGTATTTGCGAGGTACCCGTCTCGAAATGTCCGCTGCGTGTCTGCTCAGGAACGAGATGAAACGGACTTGCAGTTACTAACAGCAGAAATTTATCTATGTTTTGAAACTGATTGTCACTGTCGGATGTGACGCTTGTCAACTGCCCCGTCGGTGAGGATCTTTTTACGACCACCATACTTAGGCCGCGTTACAAGACTGCGAGTGGTGTACTGTTTTTTGTAGACACATTGGATGGTTCGTTTTGATACATTAACGAACTTCGTTTACAGAGTCGTCATGAGCAAGTCCAGAAGCTTTCCGTTACTCTGACACGTCAGCACGTCATCTTACAGCCCAGGTTCCACAACAACCTATTGGTACACATAGAACCCCTTCACTATTTACGTGTTTATGGTTCATTCCGCATGACCTCATGACTCAAATATTTTTTGTCATCTTTGCGTGAACTTCAATGTTTGACAGAGTTGTTTCGCAGAAGCATCTCATTCTTTGTGCACTGTGACCATAACTTTATACCGCCGTTTTCCAAACTATCCCGTCTTATAGTCGATGTAAAGCGAGGAAATGAGATGGCTTCTATGATATATAGAGTTGGAGAAAATAGACAACTTCTCTTCTCAAAAACGAATTTTGGTTCCTTTTTTAATTGGGTAGTTCAAAATGGCTCTGAGCACTATGGGACTCAACATCTGAGGTCATCAGTCCCCTAGAACTTAGAACTACTTAAACCTAACTAACCTAAGGACATCACACACATCCATGCCCGAGGCAGGATTCGAACCTGCAACCGTAGCAGTCACGCGGTTCCGGACTGAAGTGCGTAGAACCGCACGGCCACCGAGGCCGGCAATTGGGTAGTATAGTTTACAATTATTACTCCTTCTTGACAGTTTCATAACTGTCAAACGCATCACTGCTGTCCTATTCCTATCACGAAAGAAAACTATTTATTTGAGATTACGAAATCTTGTAGCCCAAACTACGCTTTATGACGTGTAGAGCTTAATCGTTTAGTATGTTGTAAAATAATAGCTGTATAAAGTTCTTACAGTGGCCGTGGTGCTTTAGTGGGTGGAACAGTAGGCTCTGACCCTTGAAGCCCAGGATTCAGTCCCAGGTGGGGGTTCGGACTTTTACTCGCTCCATTCCCTCCAGGTCCGTCGCAGGTCTATTGATCAAGGTGTCAATCTGAGTAGCGGGCATCACTCCAGGCGATAAAGGGCGCCCGGGGCACTGGATTCAGTCGCCCCTCCTCCTTGTAGTGCCGCCGCAGAAAGAAGGGCTACATCCTTCCTGGAGTCAGACCGACAGCTGGTCACGAGCTTGCGCCACAGCCTCAAAAAATATAGTGTTATAATGCAGTTTACGAACATTTATCGTACAACAGTATTTGAGACCGGAGCGTGAATGTCGATGCATAAAAAAGAAACAATTGTAGCTTTGGTGGAGGTTCACATGACCGCCTCGTACCAACTGTACACCATCTAGAAGCACTACAGCGCTCCAGAGCGACTCACGTGCTCTGGCAAAGACATGACTGATATTTTGTCCTGCGAGATTACTAGAAAATACCACAAATAAGCCGCCGGGGCGGTCTCACCCAGCGAGGAAAACATTTACCCCAGACAGACCTCCGATCAGTCCCGGGAGGAGCTGCAGAATGCTTCCACTGTCACTTCCTCCTCCTCCGGCATCCTGTCGTCCGTCCTGAGAAGAAAGCAATTACATATAGTGATGTGTTAAATCTGTACCAAGATCTCGGTGTATGAAGGCGAGAGTTGTTTACCCCAGAACTGGAGCCCAGCAGTCCAGGGAGGAGCTGGAGAATGCCACCGCTGTCGCTGCCGCCGCCATCGCCTTCCGGTTTCTTGTCTGCCTAGTGGACGCACGAAATTTCTAAACAGTAACAAACATCTGCTTTACGGCAGCAGTACGTTAGCCGTGTGTAGAAGTAAACACCTTACCTGCGGTCCAGATAGAATACCGAGTACCGCAAAGACAACGCGGAGCAGGCTTCCCACTAGGGCGCCCTTCGCGGACGCCTTCTCAGGATCCTACGACGCAGGACGAGAGAGAGAAGATGTATATAGCTTCAGCCCATCTTTCCTTCGAGGTACTACCCAAAATTTGCGAGCACATTCCAGTAAATCAGAAAACTTACCCTACAGCTCAATTTTATTTGTCACCTTCAAAGCAGCCCTTTCGCAATTGTACGCAGCTCTTCCAGCGAGATCGTATTGCTAGAAGCAGTGCTGCATGTCTGCAGGCTAATCGCGTTCAAAATTAGTAGCGGTTCCGCTCGAAGCTCATCTGCGAAGTCGTAACACCAGCTTTTGAACACCAGTTTGTATTTCACGGGAGAGGAGGAAATCGCAAGGGGCTGAACCAGGTGAGTTGGATGGAAGGGAGAGAGTTGTCATCTGGACTTTTGCCAGGAATTCCCTAAGAATGAGCGAGGCGTACACGGGGTGTTCCAGAAGTAATGAGATATTATAGAGCGCAGACGTTTCATGGACTGACCACAAAACTTAGTGACAAAGGGAGGGTGCACTAACTAATTTAAATTAATACTTTTAACATCAGATTCGGGTTATTCACAAAATTATATCTCGAGTTGATTAAATTGTTATTTCAAAAGTCATCGTAATTAATCTTGGCCATCAGACTCATTTTTCGCGACCATTTCAGGTCTCCAGTGGCTTGCCTAACCATCGGACTATCGGCTCTGGGGAGTGGACGAATTTTCTGGGTCCTAATTCAACTAATTCTGCAATAATGAAAGTTGGCGAATACTTGCAGAGGTTATCCAGCCATTAGTTTCACATTTAGTCCACGGCTACTTGCCACGGAAGCACACCATAGCGCCCACCTCTTTCGCGGAAGTCGCCACATCTTCGGCATTCCCATTCCCCAGGGCCGCGGGCTCTGATCGCTGCACAGAGCAGCTAACGGTAACTGCTGCGCTGGTTAGGCTGGCAGTACGGCGGAAGCTTACTGTGTCGAGGGCTATCGGCCACAAAAGTGGCGAAAGCGGCATGATCGGCCAGTTGACGAGATGATCTTAGGTGATCAGATACGAAGTCGTAAGTTCGGGACCAGACTCCATCTTAGCGTCGGTGAGAATGCTTTGAGCAGCGTTTGTCACCACTGTCCTTTCCGATCACGAGGTTGCACACAGTTAAGTTGATTTACGAGTTTACGTTCAGTAGCGTTCGTAGTTATACTGCTGATCATTCAGATCGGGCGCTATTTAAGGTGATACCGGAATACTTTTTAGAAGTGCCCTTCCCGGGCTTTCGTTACCATTCATACCAGTAAAAAAGTTCTCCATGTTTTCTCCCCTTGCGCTCTCTTAAGTCAAGGACTGGACCGTTCTAATTCAGTGACTTCCATACGACTTGCTTGTCCTGCAGCAAGAAGCAATAGAACCTGGCTTTCATGAACTTATGGTTACACTTGTGTATCAGGTGGCCTCGACATTTCCTTTTGTGTTATTTGAAGAACAATATATTACATTTTACCAGAAGAGACACATTTTCTCTTGTGCGAGCTTCCCTCTGTCCTATCTATCACGTTAATTGACCAGAAACTGAACCGTTGCTAGAAGAGAAATTGGTACCAGCCACGGTCGGGACAGCAGCCGACAGGTATGTGAAGACAAACTTCACCACTTACAGGGAAACCGATAAATCGTCTGTACATTTTTGCCACTTCAAATTAGCCTTCATTAGTATTCACGCCTTCATCCACAGCAGCCAACAACTACTGCAGTATGACAGGGTCGTTCATTCGAAGCAAAAAAGTCGAGTAAATGTGGTCTCTAAAATGGATACCTTAAGACCTATGCACACTTGTTCGTCTTTGCTGCTGTGAAACACCTCTTCTGCTACACAAGTGCTCATAGCTCTTAAGGTACACATTTTAGAGTCCATGTTAACTAGATGATTTTTTCTTGTTTTGGTCCGTACTACCACCTCACAAAGTGTGAAAAGCAAAAAGCTTGCACTAGAAGAGATTTGTTTCACAGTGTCTAAGATTCAGATGCGCTCATAGCTCTTGACGTAAGCATTTTAGTTCCTCTATTTACTAGACGTTTTTGCTTTGGTTGTTCTTGTCCTATCATTGAATACTGACCATTCCTTCTGGGACACCCTCTATCAGCCTTATAATGATATACTTCCGGCTATATAGTCGAGTTGTTTTCACCCTGTCGTGCACAGTATTTCAAAGACCGACTGAGTCGTCGTCTTCAGGTGCTGCTAACTTTGCTGTTATCTATAGTCGCTGTCTGGAATCGAACCAACGTCGAGTACAGGAAGAGAATGCACATATCAGCAAAGTAACTGAAGAAGAAGACTTGATCGGTCTTCGAAATATTGTGCACTAAATGACCTTACACCCGAAAGCACACTATCAGCAATGACGAAAAAATCTGAAAAATGACCAACTGTGTTGGTTCTTTCATGCCTAAGGCCATTTCCGTCCAACAGGTTACGCAGTCCTCTCAAAACACTGTAATAGAATTCTTTGTGACTGTCTGAGCACATGAAAGACATCCCTTATAGACATTGCCGTGAATGTAAAATAAGAAAATATTACCATTTACTTGATGTTGCTGTGAAAGTGGAGCGTTTTCTGTGGCCGCTGCGGAGGTTACTACATTGTTACACGATCATAACCGTGCTCTCATAATTCATTGGCAGTTATGACCCTGAAAGGAAATTTTGATCATCTCGGACCTTTGTTTGCAGTACAGTGTACACTTCAACCCGAAAGAACTCTACTGAAATTTCGCTAAAACCTGTTAACGTGGCCCATACGAAATTTCAGTGATTTCTCAAACATCGTGGATTTTCTGCCTAGTGTTCTTATGGCTTTTTCGCGATCGTTTCCGGAGCTGTGCATGATGACAGTCAGCCCCAATGTTTGCCATGCTCCACAGCTATCATTAAATCGCTTAAGCCACATAAATGTTCTGTCTGCGCTCAAAGTTTGCTCACCAAAAGCTTCACTTAGCATGCGTTGGTTTTCAGATGCAGTTTTGCTGAGCTTAAAACAAAACTTAATGCAGATCCTTTCTTCCTTCAAGTCAGCAATTTCTAAATTCGCAGACACTTTAGAATACGGTGTAAAAAATCAGCAACAGCGTCAGCAACGATGCATTCACAATGCCGGTAAGTGCCAGACTGGCTGCTGAAAGAAACAGCTAGAGGTGCCCAGAGGCGGGAGCTTGCACAGCTAATTGTTTGGGCGCAATGTTCAAATTCTCGTCACCCGCCAGAGTAGCCAAGAGCGCTCACGCGCTGCTTCCTAGACTCGGGTAGGCGCACCGTCCCCGGATCGAATCCGCACGGCGGATTAATGCGACGGTCGATGTGCCGGCCAGCCTGGATGTGGTTTCTCGGTGGTTTTCCACATCCTACTAGGTGAATGACGGGCTGGTCCCCACGTCCTACCTCAGTTACACGACTCGCAGACATTTGAAACACATCCACACTATTTCACGATTTACACTTGACGCAGACAGCTCAGGGGTATGGGGGGGGTATGGGGGGGGGGCGGCAGGAAGGGCATCCGGCCACCCCTTAAAATTAACCATGCCAATTCCGTAATTAACTCTGCCAAACCTGCCCACAATGCGGGATAAAGGCAATAGCAAATGGAAGATAGAAAGACAGAAATAATGTTCAAATTCTCGTAAATTTTGGGTAGCCCTCGTACTGCTCTGTAACTGTGTGGCTCGAGCTTACCGCTGAACTGGCGCCGAAGAGACCGACGACGAGCTGCAAGATACTTCCGCTGTCGCTGCCGCTGCCGCTGCCGCCGCTGCCGTCCCTGCCGCCTGCTTTACTGTCTCCCTGGGGATTAGTGGGGTTAGTAGCCGACTCTACTGATACTGTACTGGTAGTAGCGCAGTTACCTTACACTGTACACTAAGAGCAGCGAAAGCGCTAGCTAGCAGTTAGTTACCCCGGAGCTGGCGCCCAGTAGGCCCGGAAGTAGCTGCAGGATGGATCCACTGTCGCTGCCGCCGCCGCCGCCGCCGGACGCGTCGTCGCCCCCGCTCTGGGAATAGGGGTTGCTGACATCAGCTGTGACGTGTCGCTCGTGCCACAACGAGGGAAACACACAGAACAGTGATTGCCCTGGTCCCTACTTGTGTGGCATCCTTCACGTACTAGTACAGAGTGAGAGTGGGTACTATCAACCCAGATGGTTTGATTTTGAAGAGTGATCACGAAGTCCTGTTTCCAAACGTAACAGCCTTTTTCAGGATGAAGTATCACACTTCACCTTCCAGCTAGGTAGAAGAACCATTTCCACTTTCATTGTGATTTAATATTGTCAACAAACAAGCAGAAATTCGCAAAATCTGTCATTACTTGCGAGTTTCCTATTCATAAGGGTCCTTGTCTGCAACCTCATTAAAGCTCTTAAGTGTTTCCCATACGTGTTCCTTCAGTCCTGAAGCATACTCAGTGTCCTGAAATACAAAATTGCTTTTTCAACGTGCACTTTCTAAATTGGACGTTAGTCGTGACGAATTAACGCACCCAGCTTCAGAAATAGGCAACTTCCGCCGATATGACATGACCGACATCAATATGGCTCCTAGTTGTCTCACATTAGATGGATAAAAAACAACCGTAAGATAAAGAGATTTGAATACATAAGAGAAGGAACAGAAACTGCTCTGCTGGAAAAAGTGACTATGGGAACATCAATTAAGAATATGAACTTTGCACATACACTCACAAGTTCTACATATTACAAGAAGAATCTTTTCAAGAAGCAAAATTAAGACATACCAGACAGTGATGCAACCTGGGAAGACACGGGAGAAATTATGAAATTTACAGGAACAGGACTGATTTACAAGTTATAACTTAAGCAAAAAATACTCAGAAGCTATTGGAGCAGTGAATAACAGGAGAAAGTTCGAATGAACATATACTAACCAGGAACTGCATACCCAGATGGAAAGAATTTCGGAGACCTCCATAGAACAGATAAGGTGTCATCGTTAAGCGACTGTAGGAGGATACAAGATGGTTTGGACAGAATTTATTGTTGGTGTGAGGAATGCCAGTTTGAACTAAACGTAGAAAAATGTAAGTTAAGGAAGATGAGTATAAAAAACAAACCTGTAACGTTTGGATACAGCATTAGCAGTGTGCTGTTTGACACAGTCATGTCAATTAAGTATCTAGGCAAAATACTGAAAAGCGGTATGAAATGTAACTAGCACCGAAGGACGGTAGCAGGGAAGCTGAACAGCCGACTTCAGTTTATCGGGAGAATTTTAGGGAAGTTTAGCAGATCTGTAAATGAGACTGCTCGTAGAACAGTAGTGCGACCCATTCTTGACTACTGCTCGAGAGTGTGGGATCTACACCAGGTTTGAGTAAAGGAAGACATCGAAGCAATTCGGAGGCGTACTGCTACGTATATTTGTTGCCGGCTCTTTCAGTCAGCACGCGAAACCCTACTGAGAAAATTTAGATAACGGAATTTGAGGCTGACTGCAGAACCATTTTACGGCCGCCAACGTACATATCGCATAATGACCACAGAGATAAGATTTAAAAAATTGGGGTTCGTACGAATTTATATACACAATCGTTCTTCCCTTGCTCCATCTGCGAGCTTAACAGGAAAGGAAATGAGTGGTAGTGTTACAAGGTCATCTCCACCATGTGCGGTACTGTGTCTTGCGATGCAGATTTGTAGTAGTAGACGTAGGGGAGATAGTTTCTTGTTAATTTGAAAACACTCTACACCATAAGGTACAAAAAGACCACGAAGAAATGGGAACACTACGAAAAGATTTGCACCATAGTAATATTCAGGCGCCGACGGGGTAGCCGAGTGGTTCTAGGCGCTTCAGTGTGGAACCGTGCTACCGCTACGGTCACAGATTAGAATCCTGCCTAAGGGTCCTTAGGTTAGTTAGGTTTAAGTAGTTCTAAGTTGTAGTGGCTGATGACCACAGCTGTTAAGTCCCATAGTGCTCAGAGCCATTTGAACCATTTTTGAATATTCAAGCAATACATTTTGAGAGACATACGTTTCCTGAACAGAATGTCAGCGAGGATGAAAACAGACAGAATAGTGAAGATGTTTGAAAGGTGGAGAATGAAACAATACTGAACAAGGATAAAGACCGGAAGAAAAACACATCATCCAATGAATGTGTACCACAGAGGGCCAGGAAGCTAGCAGAATAGATATACGATAATATTTTTGGAATAGGTTTCGTGTCATAGTTAAGGCTCTAGTCTTATGTACGTTAAGACAAATTTTGTCGCATGTGAATCAGGGATTATTAGATGTTATTAGCACTAAGCTATAAATGGTGTAAGGAAAACACTTAAAAGTTTTTTTTTTTTATTTAGTCACAGTTCCGGACCCATAAAAAGACCGCAAAGTTTGCGTCAGGGACTGAATAATTGAGCAAAAAACACAAATCGATCCGAATTCCTGTGTTTAAACGGTTTACACTTATCATTTGAACCAATCCATCAAGACCCCTGAAATCCCATAGCCAGTCCCCATTACTAAAGCTTAGACCACAAATTAATTTTCACACGGAGTATATGACTGAATTATAGGCAACAAAAATTGCATATGTATGCTGCAGAGTTCCTACGCCCTGCCTAGTCTCAGGGGCATAACCAATAATAAGAGGCGGCTAATGTCACCAGGAAGTATCAGCAAAAGTTGTTCCCCTTGATGTGATCTACCATCTTTACATCTTTGATGAAAAGACTTTGACACAGCCCGTATGAGCATTGAAATTCATGGCCAAAACGTTCAACAGCCTTTTCTTTTGCGCAGTGCTACTAGTTTCACTCACAGACCGTTCTAAAGTTTAGCAGCACAAATGACAGGAATGTTATATCATGATGTAAACGATTACAAGTTGCTGTTGAAACCCAGCCATAGTCTATAAAATTATCAGAATCATAACAACATTGTACCGAGAAGTCGTCATCAGAGGGCTTATTCATATCGAAAGTCAATAGTAGTTGTTGACTTTCGGTGATAATAAACCTTCTGGTGACAACTGCTCTGCACAATTATTATATTGCTAACATTTTTATTGACTATGGTTAGTCTGCAACAGCAACTTGTAACCGTTTACACCATGGTATAATATTCCTGCCATTTATGCGTCTTAAGCTTGAGAATAGTCTGTAGCCGAATCTAGTAGCACTGTGCAAAATAAAAGACAGCTGAAGGTTTCCACTATGAATTTCAAAGATTATTTACCAGCTGATTTTCCCCACCTATATTCATACATAAGCGAAATAGAGGCGGACGTGTAATTATACCTGATGCTGTAAGACATGTCATATTATCGTATTCCTTCACGTTTTCCACAGATCCCTTTCCCTGTCGATTTTGCATTAAACCATCTCATTTGTTTTCATATAAAGTCACTTGACTTTCAGCAATATTCTTTAACACCAGATCTCAAATGCGTGCATTCTCTGCTTTTCTGGTTTCTCTATGGTCCATGCTTTTCTTCCAGCAGTTTTGAACTACCAATGCACGTTCTCCAAAAATTCTCTCTCAATTTACACTAGTAGATTACTTTCAGTGAGCATTTCTCTCTTTGCTTCTGCCAGTCTATTTCTTATATCTACCGTGTTTTGCCCATCATGGATTATTTTGCTCCCAAGGTAGCATAATTGTCTTACTCCGTCTACTACACAGCCTCCATTTTTTATAATAAGAATATCGGTAACTCATCTCTGCAACACCTCATTACCCATGTCTTCCTTTCACTAAGTGTTAATCAATATTCCCTCCTTATTCTATGAGGCATTCCTTTCGATTGGTTCCTCATTTTCGCTGTAGACTGAAATGTCATTCGGGAATCTTAGCATTGCCTGAAAGCACATATGTGTCATCACTACAGACAACTACTGTCGTCTGCTGAGCAGTACAACGGCTGACTGCGTCAGTAGCATCAATACCTATCTTAAAACCAACTGAAAGTTGTCAAAGCATTATTAAAAAATGTCGTCAAATACGGATGTGATGACCCCTTGTACGGTGCTTGCTCCTTCAGATTTTGTACACCTTCAGACTTCACGATATTTCTTTCCCAATTGTTTGTTGCACATATTCCAACCTCTGTATTCCCGACCTGCTTACACCCTCTACTTCTTCCTCCTCTACCATGGACGCTATTTTCCGTTGTCTTTAGATCTGTCCCTTCATCTAAATCTCCACAAATCAGTAACAATGTAAGTCTTAAAGCTGCCTGAAATCAGTTTCGACCTGAGACCTAGAATAACGAAGCACGGCATTCACTCTTTGGCTGGTCTCTTACGTCTATAGCCTGTGATGTAGTAACGTAAGTTTCGTGTGTGCTGAGGATAGTTACCCCTGAGCTGGAGCCGAGAAGGCTGGGCAGCAGCTGGAGGATGGAGCCACTGCCACTGCCGCCGCCGCCGTCCGCCGAGTCCTGGCCAGGCACAGCACACAAGCTACAGGCCGCCCGCTCTACGTCTGCTAGCCTTCTGCTTGCCTGCCCTGAAGACGCCACCGGGCCGAAACGTCGTCACAATTCGACACAGCTCTATCTCTATTCTACACGCTTAGCTCTGTTCCATTCCAACCCCGTCACCCAACGGATTATGGCAGCTGAAATCTTTTTCACAGTTTCTTATGCCTTTGCTCTGATACTCGTGCTCTCGAAATCGGTAACAATTGTGAAATCGGTGATCCGAATTAAATATTTGTACCAGATGGACGGCACTATAGTGGTGAATACGACTACCACCTGTTTGAAAACGAATGACTATCTCGTATTGTTGACACGGCAGGTCGTATACGATGACGCAAGGCAAAATCTTCCAGTACGCGTGGGTACACAAGCGAGCTGTCTGTGTGACAACTACGAATGTGTAATGGTTACAAACTACCACTGACTTCAGCATGAAATATTTCCCTATATGGGCCGAACAAAAAATTTCCCTTCGAAGGCCGTACAGTTCAGAATTGGTATGCCAATCAGGCGAGATCTCCATGAGCAATGATGCTATCATCGCACTGACGCACGGGGTTTGATAAAACGGACACTTCAAGACCGTTTTTTGGGCCCGAAGGTCTGACAAGCGCATGTACAGACTCTAGGGCGGGTGCTCCAGTGTCTTCCACTTGAGCTGGCGCAACTTCTGCTGACCTCCCAGACCGACCAGCGTCTTGTGTCGAATCGGGACCAGCAGGGAATTTGGCGCATCGTTCCCCAGAGGTGGTTTTCGACAGACTTGCTGCCCCACATATAGTCTTCATTCTCCGATGGATGTCAAACGGTGTTTGTCCTTTGGCATCCGAGAAAATAATAACAGCACGCTCGTCCTGTTTGCAAGCATTTGGTAATAACGTCGCCATAGTTTACGTTCCCGCATTTAGCGCATGCTCGTCGGAAAGACACAAATGCCTCGCTAACCCCTTTCCTACATGTCGGTGCTTATACCCATAACAGAGTCACATTAGTTTGCACAGGTGCTGCAGCAACGCCCTCAAACTAAAACGTTGGCATGCCCCCAATAGTTAGTACAAACGTACCTGAAAGATAAAATTTTCGGTTAATTTCCCATCAAATGCGCTCGAGCTACGCCCATGGAGCATGATTGAGGTATATGATAGACGCTTAATGAGGCACCGCCACATTTTTCTGCTGACGTACGACTATACCTAACGCGCCAATATGGTCGAGCATGATCTGCACCTTGGCCTTCAAGCTCATCTGATCTCAGTTCTCTTACTTTTCCTCTCTGGCCAGCGAAGCAGCATGAGAATCGTGTATAAAATGAGCTGTAATGTGACAGGGGCCGCGCGGGATTAGTCGAGCGGTCTGGGCGCTGCAGTCATGGACTGTGCGGCTGGTCCCAACGGAGGTTCGAGTCTGCCCTCGGGCATGGGTGTGTGTGTGTGTGTGTGTGTGTGTGTGTGTGTGTGTGTGTGTGTGTGTGTGTGTGTGTGTGTCATAAGTTTTCACACACACTATGAGAGAGGGAGTCACATGCCCAGCAGTAGCAGCAGACTGACTTTACCAGAAAAGGTATTCTTAGTAAAGATGTACTAGTAGAGTGGAGAAGTTTCTATCACAGCTTTAAAATTCTATCACCGTAAGAGTTATATTCGAAGGGATAAAGGTCCTGTGACAGGTGTCGCTGTGAAGAAAACGATCACGAAGCTCGAAGCTATCGTTTGTTTAGACGGTAATTGGTTGTGGGGTTAGCTGAAGTTGCAAGTCTACCGTGATAGTCTGACATCATTAGGGATGCTAAAAGACAATATCTGACGGCAATTTCTCACCGTACCTACTAACTTGCTGTGCCGTGTTGTTCACAATATTGTCCATCGACTAACAGGTACTGGTGATGAATGACACCCAACATGTGAAGCATTTGTTATAAAGAATATAGTCTTTTCTAAAAATCGATTCTTCTGCTGATTACTGTTTTTGCATCATATGAAGCGCCGTCTGTGGACCGTTTTGTTCACTTTTTGTTAGTTTCAATAAAACCCAATGTCATTTCAAGCAAGTGTGTCAATTCTTACCTCTCTACCTACGTTGTTCCGTGAAAAATTGAATTTTCAAATGCCAACGGGCTTTTGGGTCACACAGTATTTCTTATTTGAGGTAGTCCAAATAGATTTGTAGTAACTAGGAAAATATTTCATACGAAATCAGTGGCGGCTTGTCACCGTGTATACGCAGTTATTTCACAAGCGGCTTGTTTGCGGATCCATTTTCTCTGGGACATTTTTACATGCACTATTAAATCTTTTCTTAGCAATCAATAACTCCGCCAGTTTAATTGTATGGATGCTAGTAATATTTTCTTCAGACTGCGCTTGAAATCTAAAGATCATAAAATATTCACGAAATATTACAATGCGCACGAGACTGCTAAAAAGTAATCTACTTATTTCATCATTACGTCATTTTACAGGAACAAATGCATGGGCTGTTTTTCCTCGTTGAAGCACAAGTGGCTGGCATTATTTTATTTTCGTGTTCTAAAAGTATGGCTCTTTTCTCAACTGCAAAATAAACTGTTTGGCAACAACACGGTGCACCTCTGCTCTAGGGTGACTCTCTATCAAATGATACTTTGATCAGCCACTACAACGGTTACAGTGGCTGAGAACACAATGGATTGGTTATCTTTGCATAATCTAGCACCATGTTCATAAAGAACGAAAAAGTTGTTGCCCTGAACACTACGACGTGCAAGTCAATTCCCAGTTCTTTCCCACCTGCGCAAGTGTTCAATATGTAATGACATCGCAGCCAGACATATTTATCCTGCTATAAATCGAAAACTGCAACCAAAGAACAATTTTCTCTTTCTCTTCTCTTCCTTCTTCGATATGGGAGTCTGAAAGGATGGATGTCATGTTCTACGAATTACAGAAATATAATTCCTCTCGTTCCTTAATTCATATACTTCTGCACGGCGCTAGGAGGAGGTAACATAACGAACGCTGAAGAGAAGTGAGCAGGGGAAGACACACTGCCGATGCGTGAACGGGGCTGGAACACAGCAGTCTCCAGAAACTTTTCTGTATAAACCAACCTACTTTAAAATTTCGTCAGTGGCGTCTGTCAGAGCAGGCACTACTACGCTTATTATTTACAAGGAAGAGCAACTATATGTATTGCTCTTTCACCAATAAATACAAACAAGCAACAGAAACCATTCGTTTATGATATGTTAACACATCTACAATTGTACACAATATACAGACAGTACTAGAAGAAAACTTCATACCACTTTGATTCCACTATGTGTAAATTAGCAATAGAAAGATTTTTTTTACTGAAAATATAACTACATTTTAAAAATTATACAGACAGTAATAGAAGAAAATATGGTACCACTCCGATTATGGATACGGAAGCAGACATATCTAAAATCACCATTTATAAATCGGCAAGTACTTTCTATGAATAATAGTATGATACAGAATAAGCATATTGAAAACTACAGTAATTACTACAGCTAAATATTATTAAATTAAGCAAAGCGTTTCGTTAGTACTGTACAGACTAACGCACGATGATATCTACACTTTCCTATGCGAAATACTGTACAGATTTTAGCAGATCGTCGAAAGGAAATCTTATATAGACAAAGCAAATATCAGAAAAGAAAATTTTGTTAGCGTTTCTTGCCGTCGAAAGATATGTACAGTTTATATGTACAGTAGATCTCCAACGGAACTATGCGTGGTGAATCCAAAGCACGGCTTCAGTGTTAGCGCACGCTGTACAGCATAGCAGTTCTTGAGTTACCACGTTTTCTCTGCTGAAAAATATCCTCAGAAGGCGAGTGTAGAAGACTTTGCTAACCTTTGACATTTTCAACCTCCACACATTTGCGTGTTGCTCCATTACCTTAGAAACAGAAGAAAGCAAGTCTGTACTCACGTGATCGTTTTCTGACACACAGAATATTTCTCACGGACTCAGTTCTCCAGCTAATACGTTGTGGAAGTACTCAATTTTCATACTCGTCGAAACAAGTATTGCTCCCCTGATGTGTTGGCCAGGGAATGGATAGGTTGCGTTCTTGAAAGTCGAAGGATGCAGTTACGTTGCGCGCAGTTACAAGGAGCGTAGAATAAAGAAACTTTATTGTGCTTCAGTATGAAATCTACCACTGAGTAACGGATATATTACTATCCAAATGGTTATTACTAGTCCTCGCCTTCAGCGCTCTGGTTTGAAACACGAGTCGCAAAACGGATTTTTTCATAGACCATCCCTATCGATTTGTAGCCATTCAGTAGTAACGTATCATTAATGAGTGCAGGTTTTATCACAGGTTGTCACTGATTGAGATTCTAAGGCTTTTAATATCCGTGTTGATCAGATGTGTGTATCAAGAATCAACGGTACCAATACGAAATTATCATTTACAGATTACTATTATTCCCTGCTACAGTAGCGTGTAGCGTCATGTTGGCTCAAAATAGAATCTAAATTATCCGGGGTAACACGCTATCACTGTAAGAACAAAATAACATAATACACTCGTCGCTTACTAAGACCGATAATTTTTCTTTTTAAGAGTGAGGGAAAAAGACTCATAATAAAAGTATTAATCACAACTTTTGGCTACACACTCCAATATGTCTTCGTCTTCATTACCATTGAAAGTTTCTGATGTGTGTAAAAAACCGCGTTCAAAAGACCTTAAGTTGGCAGAGTGCTGCCTTCAGTACACAAAACGAAACGAATCTACTAACCCATTGGGTACCGGATTGGCACAAATGCTTCTAAAATCGATTAACGTCTGACAACAGACCATCAATTACCAAAAGACGTCATTTCTGTAGGATTTTCAGTCATTTACACCAAGACAGTTTCAGCACACTACCTTATTTTTAGAATTCCGTGTGCGATGGCACGCCTGTCAACAAGCAATTTACAATTTTTGTATTGTAACGAAGAACGAGTCAGGTAAGAAAATGGTTACTGAGTTTTGATGTATACTTGGTATTTCCTCCCAAGCAGTCTTCTTCAGACGGCTACACGAAATACGTTTCTTAAGATAATGCTCCAAAGCTTTTGAAACTTGAGGAGCGATATCACGGAAATCTACGAGCTGCTACACGTAAAAATCTATATTTGCGTAGTTCAGTTTTAAGCGGACATTATATGACCAAAGTCAATATACTGTTTACCTAGAAAGGTGAAAACAGATTGTCGTCAGGAATTATAATTGCAGCTATACTGACATTTAACACTTTTGCCAGATAATATTCAGGTATAGAAAATGTACTCTTAAGAGAAAATAGCAGCTTCTGGTGTTTCCATGATGTCGTTATTGTATTTAAAGTCTTATGCAGAGAGTTTGTTTCAAGATTCAGCTGGAGCTTGACTAGGGCTAAGATATCGTAAGGCTGTAAAGTGACGATAACGTTCGTGAAAGAGAGACGCAGAGCCCATTTTAACCAGTGCTGCTGGTACCCACGTCTAGCGTCGCTCTGCACCACTCGCCATTAAGTACAGTAAGTGGATCAAACCAGTGTGGCGAGTGCGAGAGAGTCCTTGCTGCTCGTTCAGTATGTGGCTGCGGGTGGTGAGCTGTGGCGGCCGGTACTCACCCCAGAGCTGGAACCGAGAAGGCTGGGCACCAGCTGCAGGATGCTGCCAGAGTCGCTGCCGCCTCCCGCACTCGCCGAGGCCCCTGCGCCAGCGCTAGCCTGCAACACGCCGGGGAAAACCTAATGTACACCTACCACCGACACCACAAACGGTCGCTTTTTTCTTTCATCACTACTCTTTTCTCTGCGGTTTAGGCTACATTCGCTTTCGATACATATACAGTACACGTCTCCTCCTCCCCCTCTCTGGATCCACCTCTTCTCCCCTCTTCTCTCTCTCCACATCATCCTCCTACCCATATCTCACCACTACCACTCCATTTTCTATCTATCCACCTCCTCCTCCCCCATCTCTCTGTCCATCACCCCCTCTCCCTCTCTCCTTGTTCATCTTCTTCTTCCCTTTTCTCTATCTCTTTCTCTCACTGTCACTATTCAATTCCTGCTGCCTCATCTCCCTATCTTTTCCTGCAACCCCTCCTCTCACAGTACCCACCCTCTCCTCCCCAACCCTCCTTATTCAACATCTCCTGCCCCTCTCCCTACGCATCTTCTCTTGCCCGACTCCACCAATCCATCTCCTTTTCTCCCTTCCTTATCCTTCTCCTCCTTCTCTCTATCCCCTCTGTCTGTTTCTCCCTTCCTTATCCTTATCCTCCCGATCTCTATCCCCTTCATCCCTTTCTCCCCTGTACTTCCCATTCTGCCCCCTCTTTTGTGTCCATTCCCTTCTACTAACCACCTGAACCATCCTCAGATGTGCCAGTACACATGTGGAGCCCCTGCAAAACAGGTCGGCACTACCCCCACACACATCTGTCACACAGGGCAGTCTACAAGTCAGGGGCTAGAAACCATCTTTTTGTGTCTGAAGCATAGGCTGTCATGCAAATCAGACCAATACTACTACATCACAATATGCCTTTTGTGCAGGGCAGCATACATGTAGGGGATTGAAATAGCGTTTCTTGCTTCAGTTAAGAGGTTCTAGCTCCCTCAGTGCTAACATTCGTGAAATGTTCTGTATTTGTGTCAGATTTGCTTGAAATCGATCCACAGGTTTAGGGAGGGGATGCTACACATACATACACACAGGGTACTTTATACAGGGTGTCCCAGAAATGTTACAAGGACTTAGAAAGTTCGTAGAGATTGTTTTGAGGAACAAATCGAGAACCGTTTCCAGAAATTTAGTTAAACAAAAGAGTTATGTTTTTGAATTCCAAATGTTAGAAAATTGTCAAGGTAAATGAATGACCGTGAAGTAATATAAAAATCAGTCGCATCTCACTGATTCAGTGACAAACTACAACTTATTCACGAAGAAACACTTTCTCATAGCTACATAACTGCAGCTTTCTCCGCTCAAAGCAAGACAATATAAACACGTATTTCATCCATGAGTAGTGTGTATTTCTGATGTTGTCTTTTCTTATTACAGTAGGCACTTTCCTCGACATGTAACAATTTTGTATGTACTATTTACTCTAATAATTTGCACTTGACTTTTTTGTAAATATAATTACTTTCGCTTCAAAAGCGAATGTGTTAAAGATTCTTGCCGTTTGTAGCTGAGCTGTAGTGGCGACTGCGGAAATGGTTTCTTCTTTGTTGGCAAGTAGTTTTATTGCTTTTAAAACTTCATTATCACGACTGCGTGGCTTTCCCCTCCAATACAATTGTAATGGCCCATCTGGTACGTTAAATAACATACGTATTGCACTCCATAACAGTTTTCTACGTTCCACATTCACTGATTTGACTGGAAATGCAGTGAAGAAAACTTTCCATTGTTGAGTACATATTCGACGCCTTTCTGCAAAAGGTTTTGTCTTTTGCTGTTTATTAGTCACTCTTTTGGTTCTTAAAAGACGACTGTCTTGTGATGCACAATTTCATACCTCCCAGAGTCCTCACGAAACTAAAGAAAGAAAAATGTGGTGTAATTTTTAAGTTACTGCCGATGTTTATTGCACTACGTGTGCTCCCTACGTGAAACCTATATTACAAGTCCATATAAACGATAATTTTCGCATTCGACCGATATTGTTTCAAATATGAAGCTTCTTGTCCGCCTGGAGAGCTGCTGTCGCAGTGATAACAAAAGCGAGCAGGAGTGTCGTGAGTGTGTGCAATGGACTGTAGTGCAGTCTACGAGACGGCAGGTAGTTGGAAGGTCCAGTCAGCCATACCTGGCCGCCACCGCCGCCGCCCAGGAGCCCGCTGAGCAGGTCCACGGCTCGCTTGTCGCGCTGCATCAGCTCGCCGATGTGGCGCACGTCGCGCAGCGTCTTCTCGCGGTCGCCGCGGTCCTCGCGCAGCCGCTGCACCGCCTCCCGCAGGATGTCGTCCTCGAACTGCTGCTCCATGCGCACCGCGCGGGCCGCCGCGCGCGCCAGCGACGCCCGTGCAATGTCCGACTCAAGGCTCTGCAACAAGGTCGTCAGCGTTGGCATTATTGACACTTGCTGGACGTGTCCTCTCAAAGCACTGCAGTATCTATAATGGAATTATTTGTGAGAAATCAGTAAATATTAAAAAAGTGAAGCTCTTGAAGTAAGATCTCTTGAAGCAAGCTCTCTTGAAGTAAGCACTCCACGCGCCATGCTGTGTACACCGGAACGCGGTTACCTGCTTGTCATCTTCCGTAAAGCTTTTGTTCGTCCTATGACGACAGGACAATGGTTCTTTTATAAAATTTAGTCTTAATGCCGCATGTGAGCATTAATGGACGAATCATGGTTTTCCACATAAATTCTACGTCAGTCTGATAATGCCCCAAAAGGGCGAAACATGCCATTTCCTATTAAAAAAAAAAGGGCTTTCCAACTGAGACTATCTTGTTTCAAGAAATTCGTAGCCGGTTGCTGTAACAGCCGCCCAGTATGGAAGGGAACCAATTTAACTAAATAACTGGAGTATGAGTGAACTATGTAAGTAGGCCTATGTTCGTTCCATGTCTCCTCCTAGACCACTGAACTGATCTAAACCTAACTTGGTACACATATCACTTGCTGTCTGGAAAGACTCGCTATCGGGGGAGAATAGCCTACTTATCGAAGAGAGCTGGGCGTGGGGATGAAAAACCAGTGTAGTCCACGACGCGCGAATTCCCTTAATTTATTCATTCAACATTTGAGAACGAGAGTGTTTAGCGACTTACAACATATTTTCCACATAATTTTAAACCTTTATGAAACTTTCCCTCCTTGACAACCCCCACATAATGATGCGAAGAAAAAGTTTATCGCTCTATATATTTTCGCTGCTCATGCAGTAAAACTATTGCACTAAGCGTGACGTTTTAATTTATTACTTATTTACTATTAACTGTATTTGCAACACATTTTTGACGATATCACATATAAAGTTTTGTATAATGGTACGATACATAATCCAGGAGATACAATGTCATAAACGCTGAAATGCGTGAAATAATGCCAAATCACGCATGGCTTTTAATTTGTTACGTTGTTACTACTAACTCTTCTCAGAACATATTTCGCAGACTCTAGTCGCATATACAATACGTGATCGAAAGTGTCCGGACAACCACAAAAACATACGTTTTCATATTATGTGCATTGTGCTGCCACCTTCTGCCAGGTACTCCATATCAGTGACCTCAGTAGTCGTTAGACATCATGACAGAGCAGAATGAGGCACACTGTGGAACTCACGGACTTTGAACGTGGTCAGGTAATTGGGTGTCACTAGGTCATACGTCTGTACGCGAGATTTCCGCACTCATAAAATAAACATTTCTAGGCCCACTTTTTCCGATGTGATACTGAAGTAATAGCCTGAAGGGACACTTACAGCACAAAAGTGTAGAGGCCGACCTCGTCTGTTGACGGACAGAGATCGCCGACAGTCGTAATGTGTAAAAGGCAGACACCTATCCACACCATCACACAGGAATTCCAAACAGCATCAGGATCCACTGGAAGTACTGAGACAGTTATGCGGGAGGTGAGAAAACTTGGATTTCATGGTCGAGCGGCTGCTCATAAGCAACACATCACGCCGGTAAATGCCAAACGACGCCTCGCTTGGTGTATCGAGCGTAAACATTGAACGACTGAAGAGTGTAAAAACGTTGTGTGGGGTGACGAATTACGGTACACAATGTGGCTATCCGATGGCAGGGTTTCGGAATGGCGAATGCCCGGTGAACGTCATCTGCCAGCGTTGTGTAGCGCCAACAGTAAAATTTGTATCCGGTGGTATTATGGTGTGGTCTTGTTTTTCATGGAAGGGACTTGCACGCCCTGTTGTTTTGCGGAGCACTATCACAGCACAGGTCTTCATTGATCTTTTAAGCACTATCTTGCTTCCCAATGTTGAAGACCAATTTGGAGATGGCGATTGCATTTTTCAACTCGACTGAGCACCTGTTCATAAAGCACGGCGTGTGGCGGAGTGGTTACACGACAATAATATCCCTGTAATGGACTGGCCTGAACAGAGTCCTGACCTGAATCCTATAGAACACCTTTGGGATGTTTTGAAACGCCGACTTCGTGCTTGGCCTCACCGACCGACATCGATACCTCTCCTCAGTGTTCGTGAAGAATGGGTGCCATGTCCCAAAAACCTTCCAGCATCTGATTGAACGTATGCCCGCGAGAGTGAAAGTTGTCATGAAGGGTAAGGGTGGGCCAACACCATATTGAATCCCAGCATTATGAATGGAGGGTGCCATGGATACTTTTGATCACATAGTATACCAATGGATGTACCTGTGAATTTATATGATTGTACGACACATAGTTCAGGAGATAGAACGTGATGAGCATTAAATTGGGTGAAAACGAAAATTCATGCCGAAATTCGCTAGAGATACAGGCGGAAATGTATGTATAAAATGTACAGAATAGGTTAAATATGACGATGATGTTAAATAGATACGAAATGTGTCTGACATATGAGCAGGTGCCTAAAGCTACAGGAAAAAACTCATCCTAAGCTCCTGGAACGATTCCAGCTAAATTTGGTAGATTATTGAAACTTCCTGGCATATTAAAACTGTGTGCCCGACCGAGACTCGAACTCGGGACCTTTGCCTTTCGTGGGCAAGTGCTCTACCATCTGAGCTACCGAAGCATGACTCACGCCCGGTACTCACAGCTTTACTTCTGCCAGTACCTCGTCTCCTACCTTCCAAACTTTACAGAAGCTCTCCTGCGAACCTTGCAGGCAGGCAGACAGGCAGAAGTAAAGCTGTGAGTGCCGGACTTGAGTCGTGCTTCGGTAGCTCAGATGGTAGAGCACTTGCCCGCGAAAGGCAAAGGTCCCGATTTCGAGTCTCGGTCGGGCGCACAGTTTTAATCTGCCAGGAAGTTTCATATCAGCGCACACTCCGCTGCAGAGTGAAAATCTCATTTTGGTAGATTATTAGTTACAGTCTGGAAAGAATACTGTGGGCGTAAGAACCACGTGCGTCCTATTGGTATGTGCTCGATAATGTGGTGAGAGAAGAGGGCAGAAGAGGAACAGACAGCGAGGAGGAAGGAGGACATGGACATAGGGGCGATGGGAGAGGAGATGGACAGAGAGACAGGGGAGTGCGGGTGTCGCTGATGGACTAAGAAAGGAGAGGAGGAACTAGAATTTGAGGGGGAAGGAGATGCACAGAGGGAGAAGCGGCAGTTGTCTGAAGAGGAAGGGTCAGGTGGACAAAGAGAGGACGACCAGATGGACGTAGAGAGGGATAGGAGGTGATGGACAGATAGTGCAGGATGGTGGAGATGGTGAGTGAGAGGGGGGGGGGTATAGGAAATGGAAAGAGAGGGGGAAAAGGAAGAGAGGGGCAGGGAGAAAGGGGGGGAGAGGAGATGGATTAAGAGAAGAATAGAATAAATACATACCTGGTCAATGCTGTGTATGCGCTATAAATGTACTACGAAAATCACTCCAAAAGAAATGCACAACACGTTTTTTTCAAAATTTCAACTTTCGTTCTACGTTTTAGCTATTCACGGAGGTTATAGGAACGCTCTTTCTGCTGGTATTAAAAATTAATTCAACTTGTTACCGCAAGTAGCATTGTCATAAAACTTCGAAGTTGGCTGCTGCTCTTGATGTTCCTTTTGAAGTAACGTGGTGTGGCAGAGTTCCTGTAATGTGAAACGAGACATCGGCAAACTTTCACAAGAGGCTGAAGAAGGTGTAAGGAGATGACGGTGCTGATTGCAGTACAGTTGGTCGTTGCGAAAGCTGATTATCTGGTGAAAAGGTGCACGCCAATACTCGGGACCCCCCGCGAAGCGGCGGAGAGAGCACTGTACAGACCCCTAACAATGAACAGCGTACACACAGTGTGATTTTGGTTCACAATTGCATAACAGTGAACGAGCTATCAGCCGACTGGCAGTAGCAGACACGAATGTGCGTAGAATACTGGGACAGCTAAAGGAGAACAAAGTATGTCCCACATGCGTTCCAAGAATGTTGACGGAGGCCCAAAGAGACACAGTGCGAGAACTCTGTAGAGGAGTTCTTTTTAAGAGCTGTGACGGTAAATGAGACCTGGTTGCATTTCTTTGAACTGAAAGCAGAACGGCGATCGATGGAATGACACCATGGAATATTGCCGAGAAAGAAGGAATTCAAAACTGCAACTTCAGCAGAAAAAGTGATGGTCACTGTGTTTTTTGATACAGGGGGACTGTTGCTAGTGGACATCATGCCACACGGAATCACTATCAGTTCTTAAGCGTATGTGGGAATGCTCAAAGACTTCGTGCTCGAATGCGTTGCGTTTGACAACATCCGTGAAATAGGACTTTTTATGCTGCGTGATGACCGGCTACATGTCACTGAGAAAACCACCACCAAAATCAGAAAGCTTGTTCCGACAACTTTGAAACATCCGCCCTATTGACCTGATGTAGCACCGTGCGATTATCCCCTCTTCAGTAAACTGAAGGAACATTTTCGCGGAAAGGGACATGAACATGGATTCCCTTGTGATGGTGACTGAACAGTGGATCAAACGTGCTGCGCCTAACTTGTACTGTGCAAGTATACGTGACTTAGTTCTATGGCGGCGTAAGGCAGTGGAAAGAGATTATGTGGAAATACGATATTTTGTCTCTTAGAAATCTATTAACTGGCCGTGAATATCAAAGACATGAAAAATAAATTGGATGTTCCAAAAAACATTGTGGATTTCTTTTACAGTTATCCTCGTCGTTTACGCTAGTTGTCATGCTTGTGTGTGTGCGTCGGATAGAGAGAGAGAGAGAGAGAGAGAGAGAGAGAGAGAGAGAAAGAGAGAGAGATAGGGTGAGATACAGAAATGAACAATAGGGTGAGACACGGAAGTGAAGAACAAATCGACTAAGTCGGAGACAAACAGAACAACACTGGAAGTTGGTTTCTCTCGCAGGAGTCGATATTGTTGCAGACAGGACCCTAGCTCAATTGGAGAAAGAATGTACGCCTGGCTTGCTTTACTAGTTCCATTTCTCTTTTGCAACATGACCGTAAAACTCAACTTCACTATTCTTAACACTGTTATTGCTGGAGGATTATGATGTGCTATATCTTGAAAGTTATTCTTCTCCACAGTGACTTCTTTGTTCCAGTTGTCTATCTGTGTCAATTTACTTGGTAATCCGTTGATATCATCAAATAACTTCATGTGCATTTGTCAGTGATATCTGTGTGGAATTATTTCTGAGAACTTCTTGGTATATATTTTCCCGCGTACTAGTCTGTTACGGAGATGTGTCTAACGGTTTTTACATAAATCCAATATGTTACTCAGGAAGTTACCTTTCAGTTCTTTTTGTTGGCTTTTATCCCGGAGTCGGGATGTAAATTTACGGATTCGTCACACATAACAGGAGAGGGTAGCCCTATGAGATGTGCTCTTCCCACCGTAACTTCTCCCTTCCACCCACCTCCTTCCCCCTTCTACCGTGCTAACGCGCGCCGCTATTAGGGGGAGTAGAAAGTTATCTTTTACGTGATAGTAATAGTGAGGTAACACCTCAGAACTTTAATGATGAATGAGTAATTGCATAATGTGTAACAGATTTCAGTTTTCTATTATCCATTACAAACATTACGAATTTATTTTAACTAACCCTTTTTGTAACATAACGACTACCGCCACCGCATATCAAATATAGTTTATCATAGACCATTAATATAATTTCATATTAGCAGTATACAACGCTTTATCTTGTCTGCGTTCTTATCATCTTACTGGAATGCAACTGAAAATCATAGTCTCGTAAAAGACTAGACGATAATAACTGCGTTAACGCCAAAAAAAGACAATACTGCGGCTTGAGAAACTACCATAATATAGATCCTCGCTTTGTATTTGTGAGCTAGCACTGGTATTCCAACCTGTGCTAAAAAAATGGACTACAGATTGCCAAAGAGATAATTAGCGCGTTCTTGCCGTAGAAAGGGCCTTAGGCAGGCTATTAAATGATCCGTATCGGGCGACAGCAGACTGACAAGACTGGTAACACGGCTTCGACAAGTTTTCTCTTGCCGTTGCACAACAGTCGTAACAGAGTTTTAAAAACGAGATGTAGAGGGGCATATTCGAGTCACTGCCGACCTAGATACCATTAACAACTGTTAGTGGTACGCGAGAGCAAAGTGATGGAGCATTGAAAGCAAAGGAGTGATTAGTAGCTCATCTCAGATATCATCTCTGGCAAATACCTGCCCCAATATTTGGTATTGTAAATTTTCATTATTTATACAGAAACTTTCTTTGGATTGCGTGAAACTGGAACAGTGTTAGAACTTGTAAATTTATTAGGTACCACAGAGAGAAATCACAAGTGATTTTTACCAACGGAATACCAACAAATGATTTGTTTGCGCTTTAAATAAGCGTTTTACATTTCTACAGGTAATTAATTAAACATGATGCTAGCAAACTGGAAAAGATATAGTAAATCATCTCGTCTATTAATTACACTACGACGGCGAAAAGTAAAGTGTGGAAGCTGTCTTATCAATTTTAATACTTGTATTTAAATATTACTTTGAAGTGTTTCGAAAATGACCAAAGAATTCTAAGCTAAAAGAAAATACTTTAGGGACAATAAATGAATACTTTATTTTCAAAAAAGTATTCAATGCATATATGGAAATAGAGCATGATTAATGATGAAGCACAACTTATGTTTTCTTGATCACCATGTACTGTATTTCATTTAGAAATACACATAGCCGTGTCCAGATTTGCAGTCCTATCAAATGACAGGGTATAGTGTTTGATCCAAGCATAAAGTTGGAGCGTGTATTTAGTGCAACTCATCTACATATGTGGCTGCCTCATCCACTTTATCCATGATTCCTTCAGTTGCTACAAGTACTTAATTTTAAAAAGAACAAAAAACGGGAAGCACAAAGTGATTAAGTCAACCTTTACTTTTGCAGTACCCCAATTCTCCGAAGTAAAGAATAAAGTGTACATTATACTCACTAAATTCACTGCGTTAGTTAGAGAGGGAGAGAGAAGGACGAATATAAGTTACCATGAAGAAGAGTGTTGGAATAAGATAGGGGTTTATTGTTCTCTTTATGTCAGACGTAAAGCTTAGTACAAATAGAGTTAATAAAAGATTAAAATTGTATGTACTCTTCCCCCGATATTTAAAGTATTCTAAAACTCCACGTAACGAGCGCGGTATTTTGAAATATAAGATACAGGTGCTGAAAAATTTATTGCTTCACGTTCTACCCTTGTTACCTTAATCACTAGCAAAGGCCCCACGCAAGCGCAGGAGAATATCTTCCATAGCGCAATACCGCTCCCACAAGCCTGCATCCTGGCGCGCCGCACGTTTCGAGCCGCCATTCACCTTGATCACGGCGTTTGCGGAGACGGCCATTGACCTAGGATAGCAGAAATGAGATTCATCGGAAGAGCCGAGACGTTTCCATTGATCGAAGGTCGAATCCTGACGGTCCCGTGCCCACTGCAATCGTAATTGACGATGTCGTTGGGTCAACATGTGAACACCCAGGGGTGGTCTGCAGCGGAGCTCCATGTTCAACAATGTACGATGAACGGTGCGCTCCGAAACACTTGTACGCACAACAGCATTGTTCTTTTTCGACAGAGATGCCAAAGATCGTCATCTGTCCTACTTTACAAAGCAGACAAGCCTTCGAACCCCCACACGTTCTGTGAAGAGTCATGGACGTCCAACCATTTAGCTCCTAGTGGTAGTTTCACTGTCCTACGTTTCACCGTAGATGCGCACGACAATAGCACGTGAACATTCGACCAACTTCGCCGTTTTCGATACACTCTTCACAGGCTCAGCGTAATGCTAATCTGCCCGTTGTCAAAGTCTCTTATCTCAATGGATTTCCCCATTTGCTGCCCGTACCTTCGCTAAGGTGCCCCGTCCGTATCTACTCCGCTTACATAACGCGTCACGTGCTCGCAACACCACCGGAAGGCATCCAACGTCGCGGTGGGCAGTAGTCATTATATTTTGGCTGGCAATTGTATCTAACAAAAATATCTCTGTTAATTACATCACCACGAAAGAATTCTTGCCATTTAGCAAAAGCAGACATCGCCCAGGAGGTGTAGCGAAACTTATAATTAATGTACAATATACATCCCTGAATTGCGTAGTGTTTGACACGAGAAAGGTGAGTGGCTCGATAACTATGCAGGAACAATGATATTGCCAATATCAAAGAAAATAAATGTCACAAAATATACTGAATATATCATTAGGCAATAATTTTACAGTTAATAATGAATAAACTATTGAAACCAAAAGCGGAGAGCGAACTGAATTACGAAAGTTCGACATTAACAGTTAAAAGGGAGAGAGAAAAATGTTACGAATACTTGAGGGCAGGTACCTAAAATAAAAGTAGGAAAGTATGTGCAGTATTGTTGACTTTGAAAAAATCTTTCATAAGTTCAGTTGCTTACACATATCCGGCCGCGGTGGCCGTGCGGTTCTAGCGCTGCAGTCCGGAACCGCGGGGCTGCTACGGTCGCAGGTTCGAATCCTGCCTCGGGCATGGATGTGTGTGATGTCCTTAGGTTAGTTAGGTTTAAGTAGTTCCAAGTTCTAGGGGACTGATGACCTAAGATGTTAAGTCCCATAGTGCTGAGAGCCATTTGAACCACTTTTTGAAGCTTACACATATAGATGCTCTGAAGACGATAGGCATTAATTGGCAATGGGAGGAAAGAAGGCATAAAGTCTCTTTGTATATCATACAATGAGTGAAAATAATAATAGGATATAAAACGACAGACGGAATAAATATTGGGAGATAAATTATACAGGGCTCTTCATCTACTCTGTTTCACGTGTATTTAGTTGACTTAGTTAAAAACTATTTCCACGCAATGTGTGGCCTGACAATACGATAGTAGATAATAAAATGTTTAATGTTTGCTTGTGACATGAAATTACTGAGTGAAAAATCAAAATACAGTTAACAGTACGTTACAAAATTGAACACCAAACGTGAAGAATATGGAGTGGAGAAAATGCGAAGGAGACCACGGAAATGTTTTTACAAGGCAATCAAGGAATATGAAAGTGAAAATTTGAGATTACTTAGGGAAACGGGTTGATAACTTCAGGTACTACCTACGTCGTACAATTAGCGCTAACATATCTTGTAATCAACAATTAAAAACCATGAAAGCTATTATAAAAGAAATGTTTTACATAAGGGGAATTTTTTGTGGTCCATTCAGTAAACAAGTAAGGAAAAGATTATTGAAGTGTTCTGTACGGCGTTTTTCCCTGTATAATGACGAAACACGAATACCGCGGTATAGAAAGAATAGATGCGTAGAGGCCTCTGACAGTTGAATCTGGAAAAGAATGGAGGGTATGCAAAGACGGATAAAATAAACAATGAGGTTTTGTTATAAACGGTGAACGAGGGGGAGCAGTAATAATTCCATTGCGGAAGAAGGCAGGTGCTGGCGGATGTGAATATTATCAATCAGTTTAATAGATGATGACTCCAAAATAGTGACACGCTTTATTAACAGAAGAATGGAATAACGAAGTATGTGACTTCAGGGAAGATCAATTTGTGTAGAAATATAGGAACATGCGTGGCATTACTGACCCCCCCGACTTATCTTGGGAGATAGGTTAAAGGAAGGCAAACCGAAGTTTATAGCACTAGTAGATTTATGGCTTATGACAATACGGACTGTAGTACATTCTCAGAAATTTTAAAGGTAGCTGTGACAAAACACAGGGAGCGACATGTTGGCTACAACTTGTAAAGAAACCAAATTACATTTGTAAAAGTCAAAGGACAAAAGGGAAGCAATAGAGGAGAAGGGGGCGAGGCAGAGTTGTAGCTTGTCCCAAATGTCATTCAGTCTGTACGTTGTGGAAGCGATGGAGATATTTGGAAAGGGGATTAAAGTTCAGTGGGAATAAATAAAAACTTTATGGTTTGCCGATGTCATTGTAATTCCGTCAGACAGGGCAAAAGACTAGGATAAGCAGTTGAATGGAATAATTGGTGTCTTGAAAAGAGGCCATACGGTGAATATCGACAAAAGTAAAAGAAAGACAAATGTTGTTGAATTACACGATGCTGAGTGAATTAGAGTAGACAATGGTACACTAAAACTAGAAGACGAGATTTGTTATTTGGGCAAGAGAATAGGTGATGATGGTAGAAGTATACAGCCGTAGTCCGTAAATGGCGGACCACGTCCAGTTCCGGACTGCGGTAGGTCAAATCTGGACCGCCAAATATTTTTTTTAAAGTACAAATTATTCAAGTAAGTTATTTAACAAATATTCTTCTGTACATAGCAATACGTCTTAGCGCCACTCTCATCGATCTTTATAGTATTTTACAAGTAACTGAGTGACTGATTTAAGTACTTAATTGTTAGTAGGTACATCAAATACACAAGCAAGCTGTCCGACCGACGCAGCATGTTATGTTGATCCACATGAAAGCTCTGTCCACTCGAAGTTAACATAAGAAATTTAATTAATAGTACGAAGAGCGTCTTCTTTCCGCCACAAGCTGGATATCTTTGAAAAAGACAATGCAGGCGAGGAATTTATTCACTTTACAATAATTCTTCAATATGAAAACAGTTCTGAGATAGACATTGCAGTATTTTCAAATTTTATGTCACATCTTAGGAAGGAAACTGCAGCAAGATTTCAAGACTTTGCAGAGAAAGAGAAGTTGTCACGAGTCTTAAAACCGCCTTTTGAAAGTTATCCATCTGCAGAAGGGACTGATGTGGCTGTGAGGTTGTTCCGCCTTTCAAAGCCTTCACTCCAAATGGATATAACGGACTTGCAGGAAGACATTTCTATCCAATCCTATAAAACTGCATCCGTAGAAGAATTCAGGATTAAACATATCCCAGAAAAATATGAAAATCGAAAAAAATAGTCATATACATCGCTACTAAGTTTGCCAGCACATATGGTTGTAAAACATTTAAAGACGAATATTTTGAAGAGCCAAATCGCTCAAGATTAACAGCAGCACACCTTAAAGACACTATTTGCAAGAGCTGCTCCCCACCTGAATCTAACTTTAAAAAACTGGCTCAGAACCGTAAATGTAATTTCTCCTTATGATTTTTCAAAACAGTTATGCCTATCTATCGTATTTCATTTTTTTAGCAAAAATTAAAATAAAAGGTAGTAACGACTATGAATGTTTTTGTAATTTTTTTTAAATTTTGTTCTCCCTCCATTAAAATTTTCAGTTGTTTCCAGGCCCCATGCAAAATGTGAATTGGCAATAGTAAGAAACGCATATCTGATAAAGAGATATTTATAAACACTAAACATATACTCAAATGTTATAAAGTCTATTCTGAAGAGTTGAGTGTAGCCAGGCACGGGATCGAAACGAGGACGATAAACGATTTGGAAGAGAACAGAAGTTTCTTAAATTCGATACAACAGGAGAATGTAGAAGATTAGAGATGTATCGGATAACTGCTGAGGAGGTACTGAATAGAATTTGGGAGAAAATAAATTTATAGCAAAATATAAGGGATCAAGGAAGCGTCAAGATGGTAATAGAGGGAAGCGTATGTGCGTGTGGGGAGGGGGAGGGGCGGGGGAGGTGTAGGGGAAGGGGACTAAAGTTGGAGTGGGAGACCAAGAGTGGAGTACAGTCAACAGGTTCTAGTTCGGTAGGTTTCAGTAGTCAAGCAGAAACGAAATGGCTTGCAAAAAGGCACACTTGCCTGGAGTGTTGCATCAACCAGAAATCGGACTGAAGACCACAACAACAACAAAATTCTTCGCCTGTGCATGTGGAGCACAGAGTACGCGACCAGTACCAGGGCGACCTGGTGCGGACAGCAGCACGGCGCCGAGGCGCGTCGTCTAGTGTTACGTCAGAGGCCGCTTTCACCGCCTGGGCGGTCGTTTCGCCCGGCCTCACGCCCGTGCAACCCACGGCCTTCCTGCGGCCTTCCAGAAGGCGTGTTCACACAGACTGCGGCAGCAGCCTCCACTGATGCATCTCGACGCGCTCCGAATGCTCGCGTGCACGCGCGCGCGCGCGCGCGCGCGCACACACACACACACACACACACACACACACACACACACACACACACACACACACAATAAGCTAGGAGACCTTGGATGCCAACATATGTTTTTGTAATGAACAAGCGACAGCAAACCTTAACAATGAAAAATATACACTATCTGATCAAAGGTATCCGGACACCCACAGGTAATCCGGTATTGACCACTAGATGCCCCGAATGAGGATCCGCCAGTATAAAAGTATGCAAGGAATATTGTAATGCCACCACAGAAGCAGTAACAACAGAATGGGACGGTCACGAGAGTTCAGTGATTTCGAACGAGGACTAGCAATTCGATATCACCTGTGTAATCAATCCATCAAGGACATTTGATCGCTTCTAAAGTTGCTGAAGTTCACTACTGGTTGTATGATTCTAAAGTGGAAACGCGAAGGACCGACCACAGCGAAAACAAAACCAGGTAGACTTCATACAGTGACCCGTGGAGCATTGTGGAGAGATTTTCTACGGTCAGGAACTGGGTGTTGTGCTGTCCTTATCATCATAATTTCATCTCTATCGACACGCAAGTAGCCGAAGTGGCGTCAACTCGAAAGACTTGCACCAGGCGAACAGTCTACCCGACGGGAGGCCCTAGCCACACTGTATTTCCATTTCCAACGAAAGGAATCATAGTTGCAAACTGCTACCTGCATGACAGCTAATGCAATGACTGTGCGTACATACTTAAATGAATAGGCTACAATGATCGAGCATTTGTTCATAAACTAAGCGACGCACTAGGCGGCATAAAGGGTGACTATACTGGGCAGTGTATGACTGGAAACGATTGATTTAGAGTAATAAAATAACGGTATAAACTGGGGAAAAACGATAGACGGAATCTCGCTTTCTCGAATGCCTGGAGAACGTTATCTGTCATGATGCGTATTGCCAATAGTAAAGTACGAAGGTGGTGGTATTATCGTATGGGGTTTTTTCGTGGTTAGAGTGTAATCCCATTATTGTGCTTAAGAAAAAGCTTTAAGTGGAAAGATATGAATACCTTCCAAAGAACTGTGTACTTCGTACAGTAGAACAACACCCGAAGACGATGACTGTATCAACACGACAGTGCATCCAGGCATGAAGCAGCGTCTCCGAGGGAGCAGTTTGTGGGCAAGAACAATCCTGAACTGGACTGCTCAGAGTCCAGACCAGGACCCAATGAAACACCTTTGGCATGAGTTATGACGTCGACTTCGATCCAAACTCTAGCGTCCAACATCAGTACCTTTTCTGATCTCGGCCCTTGAGGAAGAATGCGCTGCCATTCCTCCACAGACATTGAGACACTTCACTGAAAGTGTCGCCAGCAGAGTTCAAGTTATCATACAGGCGGAAGTTGGACAAAACCCATATTCATGTCTATTATTAGTTCTCAGAATACTTTTGATCAGCTAATGCATGGAAGCGTGAAAAGCTTCTAAATTCTGCCTGCGTTCACACTAGTTTCTAGTAGGACTCATCTGATTACTCACCAGGGAGAGAGACTGTATCAAGATTTTATCAATTATATTCACTCGCCTCATCAACTGTATATTTCTGGTTTCAGAGTTCGCCTGCCATAAAGACTGACAAACTATGATGCGGGCGTTTATGGACCCCTGAAGGCAATGTAGCAAGTGAGAACTCATCACAGCAGACATTCCCAGTTCCTTTCAGTCTGTACGACAAACGTATCAATTACGTGATTCAGACCGCCCAATATGCCTGATATCTGATACAAAACCAAGCAAAAGAGGTGGTATTCTGCTGTGTACCAGGACACGTCGAATAAGAGGAAAAAACGTAACCGTCAAAGTACTCAAAGTAGCATGTGGAGGAGGTATTGTAGTTCCGCGTGTCATCCTCCTGCCCCCCAGCCGGCCGAAGTGGCCGAGCGGTTCTAGGCGCTACAGTCTAGAACCGCGCGCCCGCTAGGGTCGCAGGTTCGAATCCTGCCTCGGGCATGGATGTGTGTGATGTCCTTAGGTTAGTTAGGTTTAAGTAGTTCTAAGTTCTAGGGGACTGATGACCTCAGATGTTAAGTCCCATAGTGCTCAGAGCCATTTGAACCATTTGAACGTTGCTGCATATGGGCCTCAGCAACAGGCGCCAGGTTCACGCACCCACGGTGACTGCTGTTCATCGGCGGCGAAGGCTCCGATTTCACTCCAGTGCCACAACTACACCTCCACCACGTGGCGACAGGTTGCCTCTTCAGATGAATTGCGATTTATGATCCATACGGCAGATTGCCGTTGGCGTATACGGCGTGAATAAGCAAACACTCTGCATGCATTATGGCCTGGGGAATTTTTTCGTTGGATTTCCTTTGTTATCTCTTCATTCCGGCAGGCACAATGTATCAAAACACGCACACAGCTATCCTTGCGGGGTGGGGGGGGGGGGGGGGGCAACGTTAACACTGCTCGTAGTTTGCGGTTGTTTATAACAAAGTAGCAACGCTAGAAGGAAGTAACTGTTTGCAGAATGATCTCCAGTGAATGATGAATGGTGTAGGCTCTAGCAGTTGACCCTGAACGTAAATAAAGGTAACATATTGCGCATGCATAGGAAACAGAACATCCACTACTGTAAAGCTACACTGTTGGTGGAAAACCGATGGAAGCAACTACGTACCGTAAAATATCTAGGAGTAACTATCCTGAGAGACCTTAGTTGGAATGACCACTTAAAACAAATAGTGGGAAAAGCAGGTGCCAGACTCACATTAATAGGAAAAATCTTAAGGAAATGGAACTCATTCACGAAGGAAGTGACTTATAATGTGCTTGTTCGGCCGATTCTTGAGTATTGTTCATCCGTCTGGGGTCCCTACCAGGTAGGACTGATAGAAGAGGTAGAACAAAGCCAATGAAGAGCTGCACGTTTCGTCACGGGATCATTTAGCCGGAGCGAGAGAACTACGGAGATGCTGAAAAATTCCACTAGCAGACGTTAAAAAAACGGTATTTTACATCACGGAGAGATTTACTACTGAAATTGCGAAAGAACACTTTCCGTGAAGAATCGGACAACGTATTACTTCCCCCGACATACGTTACGCTTAATGACCGCGAGGAGAAAGTTCGAGCAATTAGAGCCAATACGGAGGCTTACCAGCAAGCACTCATCCCGCGCGCTATTCGCGAGTGGAACAGGGTTGGAGGGTTCAGTTATTAGTACGAAAAGTGTGGTGTCACCGCCAGACACCACACTTGCTAGGTGGTAGCTTTAAATCGGCCGCGGTCCACTAGTACATGTCGGACCCGCGTGTCGCCACTGTCAGGGATCGCAGACCAAGCGCCACCACAAGGCAGGTCTCGAGATACGGACTAGCACTCGCCCCAGTTGTACGGACGACGTAGCTAGCGACTACACTGACGAAGCCTCGCTCCTTTGCCGAGCAGATAGTTAGAATAGCCTTCAGCTAAGTCCATGGCTACGACCTAGCAAGGCGCCATTAGTAACATTGCATGTATCTAAAGAGTCTCACTTGTATCGCCACAATCTCCAGATGTACCAAACGGATGGATTAAAGTTAAGTATTCCAGAAGCTACGTACTTTTCTTTATAGCATTCATTACGTATCCTGTTTCAGACCTCGCGCCATCCTGCTTTAGCTTAGCGCGTGCCTTTCGGCTTCCTCTCATTGTGCCTAGGCTGTCTTGTCTAGACACAACAAAAAGTACTCTCCACCACACGCAATCAGGTGGTTTGCGGAATATGACGCAGATGTAGATGTAGATACCGGTAGACTTATCTTGCCCAGCTATTTCACATTACTTTTCTGTTTTTTCGATTTATCCTCAATCCATATTCTGTACGCACTAAACTGTTCATTCCAGCAGCGGTTCCTGTAATGTTATTAGAGAATCATGTCATTGGCGTTCCTTCGTCGTGAACTTTTATCCCATTTTTAACCTTTCTTTTACTTCTGTCATGGCCTCTACGATGTATAGACTGACCGGTAGGGACGAAAGACTACATCCCAGACTTACACCGTTTTTAATCTTTCCCTGTAGCTGGCTCTCATTTTCCTTACAACTGCTTGAACCATTTGACATTGTCGCACACTTTTTTGTAGATCAACAAATCCAATGATAATGTCTGGATTTATCTTCAGTCTTGTTACCCTTATCAAGCGCAACGTGAGAACTGCCTCTCTAGCGCCTTTATCTTTTATAAAACCAAACTGATCGTCATCTAATAGGTTCTCAATTTTCTTTTACATTCTGGTGCAATTTATTCTTGTCAGCAATTTGGATGCATGAGCTGTTAAATTGATAGCACGATAATTCACTCACTTTAGGCTCTTGGCAATCCCCTCCCGGAGATCCTAACGGGGGCTAATTCGAAATCTTTTGCCAGTGACACTTTTCAAATATAGGTCACATATCCTGTGGATACACAACATGTGCATTCAATGCAGTGGTTTCCATTGCCTTCTGCTTCCTCATGCCGTTGACCACTGCTGATTATTCGAGCTTTTAGAGGCAGTTCCCCACCCTAAGACAGGATCCTGAACGTCTGTCAGCTTCTCCGCCCTTTTTGACAAGGCCGTTGGCAGAACCAGAGGTGGCTTCTTATACTGGAAGTCTTCTGCCGCCACGCTGGTAATTTTTATTCACATTCCAAGCAATGGCTGTATTCTAACTCTGGACCTATGACTTTGTGATTACTAGTCGAAGACGCCACACCTAAACCATTGGTTCACAGTTCTGCGTAGCTATACACCAGTAAATATTACAGAGTACATTAGTGACTTCCCTCTAGCTGTCCACCAGTACAGTTTTCGCAGCAACAGTTAACTACTCAGAAATACACGTGACACAACACAGTCATGACTCCTGTGTGTCTATACACCAGTAGCCGGCACACAGCAGAATTTTGACTTCTGGGTAGCTACACACCAGTGCACGTTTGCACGTTACTCAGCATATTAGCGAGCTCTGGGTACCTATGCAGCAGTGAGCGTTACAGCGGATTTTAGATACTTTTAGATAGCTACGCATCAGTATATGGCACACAGCACATTAGTGACTGCTGTGTAACTGTACATCAATATAAGTTACATAGAAAATTAGTGACTTCTGGGTAGCTACACACCACTATAAATTACGCAGCACAATAGAGACTTCTGGGTAACTGCACGACCATAGAAACTGAGTCCCATCGGGTCCTGACGTCCCGTTTTGAGCTCCACACATAGTCAGCAGCGGACTTCCTCTTCAATTGTTGTCAAAGATGTTTAGTAACTAGTGTGTACGGTACCCGTTAGACTTATGATTCCTTAGTACTAAGAGATTAGACTTAGTGATTTCCTAACTGTTACTCTGCATAGCAAAATCACTGACTGTGGACACTGGGATGTGTAACACCTGAGAAATCTCTCTAATGGAATGCTGAAATGTATGTGATCACAGAATTAAATCTTACACTCAAGTCTCCCCATGGACTCTGACAGGGAAACCGTCCATATTGTCACATTGTCGCTGCCTTACTTTCGCCTGCATAGCCTGAATGGAGACGGGGTGATTTGATTGGAGGGTTTGAGACCTTTGATAACTTATTATCCCTCCTAACAGAAGATGAGAGCGTACAGATTTCTTACATCTTTGGTGACATCGGTATTCTGGCGTTTACGCTGTGGTGTAGAGTATATCATTGTTCCCCTCGTTCAGTATCGGAGACATCTTCAGAACCAATAGATACGTAGATAGCAGATTTTTGGACGTAAATTGCTTAAAAAAGCAAATCAATGTACTCTGCATTTGCACAGTTTGCTGAAACTGCGAGCTTCTTTGTTACCTTAGAAGTAATTGCCTTAATATTACACGCTCTAGTTCTTCTACTGTAATTGAATCTGTGATAAGTATTAATGATCCAGTCTTTCGTGGCGTCTGTACCGTCTAAATACTGAAAGTTAATGCAAATGTAATCGGTACATAGAACCAAGCACTGAAACATTAGTTTAACTAGCGAGTGACTTCATACTCCGAACGGTAACACGACGAACAGACTGCACTGAGGTTTCGTTTCGAATTTCATTTTTTTTATTTGCGGTTTGCTGGGTTGTGGAAATTGCACAGCAGAGAAATGCGTTGTCACGAAAAAGGGTAAATGGGATGACATAATGCTTTTGCGGAATTGCTTTCTACTTAGGAGAACACGACGTAATAGCCTTACTTTTCTCTCAGCGTTATGCACATACGCAATCCCATTACTGTACTGAACGAATATGCGAGTTCACTATTTAGCAATCCGTTGGTTGCATGAGGCAGCGTCTTATGTTAGTAATATGGTCTTGGATGAAAACCTGATGATACAATTGTAAGTACATAGAAATGAATACTAATTTTACAATTTGACAGAGTTTTAATTATGTTTGCTCGACGTCTTTCCTGTTACGAAAAAAATAAATATTTCAATATTAATAGATGAGGAAGGAGCACAGAGATAAATAATTACAGTGCAGTTTCCCAACAGCGGCGTGTGAAAAGGGTTGAGTACATTAACAAGTGCCGGCCGGTGTGGCCCAGCGGTTCTAGGCGCTTCAGTCAGTTGTTAACGCAGTACTTTAGTCTGTAGCAGGCTGGATAGTGTTTAGATTGTTGTTTTTATTGGAACAATGATCAACAGTAAGTATGACAGCATATCATGTGCTGCAACTGTCAAAATTGTAAAATTATTATTTGTGAAACTACTGCAAAACGGTAGCGTGATGATATCTTTTAATCATGTTATTGTTCCTTGTCATCACCGGTTTCGTAGTTTTGATAGCAACGATATCTTAGTGAGACGAACTATCTAACAACCACGGTAGTCCATGTCATCTACTAACAGAGTGAGTTTAATTGTAAAATGGCCCCTATAAACATTTCAGAAGCAGTATAGGAGGGTTCCTGCCTTTAACACAGATTTCTCCCGCAGTTCCGTCCCTCTGAACCACACACACAGACGAAAATTTCAGAACAGAGAACGTAAAATATTGCAAAATGTTGAAATTTGCAGAAAAGATGTAAGTATAAGGGAAATATAGGTAATACAAAATTACTACAAGAACCAAAAGAGAACAATATCGAATGATAAGTGATCCAATTGAAACTTTCAGGGACGAAATCTTTCTCTCCAATTTTTCCACTGAAATAGCGCAGAAGCTTGACCTCGGCAAAACCCGCAACTCGACGTGGACTACGCCTGACATTGAGAATTCAGAGTTGCGTGAAGGCCACGCATGCTGGAGTCGGAGACTCTAAACGCCACTATACTGAATCAAATAGAACCGGATGCGTTCCTTGGGAATATCACGGCACGCCGTCTGCCTGAGAATCCACAAAGCACCTAACGTGCACGTCGCACATCTTGACGAACACCGACAGACCACGTCCCGCAGATATGTCAAGTGAACCTGTCAGCCAGCGAAGAGTGGTAACTGTCTCTGTTTAGAGGAGACTTGCAAATTCGACAACCCATGTCCACGCTCACTGACCTGTAGAGTTTCCTGAAACTCCCTAAAGAGACGTTTATCGTTGATATGGCGCACGATGTGGAGTAGTTGAGATGGCGTGCTACATTCAGTGGTGCCTCAGGCTGTTGTAACAGGCTGCCAGACATGCCTTCTCCACTGTAGTACCGTAGCAGTTTAAGCGCGAACTTTATAAGCACGCCGAACAATTACATTTTCCATATAAGGTATCCGGACACTCATGTAATGGGGAATCGACCACTAGATGTCAGGAGAGGTATGCTAACGAATCCCTCGGTGATGTTTCAATTCTTCTAAAGCTGGCCAAGTCGAATTTTTCTGATGTGGTTGTGAAGTGGACCCGTGGAGGAACAATTACAATCAAACGAAGACCAGACAGACCTCATATCCTGATGGAAAAGGATCGGCGAGTATTGCAGACGGTGGCTGTCAAAAATCGCATGAAATCTGCTGAAGGGTCACTTGTGAGTTTCATAATGGTTCCACGGTTCCAGCTACCACAACTGTAAGCGCAGTTAAAAAGAATAGGATACAATAAACGAGCAGTTTCTGATAATCCACCCGTTTCCACATCAATGATAAGCGACGCTTGAGATGTCGTAATGATAGACGCCATTGGACAGTGGGTGACTGGAAATGAGGTATTTGGAGTGATGAATTACGCTGTACCATGTGGTAGTCCAATGTTAGGGTTTGGTTTTGGTGAATACGTGGGGTACGCAGTCTGACAGCTTGTGTAGTGCCAACAGAGAAGTACGAAGTAGGTGGTGTTGCGGTACCGGGATCTTTGTTGGTGGTTAGCGTGTGGTCTCCTTATTGCACTTACGGAGACATTAAATGCCGCAGTATATGAACAGATTTTAAAGCGTTGTGTAATGCTAACACTAGACGAACAGTTCGGAGACGATGACTGTCTGAATCAGTAGGCCAATGCACCCTGTCATAATGTAGCATCTGTGACGCAATGCTTTGTGGACAATAACATTCCTCAAATAGACTGACCTGTCCAGAGCCCACACCTGAAACCAATGGAACACCTTCAGGATGAGTTAGAAGGTCCACTACCCCCCAGATCACGGCGTTCACCACCAGTAGATTCTTGCAGAAGAATGGGCTGCCGTTCTTCCAGAGACGCTGAGACACCTCATTGAAAGTATCCCGATCAGAGTTGAAGCCACTATAAATGCGAATTCATCTCACATTGATGTCCACGAGTAGGTGCCCGGATACTTTTCATCGGTGTAATTAGTCACCCGCAGGAGACGCTAATAAAGCCTAACGTCATCTTTAGTGTTAATAATGCTCTTTATTCCGTAAGGAAGAAAGCTGAAGGCATTTATAATTAGTCCCTGCATTTCAGCCGCGGTTACAAACAATCGCAGAGATTTTCCATGCGTTTCAGACGGCCAGTCGAGCTACGACAGGATACTTGAGTGTTCGTCTCACCAGAAACGTATGCATGGACTAAGTAAAGGAGGCTCTTGTAATCGTGGGAGACTGGACTGCTCACAGCATACTCATCATGGAGATGTAGACCAACGCGCAACTCTTGATCACAGAGAACGTTGGAATAAATATTCTGATTTATGCTCATGGAAAAAAAATGGTTCAAATGGCTCTGAGCACTATGGGACTTAACTGCTGTGGTCACCAGTCCCCTAGAACTTAGAACTACTTAAACCTAACTAACCTAAGGACAGCACACACATCCATGCCCGAGGCAGGATTCGAACCTGCGACCGTAGCGGTCACGCGATTCCAGACTGTAGCGCCTAGAACCGCACGGCCACTCCGGCCGGCTATGCTCATGGAAACCATGTTAATTAACATATCACCCTACGTTATTCTCCCCCCCCCCCTCTCTCTCTCTCTCTCAAACACACACACACACACACACACACACACACACACACACACAGAGAGAGAGAGAGAGAGAGAGAGAGAGAGAGAGAGAGAGAGAGAGAGCGCTTACTTAATTTCAGGCTTATTCATCAAGTGACGATATGATGTACATTCACTGAAACATTTCATGTAACCAGTTTCGTCAAATAGTTGCCATCTTCAGGTGTGCTTAATCCTTCCTACTTAAGAGATGCACAATTCGTCATATCATTGCAAACGTGATAAATCTCCTTTTCAAGCATTTACAAAGTACCTCTATGGTTGCTTCGCCGAGCTGGTTTATTGTCATTTGTACTTTTGGAATTCAGTTCAGTACTAGATATTTATGAATGAAAGGAAAACAAATAATAAATTGAATGGGTCAGTTAAAAGCAATGAAAGAGTCACGGCACAAACTTATAGCGAATGATGAGTCACAGGATTCATTTTGATTAGAACTGTGAAAGTGGCGAAATGGCTCGTTCAGTCTATGTGCGAGTATGTGTGTGTGTGTGTGTGTGTGTGTGTGTGTGTGTGTGTGTGTGTGTGTGTCCGGCACTGGTTATGCAATGCCAGAGGCCAGCCAGCTGTTAAGAAACACGAAAGATCATAAAAAAAATCTCCAGAAGTGGGTTACGCGAGCTGGAAAGCTGAACGAACAGGCGGTGAGAGGAAAGTGAAAAAAGGCAGCAAGGCTTTAAAGGTTGTCCACAGTTCGTTTACCCCGGTAAAAGTTGCCACCGCGGCGCGGGAACTGGTGTGGACAGCTTCGGACACGGCCCTGCTTCGATTTCGTTATTCACACGTGTTAAGTGCACACGTCGTTCCTCTGTCTTTCTGGGCGAAAATGACGGTGGCTGATTCACCTTGCCCTTAAAAGAGCTTGCTAGCCCCCCTATGAAAGCACACACGTCCTGAAAAAGCAGTTTGTAATAGTTCCAGAAACAATATAATCACCACCTCACAGAACCGCGAATAACGAATAGCAAAGACTTCTAGTTCACGCTGGTGAAGAAATCAGTTATTTCTGGCACTCTATTCAACATTATGTCGATATGCACATGTAAAACATAATAAGACAATAGTCAAATGCTACCAGGTATCTCCACTTACACTTTACAGTAAGTCGTTTGGTAATTCCAATCAGATAGCATTACTTGTTCTCCTCTTATACTGTCATGTGTGCAACTAATTATGAGTGAATACCAAACCCGGCCACTCTATTCTCCTGCTCTGAGGCTTCGAAATTTCTCATCATTTTCCTCAAATGTTGTTACATTATTTCGTTTCTCGGCGATCAAGTCAATTACAACATTTTTTGTTGAAACACATGTTCAAAACTTTATTTCGAGCATGCGGTGATTTACAATCTACGTTACTTCTTTATTAAAACTAACAGTTTCGGTTAAACAATAGACCATCACAAACCAACACAATCATCATACATCCATAAACATTGGTTATCTATAATCACGTAGTGTCTGATAAACGTTGCACAAATATTGTCAGATCTTGTAAAGGATTTCAAAGGGGCTCATTGATTGCCAGTTTGATTTAAATGTTCAAAATTCAAAATCGAGCGCTACACAAACTGGTGGGTCACAGCTGCAATCGGACAACTCATCCGAATATGTGGGTCTAACACTTCGTAGGGATGTGAAATGAAAAGGTCACATAGGCTGAGACGTAGAAAATCAGGTGGCAGATTTATTGGTAGAATACCAGAGAAATGCAATCAGTCTACATAGGAGATACCGAGCGCGGTGGCGCAGTGGTAGCACACTGGACTCGTATTCGGGAGGACGACGGTTCAATCCTGCGTCCAGCCATCTCGATTTAGGTTTCCGGTGATTTCCCTAAATCGCTCCTGGCAAATGCTGGTATGGTTCCTTTGAAAGGGCACGGCCGACTTCCTTCCCCATCCTTCCCTAATCCGATGAGACCTATGACCTCGCTGTTTGGTCTCTTGCCCCAAACAACCCAACCCTACGTAGGATACAGCACGGGGGTGACGTCCCAGGACGCCATGCTTTTGCACCAATATAGAGAAAGGCTGTAGCTACCTTTGAGCCAAACTAATACGTCGCAATGGGAGGCAATTACGGGGTTTCAAAATGTTGTCCTTTAATTGTGTTGTGCAATGTAGTTATAAAGTAGATTAGGGAGTCAGGCGCAGCGACCTGGTGAAGTAGCCTGTGGGGCATCGTTTCAGCTGGAAGGCCGCGTCCAAGGCGAGGAGGCGGCAGGCAGGGACCCACGTGCGCCGTGGGAGATGCGACCTCCGGACTACAAACGGCCGCATCAGCGCCCTAATGGGCGCTCTCGCCATGCGTCATACAGCTTTCCCCGGGCTTTTGCATTGCTGATAGACGCAGACACATACTGGAGAGCTAAAGAGTTTTTCTCTTCAAAGCGCACAGTGAAACAGCAAGAGTTCCTGTTGTCTTCTTTCTTCCTATTTCTCAATACCGCTGGGGTGGTAAAGATAAGTCTCTGTCCTTCACCAGATCATTGCAACTTATTTTTCAAAATCATTAGAAATTCATTGCAGAAGTTCGTCTATTCCGCTGCCATCATAGTATATAGCACATAGGAATCATGAGAGTAAGATAAAGAAATGAGAGCACGACAGAGGAATGTACAGTGGCTACCGGAGCATATATGTAGATGTGGATGCAAATGTGGTGGTCTGAAGGACTTTGTTATTTGCAAACAATATTGTTATACAATAGAGAACTGAGGACAACTTGCAATGAAAACATGACTTACTCATGACGTATGCCAATTACGAGCTAAATATCTCAGAGGAAAAATTTCAAAATTATGAACAACGGCGAAAAATTTTCAAGAAACAACTAGATTTCACACAATGTTGTAGTTGTTTTCCATCGAAAGACTTGTTTGACACAGCAAGGAATTGCAAACGACATCTTTCTCAAAGAACGACAACACCTGGAATGAGAGGAAAGTTGGCCATGTAAAGCAGTAGAAGAAATCCGTATAGAAGTCTTTCCTCAGCTATCGGAATATGCGTGCCGGGCGTGATAAAAATCTACACAACTCGCTCTTCTCAGACCATTTTTACTACCACTCTTTTTTGGTGGTGTACGTTATCTGGTTTTCGTTGGAAATGTAGTGTCGCAGTTGTTAAAAAACTATGGTTTCCGGAAACATCTATATTACTTTCAGTAAGTAGCTGAACAAGAGATACGACAGATACTGTCACCGTTCTAGTGAAAGGAGAATCTCTGCGTAATCGTGTGGTCTCTCACTAATTTCCTATGATCCTACATCGAGACACTGATATATAAAAAGTCAGCTGTAACTGAAGAACGTTTTTTTAGGGTCCTTTAAAAAATAGCTATCTCATTGTACCACACGAACCTCTGAGAAACTACCGCATTGTGAACCGTTTCAATAAAACTAAACTGTTTTCTTAAGAGGAAAGTTTTTTGTGAAGAAACAATTAAAAATTCATTTCCGGTCATTAGTTCCCTATCTCGAAGTACCCCGTTTAGGATTCTTCAATATCTGTATAACGTTGAGTATAATGGTTTGGCAAGCCCCATATACCACACATGCTTCGAGGTGACTTAGATACGAGTTAAGACTCGAAACCAAAAGAGACAAACAACAACCATTGTTATCTGTACAATGTTAAAAGAGTTTATATAGAATAACGCTCGAGTTAAATATCTCTCATACCGTTAACCCAGCACGTAGCAGAAACAATTATGGAAATAACAGAAAGGTTCGGAAGTGAGATTAAAAGTAAGGGTGAGAGGATGTCAATGGTAAGATACGCTGATAACATTGATATCATCAGTGAAAGTGAGATTGAATCGCATCACCTGTAGAATGGAACACCCACTCTGACGAGTACATAATATGGACAGAGAGTAAACGAGAGAAAGACGAAAGTTAGAAGAATTAACAGAAATGAAATAAGGCATAAACTTAACGTGAAACCAGTGGACTATTTAGTAAACGAGGTAAGGAAGCTACCTTAGAAGCGAAACAACACATGATGAACGAAGCAAGGACGACGAAAACAGACTATAATAGAGGGCATTCCTTGCTAAAAGAAACCTACTAGTATCAATAACAGTCTTTAAACCAAAGCAGAAATTTCTGAAAATGTATATCTGTGGCAGAACGGTATGTACAAGTGAATCATGGAATTAGAACAGGAAAAGCAAAGAATCTAAGCATTTGAAAGTAGAGTTACAGAAGGATGTCGAACACTAACCGATAACAAAAAAAGAAGTCCTTTGCTTTATCAGCGTGGAAAAAATGTGCAGAAGATACTGACTAGGAAAATGGGCAGAATAGTACGATATGTATTTAGGTACCAGGCAATAATTTCCATGTTACTAGAGGGAACCACAGCTCACATATACTGTAGGGGCAGACAGAAAATGGCTCTCAGCACTATGGGACTTAACTGCTGAGGTCATCAGTCCACTAGAACTTAGAACTAATTAAACCTAACTAACTTAAGGACATCACACACATCCATGCCCGAGGCAGGATTCGAACCTGCGACCGTAGCGGTCACGCGGTTCCAGACTGTAGCGCCTAGAACCTCTCGGCGGGCAGACAGGGATTGAAATTCACGTAACAAATAATCGTGGACCTCCGGTGTAAGTGCTACTCTGATGTATGTTGGCACCCAAGAAGACTGATGATACAAATTTCCCAGGTTGCAGAATGGAACGTATTGTACTGCACAGCCCTATCTTCACAATTGTCTCGTGCCCATTCTAACAGTGCGATTCCTACAAGGACATGTTTCCTTCCCGGAGGTGAGTGCACATCGGACGCACTAACCCTTGCACACAAGGTGAGCATTTGCATTCAGGCAACGCGTGATGGGTGCACCGTAAGCCTGCTCAACAAGTGGACGACACGAAACAGCCTCGAGCTGAGCGCGGGCTCCCGTGACCCCCGACGTATTTGGACAGCGGCGCGTGATGAGACTCTTGACGGTCCCCTTGTGGCTGTAGCTGGCAGCTCACCCAGTGAGGCATACCCATAGTCGGCGTCTCGGGGCTGTCTTATGACACGGCTCGGTCACCTTCTAGTGGACACGACAATCAGCTGCTCGGCACTACTGCGAAGTGAGGTCATAGTCAGTTCGTACAGAGAGCTACATGAATTCCTTTAGAGCTACTGTACAACGATTCAGGTGTCTTACAGCTGATTCAATACCAAGCCAACGGTGTGATATTCTGTTGGGAGCCAAGACACGCCGGAATATGGGAACATGATGCCGCCGATTGAGCAAGCAAACAAGCTTATAGTGTAGGTTCTGTGATTCCGTGCACCGCCACGTCACTTCATTTTTGAACGAAAGAATAATGCGTCTATGAGAAGACGCGTGATTGTAGATGGTGTACAACAAACTGCGGACATTGAAATTGACCGCGCAGGGATGGCGAATCTCATGTTACCCACAACATGGAAAGAAGTATTGCATGGGACACTGTCCATTGACACAGTTTCCTAGATAATTCACCAATATGAGAAGCTTGTGGAATACCATATTCGTTACAACACATTTGAACTACATTTTCTTCATATTCTCACATGAGATCGTCAGAAAATACATCAGTGGATGTCTTAGTACTGTTATTTAGTCTAGATTTATTGTTATGCAGACATTCACCCGAATATGTGGCTATGAAACCTGTAGTGATCTAAAAATAAAGAACTAAGTGAGCCGAACCTCAATTGGACCCAACTTGGATATTATCAGGGCTGTTGTAGAAAAGGACGTTCTTGTGCTGAACACATGCTTAATTTGAAGTCAGTATTAAGTCAAATTAAACTATCGAATAAATAGCACGTAGTTGCTTTCGTTGACGTCAAGAAAGCATACGATTCAGTCGACAGACATACTCTTATGAGAATTTTACAGGAAATGGGCATGGACCAGAAAACACACAGCCTTATCCAAAAGACCCTGAATAACACTAGATCACGAATAAAGTTCAGGGGAACACTTTCAGAAAGTTTTGAGATAAAGACAGGAGTTAGACAGGGAGATGAACTTTCACCTCTTTAACTGTGCACTGGACAAGGTGATCAGAGAGTGGCGAAAGGAAATGGAAGTACCTGGGACAAAAATGGAAGGGACTAGTAGCAGACTTTTTAGCTTTCGCAGATGATCTGGCACTTATAGCAAGCTCAGTGGAAGTAGCAGTAATGCAGCTCAATATGACCAACCTGCAGGCTGCCAAGGTAGGACTTCAATTGTCACTAGAAAAGACAAAATACCTCACCAGTATCAGTGATATTCCCAGTGAACTACAGCTGGAACAAGGTCAAACTGAGAAAGTTGACACATTAAAGTATCTAGGAGAATGGGTGGAACCTAATCTATCAGAAGGAACAGTACTAACAACTCGGATTAATAAGTTACAATTAGCTTATCGATTAACCAAGAGCATCTATAATAAGAAATTTCTATCTCGCAATTCGAAACTAAAACACTACAAAACAGTTATTCGCCCTGAAGCCCTATATGCCTGAGAATGCTTGAATCTGAACAGGAAAGGCTTGACAGATAAACTAGAAATTCAGGAGAGGATGATCCTGAGAAAAATTGTGGGACCGGTCAAAATAGATGCTGAGTACAGAAGACAATCAAACCAGGAGCTATACAATCATACTGAGAAATCACAGAAGTAGCCAGGAAGGACGTGTCGTTTTCTACGGACATATCACAGGGATGGACCAAACAAGACTAACCAACAGGCTTCTCAACTACTGGAAGAGCAGGAAGACCGTGACACCATGGCTGGTAGAAGTCAAGAAAGACATCCAGGAACTGAACATAAATGAAAGTGACATTAGAAACCAAGCACTTCTCAGAAGGATACAAAAAGAAAAAGGTTTCAGGACAGATTACCCCGTAAAAAGACCGGCTAGCATTCAACAAAGGACAGAAAGGAGAAACATAGCCAGAGAATGGGGGATTACTGGGCAAACATCAAGCCCCTCTTCAGGATGAAAAGCAGAATATCATGGTCCTTAGCTGGCCCGTTCGAAAGAAGAAGAAGAAGAATAAGAAAGAACTAAATACAGTTGCCAATAAAGGCGCTGTTGCCCGTGCTTTTGAGAGCCCTCAGTCGAATTTTATTATTATTAACTACAGTCATCTGACTTATATTACTCTATTTTGCATAATTATTCAGTGAGGAACACAGAATAAAAAATCGTGCAGCATAACGTACTTCTACAAGGCAGCACCTCATTGACTTCACCATTTTTTTTCATTAATCGGAGCCACTGGTGAGGTAATATTCACGTTTCTTTTACTCTCTTACAAAGACGTTTCTTTGCTGTGTAATAGAGCAGCAAGAGCCTCCGTGAATTTGTATTGTACCATCAGCTTGTCTCCCGAGTTTTCGTTGGATTGCGTTTCCTTGTGAATGGCGACCAGAACTACCACACGCTTCACGTCTATTGCTACATCTGCACTCTAATATAGCTGGTCAATTCCTGACACCGAGAGACCAGTTTCAAGAGGCAAAATAAAGACAAAATGCAATTCGAGTCCCCATACCTACTCCCAAAGCTGTTTTACCGAGTACGATGGGTAGAACATCACGAATTATCATCAGACCCGCCCTCAACCAATCCATCAATCTACCCGCAAACGATGCACAAGAAGATCAACTGCCGGTAACCTGCCAGATGGGATCAAATATCCTCTGATGGTCGGATTTTGAGTATTACGTTTCCTGACACATCTTGTAATATGCATTCAGTAATCATAACAGTAGGTACCCCGAGATCCGCAAGGCTTCATTGGTAGTTGGATGAGCGTCTCATGAAACTATGACACTGAGTAAACGAAGAGAGATCATATGAAGACGACTCTTCTAATCTTACGTGATAAGTACCCCGGATTAACTAGGATTCTCTATTACTGTTCGAACTAGTACTTTGTTAGCTGCTACCTACATGAATGAATTGCATTTTCTTACAGTTCCTATACCTAACCTGATTCCCCCATAAGCCACTCCGAACCCACAGTGTTTTTATGTCGTCCTTCCTCCTTTACTCGTCTTGAACTCTTTCTCATAGCGTTCGCAGCTCGTGGTCGTGCGGTAGCGTTCTCGCTTCCCACGCCCCGGTTCCCAGGTTCGATTCCCGGCGGGGTTAGGGATTTTCTCTGCCTCGTGATGACTGTGTGATGTCCTTAGGTTAGATAGGTTTAAGTAGTTCTAAGTTCTAGGGGACTGATGACCATAGATGTTAAGTCCCATAATGCTCAGAGCCATTTCAACCATTTTCTTTCTCATAGATACACTAACTGGAAGAAAATGTGAACAACCAGAAGATACACTCAGATGACAATGTACACTACTGGCCATTAAAATTGCTACATCACGAAGATGACGTGCTACAGACGCGAAATTTAACCGACAGGAGGAAGAAGCTGTGATATGCCAATGATTAGCTGTTCAGAGCATTCTCACAAGCTTGGCGCCGGTGGCGACACCTACAACGTACTGACATAAGGAAAGTTTTCAACCGATTTATCATACACAAACAGCAGTTGATCGGCGTTCCCTGGTCAAACGTTGCTGTGATGTCTCGTGTAAAGAGGACAAATGCGTACCATCACGTTTCCGACTTTGATAAAGGTCGGATTGTAGCCTATCGCGATTGCGGTTTATCGTATCGCGACACTGCTGCTCGCGTTGGTCGAGATCCAATGACTGTTAGCAGAATATGGAATCGGTGGGTTCAGGAGGGTATTACGGAACGCCGTGCTGGATCCCAACGGCCTCGTATCACTAGCAGTCGAGATGACAGGCATGTTATCTGCATAGCTGTGCAGCCACGTCTCGATCCCTGAGTCAACAGATGGGGACGTTTGCAAGACAACAACCATCTGCACGAACAGTTCGACGACGTTTGCAGCAGTATGGACAATCAGCTCGGAGACCATGGCTGCGGTTACCCTTGACGTTGCATCACAGACAGGAGCGCCCGCAATGTTGTACTCAACGACGAACCTGGGTGCACGAATGGCAAAACGTCATTTTTTCGGATGAATCCAGGTTCTGTTTACTGCATCATGATGGTGGCATCAGTGTTTGGCGAAATCGCGGTGAACGCACATTGGAAGCGTGTATTCGTCATCGCCATACTTGCGTATCACCCGGCGTAATGGTATGGGACGCCATTGGTTACACGCCTCGGTCACCTCTTGTTCGCATTGACGGCACTTTGAACAGTGGACGTTACATTTCAGATGTGTTACGACCCGTGGCTCTACCCTTCATTCGATCCCTGCGAAACCCTACATTTCGACAGGGTAATGCACGACCGCATGTTGCATGTCCTGTACGGGCCTTTCTGGATACAGAAAATGTTCGACTACTGCCCTGGCCAGCACATTCTCTAGATCTCTCACCAATTGAGAACGTCTGGTCAATGGTGGCCGAGCAACTGTGTCGTCACAATACAACAGTCACTAATCTTGATGAACTGTGGTATCGTGTTGAAGCTTTATGGGCAGCTGTACCTGTACGCGCCATTCAAGCTCTGTTTGACTCAATGCCCAGGTGTATCAAGGGCGTTATTACAGCCAGAGGGGATTGTTCTGGATACTGATTTCTCAGGATCTATGCAGCCAAATTGCGTGAAAATGTAATCACTTGTCAGTTCTAGTATAATATATTTGTTCAATGAATACCCGTTTATCATCTGCATTTCTTCTTGGTGTAGCAATTTTAATGGCCAGTAGTGTATATAGAGCACTGCCTGGTATGCTTTGTTGATTTATGTGTTCAACAACAAACAAAGAATGGACATATTGCACAGCCATCTATCTACATTCGCAATGATACTCGCAAAGTAGAGAAGGGGAGGTTTAGCTATGATACTAAAATTGCGGAAACATGCTGTCACATCATTGTCCAGGGGTTGAAATTACTGTAAAATTGATAAAATTGTTCGCACTATTAACTAATATTCTTATGATTACAGTACACTGGCGGTGCCTTTTCCATCCCATCCATCCACTGACAGGTTGTTGGTTACCACATAATGATAGAGTGACAACGCTCGTTTGAGTTGGGGAAAGAGTTTTGTGGATGGGTGACACCTTCTGGTTATAGTCTCTTTCAATCTACGCGTTTACAAGTAATTTTTTTATGAATTACCTGAATGTGCTCTCAGTCTCTTTTAGCGTTTCACATGAACTTTGATTAGAACACGTCTCTCAGTTAAAAATTGTGGTTTCGTGTTGCATATATAAAGGGCAATGTTTCTTCTAATTATCTTCTTGCACGGATTAAAGATTTAAACTCCTTAACTTGACAAAGACATCGAAATTTGCTCAGATCGCATTTCATTGGAGGTTTCGGCTCTTCTCCTCCCTTGTTTTGACTTACAGCAGTATCTAAGAATACTGGCCCCAACTATTTGGGCTTAGTGTTGCTTCCTTTTCTTCCCACATCTTGTTGTAGCCTCTTCAGATCTGTCTCGTATTTGCTTTCATCTTCATATGCAGTAACCTATGGCCTGATACGAGACTAACAAATTTCAATTTTTTCTTCTCTGTTCTTTTTGCCGGAAATTATGTTAGTATTCGACATTCATATCTCAGACCTACGTTATAGACTTCAAATACTGTCTCTGACCTTCTGTTTCCAATATCTTCTTAACTGTACCACACAAATACTGAAATATTTGGAAGTTTCTACTGATATCAATGCATACATTTGTGGAAATATATGGTCCTGCAATTATTTACCTTCTACTTTAAAGTGTACACATCTTCTCGTTCTTCTTCTTCTTCTTCTTCTTCTTCTTCATCTTCTAAACAATACTTCTTGTAGCTGAAACCGTTGTCGCTCACTTGCTGCTGTCCTCTTCATTTCTCGATAATTTCTGCTTTTCAGTATTTCGAATATCTTATCTCCTCTCCTCCCCTTGGTGTTATCCACTAAAATTTTGGCTTCCAGTACGTCTGTTAAGAATTAATTGTATTTCAAAGAATGTTCGAAAACTTTTGTGTGCCTTTTAGGATAGTTGATATGAGGTTTCTCTGCTCGTTGGTCTCTTTCAGTGTATCTTCATTAGTTTTTTTCGGTCCACTGGTTCTCGTTAGCTTTTCCGAAGCCACAACACAATATCTTCAACGGTGTGTGGTTAGGAAATGTTACTTAGACTCCTCTTCCAAAACAGCGTCTTTGTGCAGGAGAACAAACGTTGGGCTTTATCCTTCATGTGAAATGAGTAACATTTACTTCACTGTTCCGAGAAATAACGCTAAAATTACGTAGTTCACCGGCACAGCACAGCGGAGAAAGGCCCCTTTCACAGTAACAGTAGAAGAAAATAATAATTTGAAGTACGTATTACGTTCCCTTGTTTGCCTACGTAGCTGACTGATCAGCGTAGATGGCTGCCATGCGGAGGACCCTGATTCGACTCCCGGCAGTGCCAAAGATTTTTCGGATGGGAGGACTGGTACGGGTGCACTAAGCCGACTGAGCAAGCAGTAGCTGCTGCATAGCATAGAACGTGTGCAAAGTGGCCGGGTGAGCGGTGTGCTGACCAAGTGATCCTCCTCGCCCAAAGCATAGGATGACACGACGGCCGGTAGACATCCCTTGGACCTTCACGGTCTGGAGAGAAGCTCGCTGTTACCCTAAGCTTGTACTGACATGGTTGGTAGCTGTAGCACGTGTAGCTGTCGCCTCCCACACCACCAGAGAGGCGCCACGTGACGCTGGCTGGCCACACACACACACACACACACGCACGCACACGCACTCGCACATTGTGCACACATGTCCCGCGCATTGCTCAATGCCGCTACGGCGGGCGGCGGCCGCCCGGCGCTTGTTGAGTCACCGCGCCAGCCGCTACACCCTTGCGCGCAAAACGTCGCCAGGCGATTATTTCTGCCAGGCGAGCGAGCCGCCGTGTCATGTCTCAGCTACAGCCGGCCGCCTGTTCCTTCCCGCTGACTGCCCAGAATGCACGGTAAGAGTTACGTGCAGCTTTCTAACTAGCGTGTCCCCTCAAGTGCCGTAACTCCTGCAAGAACAGTATTCTGGAGACCACGGTTACGCCACAGCACTTTGGATTGTCACGCAAACAGAACTGAATGAGCTTAAACACCGCTGTACGAAGCAGGGCCACGTATTACCACGGCTCCACCTGTTGTTTGCCTAATGAAGCTGAGCTGCGTGATGCAGCTGCTTAGGCGCTAGACTCTCACTACCTTAGGGAGAGGCTCCGATCACAGGCAAGTCATTCTATGCCATTGTGGCGAACAGCAGTATAGTTCCCGACGTGGTCGCAGCTCACTTCTATCGCCATACTTCTCCAATTGAGCAAGTGTCTGTAGCCTACACGTCGCCATCGACGATACATTAAACCTCAATCTCCCTTCTGATTCGTGTTTCTAATTGTGAACTTCTCTACCCCTCTACTACCTTTCTGTAATTTGGATGAGAATTATCAAGGCCTACAAAGGCCTGCATCTCAAACAGACCGCGCTGATCACTGAGTCAAGTAGAGTTAGAGAAAAATTAAGGTTGTAGACGGTCAACTCTTAAGTATCCATTGCGCACTATAGGAGCCCCGGAAGCTATTCGGTTGGCTTCTCTCTCGATGTTTCCTGTAAGGCGCAGGCTCTGCCCAACATGAGTGACCTGTTACCGTACAGGGGTCGCAGATGGTGGTATGGACTTCAGTCAACAAAGAGGGTGCCGCAAGAAACGGACGTCTTGTGAAACAGGTCAGTGACTAGCCAAGCTACATCGAGTGAGTTAGTGTCGGTTCATGCTAACAGTGTAATGTACAGGATGGTTATAATTAATGTGCTCTTACTCGCAGAGGTCCAGTGTGAGCTGTAATAATGGCATGGCAGTGAAACTTGGTAGATGTTGTAATGCGTTAATGCGGAACCGATTTACGAAAGAAGAAATTAGTTGCAATTTTGGCCACCATGTAAAAATTTGGCTCTGTGAATGCGATAAAGACGTATAAAAAGATCCATGTGTAGTGGATTACGAAATGGATGTGGGCAGAAAAGAGGAAATAAGAGATTTTTTATTATTAATTTCACCGGAGACGTAAAGATGCCAGATGGCGAAAATTGGAACGAATTTTTTCCACAGTAAGTCAGTTACGCATTAACGCATTATCAAGTTTCACTGCCATACTAGTGTAATTACAACCCACACTGGACTTCTGTGAGCAGCTGTATTTTACTTATAACCGCCCAGTACATCTAAAAATTTCAATGTATTTTATTTATTTCTTCCTGCCAGAGGAAATAAAAGGAGTGCACGAAGGACGTACGAAGTAGAGTATCACGGGGCAAAACGAGCATTTTTCCCCAAAATAAGCCTACGAGCATCAAATATAAGGAAAACTACCGACAGTAGAGCACAGCATTGTATGGAAATGAATCATGGAAAAGGACAGAATTAAAGTGTTTGAATTTTGATGTTGCAGAAGAATCAAGTGGACTCATAAGGAAAAGGAATCGGCGAGGAGACGAATACATGCAAACGACTAACTAGAAGAAGTGATGGGGCTATAGGGCCTGTGTTAATACATCAGGGAGTAACTTCCATGGAAGCAGAGGTATCCATACAGAGCAAAATTTTTAGAGGGAGACGATGACTGGAATACATACGACTGGTAATTGAGACTTTGAATGCAAGCGCTTTTCTCAGATATTCCAACAGAACAACGAAGATGACCGCATCAAAATACACACATCCAAAAATTTTTTGCATCACCCCGGTTCCAATAGTTCCTCAACCTGTACAGAAAAATGGAATAGAGATTCTCATAAACATCATTTCCGCCTTTTTTATTGCTCATGAAAACCACACATTGCGTGTTGTACCATCATACAGCGAGACCTTCAGGGGTTGTGGTCCAGACTGCTGTACACACCGGTACCTCTAATACCCAGTAACAGGTCCTCTTGCATTGATGCATGCCTGTGTTCGTCGTGGCATACTGTCCAAAAGTTCATCATGGCACTGTTGGTCTAGATTGTCCATCTCCTCAACGGCGATTCGGAGCAGATCCCTCAGAGTGGATGGTGCGTCACGTCACGTCTATCATAGGCATGTTGGATAGGATTCATGTCTGTAAAACATGCTGTTCACTCTAGTAGAGCGATGTCGTTATTCTGAAGGAAGTCATTCACAAGATGTGCACGATGGAGCCGCGAACTGTCGTCCATGAAGACAAATGCCTCGCCAATATGCTGCCGATATGGTTGCTCTATCATTCGGAGGTTAACATTCACGTATCGTACAGCCGTTACGGCGGCTTCCATGACCACCAGCGGCGTACGTCGAACCCACATAATGCCATCCCAAACATAAGCGAACCTCCACCTTACAGCACTCGTTGCACAGTGTGCCTAAGGCGTTCAGCCTGACCGGGTTGATTCCGAACACGTCTCCGATGATTGTCTGGTTGAAGGTGTATCCGACACTCATCGGTGAAGCGAACGTGATGCGTCCTGAGCGGTTCATTCGGTATGTTGTTGGGCCCATCAGTACCGCGTTGCATGGTGTCGTGGTTGCAAAGATGGATCACGCCGTCGACGTCGGGTGTGAAGTTGCACATCATGCCAGTTTGACTCGTAACACGACGTCGTGTGGCTGCACGAAAAGCATTATTCAACATGGTGGCGTTGCTGTCAGGATTCCTCCGAGCCATAATCCATAGGTAGCGGTTATGTGGTGCAGTAGTAGCCCTTGGACGGCCTGAGCGAGGCATGTTATCGACAGTTCCTATACCTCAGTATTTCCACCGTGTTCGAACAACATCGCTTTGGTTCACTCCGAGACGCCCGGACACTTCCCTTGTTGAGAGTCCTTCCTGGCACAAAGTAACAATGCGGAAGTGGTCGAATCGCAGTATTGACCGTCCAGGCATGATTGCAGAGAACACGAACCGTGTATCTCTTTCCTGGTGGAATGACTGGAACTGATCGGTTGTCAGACCTCTTCCGTCTAATAATCGCTGCTCATGCATGGGTGTTTACGTCTTTGGGCGGGTTGAGTGACATATCTGAACAGTCAAAGGGACTGAGTCTGTGATACAATATCCACAGTCACCGTCTGTAATCGGAAACTCTGGGAGCTTGGGTGATGCAAAACTTCTTTTGATGTGTGTAGTTAGATAATGATGTTGTTGTTGTGGTCTTCAATCTAAAGACTGGCCTGATGCATCCCTTCGAGCAAGTCTGCCCTGTGCAGGCCTCTTCATCTTTGCATAACTACCACAACATTCAATAAATAATAAGAAAGGTTGCATAAAAAATACAAAACTTCAGAAAAATTTCTTCTTCTTTGTTATTTTTCGGTGGTGTCCTAGAACCATTATAAACTGGGGCTGGCACACCTGCGTCACGAATGGGATGCTGGGAAACAAGTTTGCACCACCGTGGAGCTACAGAGTGTAATTATATTTCTGTTAGTTGAAGAGTTGAAACCAATCGAAATTCACCGTCGGATGACAGTGCAAGATGCTGAAAATTGTTTCAGTCGAACACAGGTGTGCGAGTGGGCAGATAAGTACAAACGTGGTGAAACAAAGGTTGAAGATTGACCAGATGGGCTCTCTCTATGCATTCTCTAAAAACAACGTTGCAAGAGTTGACAAGCTGATACAGGGAAACAGGCGTATTACAGTGGGAGATATTGCAGCTATGACGAAAATTCGTACCGAATTAGCTCATCATATTGTTCATAACGTACTGATTTTCAAGAAAGTGTTTGTGATGCGAGTTGCAAAAGAGTTGACATCAGAAATGAAAGAATGGAAGGAAAGATCATGGACGAGTGCAGCGAGACCTGATGTTCGTGTGATTGCCACTCCCTCCATACCCCTACCCCCTTCCCAAGATTTGGCACCTTCAGAGCATCACATTTTTAACCCACTGAAAGGAGCTCTTAGTGGCTGAATTTTGGTAGGAACTCCAGGCAGCAGTGCATAACCGGTTACGGACATGGCCCCAAAAATTTTTTTGGAGTTGAGAAGCTTGTCCAGCTCAAGGGGGAATACGTTGACATACAAATGTTGTATTCCATTTCCTAATACATTCCTTTAAAAGAATTTTTTACGTTTTCTTATTGAATAACCCTTCTACACCCATTTGAAACTACTTAGTGTTGTCGATCCTTGGTCTCCCTCTAGAAACTTTAACCCACTAACTTTCTTCCAATACCAAACTGACGATTAATCTGACAATTTCTTAATGCCTGAGGATGTTGCTTATCAAGCGATCCCTCATTTCAATCGAGTTGCGCAACAAATTTCTGTTCTCCTGAATTCGACTCACCTTCTCTTTATTACTTATCCGATCTAATCACATAATATTCAGCATTATTTGTGCCACCATATTTTAACAGCTTTGGCTCCCTTTTTATCTGAAATTTTTGTCGTCTATGTTTCTCCGATGACATCCTCCTGAATAGTTCCCCCACCCCCCACCCACCCACACCCAGAAGATGCGACTCTGGGACTGTTTTACATACAGAATATTTTAGCCAACAGAAGTTTTGTAGTGACTTTCCTCTGGAACAATAAAGTAGTCACACCACTGCACAGATCCCTCTAACGAGGTAGCACTGACCTTGACGAGCTGCTGCTTGGCGGCCAGGATGGCGGGCTCGTCCCGTGCGAGCGCCTCCGTCTCGTCCTCGGGGACGGGCGCCGACAGAACGACGGCCGCTGAGCTCAGCGCGAGGGCCGCCACCAGCAGCCGGGTCCACGTCCTCATCCTGTCTGCAACACGCACACGACAACACCGCTCAATGCGCTGCCGAAGCTGAATGACCTAGTCCTGATTAATTTTGCTGCAATGGTTCAAATGGCTCTGAGCACTATGGGACTTAACATCTATGGTCATCAGTCCCCTAGAACTTAGAACTACTTAAACCTAACTAACCTAAGGACATCACACACCACCCAGTCATCACGAGGCAGAGAAAATCCCTGACCCCGCCGGGAATCGAACCCGGGAACCCGGGCGCGGGAAGCCAGAACGCTACCGCACGACCACGAGCTGCGGACTTTGCTGCAATGACTTCTACACTACTGGCCATTAAAATTGCTACACCAAGAAGAAATGCAGATGATAAACGGGTATTCATTGGACAAATATATTATACTAGAACTGACAAGTGATTACATTTTCACGCAATTTGGCTGTATAGATCCTGAGAAATCAGTATCCAGAACAATCCCCTCTGGCTGTAATAACGCCCTTGATACACCTGGGCATTGAGTCAAACAGAGCTTGAACGGCGCGTACAGGTACAGCTGCCCATAAAGCTTCAACACGATACCACAGTTCATCAAGATAAGTGACTGTTGTATTGTGACGACACAGTTGCTCGGCCACCATTGACCAGACGTTTTCAATTGGTGAGAGATCTAGAGAATGTGATGGCCAGGGCAGCAGTCGAACATTTTCTGTATCCAGAAAGGCCCGTACAGGACATGCAACATGCGGTCGTGCATTACCCTGTCGAAATGTAGGGTTTCGCAGGAATCGAATGAAGGGTAGAGCCACGGGTCGTAACACATCTGAAATGTAAAGTCCACTGTTCAAAGTGCCGTCAATGCGAACAAGAGGTGACCGAGACGTGTAACCAATGGCACCCCATACCATCACGCCGGGTGATACGCAAGTATGGCGATGACGAATACACGCTTCCAATGTGCGTTCACCGCGATTTCGCCAAACACGGATGCCACCATCATGATGCGGTAAACAGAACCTGGATTCATCCGAAAAAATGACGTTTTGCCATTCGTGCACCCAGGTTCGTCGTTGAGTACAACATTGCGGGCGCTCCTGTCTGTGATGCAACGTCAAAGGTAACCGCAGCCATGGTCTCCGAGCTGATTGTCCATGCTGCTGCAAACGTCGTCGAACTGTTCGTGCAGATGGTTGTTGTCTTGCAAACGTCCCCATCTGTTGACTCAGGGATCGAGACGTGGCTGCACGATCCGTTACAGCTATGCAGGTAACATGCCTGTCATCTCGACTGCTAGTGATACGAGGCCGTTGGGATCCAGCATGGCGTTCCGTAATACCCTCCTGAACCCACCGATTCCATATTCTGCTAACAGTCATTGGATCTCGACCAACGCGAGCAGCAATATCGCGATACGATAAACTGCAATCGCGATAGGCTACAATCCGACCTTTATCAAAGTCGGAAACGTGTTGGTTTTCATTTCTCCTCCTTACACGAGACATCACAAGAACGTTTCACCAGCCAAAGCCGGTCAACTGCTGTTTGTGTATGAGAAATCGGTTGGAAACTTTCCTCTTGTCAGCACGTTGTAGGTGTCGCCACCGGCGCCAACCTTGTGTAAATGCTCCGAAAAGATTATCATTTGCTTATCACAGCATCTTCCTCCTGTCGGTTAAATTTCACGTCTGTAGCACATCATCTTCGTGGTGCAGCAATTTTAATGGCCAGTAGAGTATCTAATTAAACATACACTACAGAAAAAAGCAATTAATGTAGAATATTGCAATTTCAAGAACACATTTTGTCTAGGCAACATATTTAAATGATTAATATTGCAAGATCACAGATTAAAGTAAGCGGGAGATACTCCATCGCAAATGTGAAATCCTGATACATTAATAATCGGTGTAACAGCCACAATGTTTAACACAAGTATGCAAACGTGCATGCACTGTCTTGTGCAGGTGCCGGATGTCAGTATGTGGGATGGAGCTCCATTCCCGTTGCATTTCGCCGATCAGTACAGTAACAGCTAATGCCGGTTGTGAATGACGCCGGAATTGTCGTCCGATGACGTCCCATATGTGCTCGATGTGAGACAGATCTGGTGATCGAGCAGGACAAGGCAACATGTTGACACTCTGCAGTGCATGGGCTACAACAACGGTACGTGTGCGAGCATTATCCCGTTGGAAAACACCCCCTCGAACGCTGTTCATGAATGGCAGCACAACAGGTGGATTCACCGAATTGGCGTACAAATTTACAGTGAGGCCGCATGGGATAATCAAAGCTGTCAGTTTGTAAAGTTTTCATGGCTCAAAGAGATATTTCACGAGAAACATTCGATAAGTAAAGCAACACATTTTTTTTCTGAAAGCGGGTTGCTTTTAGTCAGGATTCCAGTACATCGTATTATTCCCTACACTTTTGGCTACAAAACCCTATTTTTCAATATAATCTCTGTACAACGCGAATTTTACGAAAACGCGCCCCAGACCGTAGCTTCACGTGTAGGTCCAATGTGTCTAGCCCACAGACGCGTTGGTTGCAAGTCCTCTACTGGCCTCCTTTTAACCAACACTCGGCCGTCACTGACAACAAGGCAGAACCAGCTTTCATCAGAAAACGCAGCACACCTGCACCCAACCCTCCAACGAGCTCTCACATGACACCACTTCAATCGCAAATAATGACAGTGGAATCCACGCTACAGGGTGTCTGGCTCGGAGCTGTCCTTGAAGTAACAATTTGTAACAGTTCGTTGTGTCACTGTGGTGCCAACTGCGACTCAGATTGCTGCGGCAGATGCAGTACTTCACGCCAGAACCATGCGCCGAGCACGACAGTCTTCAGTCTCGGTAGTGTCACGTGGCCATCCGGGCCTCGATTTTCTTACGACCGTATGCTCCCGTGAACACCGCTACCAGCAATCATGAACAGTGGCAAAATTTCTCCGCAGTATCGCAGAGGACCATCCAGCTTCTCGAACCCCTATTCGGTGATATGTTGATAACAGCCTTAAAGGCATTCATAACTAACATCAACTCACCAAGATCACTCTCAAAGGCAACAAAGGTCACGGCAGTTACAGTGTGTATTTAAAACGAACCTGATTTGCATCCTCATAGTGGTGCCACTCTTACGCGTCTCGAGAGAAATCTGAATATATACAGGGTGATTCAAAAAGAATACCACAACTTTAGGAATTTAAAACTCTGCAACTACAAAAGGCAGAGCTAAGCACTATCTGTCGGCGAATTAAGGGAGCTATAAAGTTTCATTTAGTTGTACAATTGTTCGCTTGAGGCGCTGAACGTCAACTACCCGAGGCGATGGATCGGCCGCCAGGCAGCCCGTGACAGAACACTTCATCACTGGCCTCCAAGAAGCCCTGATCTTACCCCCTGCGATTTTTTCTTGTGGGAGTATGTTAAGGATATGGTGTTTCGGCCACCTCTCCCAGCCACCATTGATGATTTGAAACGAGAAATAACAGCAGCTATCCAAACTGTTACGCCTGATATGCTACAGAGAGTGTGGAACGAGTTGGAGTATCGGGTTGATATTGCTCGAGTGTCTGGAGGGGGCCATATTGAACATCTCTGAACTTGTTTTTGAGTGAAAAAAAAACTTTTTAAATACTCTTTGTAATGATGTATAACAGAAGGTTATATTATGTTTCTTTCATTAAATACACATTTTTAAAGTTGTGGTATTCTTTTTGAATCACCCTGTATTATCTTTGAGATACATAAAGACGCCTAACAGCTTTGGTTTATGTTTCATAACTCCTTCTTGGTTGCAAATTTTTTTCCGGCAGTGTATGTTCCTGACCGGGATTCGAAACCTCAAGTCAATCTTTCGCACTCCCTGTTATTACTAGCTTAACTATCTTATCACCACACACACACACACACACACACAAACACACACAAACACACACACACACAAACACACACACACAAACACACACACACACGATGCAACTTAAGCAGTTAGACGTACCTGGATAATTTAGACGATAAGAGCATCAACTGCGAAATCATAGTCCCAAATTCACGTGACAATCTAATACAGTTTGAATGTGCCAGGAAGATTTCATAAACCACACTCCGGTCCAGAGTGAAAGATTCATTCCAGTGTTAATGAAACCTTGCAGCGTCTGTAGAGTTATAGGATTTCTCTCCATTTGGTATCGGTCTCTTCACTTAATGTTGATTGTGGTATTGGTGAGTCCACTTTCTAATTTTAGTGACGTGAGTTGGTATTTGGTGCTTTTATATTTTTTACAGACAGATGTTATGGGATTTGCGATGTCTTGGGCTTTTGTCTCGTCCAAACAAGCTGTCAGTTTGTAAAGATTTCATGACTCAAAGAGATATTTCACGAGAGACATTCAATAAGTAAAGCAACACATTTTTTTCTGAAAGCGGGTTGCTTTTAGTCAGGATTCCAGTACATCGTATTATTCCCTACACTTTTGGCTACAAAACCCTACTTTTCAATATAATCTCTGTACAACGTGAAGACCTTTACACCAACTTACTGCCGGCCGAAGTGGCTGTGCGGTTAAAGACGCTGCAGTCTGGAACCGCGAGACCGCTACGGTCGCAGATTCGAATGCTGCCTCGGGCATGGATGTTTGTGATGTCCTTAGGTTAGTTAGGTTTAACTAGTTCTAAGTTCTAGGGGACTAATGACCTCAGCAGTTGAGTCCCATAGTGCTCAGAGCCAATTGAACCATTTGAATTAACTTACTAGGATGGCCTGTACGGCCGCATGGTAACATTCTACTGGTCGATGTCGGAGCCAACATCTTTCTGCATAAATGACCTCTCGATCATCATATTACTGCTTCCCACAGAATGCGGAGTACGTCCTTCATCGGGCTAAACAGATGGAAGTCGGATGGTGCGAGATACAGGTTGTGGGGGCACACACCTTTAAGTGCACCCACTGATGGACGAATGTGTCAGCAATACCAACAGTGACGTGCCAAAGAGCAGCGAGGTATTTTGATCGTAACCTGTCGATCACCTCGAATGAGAGTGTGCGCACGTTCCAATACAGCAGGAGTCACCGCTGTATACGGCTGGCTTGCATGCGGGAGATCGGACAAGCTTGTGCCACCTTACTGCGATGATGACATACGCCCTGCCCAGGGAGGCAAAATTTCCAGAATGAGTGGCTCTGTGAGCAGCCAGGTCTCCGTAGACTTTCTGCAAGCGCCCGTTAATGTCCACGGTGCTCTTGTTTTCGTCCAAAAGAAAAGACGACAGCTTTTTGCTTGAAACACACCCCGTTATGAAGGTTACGTATTGCGCTGCCACCTATAGGAACTTCTTGAAACTACAGGGGCCGAAGGGAGAATATTCCACTAGATCCCACAATAACTTCCGTATTTTTTCAACCGAAATTGGCAGAGAAAAAAAGTGTTGCATTACTTATTGAGCATTCCTCGTATTTTGTTAAATCGTATACATACCTTCTTAACGAATGTAATATTCACATTAAAATTCAAAATCTTCATCTGTTTCCACAGGGTGGTTGCTTGGAGTCAATAGACAGCTGTATAAACCATTTTGAGAAGACTAAGCTCCATCGAATGCCAAACTTCTTTTTTTAGGTTTATTCGCAGTCTGATTTCGGGAACTTATTTTTCCATAATAATTGCTGTACAATGAAAAACTTTGTTGTACCAGCAATGGAAGGTAAAAGAAATACCTATAATTCATTTCTGTTTTTCAACATCATCTTCGTCACGATATTGTTGTTGAGAAATCAAATAAAAAAAAATGAGTATATTGCCAGATGAGTTGTAGATGCAGTTTCCGGTCATTGATGCCAATCGTGTAATCGAACAAAAATTGGCCTTTCCGCCTGTTATGTAAAATTAGTTACAAATATCAATGTCTAGTGTCAATTGCTAGGTCCTACATCAAACGTTTGTCTCTTTCACGTTTTTTGGATGTTAGCATCTCTCTTTCCAACTTCACAAACTGCTATGCCCGCCCGATAGAAAGGGTGACGCAGCTGCCCATTTGTGAACTAAATGATTTAATCATGTTTAAATGTTGAAGAAATATGTCACAGATTGAATAGTGTTGATGGTGTTAAATTTGTATGTAATCTCAAGATTTCGACCATTGAGGTTACACATAAATCTACCTTGACTAGAAATCCGTTAACATCCATCTAAAAACGTAGCCGTGACAATACCGTTCTCAAATTTAAATCTTTTTTGTCACATTCCAAACGTTTAGGAAATGTTATTTTTGTCTTCACAGGCAACTTATCTACTTGTTTGTGATTTACGTTAAGTACCATTATCCACATGGGTTCATCATTTCTTTTACAAAACACACTTTGTTATGATTTACCCAAGTCACAACTCACTTTATCGTAGTAACAGCTTCGTAGCTTATTACATGCGAAATTTTCACTATTTATTGGGTGTATGGCTGAGGTCTCTGCAGGTGTATCAGTCAAGGAATAAAGAAGGCAACCGTGGGAAGAATGTCGTAATTTGCGGTCTCAGCGCAAAACTTCCGGGATGAGTTGAGCGACCTGACGTAACGAAAGCCCGGCCCTGCAGCTGCAGAGGTCATCGTCGAAAGCGATCCTCAGATTTGGGAGAGCTACTACCGGCTCCTGTGTTGCGCAACCGATTACCTGTACCTCGATCGGCAGACAACTTTTCCTAAGTGGGCAGTTCTCGCATTTTTCCGGACCCTTTCACCTCAGTATTTCTGCTGAAAAGAGCAGTTGTTGCATCGACAACTGACAGATGCCTTCTCAAGATTCCTGTGTCAACATTTCATTTCCTCACTTATTATTAGCCAGACTGGTGATGTAAAATATCAGTTGTACACACGAGCTCACATGTTGATAAGGGTCGGGATTCACATTTGGTGAAAACGGGGACCCAATCCATACCCGTCTACCGATATGTTTTCGAAGATTTCCTGAATTACGCAGCCGAATACCTAACGATTGCTTTGAAAACTGCCTTCTTTGGCCAGTGTATGTCATATACACTCCTGGAAATTGAAATAAGAACACCGTGAATTCATTGTCCCAGGAAGGGGAAACTTTATTGACACATTCCTGGGGTCAGATACATCACATGATCACACTGACAGAACCACAGGCACATAGACACAGGCAACAGAGCATGCACAATGTCGGCACTAGTACAGTGTATATCCACCTTTCGCAGCAATGCAGGCTGCTATTCTCCCATGGAGACGATCGTAGAGATGCTGGATGTAGTCCTGTGGAACGGCTTGCCATGCCATTTCCACCTGGCGCCTCAGTTGGACCAGCGTTCGTGCTGGACGTGCTGACCGCGTGAGACGACGCTTCATCCAGTCCCAAACATGCTCAATGGGGCAATTGAAATCCACAAACATCAATACAATTTTAATCGTAAAGAAGAAGGATTAAAATTGGATGAGATATGGCGGTCGACGTTGCATCAATCACGTGACAATCGATTGCCTGCAATCGAGAGAACAGACGATAGCCAGAGATAGCTGCACATCGACGCCACGTGACGTGTGGTGGCGCCCCCTACGATCTCTATATAAGCGGCGGCCCCAGCTCCTAGCAGCCAGTCGTCGACTCACCTCGGAAGATGTTCTCCGTAGTTGAGAACGAAACGTCAGGGAGAAGAAGTTCTACAGATCGACCACTGCAACTTAGCCCGGAAGAGTTTACTGATAAAGACGCCGGCCGTGAAAGCCTACATGGAAAGATCCGGAGATCTTGCTGGCCAGGGTAGTTGACTTACACCTTCTAGAGCACGTTGGGTGGCACGGGATACATGCGGACGTGCATTGTCCTGTTGGAACAGCAAGTTCCCTTGCCGGTCTAGGAATGGTAGAACGATGGGTTCGATGACGGTTTGGATGTACCGTGCACTATTCAGTGTCCCCTCGACGATCACCAGTGGTGTACGGCCAGTGTAGGAGATCGCTCCCCACACCATGATGCCGGGTGTTGGCCCTGTGTGCCTCGGTCGTATGCAGTCCTGATTGTGGCGCTCACCTGCACGGCGCCAAACACGCATACGACCATCATTGGCACCAAGGCAGAAGCGACTCTCATCGCTGAAGACGACACGTCTCCATTCGTCCCTCCATTCACGCCTGTCGCGACACCACTGGAGGCGGGCTGCACGATGTTGGGGCGTGAGCGGAAGACGGCCTAACGGTGTGCGGGACCGTAGCCCAGCTTCATGGAGACGGTTGCGAATGGTCCTCGCCGATACCCCAGGAGCAACAGTGTCCCTAATTTGCTGGGAAGTGGCGGTGCGGTCCCCTACGGCACTGCGTAGGATCCTACGGTCTTGGCGTGCATCCGTGCGTCGCTGTGGTCCGGTCCCAGGTCGACGGGCACGTGCACCTTCCGCCGACCACTGGCGACAACATCGATGTACTGTGGAGACCTCACGCCCCACGTGTTGAGCAATTCGGCGGTACGTCCACCCGGCCTCCCGCATGCCCACTATACGCCCTCGCTCAAAGTCCGTCAACTGCACATACGGTTCACGTTCACGCTACCAGTGTTAAAGACTGCGATGGAGCTCTGTATGCCACGGCAAACTGGCTGACACTGACGGCGGCGGTGCACAAATGCTGCGCAGCTAGCGCCATTCTACGGCCAACACCGCGGTTCCTGGTGTGTCCGCTGTGCCGTGCGTGTGATCATTGCTTGTACAGCCCTCTCGCAGTGTCCGGAGCAAGTATGGTGGGTCTGACACAACGGTGTCAATGTGTTCTTTTTTCCACTTCCAGGAGTGTACTTACGTAATTTTAGTGTCGCGGTTACAGCTCCTTTTACGAGAATGAGTCTCTGAGAATGGGGCTGCGACGATGAAAATAGTCGAAAAATAATGAAATGTGAATAAATAAATTAAAAACAATGAAGACTAGTGTAGATGTGAAACTTATATTTCCAAAAGATAAAGATTTTATTCAATTACGCGGCGGAGAATAAAACTCTGCTTCCAGATTAATGGAGAAGATCATGAAAAATCTGCCATAAACACAAACTTCATCAACTCAACGAGTATGAAACTTTTGTTAAAACCTATGTTAGAAGGGAAATCAAAAATTGCATGGGCATAAAATAACACACTGTCTGACAGTGAGTAAAAGGAGCCTGGTGCATGGCGGATCTAAAAATTCAATAAAGTCGTAAAAAACAATTCGTCGTTCTTGGAAGTGAATCTTTATTGAGCGACGCGCAGAAATGTCTTCGTTTCAAAGAACGCGATATTTACTGTGAGATTAGAAGTAGACTTCGCAACGCCGGTATTGCTAAAGTAGTGGCACCTAGTGCGCACACATTTTACGAGTAGTTTTCATGGGTATTTCATCTTAGTTTGATGCAACGCTGTGACAACAAATATTACTGCCTCTTTGTGTGAGAAATTGTATCCTCGAAATCTTCCAGCAACTCAAAACATTTCTATCTCCTATAGCTGATGGCATTTGCACTCACTGATCGTAATTAGTGATGCTGTGTTAGAGTAGCGTGAAACGACTCATTGTTCAAGAGCCATTTTGTGGATTACATGCTGTGACCTGAATTCTGCAGCTCTCAGTGTTTCTACGCTTATAATTGCTTAAGAAATTTTTCTGCAAAAATCATTATCTCAGTTGCATATCATTAAATGTGAAAACGGGAAATGTTCACGCAAACAGTATTGGGTATCCAAGTGCTTAGAAATTCCAATAAAATAAAATTTTAAAAAAGCGAAACCAGACCTGAGGCTACTAAAACCTGTAGATTATTCCGTACACGTTTCTGCTTTGTCTGTGGATCGAGAAGATCAGGGATGACATGAAAATTTTTTTGCCACCTTCACTTCTTTTATATGAAGAGAGTCTCTAACAGGGTGCTCCTAAGTATGCTTGTGATGTGCATATACGGTATTGCTGAGCACTGGAAACCTGCCCATGAATACCGCAGTTCCGTCCTCGAAATGGCTTATAGAAGAAATACTGTGACTTGAGCCAAACAATGCGTTCGTGTTTAATGTATAACTGTGGAGTGCATATGTTATTATTCAAGACGTTGCGAACAAAGAAAAGGTGTGGAATGAGTATAAGTGAAACTTGGTATTGAAGCCTGGTACCGATCATCTTAAGGGTATTACCGTGGTGCATCCATTAATCTTTTCGCAAATGTTTGGATACTAATGATGAAAAGGTACAAAATTCAGTTACAATGGTATAATGTCACCTCATCCATTGATCTACGGAAAAAGTAATGCAGATGGCAGTGCGTTATAACTTTAATTTATATAATTGTCACCGACTCACAGCGATCTAGTGATCTCGGAACCGATTAAAATTTTGCTTAATTTGCAGTTATTTATTGAAAGAAAAGTCTCTGAATATTAGCAGGCATCTGTTTGAAGAGTACTCAACGTAATGGATTCTTTACTGAGCGGAGTAGTGTTTCTAGATGGTTGATGTTAGCTGGTAATCCGATTTATTGGAATATAAGTCCATGCCGTGCTTGATACTAGTGTTTCCACATATGTCACACAAAACTATAATAATTCGTAGTCTTATAATGAAGAACATTTCAGCTTCTTGGAAACTTAGAGACTTCCTCGGTAATTTTCATTCTGACACAGTTTATATCCCATTCAGCGTCCACTGTTTTACTGTTTTATGAACGTCGTCCACAAAGATGGATTCAATTCGTTGTATGGTTCTTAAGCTTTGGTTGATTTAGTAACAATTCTTCCTCGATTACTTTCTCGTTCCAGTCTCGTGCAAGTGCAGAGCGTGGCTCTAATCAGAAATTTTCAGCTAGAGAGTTCGTCAGACGGTTGTTCACGCCCCGCTAAGCGCCACAATTTCTTTTTACAGCGGTTGCAGGCATTCTCTCTTTCTCTACTCGCGTGAATCATAGCGGTGGGAATCATTTCTAGCCAGTGGCATTGCTTGCAGACTCTTGCACAGCTGTATCTACTCCTAAGGTTCGCTATATTGTTTATGTGCAGAAGATATCGAAATAATGTAAGAAATAAAGCTTGGTGGACAGCGTAATTATTCCTTTGGCATTAAATAAATATCAAGCAATAATACGACCCCAATTTTAGCACGGATAGCTCTCAAAATTAATTAATGCTCATCTGTACAATCAGTGCTGAAGTTCACAGGTAACACCTCCTCCCCGTTCCCCACCCCCTATCCCCAAGCCTCTGCCCCTCACACACAAAGGCACACTTATCGTTTGCTTTTTGCACTGAAAGGGAGATTATAGCCAAGGATGTTTCAAAAATGGCTCTGAGCACTATGGGACTCAACATCTTAGGTCATAAGTCCCCTAGAACTTAGAACTACTTAAACCTAACCAACCTAAGGACATCACACACACCCATGCCCGAGGCAGGATTCGAACCTGCGACCCTAGCGGTCCCGCGGTTCCGGACTGCAGCGCCAGAACCGCTAGACCACCGCGGCCGGCCAAGGATGTTTGTCCGACAGCGACAGCTTAAGTACGATAAGCAGAATAGAAATTTTTTTTGCTTTCCCATTCCTGAAGTGTCGTAGCGCCAGAAATCCATTGTAATATGGGAACGGATTCCGCTGAAATTTGCATTTCACCTACAGGTAGAGCGAAATGGCGACCAGTTCGGCAGCTTGTGCCATAACACTCTCATCATCTAATTACGTGTGAAGCGTGGATGAACAGCGTTGCAAAACGGATCTTCACAAAGGATGTCATATTTCGGTCCAGTGATACAAGCGATCAGAGGATACACGTCGCCTTCCAACAAATATCGCGGAGAAAAAGTTGTGCAAATTTATTTCCACATCAAAAATTTAGAAGCAAAACAAGAGTTACAACTTCAGACCTTGCGCATCGGCAATGTGAATATGGCTATGCTTCCGTCCGGCTAAACAGTGACAATATTAGAGCACTGGGGAAGGCGATCGTGAGTACACATTTGCACCGCCCAAGAAAATCCCAGCACTTAACAAAAACCTATGATTTTTTTGACTAGAAGGGTCACCTATATGTCAGAAAATTTTGATAACGACATATTTTGACTAATTACGCTATACGTCAGTTCACTATCTCTGAACGCCATGCACGAAAGTTATCCAAAACAAAATGCTAAAGGCGAAACGATATGCAGTTCTGTCGTACGGAAAACGTCGTCTCCGCAATACACAGTGCCCAAACGTAGCTAATATAACAACGGACAGCTTGAGTTATTCGTCTGGAAATCACTTCCACATCCTGCGCAAGGATCAGCTGGTTTTCCGCCAAAAGAAACTCAATAAGAGCTCTTTGCTTGGAACGCAGCTCCGTTACAGACGCCGTTTTGAAGGTAACGTATAGCGCCGCCATATATTGCAACTTCTTGAAACTATAGGTGCTGAAGAAGGCAAATTTGCATTTTTTTCAACCGAAATTGGCCAATGAAAAAAAAGTGCTGCATTTCTTATTGAACGCCCCTTGTACTTACTACACTTCTAAGCATTATCGTACATGCCACATTACAGCGATTGTATTGCTCACATTAAATGTTCGAATCTCCGACTCTAAACTTCAGCTCATTTGTGCACTCTTGGGAGAAAATGTTGCATTGCTTGTCTAAGTGCCTCGGCACGTTCCCTAATGATGCGGCCAAGCAGTTCATCTCTCGTATTCAACTTTCGTTTTTGAAACTCATCCAACCCCATAAACAAAAATCTAATCATGTTAAGGTCTGGCGATCTTGGTGGCGAGCGACAAAATTCAAGTCTCTATATTTTCGCCAACATGAAGAAAATTTCCGCGTGCTGGTAGTAAGACTACGTTGCACCATTTAAACAAGGTTTTGCAGTTCCTACACAGGTGGTAATTGTACTTCCACGACCAATCCAGCAATAGTGGTAAGAGCTGTTGAGATTTTCCCTTGCAAATCTGAGAAACGCGGAGCGGCTCCGTCGTGCTGGGTACACTGCAGTCCGCGTGCACAAAGGAACGTCCTTAACGTGTTCAGCAAACAAATTTTCCAAACTAGGCAAGTAATTCTGTCCCGTGATAAGCTCTTATAAAATTACTGCATCTATCAACCCATCACCGATAATGCCACACCAAACAGAGACCGAAAAACGAACTTAGAATTTGGTTTCCACTGTAGCGTGCGGATTTTCCGGGCATCAAGGATAATTATTGGGTGTGTCGTTTATTTCATTCCATGTAAAAGTAGCTTAATCATTGAATGGTATTAACTGAAACAAATGACGATTGTCATTAACCAGTGACAAAATTCAAGTCTCTATATTTTCGCCAACATGAAGAAAATTTCCGCGTGCTGGTAGTAAGACTACGCTGCACCATTTAAACAAGGTTTTGCAGTTCCTACACAGGTTGTTGTACTACATGTTCAGTAGATAGATGAGAGTGCTAGAATATCTATTCCATGCAGTGTGCTGAAAACACCGGTAAACACCCTACAATCATAGATGCGAGGTGCCGGAAAGCGCCCATGGTACTCATTAAAAGTATCAGAAGTACTACCATCACAGAAGCCGTAAATGTACATCATACATGCATATCCTTCATTAGTCTAGGAATTTTGACCAGCGTGTGTACAAACGCAGTTTACCGATGTTTCTCTTCAACACTCTCTCAAGCCCTCATACTGCTTCACTCACTACACAACACAGACAAGTGTGCGTTCAGTGGGCTGGTTTAATGGGAGAAAGGCATCACGGCCAAAGAAGTTGAATTGAGCGAGATAAGCTGGTCCAGAACAAGGAGGTTAGGTGGGTAAGACACACACGTGCGCGCCATTGGCACAAAAACAAATGTACATTAAGTGTGTTCTATCACGGAAACCATTGGGAATAGGTCAAAAGTCCATACGAAGTTTTTGCTTCAAATACGCGGTCCTGTCATGTTCTTGAATGTTGACCATTCCTCCTGGAATATCTTGTATAATTCTACACCATACTCATTAATGCTGGCCGGAGTGGCCGAGCGGTTCTAAGCGCTACAGTCTGGAACTGCGCGATGGCTACGGTCGCAGGTTCGAATCCTGTCTCGGGCTTGGATGTGTGTGATATCCTTAGGTTAGTTAGGTTTAAGTAGTTCTAAGTTCTAGGGGACTGATGACCTCAACCGTTAAGTCCCATAGTGCTCAGAGCCATTTGAACCATTCTGAACTCATTAAAAACGGATGTATTGCCTTTTTCAATACATCTTCACCTCAGTGGATACAAAAACAATGCAAGCACTGTTTCTTCCTGCATAATTAGTTGACCTATCGTACTCTAAGGTGGTCCGTCATTCGTGTTAGCGCTGAGAAAACTCATCATATTGAACTAAAGGAAAACAGATAAATTAGTTACAAACTACCGCGTGTACACAAGTTATTCAACACGTAATCGTCACTGCAGATATTTGGATTTAGGTTATGACATGTTCTATATGCCTGCCATTACCGGCGATGATGTAGCGCAAACGAATAGCGAAATTCTGCATGATCCGCTCAAGTGTCGGAACATCGATGATGTAGATGACCTCCTGAATGACTGTTTCCAGATAAGCATTGGTTTTGGGGTTATTTCCTTTCAAAAATGGTTCAGATGGCTCTGAGCACTATGGGACTTAACATCTGAGGTCGTAAGTCTCATCAGCCCCTAGACTAAGAGCTACTTAAACCTAACTAACCTAAGGACATAACATACATCCATGCCCGAGGCAGGATTCGAACTTGCGACCGTAGCAGCAGCGCGGTTCCAGACTGAAGCGCCTAGAACCTCTCGGTCGCAGCGGCCGGCCGATTATTGCCTTTAATATAGCCCCACAGAAAGATGTCGCGTGTGTTCAAATCCGGAGAGTATGGTGGACGGTAGAAGCCCTTGCGAGTGGCCTCTGGGTCCCAGAGCCACAGTGCGGTCCCCAGAGTGCTCGTCCAGGACCACGTCTTGTCGAAATCAGAGTCACTTTCGATAATGGAGATGAAGTCATCTTCCAAAACCTTCACTTACCGTTCGGTAGTCACAGTGCCATCTAGGAGTATCGCACCGATTATTCCGTGATTGGACATTGCACACCACGCAGTGACTCGTTGAAGGTGAAGAGACTTCTCGATCGCGAAATGCGCATTCTCAGTCCCCCAGTTGCGAACCCATCCAAATAAAAGTGGACTTCGTCGCTAAACCAAACTGTACAGCGGACTGCTTCTGGTAAGCCTTTCGGGGTGTGAGATCGTGGTCTAAGAAACTCTTCTGTTCCTGTCGTTTCGTCCAGGACTGCGCTGGACATCCTCAGAGGCGCTGTCCAGCGCAGTTCTGGACAAAACGTCAGGAACAGAAGCCTCTCTTTGACCACGACCTCGGATCCCGAAAGGTTTATCAGCAGCTATGTCATCCGGTCGTGAAAGACTTCATTCTACGTACAATGCATACTAACTTTCACGATGCCCTCCGGCCAACCGCGCAGTTTGAATGTCATAACGCAAACCGTTCCGAAGTTATGACGATTTTATTTCATAAAATGCATTAATTGTCACCCTGTACTTGTGGCTACGGCCGTTATTGGCTTTGTCACCATATGACTATCATGTAGAGAGAAATGTACGAGAACAAAGATACGAAAAATCTTACGTCTTCTCATTGGCAATAGGATGTTCATTCGTAAAGTTACCCGTTGGTATTCCCGCCACTACACCCTGCACTCTTACAACTTACACACATGTGTTTGTATTCTTCTAAGAAGCCATTTTTTTGATAGTTTGATTGCAATTCAGCACGACTGGATTTTCGTTCACAGGCTCGTTGTACCATTGTTGGGATATACAGACGCATCGCTTTACAATCACGTCTCTTTACAATCACGTCTCGAGTATCTATGTTGAAAGTCCGGGGCAGCCAATACAATTATTGTTCTCCTGTTTTAAGACCTACTATGCAACCTAGCTGGCTTAATTAGAGATTTATGCATATTTTCTAGCTCCGACATGACTTATATGTCACAAGGCTATTATAATGATTGTAGTGACGTTCCTTGGCATGTGAGAGGCATGTGAGAAACATTGCGAGAAATATCTAGCTAACAAACAAAAGCACTCAGTATTCTGGCCTTCCACCGATAATCTAAACCGACACCCATTTGAAATCTGACTGGATCCAAACAAAAGTTCCGTATAAAAAGGTAACAAGACTTTATGTGTTTAAACTGTTGAGTAAGATTTCGCTGATTTTCTATGAACACGTTTGTTGTGCTGCTACGAGTACAACTTCGATCGCCCGTAGAGTCGTCTGCACATATGACTCATTCTCAATGCTCAGAGCGCCTCACCGACCACAACCTTCGCAATACTGGCAGTGCCGCATACTTCAGCCGAAACGAGCTGCATGCTAAGTGTGAGTGAAAGCCTTAGCGAAGGATAACTTTGGATTCACGCACCTCCAGTACTTCTGACAGTAGGTAACCTGCAAGTCTCTCTGGAGAATAGCACTTTCACCGTTAAATTTATCTCTCATTCGCTTCTTTCATATGTAGGTGAATGCTCCTTTCTAAGATGACTCTCCTACCTGTGTCTCAACCTCTGAAATTCATTTCTTAAACAATAATATTCTTGCTGAGATACAGTTTGGCTGCCAGCTTGCATTATCTTAATAATATTACGTTGGTGCATAAGTTCCCAATGTTGTTGTTTTTTATGTTGCTGTGGATTTATTTATCGATTGAAATTTTTTATTTGGCACTATTTGACTTATATATATATAAAATTTCAGATAATGAGTAGGGCAGTGGACGCCAGTAAATGGAGTGCCAAGTGAAGAAATCGGAAAAATCTCCGAATATTCTTCTTTTTGACTTCAGCAGAGGGTTGACAGCAGCATAAGAAACTAGAAACATTTGAGCTGTGTTTGGCAAAAATGCTACAGGAGAGAGAATGCCAAGAAAATAGTTTTCGCGTTTTAAGGAGAATAGTTTTGACATTAGTGACTTTCCACGTTCAGAAAGACGTTCAGGGTTTCATGAAGATCGCTTATACGCATTAATCCACGATTATTCATGACGGTATAGTAGATAACTTGCAGATGTGATGAACTGTGATCATTCCACCGTCGTGCGACACTGTCATGCAATTGGGAAGGTTCGAAAACCGGGTGTATGGGCACCGCATGTTCTAAACCAAAATCACAAAATTCAGAGGGTGGCGATACGTACATCTCTTCTTGCTTCTCATCAATTTGCTCGTCAACAACACCGACCATTCCTATCCAGTATCGTTACTGGTGAAGCGAAATGGTGGGAGTGGTTGAGCCTAAACAAAGCAGGAATTCGCCGCATAAAGAACTGCGCGTACCCACAAAAGATAATGTTATGTGTTTGGTGGAACAGGGCACGTGGTGTACAACGTATGGCTTTCCTGAGATGTAACTATCATTTCTGACATTAGTTATCAACAGCTGAGCTTTTTTGCAGACACAGTCCGTGAAAAACGACTAGAAAGACTGCGTGAAGTGATGCTACTTCACGATAACTCTCGCCAACGCTCTGCTAGACTGACAGAAAACACTATACAGGATTGGGTTGGGGAGTCATTCAGCACCCCTTATTCACCTGTCATTACATATCCAAATCTTCACCTTTTCCACCCTCTGTGGAACAACTTCAGGAAATTTCAGGGCCGGCCGGTGTGGCCGTGCGGTTCTAGGCGCTTCAGTCTGGAACCGTGCGACCGCTATGTTCGCAGCTTCGAATCCTTCCTCGGGCATCGATGTGTGTGATGTCCTTAGGTTAGTTAGGTTTCAGTAGTTATAGGTTCTAGGGGACTGATGACAGCAGATGTTAAGTCTCATAGTGCTCAGAGCCATTTGAACCATTTTTTGAAGCTTCAGGGAACCGGATTAAAATGCGCTCCGAACATAGCTCGACATCTTCGCCTCAAAATCACGTGATATCTACAGTCTCTGAATAGAAAAGTTATCCCCCGTGTGGGCAGACTGTTGTTGATTGAGAAGGAGAACATACATTGTTGATGACTAAAGTCTCTGTTATGTCTGTTATGTTTATGAAAATAATGGAAAAATGCTATGAACTTATGCATCAACCTAATATATCCGTGCTTTGCAGCTGAAACTGTGATGAAGAATAGAATGGGAAATCGTAGCTTCCCGTGGTCGAATTTCCATTAAACGGTTTTGAGCTGTAGGTGGCGTCATACTACTAAACATTGAATCAACACTTCTGCCATCATTGTGAGCGGTCTTCACTACGGTACGGATGCTACTACCGGGAATAACATTATGAAAAATGGGCTGATCGTCAGATAAGCATGTTACATACGCCATTTAGGCATTTTATGACAGATATCAGTTGTGAAGCATAATTAACTGTAACTAATATCTTTAAATTAGAAGCAGTGATTTAGTTATTTGGTATAATGTCACGGGAACTAAAACGAGAGAAATCAAAATGTGTCATTTGTACACAGCAAACTTCTCACGAACATGAAGAAGACAGCGAAGTTTAACAAACCAACGAATAGATGGCTGACCATCACTATAATCCTATATCAGCATTTTGTTGGAAGAAATTTTAACTTTAAACAGGAATGTGTGACCGTAATCTGAACGTCATCACCACTATCCCGAATGCAGGCGCCAAATTAGGATTCAAGATTTCGTAGATCAGTGTGTCATAGTAGTTCAACAACTCTATCACCGAAGAACGTACTGCGTACTATTAATGACATCTGTTGTGTCCCAGAGTCTACTGCTGCGAGTGATGATCATCAAGGGAATCGACTGTTTTCCCTGTTTTCTTTGTTTGCGTCAGTGTCATGCTACCAGTAAATGTCGTTAGGCGACAGTAGTAGCTAACGCTGGCAGGAAATCCACGACAAACACAGTGTCAATGTGTAGTGAAACTCCTCCTCCTTAATTTTTTGTGTTAAGTTCTAACTTTGCAGCAATGTTAGCCACTTAGGGTTCTGAACTCCTAAACATGCCCTTGTCACAACTTCACCTTTCATAATTATTGTTTCTTTCCGTGTTCTGAATCGCCAGCATATTGCAAAGATGTTTCGCATCCAGTGATCGGTTATCGAAGGTATCACATTCTTTGACTTGTTGAAAAGGCATGTCTGAGAAGAGGTGCTTTGGGAGCGGAAGTGAGAGCCAATAGTAATCCGTCGGGACCTGGTGGCCTCGGCGTGAGCCCTGTCTACAGCACACAAAACAGTCTAGTCTGTTGCCGCCTTTGTTTGCATCTAGTACTCCGCGAATGGCTCTGGCTTTTTCTAGCACGCTTTTGCTATGAATGTCTAATGCAGAACCTTGCTTTGAAGTTGATTTCTGCTGGTCATTCTCATGCAACCAGCTACAATATTATGGTGAGTAAATGTCATGCATTTTGTCAGCATGGCGTAAAATTCACTTGCAACATTTTCAGGTCTTTACTGCCGGCCGGTGTGGCAAGAGCGGCTCTAGGCGCTTCAGTCTGGAACCTCGCGACCGCTACGGTCGCAGGTTCGAATCCTGCCTCGGGCATGGCTGTGTGTGATGTCCTTAGGTTAGTTAGGTTTAAGTAGTTCTAAGTTCTAGGGGACTGACGGCCTCAGCAGTTGAGTCCCATAGTGCTCAGAGCCATTGAATTTGCGCGCTCTGCGGCCTGATTGGCTAACTTCAATGCTAATCAACTCATAAACGCCGGAACGTATCATTTTTTTTTCTTAACAATTTTTTGTCATGACAGCGTTCCCTGTAACACCCTTACAAGCTTTTTAGACTGTTTGTGACCACCCTGTACATGGAAGAGAATGCCTGCTCAGAGTAACGGAAGCGGACCTGCAGACACGAGTGAGGCGAGAGGAGTGCAAAGACGGTGCGGCGCTCAAACGGCCCGTGAAACGCTGGATGCTGCGCGCAGAGAAAGCCGCGCTGCTGGCCGGCAGGAAGAAAGTAAACAGCGGCCGAGCGGCGGAGCCGCGGCCCGGCGTAGCCTCCTTTTACTTTCAGCTGGCGAGCCGCCGCGCAGCCTGTGCGTCCGTCCGCTCTCCCCGCACTAGCGCCCTCTTCCCATTCGCCTCCCTCAGGCGTACATCTGGCCCATATCCTCAAGTCGCGCTTCCCTCACTGGTCAGCCAGAATACCTTGTTGCGTGCAAATGAAAGAAACACTGATTCAGATACCTCGCTTCACGATTAGTGAAATTGCTACGGAATTGAAAGAGTTGTCCTGCACTATATTACATCGAGCTGATACCGAGGAACTAAATTAAGCCGGACGCTGTGGCCGAGCGGTTCTAGGCGCTTCAGTCCGGGACCGCGCTGCTGCTGCGGTCGCAGGTTCGAATACTGCCTCGGGCATGGATGTGTGTGATGTCCATAGGTTAGTTATGTTTAAGTAGTTCTAAGTCTAGGGGACTGATGACGTCACATGTTCAGTCCCACAGTGCTCAGAGCCATTTGAACCATTTATTTTGAACTAAATTAACTTGTGTGCGACGGGGGTATTAAAACTTTTGCCAGACGCTCTCAAAACACCGACAATGACATCTGTACAAGCTACTTTAAGACCGATGATGCAAGGGCAGAAATGAATTTTCTCACATAGGTACTGGTGACAAAACAGGGACTTTCTGCAGTTACTTTTAGTTCAGTTCCTGCACTGGCGACTTGTAATTTCACCAGAACCGAAGAACTTCAAATAAGTATAAATTTCTCGGGAAGTAATGGTAAGTTTGTCTCTGGGCCAAGAGATTTACTCGCTACTGATTTTGCAGTGCGGGAAAGAGAAATATATACTGCAAAACATTTTCAGGATGTGGTTCTCCACAACTCTTGTATACGAGTTTGAAAAATGTCATATTACTGCCTTTTGCTGCTGGGCAAACGCTTTTTTTATACAGCCAGTTTCTCGTCTGACCATCATTACGTTCAGGATCAGGTGAATACTTTCATGAACCTGATCATGGTCAGACGACTGCGACTGGTTGTATAAATAAAATGTTTTACCAGCACCTCAAGGCAGTAATATGGCATTTTTCAAATATTCTCAAACACTTTGGAACTTATGGCTGCCATTCATATTCGTCGACATGGCAATTACAGAAAATTGTATCGATTGTCTCCATTAAATGGAAAATCTCTCTTCTCCTACTTTAAGTGAGTACTTTGCTTCCCAAGATTATTGAAATGAAGACTGAATGAGTGTTAAAAGAGGAACGGAAGATTAGAGCTTAACGTCCCTTAGAGAGCATGGTCACTAGAAAAGTACAACAAGTTCGGATTACGAAAGAGCGGGAAGGAAAATCGGGCTTGCGGAATCTGACCCCTCCTCCTCCTCCCGAATGTGAGGCCAGTGTGGTAACCACTGCTTCATCTCGCTTGGTTATTTAAGCTTTAGACTGGTTGGAATTCTAGGTGACGTAATTCTCTCCAGAAGTTTTAACACTGTAGTTTTTTATCACAAAAAGCGGTTGATGAACCGGGGAGGTGATGTAGTACAGTGAGCAGAAATTGTATGTAGATAACTGAATAACTTTTGAATACTGCATCTGTTAATATCAATAGTGGTGTATTCCCCAGCCGTTTCACACAAATGGGCAGTCTACTGGAGCACCATACTCACGCTTACCCTCATTGGCCATAAAGTAGTTCATCCTTCCCTGGGATTCCATCCAGCTTCCTTCCAATCGAGCTTCGTGTGTGTGTGTGTGTGTGTGTGTGTGTGTGTGTGTGTGTGTGTGTGTCACTAATTAAGCTGTTGTGGCCACATTGTCGACTCAGGCTCATAGTACAAAACCGAAATCTCAGCATGTTGCTCGAGTATCATGTCGTTTTTGGAAACCCAGAATCTACTATGTAGGAATCAACATGGATTCCGGAAACAGCGATCGTGTGAGACCCAACTCGCTTTATTTGTTCATGAGTCCCAGAAAATATTACATACAGGCTCCCAGGTAGATGCTATTTTTCTTGACTTCCGGAAGGCGTTCGATACAGTTCCGCACTGTCGCCTGATAAACAAAGTAAGAGCCTACGGAATATCAGACCAGCTGTGCGGCTGGATTGAAGAGTTTTTAGCAAACAGAACACAACATGTTGTTATCAGTGGAGAGACGTCTACAGACGTTAAAGTAACCTCTGGCGTGCCACAGGGGAGTGTTATGGGACCATTGCTTTTCACAATATATATAAATGACCTAGTAGATAGTGTCGGAAGTTCCATGCGGCTTTTCGCGGATGATGCTGTAGTATACAGAGAAGTTGCAGCATTAGAAAATTGTAGCGAAATGCAGGAAGATCTGCAGCGGATAGGCACTTGGTGCAGGGAGTGGCAACTGACCCTTAACATAGACAAATGTAATGTATTACGAATACATAGAAAGAAGGATCCTTTATTGTATGATTATATGATAGCGGAACAAACACTGGTAGCAGTTACTTCTGTAAAATATCTGGGAGTATGCGTGCGGAACGATTTGAAGTGGAATGATCATATAAAATTAATTGTTGGTAAGGCGGGTACCAGGTTGAGATTCATTGGGAGAGTGCTTAGAAAATGTAGTCCATGAACAAAGGAGGTGGCTTACAAAACACTCGTTCGACCTATACTTGAGTATTGCTCATCAGTGTGGGATCCGTACCAGATCGGTCTGACGGAGGAGATAGAGAAGATCCAAAGAAGAGCGGCGCGTTTCGTCACAGGGTTATTTGGTAACCGTGATAGCGTTACGGAGATGTTTAATAAACTCAAGTGGCAGACTCTGCAAGAGAGGCGCTCTGCATCGCGGTGTAGCTTGCTCGCCAGGTTTCGAGAGGGTGCGTTTCTGGATAAGGTATCGAATATATTGCTTCCCCCTACTTATACCTCCCGAGGAGATCACGAATGTAAAATTATTAGAGAGATTAGAGCGCGCACGGAGGCTTTCAGACAGTCCTTCTTCCCGCGAACCATACGCGACTGGAACAGGAAAGGGAGGTAATGACAGTGGCACGTAAAATGCCCTCCGCCACACACCGTTGGGTGGCTTGCGGAGTATAAATGTAGATGTAGATGTAGACATCTCCGAAAGGGATAAAACAATGCTTCTATTTTTACAATTGTATGAATCTGAGAAGTATTTGGCAAATTCATACAGGAACTGAAGACACTGGCGTACGCAGAGCGTTATTTCTGGTTCAAATTTCATTACGAAATATCGGCACTTCGTTCCGAGATACATAATACCGCGGAAAACTGCCACTACCAGTGACGGTTACGGCGTTAAGCGGCCGTGAAGACTGCACTGGTGAAAAGCGGAAAGCGGTCTCATCGTTCCCTTAACGACAGAAAGCACGCGGAACGCGAAAGTAGAAGTGAGTAGGAACAGACGCCTGTGTCAGAGGCGCCAGTAATTTCTCCAGAGTCCCTTGAGCAACATGACGGACGCGGTGCTAACGACGGTAATGGGCGGCTTCAGTTTTGAGACGGCGACCCACTTGCCCCCAACCGCAAAGCAGCCCGCTCCGGGCCCACCAGAAACGTTGCTCTACTGGATGTGCTGCTGACCGCTATGTGGGTCACGGCACGCGGAAAATCGCTCCGCTTCTTGTTCAGCAGCGACAAACTCCAGCGGGAGGCTTCACAAGAAATGCGTGGTGTACCGCAGAAAGCCACGCGCCTGGAATCCCGGACGCGGACGTAGCGTGACTAGTAAAGAAGCAAACTGCTTCCCACAGGCATCTCGACTTATAGCTAAACAACAAAATTAGAGAAATTCAGGTTTTCGCTGAGATGCAGCGATCTACTGATGGAAAAAAAAGGATGGAAACTAACTGTACATGATATGCCCTACACCAAACAGCTTAAAACATTCGACGTATTGAAACAGAAAAGTAAATTAAACACAAATATATTTCTAAATTCGTGATGACGTAATACAGTAATGTTCTCTGGTTGTCACATCATACATAAGGGCCATTCTCATGCCTAGAGTCAGAAAATAAATCACGATTTAGTAAAAAAAAAATGGTTCAAATGGCTCTGAGCACTATGGGACTTAACATCTGTGGTCATCAGTCCCCTAGAACTTAGAACTACTTAAACCTAACTAACCTAAGGACATCACACACATCCATGCCCGAGGCAGGATTCGAACCTGCGACCGTAGCAGTCGCGCGGTTCCGGACTGAGCGCCTAGAACCGCGAGACCACCGCGGCCGGCACACGATTTAGTAAGCTGCAATTATCTTTCAGTGTTCTACTATCTGCTGACACGAGAGATGAACTACGGAAAAAAGTGAAGTTTCCTGTTATTGGTTACCGTCTGACTCGCGCCCACTTCCCTTCCTCACTTTTACTGAACTTGTATCATCAGAAAAGACCCACATTCCAACTGACACTTCTAACCTGGGTCTAATCAGTACAAATACTACTAGTCAGTAATTACCTTGTTGACGATCGATTTCAGATTGACGGAGTGCGACCTTTGAAATATCAGTAGACAAACGTCTAAACGTAATAACTTCTGTTAATAATACTTTTGTAAAGCGTTGCGTTCCAAATCAATCACTTTCACTCACATCGAATTCTTTAAACTTTGAGAATGAAACATGAACTACAAAGAGCCGAAATATTCTGCACATACTAGTGATAACCAATTTAAATTAGGTGAAAAGTCTGAAAACATTCATTAGTAAGTAAAGCACCAGAAATAGCTTTGTTATACGTAATAGATATTCGAGTTTTTAGCAAACAAATTTCGTTGGCGATAGATATGTGAAGCTTGCCTGTCACGGAACTTGGTGTGTGCCAATAACTACATCGTTGTAGACATCAGCTATAGATTTTGTGTTAGTGAACATAAGATTGCAACAAAAAGAAGAGCGTGTGGTATATTACATGTAGGGTCATTGAAGAAACTTTGCTTCCTCAAAAACTTGTCGACGTTTGGAAATAATGAATATCAGTGTCTAGGAACTAGGTTTCTTGAGACACGTGCAGTGGTCATGTTACCAGTTCTCTAGCAAAAGTAGTTTCGATGTTGTTGACGATAATCGTGACAAATGTTTCGTATAGGTAAAACAGCACTTGCGCACTTATAGTATCAGAGCAGTCACGGTAGAATCTTCCACGTACGTAATTTCATATGCTGTTGTTGACACTGGGAGATAATACGTAACACTGTCAAATAGTTGGGTATTCCGAAACACGTAAAATTTACTGTTTGTAGCAAAAATAGTTTACACTGTTATTGTCAATACTGGTGAGGAATGTTTCGTTAAGATACAGCAGCACTCATGCACCAGAGTAGAGTACTGCACCCTACTCGAGGCGGCTGCCGGCGCGCGAGAAAGCTGCCGGTGTACGTACCTGTCTGTGGCGCGAGGTGCGGTGCAGACGGAGGCCAGCGGGCGAGTGGAGGCGGCGCCGTCACATAGCTCGCTATAACGCGGCGAAGGGGGGAGGGGCGGGGGGAGGTGTCTCCACCGCGCACTCCGCGAGCCACAACCCCGGCGTCCGGGAAACCCTCCCCGGTAATCAGCGGGTCCGCCCAGACACAACACGGCAAGTAATGCTACCGGTAACTAGGTCACAAAAATGACGTCGCAAAACTGGAGGTACTCCACAGTCACAAGGGAAACTCTGCCACGTACGTTAGCTTTTGTCAGTACCTTACGTCACTTACTTGTTCTCTGTCTCTCTCCCTCTCTGTCTCTCTCTCTCCCTCCCTCCCTCTCTGTAAGTCCACTGTGTGGTCGATATAAACACGCTCATTTTTCAGCTGTATACAGTCTGACCTTCTGCTGTTGTTGGTAGATGCTGTAGTGTGAAGTGACTGGCACATTTACATCTACACATTTCTTCATGGCATCTTCTTCCGCACTAGCAGAACTCGATTTTAGAGACCCGTGATTCAGCTGTGAGAAAAAAAATGTTGCAGTAACACCGAATTGGTTTAAACGTGGTGCAATTATACACTAACTCCACAACCACCGGAGCTCGTCGAGGCTACCGTACACAGCTAGAGGAACCACCAGCGCAAATCAGTGGAAATCAATAAAAAGGCATCTGTATTTTTAGGAAAATTAACATTATCAGCTGGAACTATCGTGCGCAGTGTATAAGCAATAGTATGAGATACTGTATACTGACGAATGCAGTCAAATGGTATCGTATTTGATGTCTATAGAACAGTATATAACAAGACATCAACGATTCAGGTGGTGCAGGGTGGAACTCAGTATAAAAGCAGTCTGCTCTTTCTGGTGGTTGTGAGTCCATATATGCCTCTGCCGCCGGTGGGATACAGACACCGCTGGTGACAGTACGTGTTGTGTACATAAACCACGAGTCTGGCAATGCCAAATGTGAAACCGTTATCATGAGATGAAAAAGCAAAACTTGGTGAGTATATGGAAATGGGACTCTCTAATCGTGAAATCGCTAAGTAGTCCAGCTGTTCAAGTACACTGATTGATAATTTCGTTAGATTGGGTACATGGTACGGAGAGAACGTAAAATATGGACAGAACGTAAAATATGGACTAAGTAGAAAATTATTTGAGGCATCGAAACGGTTCCTTTTACTCAAAGCAGGGGTCACAAACCGTTATTCTTCTCAACTTTTATTTGATTTGCAGTTGTCAGTAACTGCTAGACGTGCACGACAAATTTTGTCAAATGACAGACATACTGCATTCAAGAAGCGATTGCAGAAATCTGCTCTAGCACCCAAACATAAACAGACTAGAATTCGATTTTGGTGAAAAACATGTCATTGACTTCAGAAAGGGGATAAAATGATCTTCAGTAATCAGAAGAAGTTTAATTTAGATGGGCTGGGTGGATTTCATTACTATTGGAGTGATCTGAGAGTCAAACTGCTTATAAGAAAGAGCAGAAATTTTGGTGATGGAAGAGTTATGCTTTTGGCAACTTTCTGTGCTACAAGCACGTCACGCATTGCTACCTGAACGCTACAGTCGTCTCTAAAATGTACACTGAGATGATAGAGACAAAACTAATCGAAATACATGAGGATCTAATGTTTCAGCCAGATAAAGCACCTGTGGAAGTTTCTGCGACAACAAAACAGTGGCTTTAGGATAAACATATCGATGTTTGGCCCTGATCTGCACTTAGTGAGGTTATGGACCCCCTGAGAAACCTTTGGGGAATACTTCCATAGCGTGTTTATAGCAGTGGAAGGCAAGTGGAGGCCGTATGCGAGGTGAAAAGAGCGATATGAGAAGAATGGGTGATAATTTCACTACAAGAACTACAGACCCTGACAAAATCAGTGCCGCAGAGTTTTTGAGTTTAATTAGGGAGAATGGAGGTAGGATAAAATACTAACAATGCAATAACACAACAGGGTAGTGAGTGAGTTTATACCAATTTCCACCCAGGAAATGCCAACGCATCGTTTTGTTACTCGTGTTATGAAAGGAACTTTGTAATTCCGTCACGCATGTTTATGTCTTCTATGCATCTTTAGCCTAGCGTTAGCTACCGATCCGTCTTTTTCAGTCTTGTTAGGGTGATGTCAGGTTGATGTCACTATTTGCACCTGTAACAGAAAAAGGAGGAAATGACAGTTCTCCTTCCACACACCGCAAGTTGGCTTGCTGTGTACCCACACAGATGTAGAAGTAAATTGTTATCATACTGGGGACTAATGACCTCAGCAGTTGAGTCCCATAGTGCTCAGAGCCATTTGAACCATTTGTTATCATACTACTGTTGCACGCCCTGTAACTAACCTATGGCTTTGCATATTGTTAGAGTCATCTATGATCAGTAGACATCTATACCATTGAGGGTACTCCATCTAAAGATTTTAGAAAAGTCAGCTTAGAGAACCAACTCCATCGAACATCGACGAACAACCTTTTTCCAGATTATGGAGGGTGATTGCAACATTATATAAGTATTGGGACAAAGCTGTTACCACCCCACTCTCCATTGTTGCCAGATGTATCCTAGATGGCGGCGATAACATCATCCAAAATGGCGCCATGTAGACTTGGCAACAGCACATGACATCATCCAAGATGGCGGTGATGACGTCATCCAATATGGCAGATTTTGGCAGGAAGATAGGTCCATTGGGCTACCTCCACTAACCTAAGTCATCTGACCGCCACCTCTTTCTAGGGCTTGGTGAGAAATTCAAATCCATCAGGATAATGCATCACACCATGATTACCTTTACTAACCTAAGAAGATAGTGGGAAGATAGGTCACTTAGAATACCTCCACTAACCTAAGTCATCCGACTGCCACCTCGTCCTAGGGATTGGAGAGAAGTTCAAATTCCACCAGGATAATGCAATTAACGATGGTTATCTCTACTAACAGAAGACAATTGTGGGAAAATATATCAGTTGTGCTACCTCCACTAACCTAAGTCAACCAACCGCCACCACCTCCTGTGAACTGGCATGAAGTTTGAATTTACTCCACTAACCTAAGTCACCCAACCGCCACCTCATTCTACGAAATGGCGTGGGGGAGGACTGGACCTGTGCTGGAAATAATTCTTTATTATTTTGCATGCACCAGTATTTACTTAAACAATTGGATGCAGCACCACCATCCAGTGTGTTCACGTTGAGGTCTGGACTCCAGCTCACCTAGCACACAGTACCACTGCCAGAGGGCGCTCTCAGCCATGATGTAATCCAAGATGGCGGTCATGACATCAGCTGATGATGCAAGTACCATTGTTCAAGATTGTGGGAAATAGTTTATTCACCACAAGGTCTGGACCTAGTACACAGTACCACCACCAGAGCACCTATTGTCCATTCTGTGATGTAATCCAAGATGGTGGGATGAAATGGCAGGAAACAGTGTGATTGCCATGGGGTCTGGAGTCCAGCTAACCTAGTATACAGTGCTGCCACCAGAGGGTGCTGTCGTCCATTCTGTGACATAACCCAAAATGGTGGTCTGGGGTGGGGGAAAATGGCCACAAAATGATGCTGCCTGTGTTGGACATAAGTCTTTATTTTTCAGGCAGTGTCTCCACCATGAGATCTAGACTCCAATTGACCTAGTACACAGTACAGCCACCAGAGGATGCTGTCATCCCTCCTGTGATGTAATCTAAGATGGTGGTCTGAAGGTTAAAATGGCGCGAAAATGACTCAGCCTGCGCTGGGTTGCTGGACAGTGTAAAGAAGGAGTGTACTTTATTTATTTTAGAACAATTTATTTATGGATGGATCTTGAGAGATAGTATATTTATCACACTGATACAAAACACACGCTTTGACATGCTTGGGGGCACACCAAACAGCTCACAGACCTGTAAACTACTCCTAAATAATACTCGGCAGACTCCTAAATTACCGAAATAATTTTAGTACAGACATGCAAACTACTTCTAAATAATGCAATACAGTGATGTGAAGACACGAAATCAACTCTTAAACTGTCCAAATAACACATAGTGCAGCCCACAGACCCCCTTGCAAAATAATGCAACAGACATGCAGACAACATACACAGACACTGCCCACCACCCCTGTCTATTGGACCGTACAGGGGGCTATCGCACACACTCCCAGAAGTTGGGATGCACTGTCACCCCCCGCAAAGTGACACATAGATGCCTGTTCAGGTCCTGCACACATGAGGCGGCGATATCTCTTTCATACTTGCTACCTGAGAAATTACTCTCGAAATAGATATTCACCTAGGCACCGTTGCTGATGCGACTGGATGGGAGCGAAGACCTATTTGCAGAGTGCGCCGATGCTGCCATGAGCCATTGCCAGAGGCAAGCCAGGGCAAGCCATCCTCTCATGCTGCTGCTACCTGCAGCAAGCAATGATGCTCGCAATGATACTCGCAAATTAGAGAAGGGGCGGTTTAGCTGTGATACTGAAATTAGTGAAACATGCTGGTACATCATTGGTTGGTGTTGAAATTACTGTAAAATTGGTAAAATTGTTCATGCTATCAACTATGATGCTTATTACTACAGTGAATCGGCGGTGCCTTTTCCATACTATCCATCCACTGACAAGCTGTTGGTTACCACATTGACTGACAACGCTTGTTTGAGTTGGGGAAAGAGTTCTGTGGATGAGTGACACCTTCTGGGAGTTGTTAACACCGAAACAGTGATCATGTACATGAGTGCAATATGAGTAATCAGTCGACACAGAACGCAGAGCCATCAGCTATCCTGTCACTGTGACAGATGATTTTAAATGTAGATGAAGCCCAGATGACCTATCTTCCCTCCAAAATTCAAACTTCCCACCAGGGTGTTTGGCAGGGGGTGTGGCACTTTCCCATCATCTTCGGTAACGGTACTCGTGTCATCAGCTGAGATCAATCGCATCACAGTGCAACGTCTTGGATAACTGTACTTTGGGATGGTGTCATTGTCGTCTGCGGGAGGCCTTGGATCAGAGTGTATTAATGTCAGTTTAGAACGAGACATAGACCTCAAAGTCGTGGCATAAAAATAAAATGTTTCGCAGTCTACAAATCCTGTTAGAAAACAATGTTTCAAACAACGAGACAGGGCCCTAGGAGGGGGAGGGGGCAGGGAGTCGTCTCTTGCGACTTGCAGTATAGTTCACGGGATACGATCATCCTTCTAGAGGTGATGGAACTTTTAACCGGTCTGTGCAGTTGATCAATACCTGTATATTTAATAGGATCGTCACATGTGCTCGATGCATGTACACATGCGGTATTTGGTTTCAGTATGTGGGAGGGGAGAGATGCATTAAAAAATCTTATCTAGTACTGTATCGGATGGAGTTAGTTGAGCTTTTATATTTCACAATTTTATTCTGATGGATGGTGCAGAATAACGAAGAGAGCATGTTGAGGAGGTAGATGTGAATGGACGTGGATCTGTAGTATCTGTATCTAGTTTGGGGACGCCACGCAATGCGCCCATTTCCACCGAATGGTCAAAACATAGTCATGTTGTACTAACTCAGGTCACTCTGTTTCTACAAGGGTTGCATGAGGTGGTGGACATGGCTTTCTCCGACTTCTACCCAGTTCTGACTTAAATTGGAACGATCACATACGCAAAGCTGCGGAAATAGCAGCAGTCGCATGGTGCATAGGGACTGACGAAAACACGTTGGAATTTTACTGTAGCAGACAGGTGCGTTAAGAGATATCAGAGTGCCAGAAATATGATTTACTTGTGGCTGTAATCATTAATTGACTTCTCCATAGTATCGAATGCAGGTATGTGGTTGAATGGAAAGAGTTGATTCCAAATCCCAGACAGCATTTCTAGCGGCTAGCGTAGCATTAGAGATCTGAAAAGTAAGCCTACATTTCTTACGATCTCAATCGGGACACCATCTACTGTTTGTGATCCTTCTCAATCGGTCAGCGCCTCTGACATGGGATCGAGACTGAATACATTACAAATACTGGAGAAATATCTAGTGGCGGCGGCGGGAGGGGTTGCAGGTAGCAGCTCCATACCATGTTCCTTAGCCAAGTCACTTTCAAAATTCAGCGGTTTTATGACGAGGTTGCATCATGGGCTACGTGTAAGCGCACTGTTGGTCTGATAATATACGCTGCTATGATCACCGTCTCGGAATTTGTCTGGAAAAACAGCCACCTCATTCAGAGGTAATGTCATACCTCGACTTATAAAGCAAGCATAGCTTTTAACATGGATACTTGTGTGCACCTGTAGAACCAAGAGCGCTTGTGACAGTAACATAGAGTTGTTGTTGCGATCGGGTTTTTTAACATATAAGTAGATTAGATGATGTTACATAAAATTTTAAATTACGTTAGCTTTTCTTTCGAATCCCGGTTTTGATGAAATTATGCATGTGTTTTACCCCAACCACTCTCAAGTTACTTGTGAAAACACCACAACAACCTGTCTAGTAGTTTTGGAGATTAGCGTTTTCAGACACTGAAGCCTTTCCCCATCGGTGGCAACTTTCTGCGCAGATGCTGTGGTCTGTCGGAATCCTTTTAATTGAAATTCTTTTAATTCCTTACCAAGCACGTGACGGTAATTCCATGCCGGCTGGTCTTGTGCCATCTGCTATGAGAGTCCGATTTTCTTCGTAGGTAATATTATTCCTCTTTTCTGACCAATTGTTGCTCATATTGAAATCGACAACTTTGCCGCTATGACATGATAAGCGCAGGTACATCAAATTATGTTGGGAGCTGAAGAATTTTAATCAATTTTTCATATTCGTTGCGAAAAGCTTTCTATCTTTGAAGATGTGGTGGCGCATTATGGTTTAGATGTGATAACCAATAAGGAGGAGTATATGTCATGCACCCTATTATTATCCTCAGCATTTAGCTGAACATCAATTTTGCTCACGTATGAACTGTCAAACCATACTGGTGCACTGAATTCGGCAGCAGAGTAGACAAGTTCATAGGAAGAACATCGTAGTATTGTATCTCTTGTATCCCATGAGATACCACTCAGGTTTTGTATTATGTTACTGAGTGATCTCGGCCTTATTGCGGTGTTTTTCTATGCGTTTCATGTAGGACTAGGTTCTATCAAGAGCTACTCCTAGATAGTTTGGGAAGTCTTGGTGTGTAGAGGACGCGATAAAATATCTAAAAGTAACTCATTATAAAACTCGTCCTACAGGAAACTCAAAGAAAACACAGCATCAAAGCCGAGATGAAGATACTTACTTCCGCAGCATACTTTAAGCAGTTCGTGCCCCCTGGGTGAAGCTAAACGAGTATAAAAGCTGACAGTGAAACCTATATTTTATAATCTTCTGGCTTGAACATGAATGAGCAACCACATCAAAACAATGACAACGCAATCGCCGTAGAACTCGCAAAGACGAAGAACCTGAAGTTACAGTTCTCGTTTCTGTTGCAATAAATACACACATGAGAACGCTACAGCTTGATCAGGAGATCGACATCCCTAAAGCCCGTGTACTCGCATTCTAACTCGTCACCAATTTCACCCTTGTCATTACACTTAAATCAATGAATTATTCCCAGATTGCTGTAGAATCCTGTCAGCGTATTATAGACCCTCTTTCCATTTCTTATTAAGTTGAATGTTGTGTTCATATGAATACTTGATACGTTCTTGCACACATCTTGAGGAGATGAAGTGGTTTAGCTAATAAAAATATACGGCGCTATTTAATAAGGACTTACTGCTTTTCATGTCTTACCAACGAACGAAGTTAAAAGATCGTCATCATGCTGGTTAATATCCCACTGGTAGATAAACATTTTCTTGATACATTTTTTTTTAATTTTGTTTCTGAACAATTTTTTGGTGGGTTAGGGCTGCTCAGATAAATATGACACACCGTGTATATCAGTATTTCCACAGTGATCGAATTCTCACTTTGTGAGTAGGCCTACATTATTCAGGGAGGTATTTTATTCTAACTTTGGTCGATTAACAGTGGGGAGTACGGTACAAGCTGCTAACATAGTATTTTTTATGTGATTTTATGGTGGTACCAAGGGAAATGGATAGGTTGAAGTTAGATATAGTGGGAATTAGTGAAGTTCGGTGGAAGGAGGAACAAGACTTCTGGTCAGGTGACTACAGGGTTATAAACACAAAATCAAATAGGGGTAATGCAGGAGTAGGTTTAATAATGAATAGGAAAATAGGAATGCGGGTAAGCTACTACAAACAGCATAGTGAACGCATTATTGTGGCCAAGATAGATACGAAGCCCACGCCTACTACAGTAGTACAAGTTTATATGCCAACTAGTTCTGCAGATGACGAAGAAATTGAAGAAATGTATGATGAAATAAAAGAAATTATTCAGATTGTGAAGGGAGACGAAAATTTAATAGTCATGGGTGACTGGAATTCGAGTGTAGGAAAAGGGAGAGAAGGAAACATAGTAGGTGAATATGGATTGGGGGACAGAAATGAAAGAGGAAGCCGCCTGGTCGAATTTTGCACAGAGCACAACATAATCATAACTAACACTTGGTTTAAGAATCATGAAAGAAGGTTGTATACATGGAAGAACCCTGGAGATACTAAAAGGTATCAGATAGATTATATAATGGTAAGACAGAGTTTTAGGAACCAGGTTTTAAATTGTAAGACATTTCCAGGGGCAGATGTGGACTCTGACCACAATCTATTGGTTATGACCTGTAGATTAAAACTGAAGAAACTGCAAAAAGGTGGGAATTTAAGGAGATGGGACCTGGATAAACTAAAAGAACCAGAGGTTGTACAGAGATTCAGGGAGAGCATAAGGGAGCAATTGACAGGAATGGGGGAAATAAATACAGTAGAAGAAGAATGGGTAGCTTTGAGGGATGAAGTAGTGAAGGCAGCAGAGGATCAAGTAGGTAAAAAGACGAGGGCTAGTAGAAATCCTTGGGTAACAGAAGAAATATTGAATTTAATTGATGAAAGGAGACAATATAAAAATGCAGTAAGTGAAACAGGCAAAAAGGAATACAAACGTCTCAAAAATGAGATCGACAGGAAGTGCAAAATGGCTAAGCAGGGATGGCTAGAGGACAAATGTAAGGATGTAGAGGCCTATCTCACTAGGGGTAAGATAGATACCGCCTACCTCGGGGAAGATCAGTTTGGATTCCGTAGAAACACTGGAACACGTGAGGCAATACTGACCTTACGACTTATCTTAGAAGAAAGATTAAGGAAAGGCAAACCTACGTTTCTAGCATTTGTAGACTTAGAGAAAGCTTTTGACAGTGTTGACTGGAATACTCTCTTTCAAATTCTAAAGGTGGCAGGGGTAAAATACAGGGAGCGAAAGGCTATTTACAATTTGTACAGAAACCAGATGGCAGTTATAAGAGTCGAGGGACATGAAAGGGAAGCAGTGGTTGGGAAGAGAGTAAGACAGGGTTGTAGCCTCTCCCCGATGTTGTTCAATCTGTATATTGAGCAAGCAGTAAAGGAAACAAAAGAAAAATTCGGAGTAGGTATTAAAATTCATGGAGAAGAAATAAAAACTTTGAGGTTCGCCGATGACATTGTAATTCTGTCAGAGACAGCAAAGGACTTGGAAGAGCAGTTGAATGGAATGGACAGTGTCTTGAAAGGAGGATATAAGATGAACATCAACAAAAGCAAAACGAGGATAATGGAATGTAGTCTAATTAAGTCGGGTGATGCTGAGGGAATTAGATTAGGAAATGAGGCACTTAAAGTAGTAAAGGAGTTTTGCTATTTGGGGAGCAAAATAACTGATGATGGTCGAAGTAGAGAGGATATAAAATGTAGGCTGGCAATGGCAAGGAAAGCGTTTCTGAAGAAGAGAAATTTGTTAACATCCAGTATTGATTTAAGTGTCAGGAAGTCATTTCTGAAAGTATTCGTATGGAGTGTAGCCATGTATGGAAGTGAAACATGGACGATAAATAGTTTGGACAAGAAGAGAATAGAAGCTTTCGAAATGTGGTGCTACAGAAGAATGCTGAAGATTAGATGGGTAGATCACATAACTAATGAGGAAGTATTGAATAGGATTGGGGAGAAGAGAAGTTTGTGGCACAACTTGACCAGAAGAAGGGATCGGTTGGTAGGACATGTTCTGAGGCATCAAGGGATCACCAATTTAGTATTGGAGGGCAGCGTGGAGGGTAAAAATCGTAGAGGGAGACCAAGAGATGAATACACTAAGCAGATTCAGAAGGATGTAGGTTGCAGTAGGTACTGGGAGATGAAAAAGCTTGCACAGGATAGAGTAGCATGGAGAGCTGCATCAAACCAGTCTCAGGACTGAAGACCACAACAACAACAACCAAGAATCTGTCAGGGATTCAGCACAATCATCTAGAAAACAAAATTTATACGATTCCTATGCAGACGACGCGAAAGAATTTCTCTCGCATCTTGAGCTACAGACATATTTCACGGTTGAAGTATTATCTGGTTACAGCAAGGATGAGAAATGTCTATCACTGTCAGTCCTTGAAAAGCCAGAATCACGCATATCCGCTGCACGTTCGGGAACGCAGCAAGGTATTCGCTACTCACGTTACACGTTAACGACTTGTTGTATAATATTAGCTACAGTCTCAGACTTCACGCAGATGATGAAGTTATATTTGTGGTAATGCCTTTCGGCCGTAACTTTACAACCTATTGCAATGATTGGAACGTAGCTCTTAATCTAGACAAGTACAAACATAGTAAACGTTAAAGTGTGGAATAGTGAATCAAATCTAGAGCCACCAGTATCACACAAACAAAGTGTAGAGATATGAAGGGGAATTATCATATTGGCTCACTTGTAGGTAAATTAAATGACAAGATGCGATTCATAGGTCGGATACCGGAGAACTACCGTTTGTCTGTAACAAGGGCTGTGTTTGAAACACTTGTACCACCGACGCTTCAATAACAGTCATGTTTATGAGACATACATGAAGACGGGCTAGCAGGAGACACAAACACATAAAACGGGTATGGTAATGGACACAGAACTGGCGGTAGAGAATAATGGATTCGTTGAAAAGCCTTTATGAGCGGACGACCTATATGTGGAGAGAACTTGTTTGGGAAACTTCAAATCCAGTCATTCATTGTAAAAGTTAATACTACACATTCATCCAGTGGAGATTGCGCAGTCTAAATTAGATAAATAACAGCTATCACGGATGTGTACAAGCAGTGAGTCACTACACACTCCATCCGTGGATGACGTAGAAAGAAACCTTAATATAGTGATTCAGTTAAAAGATATCCTTTCCCATGAAGTACTAAGCAGTTCGCTGAGTATGGCTGTAGATGTAAAACGCTATGGAAGGAAAAGGAAGAGTGAATGTACTAAAGAACTTCCGTGATGTATCAAATTCTAGGGAAACGTAACCATATACCATACGTTTCGTTAACCCTGCGACAGTCTTGCTAGTTACATGTGACTGACATCTGTTTATTCCTACTACGCCACGCCAGAAAGATTTTGGAACCACTTTTCGCCCTCTGGTGGCCACAGTATTTTTGCGATTACTTATATGTTAGAGAGTCAGGTGATAAGAAGAGGCCAATTACAATTCATCGCTCAGTCCTTGGATCTGTGCAGAGGACGACTCCCATTATTAGTGAGCGTTATGCCACGATGTGGTCTCTCTGGTTCTAACCTCCATGGTGTGCTGTTATCTCAGCTGGACGATTTTGTGAGATGTGGATGTAGATACAGGTAATAGAAGGAATAGGAAAATACGAAATGAACCAATTATTCCTGTACAATAGTACTGTGGTGGTTGGTGAAAATGTAAAGAGAGTAGAAAGTTCGGACATTCGTACTAGACAATATCCTATATGGCAAATTTTCAGTACCAAAATAATTGAAAAATTCTGCAAGACTAAGGAAAATTTCTAAAAAGAATATGGGTCTTCTTCTAACAGTTTTGAATAAAGATACTGTATAGTTCGAACAATAAAATGGATAATGAAACGCTAAAAAACGTAGCTGGCCTCACTAACGCATATTTTCACACTCAGACATTCGAAGCTCGCCGATAGAAAGAAATTTTCATGTTTATCCGTCAAGGGGTACACTTCGTGGCATCTAGTTCCTGGTTATCATCCTTTGCGCCATAACTGTCCATTAAATTAAGAAATTCTCTGCAGTATGTCACTCACTGAAGGCGTGTGGCAATATTAACTCATATTTCCGTATATGAGCAGCATTTCTACCTTCTTTTCTGTCTTGAGCTGAAGACGACTGACTGAATGAACTGTGTTTATTTTTCTTGTGTTTCCGTTTGTTTGCTGCCAACCCCAGCAAGCGGACGAGTAACGTTGCCCTGGGTACATGAACTGTGTTACGTTTTTAATGGCGTCAATATCGCATTAATTTTCTGGAATACTGACGATTTGTTCAGTTCGGGGAACTGCAACGTACCTACGAATGGACACCACAGGCGGTAGTCAGCATTTAATACTTGTTTATAGAACACCCTCCGCCTCCTTAGCTGAGTGGTAACGTGCTTGCCTTCCATGCAACGGGCCCGGGTTGGATACCCTGCCGCGTTGGAGATTTTCTCCGCTCGTGCAGTGGGTATTGTGTTGTTCTCATCCTGATTTCATCCTCATTACAAGCACGCGAGTCGCCCAATGTGGCGTCGACTGAAATAAGACTAGCACTTGGCGGCTGCCCTTCCCCGGATGGGGCCTCCGGACAGCAATTCCATATGCTCGTTTCATTTTGTTAATAGAAAACTGATGATTTCTGACGCAGTTAAATAAATGGCAATGCTTTTCCTCAGCGCTGCACTGTCATAACCATTATCAACAGGCTTCGAGGAGAGGTAGAGGATTACCGAATAAAACACATAAGGAACTATTTAAAAAGAAAATGTACTGCTGCTCCTATCTTCATAATGAAAAAAGTTATAAGAGAAGGAATCATTTTGCCACCTGGAGTGGCCACGAGGTTTGAGGCGCCATGTCACGGATTGCGCTGCCCCTCCCACGCGAGTTTCGAGTCCTCACTTGGGCATGGGTGTGTGTGTTGCTCTTAGCATAAGTTAGTTTAAGTAGTGTGTAAGTCTATGGACCGATGACCTTACCAGTTTCGTCCCTTAGGAATTCACACACATTTGAACATTTGGAATATTTCTGCTTAATGTCCCCCTAGTAGTTAAACAATATATGCTTGATACTTTTTTATTTTGGTTCACGTCAGAAGTTGAATATATGAAAGACTAACTTTCGCGAAAGACTGACTTTCACAGTCCTGGCACAACATGCTCATTTACTGCACTGTTTTTCTGGTGACAAATCCTCCCGCAGTTTACTTCAGATTATTCGGATTACTATAATACAACACGTAAGGCCACCTTTTTTTTTCGTTCTAGTCCCTTTTCATACCGAGAACATGCGTAATACAGTACATATGTATACAGTTTCAAAAGTCTCCAGTTCAGTTGCGTGAAATGAGTATGTGTATCAAGTGATGACACTTCTAAACAGTGTGTTTCGTTATTTCCGCCAGCCAGTGTGGACGAGCATTTCTAGGCGCTATAGTCTGGAACCGCACGACCGCTGCGGTCGCAGGTTCGATTCCTGCCTCGGGCATGGATGTGTGTGATGTCCTTAGGTTAGTTAGGTTTAAGTAGTTCTAAGTTCTAGGGGACTGATGACCTCAGCAGTTAAGTCTCATAGTGCTCAGAGCCATTTGAACCATTTTTTCGTTATTTCCATGTGACTCATAAGTTCTTCAGTGAAACCAGCAAGCACGCAGGGTTACTTCGCCATGACAGTCTCATGTGACAGGCATGTTGTATTACTAACATACAGTTCTCGAAGTTGGAAGTATGTGTGAATTGCACACACAAACATTTCATTGAATACTATCAGTAAGTGCCAGACTAAAATATTTGAAGGTCCTACTGACATGCTGTCTTTTTGTTTTTCACCCTCTTCTTTCCGCAGTTTCAAATGTAGAAGTTGTTTAGATCAAAGACCGTCTTTTGCTACTGTAATGAAATTCTTATTACAATCAAACGGTTTTCACTTTAATCTAAAGTGTCTTCAGTGGTCACTGCAACAATGTAGCGTTTTTCTTCTCTTGGTAGATGGACCAAAAACTAAACCTAAACATATTACAAGAAATATAAAGTTCACCTTAGAACAAGCAAATCAAATAAAATTCCTAGATGTATCTATCACAACGAAAAATAACGAATACCTAATTCAGAATTTTTCGGGGTGCACTCAGCCTCGTGATGTCAATTGATGAGCTACTCGACCGAACAGTAGCGGCTCCGGTCAAATAAAACCATCGCAACGACCGGGAGAGCGGTGTGCTGGCCACACGCCCCTCCTATCCGCATCCTCAGCTGAAGATGACACGGCGGTCGGATGGTCCTGATGGGCCACTTATGGTCTGATGACGGAGTGCTTTTGTGCTAATTCAGAATTTTTGTTGCAGGAAAAACACCACAACAGACACGATATTACACCAGTCATCTATCAACAAAAGAAAATAGATATACGCTCCACAGACAAAACATAATACCACATGACAAACATAACTGTACTAAGGCGGCGGGCATCAGACAGCAAAAAAAAAACGGATACCAAGAACCCTTAGTAAGAGAACTGAACAACAAAATCCAGGAAACACTAAAAACGCCATACAAATTCAGAGACCCACAACACCCACCACAACAACACACACCAACATCACCACCATTACACAGCTAGAGCACAACACAGAAACTCAATAGATAAGCTGGTACACACTTATACACAGAAACAAACTGACACACAGAATTGGGAACACCATAAAGAAACAAGGACTGAAAATAGCATACCAAAACAATAGCTGAACCCAGAATTATCGATGGTAGGAATATCACACTCACATATACCATAAATCTGGCATTTATCAGCTGTATAGTAACAGTTTTGATTCTCTATACTCAGGACAAACAGATAGAACTTTTGAAATTAGTTATACAGAACACAAAAGAGCATAAAAATATTACACCGGACATTCAAAATTTTCAATAAACCTCCAACAAGAAAACCACCACCCTACCACAACAGAAAAGGACAATAAAAAAGTCATATTCAGTAACAATGAACATGTGAGCCCTATAGGAGAACTTCCAAATTAAAAAGTAATCACAGGGAAGATACCCATAATAAACAACCATACAAACATGATGGACCACACGTTATTTAAACTAATAAAACAAATTGTTGAGGAAGAGCAAACCCCTAGACACCGCTAAATAATACCACAAACTAGGCAATATCCCCACCTTAAATCACCAGCGTCACCCACCACCGTACCATAGCAAAGTAATAAATCACCACACACACACACACACACACACACACACACACACACACACAAGGACAGTCGTCACCACTTAAAATAAATGTACACACACACATACATACACACACACACAGAGACAAGCACACAAATTGACAATATGCCAGTGATTCTCCACAATACAAAAATGTGTATATACTTAGTGTTATTGAAAATGCTGAGTGCTAAAATCTAGTGTGGAGGAACAGGAAGAAAGACGTAAGCAACAAACATTTGTGTGCCATGCTAGTAATTAATACTCCTTAATTCAACAAGTTAAAGCATGTAAACTGTCATGATCTAGCAGACAAAATTTTAAGAGAAGAATAATACCATAATCCTACTATGACCACTTACAATAAAGCGAAACACGTTTTTTCTTAATAAGACGTCATTTACAGTTGCAAAAGACGGTATTTACCATACAACTTTTGGTCCTTATGAAATTGACAGTAAATACAGGTCATAGCGAGGTCATTCCTTTTTTAATCTGAAACTTGTTGATAGTGCTCTAAGAACTGCGTATATATGAAATTCACACATCTTTCCGCTTTGGGACACTAAATATAAATAATATATGTCTGTTACATGCAGTTGTCAATGTGATGTAATGTGTACTTGCTTGTTTTACCCAGCAACTTATCAGTCACACGCAACTTGGAGTAATGTACTATTTAGAAGTGTCGCAGCTTGGTATACACACTCATTTCATAAATGAACTCTAGACTATGGGAAGATCTGTCGTAAGAAAAACAATGAAACCAGTGAACAACTCCGACCAGTACCGTGAAAATCAATATTTCATGTGTTCGGACATCATTAGAAATTCTTCTGCCGCTGTTAAAATCAGCCCTTCATAGTACAGGGTGACCCACTCAGACCTCCGTGATTTCAAGGACCGGGAAAGAAAAACCACAGTAGATATTACAATGAAAAATGCACCACATTTAGAGCATCTCAAAGAATTTTTATTCCCGCGTCAGAATTGCCAAGTATTGTCGACAGAGTGCAGTATGGTCGCATGAAGTGGAAATGGCGACTCCACAGCAGCACACGCAAGCAGTAGTGCGGTTTGCAGAAACAGAACCGCCTGTTACTGTGCAAAGAAATTATCGTCGTATGTATAAATGTGATCCACCTGATGTGAAAAGAATTAAGGAACGGTATAGTATGTTTCTGGCAACATGAAGTGTTCTGAAACATTCTGGCGGTGCACGTTATGGAGTTACAGAAGAGACAGTGGAGGACATCAGACAAACGTTTCTCAGAGGCCCACTTAACTCAATTCGTCAAGCATCTAGGCAACTTGATGTACCTCGATCAACACTGTATCGCGTATTTACCAGTGTCTTCGTATGTGTGCTTATAAAGTGAAAATTCTGCAACATCTGACGCCGAACGACAAACCACGCCAGCAACAATTTGTTGTGGATATGGTGCAGCGTACTGATATGGATGCCAGCTTCCTGGAAAGATGTTTATTCTCAGATGAGGCAACCTTTCGTCTATCAGGAATGGTTAATAGGCATAATATTCGGATTTGGGGTTCGTAAAATCCGCATGTTGTCATTGAACGTGTTCGTGATAGCCCTAAACTAGATATCTGGTGAGGGCTAATGCACGACAGGATTGTAAGACCGTTCTTCTTTGAGGAACGAACAGTGAATGGGTCAATGTATCTGGATATTTCGGAGTTTATGTACCCGCAGATACAATACTTGCAACCCAACATCATTTTTAAACAAGATGGAGCTCCGCCACATTGGTCAACAGCTGTTCGCAAGTTCCTGGATAGGAAATTTCCCAATTGTTGTATCGGATGCGAAGGACTCATTCGCTGGCCACCACGTTCACCCGACATTACGCCGCTTGATTTCTTCATGTGGGGATTCGTGAAGGACTGCATGTATACGACCAAAGAGGACGATATTCCTATGTTGCGACATCGTATCACTAATGCGATTGCATCAATAACAAAGGAAATGTTACAAAGAACTTGGCAAGAAGTTGAATATAAACTCGGTATTCTTCGGGCTACAAATGGTTCACATGTAGAGATGTAGTGATGATAAATAAATAAATTCTTTGAGATGTTCTACAATGCGGTGCATTTCTCATTGTCGTATCTACTGTGGGTTTTTTCCTGGGCTTTTGAAATCAGGGAGGTTTGAGTTGGACGCCCTGTATATACAAACTACTTTTTAGCGAGAAGCAATGTATCAATCATTGCTAGGCAAACGTTAACCAATAATATTCTCCTTGTAACTTTGTTAATTACACAGATAGCAATATCAATATGTTTTTCTAAATGGCACTTTGTATTTTTATGCGATAATCCACGAATCTCCTCACCCTGTTGATAATTGTATCATAGTATACCGCTGACGTAAACATGGTAATTTAAAAAAGTGACATGAAACTCATTTTGACTTTCCTGTGCTATCACGCTTGCAGGTATCCAGGGTGACGAACCTCATCCAGGTTGATGGAGTTGACAGTAAATAAATGGAAACACAAGGAAAATGCACACCGCTCATTTAGTCAACCATCTTAACTTGAATATTTGTGCGAGTACAATGTACACGATCGATGAGAAGGTAGAAATGTTACTCATCTACGTAGAATGTAAGTTAACATTGCCACACCCCCTGATTACATGACGTTCTGCACAGAAATTCATAATTTAATGCAGAATTAGGGCACAAAGTGTGATGACTAGGAACTGGACGCCATGAATTTCAGCTTCTTGACAGCCAAATATGAAAATTTCTTCTAATTGTCTACCTCTGAGTTGAAGGCCATTGCACAAATATGCGTTAGCGAAGCCAGTATTGTTTTAATGTTTCGTTATCCAATTATGATACGCACTGTATAGTGAGTCCGTACTTTCGTTAGAAACTTTCCTCTCTATTTATGGACATTTTTCAGAACTTTGTAATTGTTTTGCTAGAGCAAAATCACCATGTAGAACACTGCCTGGTATGAACGTTTGAGGTTACTACTGTGTTCACCTGTTCACCAACCACCATAGTATTATTATACAGGGATAATTGGTTATGGTAACTGTGGTGTCACCGCCGGACACCACACATGCTAGGTGGTAGCCTTTTAAATCGGCCGCGGTCCGCAAGTATACGACGGACTCGCGTGTCGCTACTGTCAGTAATTGCAGACCGAGCGCCGCCACACGGCAGGTCTAGAGAGACTTACTAGCACTCGTCCCAGTTGTACAGCCGACTTTGCTAGGAAAGGTTCACTGATAATTACGCTCTCATTTTCCGAGACGATAGCATAGCCTTCAGCTAAGTCAATTGCTACGACCTAGCAAGGCGCAATTTATCCTTTGCTATGTATCTAATGAAGCATGTACAGTAACAAGACCAATTTTCAACAATTGTGGATTAAAGTTAAGTATTCCAGCAGCTACGTACTTTTCATTATAGCATTCATTACGTATCCTGTTTCAGACCTCACGCCAGCCTGCGTGAGTTTAAGCGCATGCCTTTCGGTTACCCGTCACTGTGGACTGGCTGTCTTGTCAGTCCACAACATTTTTGGCGACGAGTAAAAACGGGGTCTTGTTCTTTATACTTGCTTAGTTTATTTGTGTCATGGCTTCGCCACAATCTCCAGATGTACTGTCCGAATTTTATCGCTTGCAGAATCAGCAGACGCAGGCGTTATTGGATGCCCTTGGACAGCTCGTCCAGGGTCAACGTGCAATGTAGAACGATGCGGCAGCCACCGCTCCACCGCTACTCCAGCCAACACACGCAGTAGCACCACCATTTCGACCGTATGATGCGGCGATGGAAACCTGGACGGAGTGGTCACGCCAATTTGGATTTTATCCCGCCGCCTACAGAATTCAAGGTAACGAGCGGCAGCCGCATTTGTTGGCGTGTGTAGGGGTGCAAACGTATCGTGTGATAGTGAAATTATTTCCTCGACGCGACGTAGCACATCTGTCATACGAAGAAATTTTGTCTGCTTTAGATGCCTATTTCAAGGAATCAGTTAATGTAGTTGCAAAACGGTATACGTTCTTTCGTGCAAAACGTACGGCCGGTCAAACTAATCTGGAGTGGGTTGCAACTTTGCAAGGCCTTACGCGGGATTGTGTTTTTGAGTGTGAATGTGGACTCCCTTATTCAGATACTATGGTAAGTGATGCAATTGCACAGAACATTTCTGATGTTCGTATACGGGAGCAAATTTTGAAACTAGTCAATCCCTCCCTTCAACAAGTGATAGACATATTGGATAGGCAAGACACACTTGACTTTGCTCAGGAATCATTTGAAACTTCGCCAGCTGTGTGTCACATTAATCGGTCCGCCGGGCGAGCTGCACGGAACTGTAAACAGCCCTCGCACACGTCCGCGCAGCCACGTGTCCCGCGCCAGCATGCACATGCAGTGAAGTCATGCCCGCGGTGTGCTACTAGACATTCGCGTGAGAATTGCCCGTCACGCCAAGCTATTTGCTTTTTCTGTAATAAAAAAGGACATGTTCAGAGTGTTTGCCAGAAAAACCTCAGAACGGACACTAAAAACCATCCCAGACCCTTTGCTTCGCGCCGGAATCGAACCACGAATACTCAGGCTCGTGAACCTTCGCCCATGGACATTCATGTAGTTAATTCCATTCCGCCCAGTGCCACTCCTTCTAACAGTGACGGTGTTCGTCCCACAAAAAGTGTGCGTCGACGTCGCCGGAAATCACGTCAATTAGCAAGTGATTCTGTACCAGTGTCTGTTCAAATTGCACAAAACAGTCGCTCTTGTCGTCAACAGGACAATAAACTTTTTGTGGACTTGGACATTAATGGCTACGTGATCCTATTCCAGCTCGATACCGGAGCTGCAGTTTCATTGCTCAATAAAGACACGTACAAACAACTGGGCACACCCACGTTGCGTGCCGCAAATGTTACGCTAACTACATATTCGAAGTTGGACCTCGCAGATGCGTAGTTGCAAACACCGGTGGACGAAGAATCCCAGCGGATATTGGTGGTTAACACGCATCTTGGTTTGTATCGATTCAAAAGACTGCCATTCGGGTGTGCATCCGCCCCTGCATTGTTCCAGCAATATTTACAAACTGTTTGTGCATCGGTCACTACTGCAGCAAACTATCTGGACGATATTGTGATCTCCGGAAAGACAGAAGAAGAACATTTAGCCAACCTCCGAACATTATTTCAGGTCTTGCGACAAAATGGTCTTTTTGCACGTCACTTACCGTATTTGGGACATGTAATCAATGCCCACGGCATACATCCCAGTCCAGAGCACCTCCGTGCCATACAGGACTTGCCTTCGCCGCAGAATTTGAAGCAGCTACAGAGTGTGCTGGGAAAAATTAACTATTATCATAACCATATCCCACATGCCTCTTCCATGTCAGCTCCACTTCATCGCTTACGCCGTAAAGGTGTTCCGTTCATCTGGTCGACGGAATGCGAACGCGCCTTTCGCCAGTTGAAATCGGCGTTGCTTTCTAATACTTGCCTTACGCCATTCGATCCCAAGAAACCCCTTTTGTTGATGGTCGATGCTTCAGATTTCGGGATCGGTGCAGTGCTTGCGCACAAAGATGGGTTGCATGATCGCCCTATTGCCTTTGCGTCCAAATTGCTCTCGTCTGCGCAACGAAATTACTCACAGATCGAGAAAGAAGCTTTGGCTCTCGTCTTTGGTGTTACTAAGTTCCTTGATTTCTTGTATGGTCGTCACTTTACCATGATCACAGACCACAAACCTTTGACATCGCTTTTTCATCCAACCAAGCCTGTACCTCCACGTACAGCGCAGAAATTCATTCGCTGGTCTCTTTTCCTCTCACAGTACCGCTACGATATCTTGTATCGGCCCACTGCTAAGCACGGAAACGCTGATGCGTTGTCCCGTTTGCCTGTTGCTGAGGATAGAGCATTCGATTCCTCCGAACTTGCTTGCATGTTCATTGATGCGGAAACCGATGACGTGGTCGAATCGTTTCCGATTGATTTTCGTCGTGTGGCTACAGCCACTGCTGCTGACCCTGTCCTTGCTACCGTTTTGCGGTTTGTTGCTACGCAATGGCCCTTGTCAAAGTCACGGATCGAGGAGCCGTTGGTTCGCCGATTTTTTGCTCACAAGGAGAGACTTTTTGTATGACGTGGTGTTTTGCTGTTGCGTTCTGATAATGATCAGTCCAGGGTCGTGGTCCCACGTTCGTCACAGTCCTCTGTTTTACAGCTTCTCCACCAAGGACATTGGGGTATAGTGCGAACGAAACAACTTGCTCGTCAGCACTGTACTTGGTTCGGAATCGATGCTGCGACTACGAAAATGTGCTCTTCTTGCATGGCGTGTGCCGAACAACACTCCGCACCGCCGCGGAAATTCTTTGCATGGCCGAAAGCCCCTTCCCCTTGGCAACGCTTGCACATCGATTTTGCTGGTCCATTCTGGAATGCTCGATGGTTGGTTGTTGTCGAATCCTTCAGTAATTTTCCTTTTGTTGTCCGGATGTCTTCCACGACGTCTTCTGCTACCATCCAAGCGTTATCCGCTATCTTTTGTATAGAAGGTCTTCCACAGACTATTGTTTCAGACAATGGCCCACAATTCATGTCCGCAGAATTTCAGTCATTCTGCAAGGCCAATGGTATTCAACATCTGACGTCCGCGCCGTTTTCGCCTCAGTCAAACGGTGCCGCTGAACGATTGGTCTGGACTTTCAAGTCACAGATGTTGAAGTTAAAAGAGTCGCATTCTCGGGAGGACGCGTTATTGCTCTTTTTGTCCTCGTATCGCTCTCAGCCCCGCGATGGTCGCTCGCCGGCTGAGTTGCTTCACGGTCGTCCTCATCGAACCTTGATGTCTTTGTTGCATCCGCCACATCAGGTTCCTGTGCAGCGGCAGCCACCTGCTTTTGCTCCAGGCGATGTTGTCTATTACCGCAACTATCGAGGTTCACGGCGTTGGCTCGCAGGGCGCATTCTTCGCTGCCTCGGCCGCGCTATGTATCTGGTTTTGGGGGCCTCTGGTGAGGTGCGTCGGCATCTCAATCAGCTGAGCCTCTGTCGTCGCTCGGGTTCTGCCGCTCCCCGTCTGCTTTCAGCGACGGTGCCGTCCGGTCAGCGCCGTGGGGACCCATCTACTGGCTCGCCTCATCCCCAGGTGTTACCGACGCTGCCTTCCATTTTGCCCCATGGCGACGCGCCGCCGCCGCCGCCGCTGCCGCCTGTTCTCCCGCCAAGCGCCTCCCTGGGTCACGCGCCGCCGATCGCTTCCCGTGACCAGCTGTCCTCCGACGTGGAACTCTTGCCAGCTCCGGACCAGATGTCGTCTTCGCCCGTCCAGTGCTCCGACTCGATGGAGGTCGACCCTTCGGCCCCTCCTGACTATCTTAGGGCGCATAACCCGCATGTTGGCGTGCACCCTGGACTAGGTTTTCAGGCGTTTCCTAGCTCCCCTCGGACCGAATGGCCGGGTGCGGGTGTCACAGCCTCGCCTGTTGTTAGGCTCCCCACCTCGTCGCATACGCCAACATGGGGTCCTCTCCACGGCGGGCGGAAGCCTTATAACACAACCGTTCGCCAATTTGCGGGGGAGGAATGTGGTGTCACCGCCAGACACCACACTTGGTAGGTGGTAGCCTTTTAAATCGGCCGCGGTCCGCTAGTATACGACGGACCCGCGTGTCGCTACTGTCAGTAATTGCAGACCGAGCGCCGCCACACGGCAGGTCTAGAGAGACTTACTAGCACTCGTCCCAGTTGTACAGCCGACTTTGCTAGGAAAGGTTCACTGATAATTACGCTCTCATTTTCCGAGACGATAGTTAGCATAGCCTTCAGCTAAGTCAATTGCTACGACCCAGCAAGGCGCCATTTATCCTTTGCTATGTATCTCATGAAGCATGTACAGTAACAAGACCAATTTTCACCAATTGTGGATTAAAGTTAAGTTTTCCAGCAGCTACGTACTTTTCTTTATAGCATTCATTACGTATTCTGTTTCAGACCTCACGCCAGCCTGCGTGAGTTTAAGCGCGTGCCTTTCGGTTACCCATCACTGTGGACTGGCTGTCTTGTCAGTCCACAACAGTAACAATACAGTGTGGAGGTGAAAACTAGGGAGGCCACATCCTGGCATAATACTCTGTAACAATGGGAAACATCCTCTCTGCATTTCCAAGGAGTAAGAAAAGAATTATTACGAGCCTCTTCTAAGCACCTGAGCCTTTTACGTACGCTGAATCTAACAAGTAGCTGGAAATCCATGTGACCTATGTGCTATGTCCATTTTGCCTATCTAAGGATCATAAATGGCCCATTCACCAGAGTTTTTCTTCCAGGGTTTATTAAGAAACTTTAGACTGCTTTCCAATTGCTTTTCTGCTTCATACCACACGCTGGTCTCTCCAAGATCTAGTCGAGTAGACAGTCTTAATTGGAAAATGAACCCAATAACTGAAAAATCTCCGGAAGTGTAGTGAATGGATCCTTTCCTCCGTAGAGAATATGAATGCATCATCCTGCTGGAAGCGCCCAACTCTGGTAAGCCTTGTTAAGGACACCAGATAAATCATTGCACTCCATGGCCGGGCAACCGATGAGGGTGCAGACGTCAGGATCGAGTGCGCTGGTCGAACGTTAATTCGTTTTCTTTCTTTCAAAACATCAAATGAAATATTTTCTGCATAGGGGCTCAGTCACGAGAAGTTTGCCCACGTTTTCAATTGTAGATAGACTTCAAAAAAAATTAATAAAAAAGTACATTGAAGGGGAGATGAAAAAGAAATGAAAATTCCGATGTTGACAAAGTACGTGATGTTACAAATCGAGTCAAATTTACAAAACACTTGGCAATTTGAGCTCTAGTATTAGTATGATGTCGCGTCCAATCTGACATCGATACGTCCACTGATTCGTTTTGGAAGGATGTCGTAAAGTAATTGCACCCTCTTCTAAGGGAAGCCGGCCACAACTGCTGTAATTGGTCCTTGATATTCTGGAACTTCCACTGGCACGGAGTTGACGTTCGCGTGTGTACCACGCATTTTCTGTCGGGCACAGATTTGGGAATCTTGCTGGCCCAGGTGGTACCTCATCAACATGCAACCAGTTCATAGAGACCTGTGCAACGCGTATGCGAGCATTGTGCCGTTGCGAAATGGCAGCACCATACTGCTACATGAGAAGTAAGACAAAAAGACGCAGGACGTCCAAAACCTGCAGCTGTGCTGTCAGAGTTCCCTCAATCACTACCGCTCATAACCTGAAGTCATACCATGACGCTAAGAGCAATACCGCTCTCTCCTAGACATTAGATGAAAGGGACCTCTTCCCAGGTCGCTACCAGACACGTCGACGATGGACACCGGGGGTAGTGTAGAATCGCGATTCATCGTTGAAAATAATGCGGGTTATTGGTCATCTGTTCACGCTTACGGATCGCGGCACTACATCAAACGCAGCCTACGCGTGAGACGAAAATTTCCTAGTCTGGCTTCTGCTAGTTTCCGGCGAATATATCGGAATATCAGAGAATGTTGCAGGAAGTCCATTACGATGTGTTTAGTGCAAAATGTTGCGATCCTCCCTTGTGGTGGTGTCACATAGTTGAGCCGAACCTTGACGATGAGTATGCCTGCCTTCACGTTCCCATGCAGTCCAACAACCAGCACTGACACATCCCAATGCCCTCACATTTGGATACTGCGCGGTTCGATCTGCCGACCAAACGGTGACCCGAAATAAGCCGCTCTGAAACTTTATAACGCTGCCTCACACGAGTATGCGTCATCTCGGTGCTCTTCACAGTGATCATTATACATTTGACGCTGCTCACGCCCCTTACATGCGCCACCACGCCTGCAACAACATCAAATATGAAGAACAATGATGCACTTTGGTGGCCGCTCTATTTGGTGTACAGAATAGTAACTGTGATAATTTACACACACGTCAATGATTTGTAAGTTACGAAGTTACCTTGACGAACGATTGTCTCTTCTGGGTGCTTCACATTTTTTTGTCAGGCATTGTATTTGTAGTCGCGCCTTTCACCTACCCTCTTTTCATTCACTGTTTATTTGTAAATTCGATGAGAGTACTGTACATACGGACTTCTTTTGATTAGAAAAAAATACGCTGCATCGATGTCTTAGAGAACGAATAGCCCTTTTCCAGTTTGCCAAGCGCGCTTCTTTGCAGCTATTTCCTGGTATATACCACTCTTTCAGCTGCTTTCAATCAGGGAATGACATTCCACAGGCTTTTTATAATGACTCAATTTCTCTGTTTCCTTTCTAATACCAAGAAAGAAATTGGTATACCTGCGTAATATCGTGTAGGGCCCCTGCGAGCACGCAGAAGTGCCGCAACACGACGTGACATGCACTTGACTATAGTCTGAAGTAATGCCGGAGGAATTGACACCATGAATCCTGCAGGACTGTCAATAAATCCGTAAGACTACGACGTGTGGAGATCTCTTATAAACAGCACGTTTTAAGGCATCCCAGATATGCTCAATAACGTTCATGTCTGGGGAGTTGGTGGCCAGAGGAGCTGTTTGAACTCAGAAGAGTGTTCCTGGAGCCACCCAGTTGCAATTATGAACGTTTGGAGTGTCACATTGTCCTGGTGGAATTGCCCAAGTCCATCGTAATTCACAATGGATATGAATGGATGGAGGTGATCAGACAGGATGCTGACGTACGCGTCACCAGTCAGAGTCGTGTCTAGACGCATCAGGGGTCCCGTATCACTCCAACTGCACACGCCACACACCATTACAGAGCCTCCGCCAGCTTCAACGGTCCCTTGCTGACACGCAGCGTCCATAGATTCATGATTTTGTCTACTCCGCTCAATACAATTTGAAACGAGACTCGTCCGACCATGCAATAAGTTTCCAGTCATCAACAGTCCAATGTCGGTGTTGTTGGGCCCAGGCGAGGCGTATAGCTTTGCGTGGTGCAGTCATCAAGGGTACACGAGTGGACCTTCGGCTCTGATGTGATGATGTTTCGTTGAATGGTTCGCACGCTGTTTCTTGTTGATAACCCAGCATTGAAATCTGCAGCAGTTTGTCACGTTGAACGATTCTCTTCAGTCGTCGTTGGTCCCGTTATTTCAACACTTTTTTTCGGGACACAGCGAAGTCTGAGATTTGATGTTTTACCGGATTCCTGATATTCACGGTACACTCGTGAAATGGTAGTACGGGAAAATCCCCGCTTCATTGCTACCTTGATAACGTGCCATTGCAGCGGCAGTAACCGATCTAACAACTGTGTCAGACACTTCCTGTCATCTACAGGTGTTGCCAACTGCAGCGCCGTATTCTGCCTGTTTACATATCGCTGAATGCGCATCCCCATACCAGTTTGGAAATTTTGAAATTTTTTGGCTCCAAACTGCTGAGGTCATCAGTCCCTAAGCTTACACATTTTTTTTATCTAACTTAAACTGACTTACACTAAGGACGACACACACACTCATGCCCGAGGGAGGACTCAAACATCCGACGTGGGGAGCTGCGCGGACCGTGACAAGATGCCCAAGACCGCGCGGTTACCCCGCGCGGCTATACTAGTTTCTATGGCGCTATAGTGTATATTGCAATGTTCTGTGTGACTCTGAAAGCTTTCAGTCTGCTATTATGCTTCACCAGTAGTCCACGACGTAGTTGTATGAAGATCCCCACAATGTATGGACCTTTTATTTCAGAACAATTGGTTTGAAAGTATTATTCTCAAAGACTTTGTAGCAAATCTTTTTTCTTGATCTCAAGACGTTTGTTCTTCTTTTATAGTGGTTTTAACAAGATTTTCCACCACCGGAAATTCCAAACGGGATGCTCTTGTTCTTCAGAAGATATCACAGTAAAATCTGATCATATTGGGAGGGCAGTGAAGAAATTTCAAACGCAAAAATCGCTAGTAAAGCATTTCTTAGATTTAGATAAATTCCGGCAAGACTACGTTTACATCTTGGATCTTATGCATTATAATATTATAAAACATTATGAAGCATAAAATCCGAAGGTGCCCTACATAGTCTGGCCGAAACCGGCTGTCTAAATCTAATAAATGCTTTACTACCCATATTGGCGTTTGAAAATTTCTTCAGAGACCACACGATCGCTGATCGCCCCCACGCTGCTAAAATGTCAGAAATACATTACATTGGGAATCCCACACGATATACAGCCTCCATATTAGCGTCTCCATTGCTTCACTCAGGATGAATGCTGATGACTTCCGGGACTTCGTGTTCAAACTTTATTAACTGAAACTTGCTGCTGAAGTACGTAAGTCCAAGTCCTTGAGTTATTCATTTTATTACATCATATAGCGTAGTACACTATGAGATTCCATCCATAACCTTCCTCTCAGGCAAACACGCTCTGAGGGTTTGTTAACTATCTTGGCAGCATATTCAGATTTCAGTTTGTCGCAGACATACAGTACCTTCTAAACACACACACACACACACACACACACACACACACACACACACACACACACATAAATCCGCCATTTTACCACCAGTTATCTTCTCCCTATTTGATTTATTTGATTTCATGGTGGCCGCCTTCAGGTAATGAGATACTGTGGAAGAGAACTAATCTGAGCATATCTGTCACGCCTCTTAATATAACAGAATCAGCGATAGATATGAGGGAGATGTTCTAGCAGTTCACTTCCTACTGCATAACTTATGACAAAATTTGACAGAATTATTACAAAACCATCTACGAAAACTTTATCTGATAGGTGAAGATTCAGTAATTTCAGTGTTTCTGTTGATTTCGAAGTTGCTAAAATTTTGTAACCAATCAGTCATTATTAGTTACAAATCTACGTGTCTGATTCGAAACATTACTGAGAGAATCCGACAGAACACTTTCATTGATTTGCTGTGTCTAGTTCCTGCTAGCATCATACAGTCTGCAGTTTTAGGATATTTTTACAAAGTGGCCTTAATCATGCATTTTCACTGATTTTTATGTCAGATGAACGTTCCCAAGACAGATGGACCAGTTTCTGCATAGACATTGCAATGAAGTTCTTCGTTTAATCCAGGATTAAAGGGCAAAGATTGGTCACTAGAAACTGGACGCAGCAACTTTCATACCTTTACCGCCCAAATTCTAGCAGTTAAAACTTCTTCCAACAACAGGACTTTAACCTTCTACCTCTGAGTCAGGACCACCACACAGGTATGTGTTACCGACGTCGGCCACAGACGCCATGAGCAGATTCCTTGGAGCAAATTGATGTTGGAAACCACGTGCAATAGGACTATGGCAACGGAGGTATGGACACTGAAATGTGCTGACTTTTATTTATCAACGGTAAAGTGGAAACCGTTTGCCATAAGACAACGAAAATTAGTCTACAGGCAAACTTTACGGAGACTATGCGCCTTCCTGCCTTAAACAGAGATTTGTACGCTGAAACTGTTTAGAGATTTTTAATCGTGGATTTTAAAAAAAAATTATATGACTTCATAGAAAAAAAATGCAAAAGGAAAAGAAGAACAATACGTTCGTAGTAAGAGTTCATTCTGGGCAGTAACGCAAAAATGTTGTTTGAGACGTAGAATGACTGCTCTACTGTGCTATCTACACGTTTCTATAATGACCACAAAAGTTTGCTAGTGTATGGACATATGTACAGGCGTAAAGCTCCATTTTTTTTTTTCAAGTAATTTTGAACTACATGAAGAATAAAATATAAAACACAGTCCAGTCACATTATTGTGTTCATACCATACTTCGGACTTCAACGTGTAGTAACTGCAGACAGCAGGTGGCATCACCAGCAGTGGAGAGTATATAAACTGTCACTGGAGGGATGCGGAAAAACAGGGCAGTCGTTGTCGTTATACGGTAACACAGATATTTATCTGACGTCGAGAGGGCATGGTCATTGGCTGGAATCATTTCAGAAACGGCTAAGTTTGCAATATGTACACGTGCCGCCGTGGTTAAAGTATACTGTGCGTGGCAAAATGGCGCCATCCAAAACTGACACCGAGGCTTCTTTGTTGCACCACGAGCCGTAGAAGACAGGGGTGAACGACGCTAAGGATATCTGTACGGGCGAACAGACGTGCAACTGTTGAGTAACTGAGCGCACCGATGAACCAATGGGCTACCAACACTGTCTCCTTAACGGCCATTCAGCCAACGTTGCTGCTTACAGGCCTCTGCATCAAGCTCCTGGTTCATGCACCCAAGCTGACTGCTGCTCATCGGCGCTGAAGGCTGGAATCTGCAAGCCAGTAATACACTAAATGACGGCAGGCGGTATTTACAGACGAACCACATATTATGCGCGATCTGGCAGATGGCGTTTCCGTGTACAGCGTGAAACGTCTGAAATCAAACACCCTGTAACGATCTTCGGAAGGGTCACTGCCGGAAGACACAGCGTTATGGTCTGGGGAATGTTCTCGTGGCATTCCCTAGATGATATTGTCATTTTAGATGTCACAAAGGGTGAGCAGAAGTATCCATCTATCCTTGACGACGGTGTTCAACCCTAAATGCAGTTTGTTTTTCCGTGGCTGATGACTTGTACCAGCAGGACAATGCAGCGTGTCATACAGCTCGCAGTTCACGTGCATGGTTCGAAGAGAAGGGGAAAAAAAAAACTTCCTGGTCAAAAATAAATAGAAAATCGGGGGACCATTCTGATCAGTCTGTTCGCGGCATGCGTCCCCGAAATGTGTGAAATCTAGCGTAAACGGAAACGGCACTAGAGACGGAATGTCTCCACACCCCTGTCTGTACCTTCCAGAACTTCACAGACCAGCTTCCTGCGCATGTCGCAGCGGTCAGCGCTGCAAAAGTAGGTTCTCCAGGCTACTGGAGGTGGTCGCATTAGCGTTCCTGGACAGTGTGATATCAGCATACAACACCACTGCCTGCCTACCATCAGGAAGAGAGGAAGATAACGCTCGCCCCTGTCCTCCACAAAGGAAGTACCGCAACATTAGCTTTAAGCGTAATAGAACTATGAAAACCTTCATTGTCCCAAACAGGTGGAAGTCGGAAGGTCAGAGATCAGGGCTGTAGGGTGGATGAGAAAGAACAGTCCAATGAAGTTTTGTGAGATCCTCTGGGGAGAGCGGACTTGTGTGAGGCCTTACATTGTCATGCAGAAGGAGAAGTTCGATGCACTTTCGTGGCGACGATCAAGCTGAAGTCGTTTCTTAAATTTCCTGAACACAATACACTTCAGAGTTGGTCGTTGTATCTTGAAGGAGGACAGAATAACCTCTTCAGAGTCCCATGAGACCGCCCCATGACTTCGATGACCTAGATTGAGGCTTTGAACTTTTTTCTTCTGAGCAGAGGTGATGTGGCGCCGTTCCGTTGATTGCCGTTATTGCCGTTCTGTTTCCGGTTCGTAGTGAACCCTTGTTTCATCGCCTGTGACGATTTCAACAAACATTTGTTATGATCAGCCTCGGAACGCGTAAGAAACTCCTTTCAGATGATAGTCCTTTGTTGCTCTTTGTGGTCTCCTGTTAGAAGGCGAGGAACCCAGTAGGCCAACACAGTTGAGTACCTCAACAGGTGGACGAGTGCATCACTACTACCAACAGAGGCATCCAGTTGAGCAGCGAGGTGTTTGGTTGTGATCCGTCGATCACGAGAATAAGAGTGCCCGCGTGCTCCAACATTGCAGGAGTCACAGCCGCGTGCGGCTGACGGCACATTGAAGATTTGACAGGTTTGCGCAAGCTTATTGCGATGTTAACAGACGCCTCGCTAAGTGACTCACCTTGCTTTTGTTCACTGCCAGGTCTCCGTAGACATTCTGCAAGCACCTCCATATGTCTGCGAGGCTCTAGATTTCCACCAAAAGCTCTCTGCCTGGAACGCACTTCCGTCGCAGACGGAACGTTGAAGGCTACGTTACGGTCGCCACCTATCCGAACTTCATGAAATTTTGCGGGCTGAAACGGGAATATTGCACGATGTCTCACAAAGGAATTCCACATTTTTTCAACCAAAAGAAAAAATATGTTGCACTACTTATTGAAACCCCTTCACATATCCTACCATGAACGTCAAACTTGCGTATAGCAATATAGGATACGCATTCTAAACAGAAAATGCTTCACCATCTCATCTGTAACGATGGTGGGGTGTTCGACGGTAGTGGTGACTGGCTCTGTGCTCATGAAGTACGTTGACAGCATGCCAGTCTCAGGTGGGCGATCCCGATAGTGAGTTTGCCATACAACACCAAAATGTAAGGAAGCAGCCGTACCGATCGTGCAAGTTTTGTTTAAGAACTTTTGTTGGAAGAGTGGCACGGAAAATTACTCCTAACCCATTTACAAGTTCAATACTTAGTCGCTGCGCTATGTCAGTGACAATAGTGTAAGACAAGTAAGCTAACACAAAATACAGAAAACATGAATCATGTCTATAATTAATAAAAATTGACTGAGAGCAGATAAGCTTGTAGTCGTTTCAGGCTTCAGTTTCTCTCCTTTTCCGTTTTCTAGACCTGAATTCCTAATCTGCGGTCATGATACGCTACTTACAATGGAAAATCCCTGTCATATCCACCTCAGATTTTTTGGTAAGATATCCCAGTGGATAGTCCGTCAAAATTTGAACACAGATTAGGCGTGAAAAGAGGAAGGTGTACTGAACTGTGAAAAAAGAAGCAAAATAGAAACAGTGAACGGTCCTAGCACAAGATGTGCAACATCGAGCCAGGTCGAATTGCCACGGCGTAGTGGTTATGTGGTCACGGTGTTACTCTGTGAAGGGGACGCAGAGCAGACAAGGTTGTAGTCGTTTTAGGCTTCAGTTTCTCTCCTTTCCCGTTCAAATCTCCTTCATGTGTCATATATTTCTGGTCATTGGATTGTATTTTCGCATAATTCAAATTTGTATCTGTATTGTGGTGTAAGGTCCGTTTGCAACAGAGAGGTGCAAGGAAGGGACCTCCAGGCGTACGCAGCTCCTATTTGTTGTACACAGGTACCACATGTTATGACTCTCGCGTCCCATTTAGGACCTTTTGTCACTTGCATTATTTTGTTGCAACATAGTTAACAACGGTTCATTTGTTGTTTTCATTTCAGTGGGGGATCTACGTAGCATCTCACCTGCTCTCACTGTTTATAACATTTACTCTTATCATGAGCTCTGAACACGAATCTCCCACTTCGTAGTTTAACACCATGACCACATACCCACGACGCGGTGGTTCTTGCAAGTCGCTCTTATGTTGCACATCTTGAGCTAAGACAGTTCGCTATTTGTATTTTGCTTCTTTTTTCATAGTTCATTACACCTTTCTCCTCTTTTCACGCTTAATTTGTGTTCAGTTTTTGACGGGCTATCGACTGGGTCATGTTACCACAGAATCTGAGGAGGACGGGGGGGGGGGGGGGGGGGGCGGGTGCGATGGGGAATTTTCCTTGTTAGTGAATAATATCTCACTCAATATGTACGTGTATATTACAATAGGCTCAAAAAGAAATATGTACCCAGTACGCTACGAATTTTACAGAATATATGCTATAAATCGAAATACTGTAAATGCTTATGTTCGGCTACTGGGAGATTATTTTCAGCTATTCATGGACCTTATCTTCCTATACAACGATGAAATTTTTATGGATGACATTGCGGCGTGTCGCCGAGCGACAGTTGTTCGCGATCGGTTTTCAGAACATTCTGGACAATTTGATCGAATGACTTGGCCAACCAGATCGCTCGACATGAATGCTATGGAACATTTCTGGGACACAATCGAGACGTCGGTTCTTGAACAAATTCCTTCACCGGTAACACGTTTGCAGTTGCGGACAGCTGTGTACAGTTGGTATTCAGACGTCCCCTTCTTCGCATTACCTTTCATTCATTGTAGAAGACTTATACTTTTAACTCACTAAAAACAGCACATTGCTTCGTGCTGCTCTTGTATGCTACTTGATTAATTCCAACTATGACTCTACCAAAAAATATATATAGAATATTAATGTGGGCGCTGTTCCGTTTTTAAAACATGCTTCAGACCCTGTCGCTGACCTCTCTGACTTCAACTGTGGATTCAACTTCGACCCTAGATACAAAAAATTAACTACGTTTCTGCGCGGCTGATTAACATATTTATAAGTACGTTTTAAATTTCACACAACTCATATACTTAAAATTCACATAAATTTAAGTACAGTGGAAAATTACGCGAATTGTTTAACGAATAGATACAGTATAGAGCAGAATCAGCGCTCGCTTGTGAGAGGAGATAGTGACAGGAAACTATGGTTCCCATGGAAGCATTAAGGGAAGTGAATGCAGATGAGACGTTCAGAGGGTGTCATTCCTTTGTGACCGGTACCACTGGAGCCAGTAAATAGTAAAGAACTGAAATATCCAAAAAATCGGATATGTAACGAACGGCATACTCATGTCAAAAAACGGTGGAGCTGTCATGAAACACATCAGCCTGATCTACGTGGAAGTTCGCTAAGGGAACTGTATGCTACATTCATCAAAATTTCCACATTCTTCAGGTATTGTTACGCTCTGGCAGTAGCTCAACTTGTACTGTATTCAGTCACCGTTGTCACCTTCCCAGAAGAAATGCCTTCTGCATGTCAAATCCGAGTTCTAATAAATAATTTAGCGTTCACCTGTTCCCATTCAAAGGTCGTAAGCACATGCGTGAGACCTTGCTGGCAAAACTACTCAGACAGCTAAAGGTTCGGATTTCCGAGGTACAAAGCTGACGTTAATTCTTCACAAATATAATTGCTATTTCTACTCCTCCATAAGGCACTTGAGAGCAACTCTGCTCCTGTTGCTCCGGTAAATCCGAGAAACTGATTTGTAACTAAGCGAGTATTTTAACGGAAAAGTTATTGGTTTAAGCCAAAGTGACAGAAGCGGGAATATTTCGGCTGCCATAGTAGAAACGCCCTTGAATGGAGCACTTCATTTGCAAACAGTGTAACTTCATTACCCAGTGAAAGTGCTACACTCATTACTCTGGCTAACAGTGTCCCATTTCTGTCCTCAGTGTACAATTTGTGTCTTACTAACGTAACGTAATATTTTTTAAAAGCTGCTACATAGTCGTGAATAAAGTCAGTGCTCTAGCATATTAGGATAATGTGGACTATGTTTTAAGCAGATCTGAAGGCGGTCGCTACGGATCGAAATCGATGGCCTGACGACAATTTGTTTAACAAAAGAAACGTCCGCATCCGCAGCTGAGCAGTCAGCATATTTTATTGAATACAGTATCGCCAAATTCTTTTCAAAACATCAAAACTGGAACAGAATCGCTCAGCCACGTGGGAACAACTGAGCAACTGCATTAAGGAGAATTAATCTAAGACGACAAGAGTTATTAACAATGCACTGCTTTGACCGCGCGAAATAATTCCACTCGTCTAATGACAAGAAAAGCATGCGCTTGCAAATTTAAAATTAGTAATTTGCCGATCATGAAAGTAGATAAAACAATATCTTATCACGAGACAACACTAGGAAGGAGAATATTAAGCAAATCTGGCTTACGACGAAACAGAGGTCGATTGCTGTACGTTTGAACATTAATCTTGAAAATTACACATTTTCTTGCTTTTGTGATTCACATGTTCTCCTATTTTATTACCCGTGAGCGAATGGCCTAGTACTATATTTGTTCGTTGCTCATTTTACCGGTTGGAACCAACGTTCTTGTTATTATAGTTCTGGATCATTTCAACTGTCTCGTAGTATTTCACAATTATACAAATCATTTGTGTAAACTGACCATCCCAGAGCGTATTATCATGACGGAACGAGAAAGGAACCCCTAACACTATACATGAAATCAGTTTCATATTTGCCTGGATTTTTGTCAACGTTACGTCTCCGTTTTGGAACGAAAATATTTTAGCACGTACTTTTTCGATTATACTAAATTTAAGGTGCAAAAATCGGAAAGAGATAAGAGGAAAAATGGAAACAATTAAAATCGAAACTTAAATTGTTAAAGTCGACCTTGGGTCGACAAGGCTGTCCATGTGGCAATTCTAACTGCTTTCAGGGTCACGGTCTTGTCCCGGCTGCAAGAATCGCTAACACGTATTTATAAACATCAGGGTAATATAGCTGCTTATGTCTTTCACTGAAAACGATGTTTGTCCTCGGTGATAATAAAAGAAAATCGTAATACAGTGATCGAGGGAAAATATCAGTTACACTTTATTTGTAACCATAAAGCAGCATAAATACCACATTTTCCTAAAGTAACATAACTGTGTTCCCGAAGTCTATCAATAGTCGACAAACATAGGCATCGATCTATCTCATTGTTCATCGTTAATCCGTGTGTACTGAATTTCAACACTATAGCATACGAACGTATTCCCTTGCAAGGAATGCTTAAAGAATTTTAACGAGAAGTCGTCCTCTAATGGTATCAACACATCAACAAAGCATGTAAGTGGGTCGTAATGGATCAATTTATTGATTCATCCTTACGGCCGATCTGGAAGTACATTACAGACGTCAAACTCTTACATAACAACGAGATTCAAATTTTATATATCAATAATTACAAATACACGCAATTCGAAAAGATGCACGTCAAATGAAAAGAATGCTAATAAAGCAATTCTACCAGGTTTCTAAAAGAAGCTGCACCAAGAAACACACTGTCTTATTTTTATTTATTTATTGTGCCGTGGGACCAAATTAAGGAGAAGTCTCCATGGTCATGGAACGAGTCAATCAATACATGAAATTATAACGCGATAGTAGAAACAGATAAAATGAAATATAAAAAACATATTCAGGCGACAAGTCGTAAGTTTAAATAAAGAAAATCAACAATGTAACACTGGAATTTGCTTAATTTTTTAGCTCTTCCAGGAGCTCCTCGACAGAATAGGAGGAGTGAGCCATGAGGAAACTCTTCAGTTTGGACTTAAAAGAGTTTGGGCTACGGCTAAGATTTTTTAGTTCTTGTGGTAGCTTATTGAAAATGGATGCAGCAGAATACTGCACTCTTTTCTGCACTAGAGTCAAGGAAGTGCATTCCACATGCAGATTTGATTTCTGCCTAGTATTAACTGAGTGAAAGCTGCTAACTCTTGGGAATAGGCTAATATTGCTAACAACAAACGACATTAAAGAAAATATATACTGTGAGGGCAATGTAAGAATCCCAAAACTATTGAATAGGGGTCGACAGGAGGTTCTCGAACTTACACCACATATAGCTCGAACAGCCCGTTTATGAGCCAAAAATACCCTCTTTGAATCAGAAGAATTACCCCCAAAAATAATACCATACGACATAAGCGAATGAAAATATGCGAAGTAGACTACTTTTCGTGTTGAACTGTCACTTATTTCAGATACTGTTCTAATGGTAAATAATGCAGCATTTAGTTTCTGAACAAGATCCTGGACATGGGATTTCCACAACAGCTTACTATCTATCCGAACGCCTAGGAACTTGAACTGTTCCGTCTCGCTTATAATATGCCCATTCTGTCTGGTCAAAATATCGGTTCTTGTTGACTTGTGAGTTAGAAACTATAAAAACTGAGTCTTACTGTGATTTAGCATCAAATTATTTTCCACAAGCCATGAACTTATTTCATGAACTACATTATTTGATACTGTTTCAATATTATACACAAGATCCTTCACTACCAAGCTGGTGTCATCAGCAAACAGAAATCTTTTTGAATCGCCTTTAATACTAGAAGGCATATCATTTATATCAATAAGAAACAGCAGTGGCCCCAGCACCGATCCTTGGGGAACGCCTCACTTAACGGTGCACCATTGGGACTGAACATCACTACCACTCTCAATATTACGGAGAATTACCTTCTGCTCTCTGATCTTAAAGTAAGAGGCAAACCAATTGTAAGCTACTCCCCTTACTCCATAATGGTCCAACTTCTGCAGTAATATTTTGTGGTCAACACAGTCAAAATATGACACAGTCAAAAGCCTTCGTTAAATCAAAGAAAACACTTAGCGTTCGCAACCTTTTATTTAATCCGTCCAAAAACTCACAGAGAAAAGAGAATATAGCATTTTCAGTTGTTAAACCATTTCTAAAACCAAACTGTAAATCTGACAGCAAATTATGTGAATTTAAATGCTCCAGTAACCTTGTATATACAGCCTTCTCGATAACTTTAGCAAACACCGATGGCATAGAAATAGGTCTATAACTGTCAACATTATTCCTGTCTCCCTTTTTATAAAGTGGCGTCACTACCGAGTACTTTAATCGGTCAGAAAACCGCCGGCCGGAGTGGCCGAGCGGTTAAAGGCGCTACAGTCTGGAACCGCACGACCGCTACGGTTGCAGGTTCGAATCCTGCCTCGGGCATGGATGTGTGTGATGTCCTTAGGTTAGTTAGATTTAAGTAGTTCTAAGTTCTAGGGGACTTATGACCACAGCAGTTGAGTCCCATAGTGCTCAGAGCCATTTGAACTGGTCAGAAAACCGACCACTCCTAAAGGAAAAGTTACAGATATGGCTAAGTACTGGGCTAACATACATAGAGCAATACTTCAGTATTCTGCTAGATACCCCGTCATATCCATGAGAGTCCTTGGTCTTTAGTGATTTAATTATTAACTCAATCTCCCTCTTCTCAGTATCATGGAGGAGCATTTCAGGTAACAATCTCGGAACCATTTTTTCTAAGAGCGCTATATGATTCCCTGTTGGGACTAGGTTTCTATTTAGTTCCCCTGCTCTATTCAGAAAGTGATTATTAAATACTGCACATATATGTGACTTATCAGTAACACGGACATTCCCACTACGCACTGATTCTATATCCTCGACCTGTCTCTGCAGACCAGCCACTTCCTTTACTATTGACCACATGGTTTTAATTTTATCCTGAGACTTAGCTATTCTATCTGCATACCACATACTTTTTGGCTTCCTAATAAGATTTTTAAGCACCTTACAATACTGCTTGTAATGGGGTGCTGCATTTAGATTTTGCCTGTTTCTAACGTTTTGATATAATTGCCACTTTGTTCTACAAGATATTCTTATCCCTCTAGTCAGCCACCCAGGCTGCCTGCTTGTGCTAGTACCTTGTTTTGAACGTTCTAACGGAAAGCAACTTTCAAAGAGCACGAGAAAAGTCTTGAGAAAAGCATTATATTTATCATCTACTGTATCAGCGCTATAAACAATTTGCCACTCTTGTTCCTTGATAAGGTTTACAAAGGTCTCTACAGCAACTGGATCAGCTTTCCTAAACAGTTGATAACTACTGTATATTTAGCATGTTGCAGCACAAAAATCTTTTAGAGTTAAAATTTGTGCATCATGATCTGAAAGGCCATTCACCTTTTTGCTAACAGAATGCCCTTCTAGTAATGAGGAATGAACAAAAATGTTGTCTATGGTTGTTCTACTGTTCCCTTGCACTCTCGTTGGAAATAATACGGTTTGCATAAGATTGTATGAATTAAGGAGATCTACCAGCATCCTTTTCCTTGCACAATCACTTAGGCAATTAATGTTGAAGTCACCACATATAACCCACTTTGGGTCGATAGAAGCGTCCGATCCCACGCGTCGGCTTTGACCCGTGACGTAAGGGTGTTGTCGTATGTGACGTCATGACGGCGCGGAGTTTGGTTTGGAGTGTGCCGTCTTTGTAGATGTCGTCGTGTTGTGATTTGTTGTGCTCTCTGGTGGTATGTTCAGGGTTTTCGTTTGTGTGGTGTAATGGGTTCAGTTTGCTTTTGCTCATTATCAAGAATTGTTAGAGAGTCGGCTGTGTTTGTAGCGGAATTCGTTTCAGTGAGTTAACGAGTTTGTATGAAGGTTAATTTAGTGTTGTTCGCTGTACGTCGTGTGGTAATTTTAGTAAAATTAATCAGTTGTTGTTTTTGTTCAGGAATGGATATGAGGGATAAAATTAACACTGCGCAGGTCAAGGGAAGTGTCCGATCCCAATGTGTGGCTATGTACGTTGTTAATGGTATCGGGAGATGTTTTTGAGCTACATAGGCCAAGGGAAGTGTTTGATCCTAATTTATTGGATCGGAAGCTGCTGTTGAACTGTATAGGTCAAGGGAAGTGTCCGAGTCCAGATGATATTGTGTTTAGTGGTATTTGGGGAGTTTTGTGATGTCGGTTTTTTTCGTCGTTTTGTGTGGTTTTGTATGGGGGTGGGTGTCTAAATTTGTTTATATTTAGTTTGCCCCCACCCAAAAACACCCCATTTCCCGCGCTTCTCCCGTTAGTGTCATTAGGCTTTTTTGGAACGTGTGGGTGTTTGTTTTTTGATGTAGTTTCGTCCTCATAATGTGTACGTAACGACTTTATACGTGCCATATTGGAACCTTCGTTTATGGTCGTTTCGGCCCTATTTGTGACGTCATGGGTCAAAGCAGACGGGCGGGATCGGACACTTCCGTATTTCCTTAATTTTTTGTATTTCCTATAAAGTGAACCAAGAACCACCTCTAGCTTTAGCAAAAATGTTGTGAAATCGGAATCAGGGGATCTATAAATAACAACAGTTAGAAGTTTAGCTCCATTAAATTTAACCACACGTGCACAACATTCAAACACCTTTTCAGTGCAGTACTTTGAAACATCAATTGACCCAAATGGGATGCCGTTTTTCACATACATGGCTACTCCCCCACATCGCAAAGAGCTCCTAGAAAAGCTGCCAGCCAACCTGTATGCTGGTAAAGGAAGCCTCTGAATTATCTCCTTATTTAAGAAGTGTTCAGATATACCAATAATTTGAGACTCAACATCTATAAGCAGTTCACTAACTTTATCTCTAATACCTTGTATATTTTGATGAAATATACTAATTCCCTCATTACTCGGATACCTAAGCTTTGTCAAAAGTGGTTCCTTTGTTAGAGAGACTTCCCTTAAGCAGGAATACATATCAGCTGACTTCAATCTAAAAAAGGTGCAGCTCTAACACCCACTACTGCAGGAATTTTCCCATGAGTGATCCCACCACCCCCACCTATGCTGTCACCTATAAGCTTTGCCAACCTCCCCTTCCCATACCTGTTGAGGTGCAGGCCATGTCTAGTGAACCCCGTCCTGCTGATAGACTCCACCGACACCACTGGAATGTGACCCATGCTTTCTGTCATCAGCGCACCCCCAAGTCTCATGTTATTACGCCTGACTGCTGTATTAAGATGAGGCCGATCGTGACGCTGAAACAGTTCCACGAAATGCACATTCGTGTTGCCTGTCTGAGTGGCTATATTTTCCAGGTCACCATCTATGTCATACTCCCCATCCCTATCAATACTATTACCAGCCCCATCCACAATCACTACCTGATCCTCTTTAGTAAAATCCCTACATAACCCCCCTATGTTATCAGTCACCTGAGCCAATACTGCATTAGGCTTCACAATGCTGGTGACCTGGTACTCACTCCCCAACACTTCCTGCAACTGCTGGCCTACACCTCTGCCATGAGAACTACCTAACAGCAGAACCTTCTTCTTCCTCTTCGACTTTGCAACTGTTCTAGCCACCGTAACTGCTGAGGTCTGCTGCATACTTCCTACATCTACAGCTGCTAGAGATTCCTCTCCACTAGACTCTGACAGTTGGTCATATCTATTGCAAACACCAATAGTAAAACTATCTGAAAATCTTTTTCTCCTAGCAGATCTCTTGCCAACAGCCAACTCCCATTCCCCAACCCCCTTCCCCTCCTCATCCTATCTAGCTCCTCCTGTGCATTTTTCAATTGCACCTGAAGGGCACAGATCTTACGCTCCTGCTCCTCTATCAACTTACTCTTGCTACATAACCTGCAGTTCCAGGAGAGGATCTCACCAGAATGCTCACTGGCTTCTCCACTGCATTCCCCCCAGTTAAAATACTTCGAACAAGTCTCACACCGCAATCCACTACTCACGAACCTACGGCAAAGCCCACACTTCTCACTCATGGTAAAATTTTACACTTATTGAAACAAGAAAACTACTTTATCTAAGTTCCGCTACTACAACAAGAAGATGTTAAAAACCTGACTACAATAATCACAAACGTACTCTACAAGGGAAGTAACTACTATTATTAACAGTATTAATCAACAACAAATGAGAATATAACAAAAGACTAATACAGAAAGTGAATCAAACGTCTAATGACACAGTAACGAAACTGAAAACAGTTCCCGAAAGGTTCTTCCGAAATTATTTCACCAGAAAACACCAAGAATACCGGTTGAAGACTACTAAAGTTCCTAAATAAACCACTATACACACACAATTAATTAGTACTTAGCTTTCGATGCGCCGCTACAGCTGCAACTTGTCAGCGCGGAATGTAAACACAGGTAAGAGGTTAAGTTGCTCGATACGAAACACTCACAAATATCAGGTCACAACGCAAGAAAGGCAAAGGTGAGTGAAAAAACCACTAATAAGTTACTTATATAGTAACTATTATCACAAAAACAGTCTAAATATGTATCTGAAACCTAAAAATATGGAAAAACTTAGAGAGCGATCTCACACGCAGTCACTCGCTTATGAGTCACACCAAAGATGTGAGAGTAAAAATTTTTGATTCGTTCAGTGAGATAGTGTTATCATTTCATGCTGATCTGATAAAAAATTAATGTTATCTGAGAGATAAATCTAGTGGTAGACGAGCTTGAAACTGGATAGGTTTCTCACCTCACAACCCAGAAAGTGTAAGTCTTTTGCATTTTTTATGTATTTTGCAATATTACTTTACAGGTTCATTTGCTAGTGCACTGTATCCTGAAACCATCTACCAGAACAAGACTTTCATTGGATTTGAATGGTGCAATTATTAAAGATTACACAAAGACACTGGTGACTATAGAACTATGACACTAGGGCTCCTTAAAAAATTGAAAACGTAGTATGCCACATGGTAAATGGCATGGCAGATGAGTATTTTTACGTCAAAGAAATGTAAGTCACTAAATGAAAAACACTGAAAGTAGTTTAATCATAGATCACTTACACCGAAAAGCCTCGACAATAGCGTGCGAGTCTAAATGCAAACTTATCGGGAAGCGTTTAAAAAATCGGAATATTGCTCATAATTTATCGTTGTATACTCACTTAAGTAACCGTTTGTAAGTGGTAGCCAAACGAAATGGAATAGTGGGTAAGCAATGCACACACATCGGGAGGATCAGTTATCATTTCCCAGTTCGATGGTTCTAATTTTAGTATTCTACTATTTTCCTATAATGATACCATTCACAACCTGAGGAACAGCTCTTTGCTGAGTGTTTGACTAATAGCTTATTCATGCATTTCTAGTATATGCTACGAAACAAGTAACAGCGAAGTCGTTAACTGCAATACAAAACAGTGCCCAGAAAAACTATCAAACACACCAAAGGTACTCTGCTAACACAATTTTCAAGCAATAACGTCTATCAAGCGATGTCATCGCGTTAAATTCATGACTTATGTCCCTAAGATATTTCTCGGTTGCCGTATTCTGTTACCTGGTTGCGAAAATGTTCTTCTTATCATGTGTGGTGCAATGTCAAGTGCGAGATGCGGCAGCACATCCAGACATCCACAGCCTTACAGAGTATCCACATGCATATGGACAATTATAAATTACTATTGTTTGGCTTTGTAACTAATTGTCGTCAGTATTTGGGGAAATTTGGTGCAATGGATCTCGGTACAATATCTTTTCGACTCCGAGAACATTTTCATTATCATATTTCATTATTACATTTCAACATAATTGATGTAGGGTATTTGTCTGCGTCTAGTGTAAGCCATGAAATAGTGCGAACGTTTTCAAATGTCTGCGAGTCGTGTAACTGAGGCGGGACATGGGGACCAGCCCGGTATTCACCTAGTGGGATGTGGAAAACCGCCCAAAAACCACACCCAGGCTGGTCGGCCCACCGGTCCTCGTCGGTAATCCGGTGGACGGATTCGATCCCGGGCCGGCGCGCCTACCCGAGTCCAGGAAGCAGCGTATTAGCGCCCTCGGCTAACCTGGTGGGTGATGTAGAGTATTTATAACTATCACATACATACTGATATCCGTACATAAAACTCATACTTGCGATTAGGGCTACTGTAAGAAAGAAATGATTCATTTATATAGAAATACGTGTTTCTTTCAGACAATATGCAACTGGAGGTATGAATTAAAAAGCGCCTTCAGTGACATCTACGAAAATAATGTTTGCTGGTGCTAAAACGTTAAAAACGCTTTTCTTAGATTATGTGGTAAGTTTACACTGTTCATCTTTTCCACTATTTCGCACATATTTTCCTCGTATGACTTACGAAATTCATAACCTAACATTAAACCTTTTCGTGACAGGAATATGGTTCAAATGGTTCAAATGGCTCTGAGCACTATGGGACTCAACTTCTGAGGTCATTAGTCCCCTAGAACTTAGAACTAGTTAAACCTAACTAACCTAAGGACATCACATACATCCATGCCCGAGGCAAGATTCGAACCTGCGACCGTAGCGGTCTCGCGGTTTCAGACTGCAGCGCCTAGAACCGCACGACCACTGCGGCCGGCACAGGAATATGCATTTCACCTCATTCAACAGAAGAAATAGAGCATTTATTAAGACAAATTACACGTGATGGACCCACATGGTCTGAAATGCGTCGTGTACTTAATAAAACCCGAAAAATTGTAACTGAAGGTGTTTTTTAATTCATACCTCCAGTGTGTTGAATATAGTTACATTTGAAGCTGCGAAATATGGATAAAACCAAGTGTCTAAGCTATTTCAGATATTTGTTTTTACGAGCATAAGGCTGTGGGCCAAGGCGTTATTCTCTTCCTGACGTTTTGTCTTACACGGCCGAAGACCTCATCAGAGGCTTTAACGTCCAAAAGCTGTTAGACTCAAAAGAATCGCAGCATGCCGAACTATTTATATTCCTCCACGCAACGTCCGTTCGCGACGTCATCATACTGCTGCCAGGGGCCCACGAGAAATAGGGTGACGCCATACTAAAGTCGAGACGGCTTAAGGAGATCCCCAATGGCTCCGCCAGGTTCTAACTTCGAAGCGCAAACGGCTGTAGGCAAAGACAACAGCCGTTTATAGAGCTGTGACAACACTGTGGCGTTGCCATAGAGACACGTTCGCAAAATCGTGTTACGTTATTGGTTGAGGTAGGCGGGCGAAGCTGCCGCGACCAGCCCATTGCAACTGTCAGGGACCAGCTTATGTCAGTTCGGCTTGACCGCCACACTTCGCGAACTCTCGGCTCCGTGAAGGGCCCAGGAGAACTCAACATGAAGTTGAAAAGGTACTCACTAAAGGTCTTAACATTTTAGCGTGCTGCCGAGAACTTGCATGCATTTAAAAGAACAATCAAGAATTATTAGACTCATCTGAAACCGCTACTCGCTGCCCAGCGGAGACTGCTGCTGGCACTCGTAAGACCTACAGTGTCACGTGCTTCGACGTACGCTCCACGGCCTACCTTTCTCGTGGGCCTCGACCGCCAACTAAGACCGCTGATTTAAGCCGACGTACACTATGGAGCTTTCAGAGAGAGTACGTGCCGTTTATCTTATTTAGCACAAGGGCCCCACAAGTTGTCGAATTTCAACCCTTCGCCTACACAAGATGCATAACGTAAGTCAGCGCGATTCTGCTGTTTTAATCGCCCCCTAGACTGTCAACAATATTGCACAATTTTTCCTGTAGCGCAATAGTGTTACATGTCTAGGGACGAGATTGAGACGTTGCACAATAATACCGAGAATATCAAAAACTTTTAAAATATAATTTTCTGTCCGGAAATACTGCGTCGTCTGTGTGCAGTATTGACAATATCCTTGTCAGTCTTTCATTGGCTACTTACCATGGATACCATTGTGTTCACTGTTGTTTGTTATGGTGCTGAAAATGAGTTCAAAACAAGACAAAAGAGCGTTATGATTAGAGTGCATAGAAATATATGATGTTCGTTGCTCAGAAAATTCAGGGTAAGACCAAGAAGGACGATTTTTTAAAAAGAAAAGTACTTAATGCAAAAGTATATATACTATTTATAATTCCCAAAGCAAATGATAGTGCAAATGGCTCTCAGCACTATGTAACTTAACATGTGAGATCATCAGTCCCCTAGAACTTAGAACTACTTAAACCTAACTAACCTACGGACATTAAACACATCCATGCCCGAGGGAGGATTCGAACCTGTGACCGTAGCGGTCGCGCGGTTCCACACTGAAGCGCCTAGAACCGCTCGGCCACACCGGCCGGCTGAGTGATAGTGCATCAACTTTAAAGAAACAAACCAATGTTTAAAGAAGACCCAATGGAAATGTGGTCACAACAAACCACATCCATTTACTGCAGCGTACACCAGCCATCGACTTATCCGCTTTCACGGCTTTCACAGTACACTAAATAAGGTACCTGTAACACACCAAATACATATACAGGGTATTTCATAAGTAATGGAGTTAACGCAAACAGTTGAAAGTACACGGTACTACTATAAGCAAAAGACTGTTGTAACCTCCACACAATGATAAATGTCAATGAAAATATGTGAATGTGCCAAGCGTAACCTCCCCAAATAAAAAATGGAAATGTGACCCAAGTGTAAGCTCGCCACAAAAAATAGTAATTAAATGAATTTTTCTATGATTGTAACCTCTGAACAAAATTGATCTTAATGTAACCTCTGAACAAAATTGGCTCTGATTTATAGTCTCTGTGCAAAGAATGCATTCACACTTAATATTCCCACAAAATTCATTTTTCATTTAATGTCAGGTTCGAAATAGAAAAATTCCTAAACACCAAAAATAATAAAAAAGTTTAGTAACCTGATAAATTTTATAAGGACAGCAGCGCTGACCTTCGGCCCTGAATTCTGAATAAAAAAGCAAAAAATTCTTACCTCAATAAAACTGCAATTATATCCGCTCTTAATTACTCATTTCTCGACACAGCTTGGTGCAATGCTGGCATATATAATTTTTTTTTTTTTTTATTATTGGAAGGAATGATCATGCATTTGAAATTCTTTAAATTGAAATGAATGCTTTTCTTTAAAAGAGTTGCTTTATATTACAAAAATTATTATTGGGGCATTTCTTTGAACAAATTAAATTACAATTAACATACATTATTAAATATGCGCAAGGATGCTTCTTTACCTTCTACAGCAATACTCATCCTCCAGAGTCCTGACCAGAGTCGCGAGCAGAGCACACAGCCGACGCATGCCGACTCCCCGACTACCACCGACTGACTACTCACTCGCTACTGACTGCTACCCACTCGCTACTACTACTGTCGACTCGCGCGGTCAAGTGCAGACTAGCAACAGCTAACGATAAACTACTCTCTGGTCAGAGATTCTGTCATTCCTCGCACATCGCTGGCAATGTATACATCCCTCATAACCCTCCACTGGGGGGGGGGGGATTCAAAAATTTGGCAGCGATGGTGAGTCAATTGGACTTGCCATGAGCAACAAATTTTTCTTAACTAAGTTTTCAATCACAGAATATATACATATAAGTGCAGAACATGAAATACAATATAGTGCACATGCACTGAGTACAGAACATATCAAGCAAAGACAAAATGTATACACAATGAGTATAAATCACATTAACAAAATGACATAAAAGTGCACACGCACTGTAGTTCAGAACATATCAAGAAATCACAAAAATGTATATGCAATGAATAGAAATCATGTTAATAAAATGACGAAAGTGCACACGCACTGTTTTTTTTTTTTTTTTACTGTTACAAGAATTAGGATAGGAAAGGGAAGTATTTCATCATGGTTGTAGCACTTTAGGTTGCACGCAGCTGCACTAAAAGTCCATATCTTTCTACAGAAGCACAACACCAAGTGAGACAATCTGAAGTTTTTTCCCTGAAGCATTAATCAGTGTAGCCAAGACACTGAAATGTCGTAGTAATATTCCATATTATCATGTAGGTAGTACATTATGTACACCAAACAGTGGGACTATTATAACATCTCCATCGCTCAAGGTGGTGGACAGCATGTCGTGTCAACACCACGTTCTTGTAAAGTACACCAACGTAGAATTAGTGCAAAAAACCAAATATAGTGCTCCATGATCATGAGGATACATAGGACAAATGGATATTACAGTAATTTCTGGTAATTAGGTCAGAAGGTGAAGGACACTAAGTCACATAGTAGTCTGCATTGAGAATTACACTAGTCTAACAACTGATTTGAGTAATTGGTGGCACTCATCACCCAGTTACTGAACATTTCTGTACCATGTATGTAGTCTTACAGAATAATGTTCATAAATCTTTTGTTTACAGAGAACATTGGCACTCATTGTCCAGCTACAAACTATCAGAACTCGTCATTCAAAATAGGAGCTAATAAATGGCATAGTATTACAGAATAATGTTCATAAATCGTTTGTTTACACAGAACATTGGCACTCATTGCCCAGCTACAAACCATCAGAAGTCATCATTCAAAATGAGTTAATAAATGGCATAGTATTACAGAATTAATCTAATTATAGTAATCATTGGAATCATAGGTCATCTTATTACAGTAATCAGTGGCATTCATTGGCCAGTTACAAAGCATTTTTTTTTTGTGCTAGCAATGCATTGCGTTGGGATCGATAATTAATAACAATATTTGCTTTTGAGTTATTGCTGCAAATGAAGATGTGTAACGTCATTCGTCGTGAGTCAGCTGTAGCAAGGTTATGAAACAAGTAGAATATATGTGATCACATTCATAAATGACATAGGTTTAATGAACAACTGCCTATAGCACATTAATTTCATGCATAATTTCTCCTGCAAAATATACAAAAATTGATTATTAAACTGAAAGAAGAAACGCATATTATGCTGAAAAGGAGTGAACTTTGAATTAACAGGTAGTGAAATGTCTATAAAAAACATATGTGTTCTATAGCTGTCCTTTCCAAAACCTTCAGTCATCATACTACGCGATATAAGACATACTGTCAAAACGAACTGCAAAAAATACTTAAATAACTACATAGTATAAATACATAAACTTCAACATTATCCTCATCTGTAAAGAAAATAACTTCATTATCCATTTTATCATAACTCCATTATTATCATCACCTGTAAAGAAAAACTTCATTATCCATAGTAGCATAACTCCATTATTATCATCGCCTGTAAAGAAAAACTTCATTATCCATAGTAGCATATTCCATTATCCATAGTAGCATAACTCCATTATTATCATCACCTGTAAAGAAAAACTTCATTATCCATAGTAGCATATTCTTCATCGTTATTCATCACCATTCATTATCATCTGCAAAAATGTCACTTCATTATTCATTATACAACTATTCCTTATTTCTAGCATATTTCATCACTAAAACTAAGACACGTAGTTCTGTCTGACAGCCTGCATCAATCGCCTCGTATTCTGAAAGAAAAAATTAGTCAAGACTGCTATTCTACGATGTGTGTAGTATATTCTGGTTAATGCTTGTTAATCCTGATCCATTTACTCTTCCTCCCGAGGTATTGCATCTTCTTTCATTCATTCCGAAGGTGAAATTCCCATGTCTGTTTAATTGTTTAATTTATATATATATATATATATATATATATATATATATATATATATATATATATATATATTTTAACACGTTATTGCTTTCTGAAAATGATGAACAAAGATTAATGTCTTGCATTTAAATCACATACCCACTAAATAAAAACTGGTTTATAGTAACATAATTGAGCAAAGAGCATAGCATGACAGAAAACGTAATATGTCAAAAACATAGACAGTTTCAGAGGCAAGATGTACACAGTGTATCACAATGTAGCAGCAACAAAAAAAAAAAAAGGAAAGTAGTTACAATGTTGAGATATCATAGGGCAAAAATGTTAAAGTCAACTGGTTTTTGTTATATCTAAAAATATTTCATAGTGCATACAAACAAAACAGGAAAACAATCATACATACATAAAAAAAATGGAAAATGTGCACAGTCTGACGTGTAACGACAAGAAGAGTGACCTGCTAACCTTACCTTCCCAGGTACTTGCCAAGAAAAAATACGATAATCATCAGTAAGTAGTCACATAAATATAATTGCATAAGTGGTCATAAAAAATTTAGGAAATGGCATTACACACTGATAAATCATAAAGTATGTTCATTCAATAAAAGGTTTGATGTTGGAGACGTGGTGGTTCCCTTTGCTTTTTCTGGTTCTCAAAGTTCGACGTGTACTACATTGGCATGAGGAATGCTGCGAATCCGATATGGACCTGCGTATAGAAGTTCAAATTTACTACACCTGCCTTTTCCTCTGTTGGATAAATAGTGTGTACGTACTAATATCTTCTGTCCAATGTGAAAGTCACGACGTGTACAAACCCGTATTTGCTGTCTTCTCCGGCGCTCTGCGGCACGTTTGATGTTGTTCAGCGCAATGTCAATTATTTCATGGTGTCGTAGTCGACGAGATGTAGGAAAGGTTACTAATTCTTTAATTTTGTTAGGTGGTTCAACATTTTTCAGTATAACAGACGGAGATAGCATAGTAGATTCATTTGGTATGGAATTAATTACATCCTGGAATGAGAGTATGTGTGTGTCCCAATCAAAATGTTTTTTATGGCAGTATATTCTACATTGTTTACCAATTTCTTTCATTAATCGTTCACAAGGGTTCGAAGAAGCATGGTACCTGGATATATAGATCAGAGGTTTGTTTCTAGCTCGTAACATACGTGTCCATATAGCAGATCGAAACTGTGATCCATTGTCGGAAATTATTTTCAACACATGCCCTACATGAAATAGAAAATGTTTTACGATTGCTTTCGATACAGTTTTAGCGGTAGCTTTGCGTAGCGGAGTGAAGGTAACAAATTTTGAAGTGAGTTCAACAGCGACAAAGATGTAGCAAAAACCTCTATTAGTTCTGGGAATCAGACCAAAAATGTCTACAGCGGCCATATGTCTCAATTTAACAGGTACAATGGGATGTAATGGAGGAACATGTGAAGACGTGTCTGACTTAGCTTCCTGACAGATTTTGCATGACGCTAAAACTCGTCGAATACGTTTCTCCATGTTGGTAAAATAACAGTTCTGTCTCAGTAAAAGAAAACATTTTCTGGCTCCGTAATGTGCGCAACCAATTGTTGCTGTCAGGATGAGAGCGGCGAAACAGAATGTCATTGCTTACAGTGTAATGGTTTCTAATGGTAACATTATTCCTATCTTGCCAAAGGTGTTTAATTTCTTTCTACACGTTGTCTTTACTCTGCTCTTGTGCTATGTCTTGTAATGACGACGAAATGAAATTTTCAAATGCAACTTGTTCAATGTACATGACGCTGAAATTTGCTTTGCAGAAGTTGGTTGCGATGTCTTGCTGATTGTTGCTGAGAGAACGAGATAGTGCGTCTGCTACAATATTTTGTGTGCCGGGAATGTGAACAATTGTAAAGTTAAATTCCTGCAAATAAAGTTTCCATCTACTTAATCTGTCGTGTGTAAGTTTAGTCGAAAGTAAAAATTGTATCGCTCTATGATCTGTGTAAACGGTAATGTGTCTTCCATAAAGAAAATGCCTAAATCTGGTAAAAGCCCATACAACACATAATGTTTCAAGTTCTGTAACCGAATAATTTCGTTCAGCAGGTGACAGAATGCGACTTGCAAAAGCGATGTTTTTAATTACTGTAGAACCATCTTCTTCCATTTCCTGAAAAATATGTACGCCGAAAGAAGTGTTAGAACTGTCGGTGGCAATGGAAATATTTCTAGTAAGATCTGGGTGCGATAAAAGTGGTGCATTCAACAAAGCATGTTTCAAATAACATTCTCGTGAAAAAGATTCTGTGTGTCAAAAGTATTGCTTGCGTTACTGGAAAATGCAGCCTGTACTGTACCTAGTCAAATTCTATCAGACATGTTATTATTTTCAGGACAATGCTGTAGCATTTCCACTATTTGTACTGTTCTATTATTTCTTCCTGACGTATTACGTTCTGGATGATACCTACTGTCTGGTTCATTCATGATAATATGTTGTTGTTGATGTTCTTGCTGCTGATAAGATCGACTGTTATTAAATGTACGCTGAAAATTATGCTCATTACTTTTACATCTGTCATGATAATCATTTCTATACGGTGCATTGCGATAGGAATTGAAATAGTGTGTTTTCTGTACATACTGATTCCCTTGTTGCTGTGCGTTACTATTTGTTGGTACTGAGCCTATACGTGCACGCGGCGAAACATTAAAGCTCGGTTGACCTTGTACATTACATTGTTGGTTAGGTATGCTAACCGGTTGGCTTTCATGCTGTTGCGGTGAAAAACCTCTATTGTTACCAAAATGCGTTCGCTGTTGCTGATAATTTTACACATACAGATGATTAAAATTTTCTCTGATATTAAAATTACGCTGGTATTTCTTGTCATTTCGGGAACGTATAATGACAAACTTGTCACTTTCGTTAAAAAACTTGTCATATCAGGTTTTCCTTACACGTTTCTTAATCCTAGATAGATCGATAGTTGAAGAGCTGTTTTAATAGATATAAAGGATAGTAGAAGAGAAGGCAGCAGTGCAGAAAACTAAAGATGAAATACCACCACTACGGCTCAGGGCCCTGTTCACGCTACAGCACATATTCATTGAAGCGTAATGAATCCCCTGAGGTCTATTACTCGCTGCAAATAAATTTTAGCATCAATGGCCTTTCTAAAACCTTCAGTCATCATACTACGCAATATAAGACATACTGTCAAAACGAACTGCAAAAAATACTTAAATAACTACATAGTATAAATACATAAACTTCAACATTATCCTCATCTGTAAAGAAAAAAACTTCATTATCCATTTTATCATAACTCCATTATTATCATCACCTGTAAAGAAAAACTTCATTATCCATAGTAGCATAACTCCATTATTATCATCGCCTGTAAAGAAAAACTTCATTATCCATAGTAGCATATTCCATTACCCATAGTAGCATAACTCCATTATTATCATCACCTGTAAAGAAAAACTTCATTATCCATAGTAGCATATTCTTCATCATTATTCATCACCATTCATTATCATCTGCAAAAATGTCACTTCATTATTCATTATACAACTATTCCTTATTTCTAGAATATTTCATCACTAAAACTAAGACGTGTAGTTCTGTCTGACAGCCTGCATCAATCGCCTCGCATTCTGAAAGAAAAAATTAGTTAAGAATGCTATTCTACAAAGTGTATAGTATATTCTTGTTAATGCTTGTTAATCTTGATCCATTTACTCTTCCTCACGAGGTATTGCCTCTTCTTTCGTTCATTCCGAAGGTAAAATTCCCATGTCTGTTTAATTGTTTAATTTATATATATATATATATATATATATATATATATATATTTTAACACGTTATTGCTTTCTGAAAATGATGAACAAAGATTAATGTCTTGCATTTAAATCACATACCCACTAAATAAAAACTGGTTTATAGTAACATAATTGAGCAAAGAGCATAGCATGACAGAAAACGTAATATGTCAAAAACATAGACAGTTTCAGAGGCAAGATGTACACAGTGTATCACGATGTAGCAGCAACAAAAAAAAAAAAAGGAAAGTAGTTACGATGTTGAGATATCATAGGGCAAAAATGTTAAAGTCAACTGGTTTTTGTTATATCTAAAAATATTTCATAGTGCATACAAACAAAACAGGAAAACAATCATACATACATAAAAAAAATGGAAAATGTGCACAGTCTGACGTGTAACGACAAGAAGAGTGACCTGCTAACCTTACCTTCCCAGGTACTTGCCAAGAAAAAATACGATAATCATCAGTAAGTAGTCACATAAATATAATTGCATAAGTGGTCATAAAAAATTTAGGAAATGGCATTACACACTGATAAATCATAAAGTATGTTCATTCAATAAAAGGTTTGATGTTGGAGACGTGGTGGTTCCCTTTGCTTTTTCTGGTTCTCAAAGTTCGACGTGTACTACATTGGCATGAGGAATGCTGCGAATCCGATATGGACCTGCGTATAGAAGTTCAAATTTACTACACCTGCCTTTCCCTCTATTGGATAAATAGTGTGTACGTACTAATATCTTCTGTCCAATGTGAAAGTGACGACGTGTACAAACCCGTTTTTGCTGTCTTCTCCGGCGCTCTGCGGCACGTTTGATGTTGTTCAGCGCAATGTCAATTATTTCATGGTGTCGTAGTCGACGAGATGTAGGAAAGGTTACTAATTCTTTAATTTTGTTAGGTGGTTCAACATTTTTCAGTATAACAGACGGAGATAGCATAGTAGATTCATTTGGTATGGAATTAATTACATCCTGGAATGAGAGTATGTGTGTGTCCCAATCAAAATGTTTTTTATGGCAGTATATTCTACACTGTTTACCAATTTCTTTCATTAATCGTTCACAAGGGTTCGAAGAAGCATGGTACCTGGATATATAGATCGGAGGATTGTTTCTAGCTCGTAACATACGTGTCCATATAGCAGATCGAAACTGTGATCCATTGTCGGAAATTATTTTCAACACATGCCCTACATGAAATAGAAAATGTTTTACGATTGCTTTCGATACAGTTTTAGCGGTAGCTTTGCGTAGCGGAGTGAAGGTAACAAATTTTGAAGTGAGTTCAACAGCGACAAAGATGTAGCAAAAACCTCTATTAGTTCTGGGAATCAGACCAAAAATGTCTACAGCGGCCATATGTCTCAATTTAACAGGTACAATGGGATGTAATGGAGGAACATGTGAAGTCGTGTCTGACTTAGCTTCCTGACAGATTTTGCATGACGCTAAAACTCGTCGAATACGTTTCTCCATGTTGGTAAAATAACAGTTCTGTCTCAGTAAAAGAAAACATTTTCTGGCTCCGTAATGTGCGTAACTTAAATGAGTATACCAGATTAATTTGTTAACAAGCACGTCAGGAATGCATAATAACCAATTGTTGCTGTCAGGATGAGAGCGGCGAAACAGAATGTCATTGCTTACAGTGTAATGGTTTCTAATGGTAACATTATTCCTATCTTGCCAAAGGTGTTTAATTTCTTTCTACACGTTGTCTTTACTCTGCTCTTGTGCTATGTCTTGTAATGACGACGAAATGAAATTTTCAAATGCAACTTGTTCAATGTACATGACGCTGAAATTTGCTTTGCAGAAGTTGGTTGCGATGTCTTGCTGATTGTTGCTGAGAGAACGAGATAGTGCGTCTGCTACAATATTTTGTGTGCCGGGAATGTGAACAATTGTAAAGTTAAATTCCTGCAAATAAAGTTTCCATCTACTTAATCTGTCGTGTGTAAGTTTAGTCGAAAGTAAAAATTGTATCACTCTATGATCTGTGTAAACGGTAATGTGTCTTCCATAAAGAAAATGCCTAAATCTGGTAAAAGCCCATACAACACATAATGTTTCAAGTTCTGTAACCGAATAATTTCGTTCAGCAGGTGACAGAATGCGACTTGCAAAAGCGATGTTTTTAATTACTGTAGAACCATCTTCTTCCATTTCCTGAAAAATATGTACGCCGAAAGAAGTGTTAGAACTGTCGGTGGCAATGGAAATATTTCTAGTAAGATCTGGGTGCGATAAAAGTGGTGCATTCAACAAAGCATGTTTCAAATAACATTCTCGTGAAAAAGATTCTGTGTGTCAAAAGTATTGCTTGCGTTACTGGAAAATGCAGCCTGTACTGTACCTAGTCAAATTCTATCAGACATGTTATTATTTTCAGGACAATGCTGTAGCATTTCCACTATTTGTACTGTTCTATTATTTCTTCCTGACGTATTACGTTCTGGATGATACCTACTGTCTGGTTCATTCATGATAATATGTTGTTGTTGATGTTCTTGCTGCTGATAAGATCGACTGTTATTAAATGTACGCTGAAAATTGTGCTCATTACTTTTACATCTGTCATGATAATCATTTCTATACGGTGCATTGCGATAGGAATTGAAATAGTGTGTTTTCTGTACATACTGATTCCCTTGTTGCTGTGCGTTACTATTTGTTGGTACTGAGACTATACGTGCACGCGGCGAAACATTAAAGCTCGGTTGACCTTGTACATTACATTGTTGGTTAGGTATGCTAACCGGTTGGCTTTCATGCTGTTGCGGTGAAAAACCTCTATTGTTACCAAAATGCGTTCGCTGTTGCTGATAATTTTACACATACTGATGATTAAAATTTTCTCTGATATTAAAATTACGCTGGTATTTCTTGTCATTTCAGGAACGTATAATGACAAAATTGTCACTTTCGTTAAAAAACTTGTCATATCAGGTTTTCCTTACACGTTTCTTAATCCTAGATAGATCGATAGTTGAAGAGCTGTTTTAATAGATATAAAGGATAGTAGAAGAGAAGGCAGCAGTGCAGAAATCTAAAGATGAAACAGCACCATTACGGCTCGGGGCCCTGTGCACGCTACGGCACATATTCATTAAAGTGTAATGAATCCCTTGAGGTCTATTACTCGCTGCAAATAAATTTTAGCTTTTGCGTTACAAGCAATGCCGGTGAAAATTCAAAAACAAATTGCTGTATCCATGCCAATTCTAGTTTCTGCATTACAGGCAATGGCGGTGAAAGTACAAAAATAAATCGACGTATCCAGTTCAATGAGTGTACCTCTGCTCTGTCATTTTCAAATACCTTAGATTTTTTTACAGATACAAATTGCTTGTCATCGTTATCGTCTCTGAATGTGTGAACAGGTTCAGAATTGCATAAGAATCTATTTGTCTGTGACACTTCGTATTTTAAATCTCGTAGTCTTTGTAAATTACCTAAGTTACACTGGCTGTGTGAGTGTGAGAAATGTTCGGAATGTGCCGTATGCTGTGACGTGTTATTAGTGACTGAAACATTTTTCCTTTCTGTCACTTTAATACGTTCGTCAATTTAGCTGATCTGTTATTGAAATTTCTTATCGACTTCCGTATCCAGAGTGCGTGAAACTTCTGCTGACGTTAAATTAAACTCGTTGTGTAACTGTGTCGCATTTTCAGAACATTGTTCAGCGACCGCACTACTTTCATCTCTAAATGATTCTGTTGTCGCTGCACGTATACTACTTAATTCTTGTGCAACAGATCTAGTTTCTTCACTATTGTTCTTAACACAAACCTCAATTTCGTCACGTAATTGATCTTTAGTATCATCATGTTGCACGTAACGGCTGTAATTTGTTCACTAAGTTGTTTGTTCTGTTCGTTAAGGTTGTCGTGTTTTTCATTTGACTGTTTGAAACTTTCATTAATTATTTCGATCGACCTGTCATATTTTTCATTGAGTTGTTTGGACGATTCATTAAGTTGTTTGTAATGGTTGTTAAGTTGTTGTTTCAAATCTTCACTAAGTTGTTTGAAATTCTCGTTTTGTTTTTCATTAAGTTGTAGCATTAATGCTATAACTCGATCCATGCCAAAATTAGCTACTGTATACTTTGTGCTGTGTGATGGTGTATCTGCAATTGTCACGTTTTGTGTATCCATTTGGATATTCTGTGATTCTTGAAAATGTTTGCTAATCGGATGTGCTCTGTTAGTCACTACCTCGGAATCAAATAAATCTGACGTATTCTGATTACACTGTTCATTTTCGTTACAAAAATTTGTCTGTTCATTACGTAAATTTTGCAAACCGGGTGTATCAAGCTGGGCAGTGTTCATTCTAACAGAACGTCCCGCGTCATCAATTGTCGTCAAATTAACAGAGGACACAATTGAATTCGTTTGTACATCGTTAAGATAAAAATCGTTATTAGTGGTCGGTACGCACTGATTGTCAGTAAACGAAGGATTGTCATCATTACACTGAGTGTCGCAAATGTTATCTGTCAAATTATTAGAGTCGGCTATTTCACTCATTACACATCGCGATGTACTGTTAACAGTTTTTTGCGGCATTTTTTACGAATCAGAATTATTCACAAATGAAATAAAGATAATGCAAATACAACAAACACAAATACAACAAAGAGCAACAAATTGCCGATGATCTGTGAAAGAAAAAGTGACAAATTAGAAAATGCGCTGCGCCAGATGCAAACTACATTTAAGTAAATAAGAGCAGATAAATGACTACTTCTCAGAAGATTCACAAAGAAATACGATCCTGGCCGGATGTCGCCAAGTGTAACCTCCCCACAATGATAAATGTCAATGAAAATATGTGAATGTGCCAAGCGTAACCTCCCCTAATAAAAAATGAAAATGTGACCCAAGTGTAAGCTCGCCACAAAAAATAGTAATTAAATGAATTTTTCTATGATTGTAACCTCTGAACAAAATTGATCTTAATGTAACCTCTGAACAAAATTGGCTCCGATTTATTGTCTCTGTGCAAAGAATGCATTCACACTTAATATTCCCACAAAATTCCTTTTTCATTTAATGTCAAGTTCGAAATAGAAAAATTCCTAAACACCAAAAATAATGAAAAGGTGTAGTAACCTGTTAAATTTTGTAAGGACAGCAGCGCTGACCTTCGGCCCTGTATTCTGAATAAAAAAAGCAAAAAATTCTTACCTCAATGAAACTGCAATTATATCCGCTCTTGATTACTCATTTTTCGACACAGCTTCGTGCAATGCTGGCGTATATTTTTTTTTTTTTTAATTGGAAGGAATGATCATGCATTTGAAATTCTTTAAATTGAAATGAATGCTTTTCTTTAAAAGAGTTGCTTTATATTATAAAAATTATTATTGGGGCATTTCTTTGAACAAATTAAATTACAATTAACATACATTATTAAATATGCGCAAGGATGCTTCTTTACCTTCTACAGCAATACTCATCCTCCAGAGTCCTGACCAGAGTCGCGAGCAGAGCACAAAGCCGACGCATGCCGACTCCCCGACTACTACCGACTGACTACTCACTCGCTACTGACTGCTACCCACTCGCTACTACTACTGTCGACTCGCGCGGTCAAGTGCAGACTAGCAACAGCTAACGATAAACTACTCTCTGGTCAGAGATTCTGTCAGGCCTCGCCCATCGCTGGCAATGTATACGTCTTTCACTGTCAGTAAACATAGGGTCGAAAATGCATACCTTAAGAGCTGCGAGTAATTTTTCATCTTCGATACTGTGAAACAAATCTCTTCTACTGCAAGTTCTTTGCTTTCCATGTTTTGGAAAGTGGTAGTATGGACCAAAATAGGGAGAAAATGTCCAGCAAACATGTGCTCTAAAACGCATACTTTAAAAGTTACGAGCACTTGATCATTAGAAGAGTTGTGTTTCAAAGTAGTAAAGATGAACAAGTGCTCATAGCTCTTACGGAATGCATTTCAGAGCAAATGTTTGCTGGACATTTTTTTCTTGTTTTGGTCCATACTACCAGTTCCCAAAATGTGAAAAGCAAAGAACTTGCAGCAGAAGAGATTTGTTTCACAGTATCGAAGATGAAAAATTGCGCGTAGCTCCTAAGGTATGCATTTTCGACCCCATGTTTACTGAGACTCGTTTGCTTCTAGTAACGTGTGCTTTCAACTGTATGCGTTTCTGCCATTAATTATGATACACCCTATATATATATATATAGGGAAACCATTTCCAGTAATGTATCAAATCATGGCAGTTATGACAATCGATTTTTTTCGTTCAACCGCAATTCATTCAACAAGTCTTAACGAGTGATCTTTGACGCTTCTTGACCCAATTTTTCATCCATCTTCTTTTTCTGCTTGAAACAAAGTAGAGGAGCTGCGTCCCTATCGTCATCATTCCAAATCACACTAATATTCAGCAGTGAAGGATAACGTCAGAAATGTTGCCAAATATTATTTTGAAGTATTATTGAAGGTCTAGGAGCCGCTTTAGACAGCAGTCTCTTGGCATCACGAACGGACCATTGAGAGGATGCAGATAAACAGTTCGGATTTCTGAGCATGTTTTGAGTCCGTAACAGCTGCCAGAGTCGTGATGAAATCTCCAGCAGTGGAAGACGAAACGTTTACATAGAATCATGGCTTGAACTATCAATAAACCAAATATCAGCAATATCGCAAATATTGTTAGTCAAACCTTACTTTGTATTAATATCTAAGCTATTTCTTCATATAGAGATATATTATATTGGTCTGAAAGTGTCTGTTTGCAAAAGTACCAAATGTATTAGAGAGCTATCTCTATTTACACTTGGACTCGTGTTCCTCTTTATCTCTTTTCGATCAATTCGCGTGTATAACAACGAATTAATGGCACCGGCTGACATTTAAATCCAGTTCCAGAGTCCGTGTCTCCAAGGGAGGCACCAGGCACATTACACCAGCAGGAGAATAACCGGACACCCGTTTTTAACGTCGCTTTCACTGTCCGCGAGGTATTTCCTCAGCGGTTTCCAAGAAAGTACGCGGGCGTCTTCTGCGAGAGCCTGCGGAAAGCTGCCGGATCCGAGGACTTCCGGGTAGACACTATCCGTTCCTGTGTATCGTAGCAGGTAGTATAAGCAGTGCTCCTTAGTTGCGAACGCCACTACTTATTGTGCGTAACGTAGAAATACAGCTGCCTGCCTTTCTCCGCGACGTCGTTCAGTTAGACACGGACGTATCAGGACGCAACAGGTTACCACGCGATGAGAGCTGCAGACGTAGCCTTCGCCGAGGACCTTTAACAACTTTGACATAAACAAAAAGCAGTCAGGCTTCTTCCCACCAATACCTACAGCGAGACGTGTTCCTATCGCTTTTCGGGAACCATATTCTGCTTGTAGAGTATGGTTACATCAAATTAATTTTACAAAGGAAATAGTATAAAGCGAACCAGAGACCAAATACGCTGCAAGCACATTCTCAACAGATGTTATACATTGCTATGACGGCGCGCCGGGAAGTTTTTACAAATCTACTTACTCTGTGATACGCCAGCGATTGTAGTCAAGGTCACTAAACAAAGTTTCTGCTCTGACAATAAAATGTTGACTATTTAAGAAAACTGGATCGGCAGTGTTTGGCTAGGAAGAAGAGAAGAAGTGGTGGTGTGAAGTTTCTGATCATCACTGTTTTCCGGTGTCCTACAGATTCTCATAGAGTGTGGGCGTCTGTGTTAATGCTTCTTTGGCTAAGTTTGCGGGTCGGCGGGTCCATTTTATGTTTGAGGCGATTTAACTCCAGAAGTAACAAATAAAATACTTTATGCAATATATGTTTACAGAAACCAGATGGCAGTTATAAGAGTCGAGGGACATGAAAGGGAAGCAGTGGTTGGGAAGGGAGTAAGACAGGGTTGTAGCCTCTCCCCGATGTTGTTCAATCTGTATATTGAGCAAGCAGTAAAGGAAACAAAAGAAAAATTCGGAGTAGGTATTAAAATTCATGGAGAAGAAATAAAAACTTTGAGGTTCGCCGATGACATTGTAATGCTGTCAGAGACAGCAAAGGACTTGGAAGAGCAGTTGAATGGAATGGACAGTGTCTTGAAAGGAGGATATAAGATGAACATCAACAAAAGCAAAACGAGGATAATGGAATGTAGTCTAATTAAGTCGGGTGATGCTGAGGGAATTAGATTAGGAAATGTGGCACTTAAAGTAGTAAAGGAGTTTTGCTATTTGGGGAGCAAAATAACTGATGATGGTCGAAGTAGAGAGGATATAAAATGTAGGCTGGCAATGGCAAGGAAAGCGTTTCTGAAGAAGAGAAATTTGTTAACATCCAGTATTGATTTAAGTGTCAGGAAGTCATTTCTGAAAGTATTCGTATGGAGTGTAGCCATGTATGGAAGTGAAACATGGACGATAAATAGTTTGGACAAGAAGAGAATAGAAGCTTTCGAAATGTGGTGCTACAGAAGAATGCTGAAGATTAGATGGGTAGATCACATAACTAATGAGGAAGTATTGAATAGGATTGGGGAGAAGAGAAGTTTGTGGCACAACTTGACCAGAAGAAGGGATCGGTTGGTAGGACATGTTCTGAGGCATCAAGGGATCACCAATTTAGTATTGGAGGGCAGCGTGGAGAGTAAAAATCGTAGGGGGAGACCAAGAGATGAATACACTAAGCAGATTCAGAAGGATGTAGGTTGCAGTAGGTACTGGGAGATGAAAAAGTTTGCACAGGATAGAGTAGCATGGAGAGCTGCATCAAACCGGTCTCGGGACTGAGGACCAACAACACAACAACAACATTGCTTAGTACCGTACATTACGAGTCGGCTATACAGTAAGTGGGAGAGGACCTACGTTCCTGCAGCAGATATAGGCGAGTGTTTGGGAATTATATTTAGGAGCTTCAAATGGGAGTGAGCTATTTTCAGTTATCTGTACGGCCATTAGTTTAGTTTTATTTTAATTTCTAGCGCGTTTGTTTGGTTACTAGACTCAGTCTTTTAATATTAGTGCAGTGTAAAGTACCACAGTTTGTATCGACGCTTGTATCCACCCTCATATAGTACAGGTTTTTACTTACTTTTTATGGTTAGATTAAGTCAGTGTCTGCTAGGCTGTTGCTGAGAGGAACCTGCAATAAAGGAGAGTACACCTTTCATTTGCAAATTATACCATCGAGTACTGTGAGTTGACACAGCTTCTCATAAAAAGTGACTTACTTTACATTTCGTCAGTGCTATTTAGCTTCATCTCATATTTCGTGCATGTCTGTGTATTTATCAGGCGGTGTTTAGTATGGATAGGAACTGCGATGCGAGTCAAGTTGGTGACACTTCGCTCACAGTTCCAGTCGGCGTTGGCTTTGATCACGCAGTTTGAGGCTGTTGTCAGTGGACATCACTGTGCGGGGCCAGACGTGGCGATTCGATGGGCGTTCAACACAACCCATGCGTTCCCCAATCGATCTACTACTGTGGCCGCTACGAGTGCTACCTTCACTGAGGTTAATCCCTCACCCGTGGTCGAGTGGGATGTCGTTCCAAGATGTGGCCAGCAGCAAAAGACTTTGCCAGAGGCCGGTGGGACGTCCTCCCGGGTTGGTCTGACGAACAGGTTTCGGGCGCTATCTATGGCTGACGTAATCCCTGAGCCATATGAAGTCGCTAGCCCGGTTCCAGATAAATCATCTCAGCCTGCAAGGTATGGACATTCATGCAGGTTGGGGTTATTCGCGCTTGGGAGCTTCAACGTTGGGCGCATAATGGGGTCCCTTAGGGATAGGCCTGCGAAGGAGGATTCAGTCCAAATATGTAACGAGTGCTTCCAGATTTCATGAAGAGCACAGGGAGCAGCCAACTGCAGGTGGTGTCTCATGTTGGTACTAAAGATGTGTGTCGTTTTACACTGGAAGAGATTCTCTCTGATTCTGGGCGGCTGGTTGAGGTAGTGAAGAAGGCCAGTCTTGATTGCGAGATGTATGCGGAGCACCGTAGTATCGTCGACAGAATCGACTGTGGTTCTTTGGTACAGAGCCAAGTGGAGGTTATGAAACAGAGGCTCAGGCCGTTCTGTGACAGCATAGATGGCAGATTCCTCTCCAGATAAATCATCTCAGCCTGCAAGGTATGGACATTCATGCAGGGTGGGGTTATTCGCGCTTGGGAGCTTCAACGTTGGGCGCATAATGGGGTCCCTTAGGGATAGGCCTGCGAAGGAGGATTCAGTCCAAATATGTAACGAGTGCTTCCAGATTTCATGAAGAGCATAGGGAGCAGCCAACTGCAGGTGGTGTCTCATGTTGGTACTAAAGATGTGTGTCGCTTTAGACTCGAAGAGATTCTCTCTGATTCTGGGCGGCTGGTTGAGGTAGTGAAGAAGGCCAGTCTTGATTGCGAGATGTATGCGGAGCACCGTAGTATCGTCGACAGAATCGACTGTGGTTCTTTGGTACAGAGCCAAGCTGAGGCTATGAAACAGAGGCTCAGGCCGTTCTGTGACAGCATAGATGGCAGATTCCTCGACCTGTGCCATAGGGTGATGGGTTTCCGGATTCTGCTAAATAGGTCATAAGTCAACTACTTGCAGGAAGTGGCTACACGAGTGTTGGGGGCTGTGTGGAGGGGACTGGGTGATTTTTTATGTTAGAGGGGCTCGGGAACGTGCAGAAAGGGCTTCAGTATCAAAGGCTGTTGTATGAAAACAGGAAGAGGTTAAACATAGGAACAGTCAATATTGTAGTTGTTTGTTTTAAAAGTGCCAGGGCACCAAGCAGTAATAGAAAGCAATGAATCTGAAATCCTTATAAGTATGGAAAGCTGGCTAAAGCGTGAAATAAGTTCAACCGAAATTTTTGCAACGGACCTGACTGTGTTCGGAAAGAATAGTTTAAATGCAGTTGGTGGTGGAGTGCTTATTACTGTCACATATAGTACCTGTGAATTACTATTGGTAGAAGTTATACTTGACAATAGGAATAATTAATAACTGGTTCCTTTTACCGACCACCGACTCAGATGATGCAGTTGCTGAACAGTTAAAAGAAAACTAGAGTGCCATTTCAAATAGGTACACCATTCATATAATTATAGTTGCTGGTAACTTAAATCTACAGTCGATATGTTGGCGAAAATCCATATTTAACGTCGGTGGTAGGATCGAAACGTCGACCGAAATCCTACTGAATGCCTTCTTAGAAAATTATTTTGAACAACTCGTTCAGGAGTACCCTCGAAGTGTAAATGGTTAGGAAAACGAACTTGACCTCTTAGTAACAAGTAATTCTGACCAAATAATGTGCATCATGACAGTTAAACGGATTAGTGACCACAAGATTGTTGTAGCGCTGAATATATATATATATATATACATATATACATATATATATATATATATATATATATATATATATATATATATATCAACAAATTAATAGGATATGGTACTGATCCTCCATGGTACACAAGACATGTCATAACGCTGTTTCAGAAGGAACGAAGAAACAGCGCCAAATTGAAAAGAATTCAAAATGCTCAAGATGGCAAAATTTTACGGAAGCTCGAAATTTAGCTCGAATTTCAATACAGGATACTTTTAATAGTTTCCACAACGAAATTCTGTTTCCATATCTGGCAGAAAACCCAAAGAGATTCTAGTCGTATGTAAAGTGCACTTGTGGCAAGATGCAATCAATACCTTCACTGCGAGATAACAACGGTGATGTTACTGATGACAAGACCAGTAAAGAAGAACTACCGAACACAGTTTTCCGAAATTCCTTCACAAAAGAAGACGAAGTAAAAAATCTAGAATTCACATCAAGAATGACTACAAGCATTAATAACGCAGAAGTAGATATCCTCGTTCTAGGGAAGCAGCTTAAATCATTTAATAAAGTCAAAGCCTTCAGTCTAGATTGTATTCCAGTCAGGTTCCTTTCATCGTATGTTGATACAATAGCTTCATTCTTAGCAATCATAAGCAGCCATTTGCTCATCGAAAGATCCATAACTAAAGATTGGAAATTTGCGCAAGTCACAACATCTACATCAACATTTATACACCGCAAGCCACCCAACGGTGTGTGGCGGCGGCCACTTTACGTGCCACTGTCATTAACTCCCTTTTCTGTTCCAGTCGCGTATGGTTCGCGGGAAGAACAACTGCCGGAAAGCCTCCGTGCGCGCTCGAATCTCTCTAATTTTACATTCGTGATCACCTCTGGAGGTATAAGTAGGGGGAAGCAATATATTCGATACCTCATCCAGAAACGCACCCTCTCGAAACCTGGACAGAAAGCTACACCGCGATGCAGAGCGCCTCTCTTGAAGAGTCTGCCACTTGAGTTTGCTAAACATCTCCGTAACGCTATCAAGCTTACCAAATAACCCTGTGACGAAACGCGCCGCTCTTTTTTGGATCTTCTCTATCGCCTCTGTCGACCCGACCTTGTACGGATCCAACACTGATGAGCAATACTCAATTATAGGTCGAACGAACGTTTTGTAAGCCACCTCCTTTGTTGATGGACTACATTTTCTAAGGACTCTCCCAATGAATCTCAACCTGGTACCCGCCTTACCAACAATTAATTTTATATGATAATTGCACTTCAAATCGTTCCGTACGCAAACTCCCAGACATTTTACAGAAGTAACTGCTACCAGTGTTTGTTCTGCTATCATATAATCATACAATAAAGGATCCTTCTTTCTATAAAGTCGCAATACATTACATTTGTCTATGTTAAGGGTCAGTTGCCACTCACTGCACCAAGTGCCTATTCGCTGCAGATCTTCCTGCATTTCGCTGCAATTTTCTAATGCTGCAACATCACTGTATACTACAGCATCATCTGCGAAAAGCCGCATGGAACTTCCGACACTGTCTACTAGGTCATTTATATATACTGTGAAAAGCAATGGTCCCATAACACTCCCCTGTGGTACGTCAGAGGTTACTTTAAGGTCTGTAGACGTCTCTCCATTGAGAACAACATGCTGTTTTCTGTTTGCTAAAAAGTCTTCAATCCAGCCAACAGTTGGTCTGATATTTCGTAGGCTCTTACTTTGTTTATCAGGCAACAGAGCGGAACTGTATCGAACGCCTTCCGAAAGTCAATGAAAATGGCATCTACCTGGAAGCCTGTATGTAATACTTTCTGGGTCTCATGAACAAATAAAGCGAGTTGGGTCTCACACGATCGCTGTTTCCGGAATCCATGTTGATTCCTACAGAGTAGATTCTGGGTTTCCAGAAATCATATGATACGCGAGCAAAAAACATGTTCTAAAATTCTACAACAATCCATGTCAGAAGTATAGGTCCATAGTTTTGCACATCTGCTCGACGATCCTTCTTGAAAACTGGGACTACCTGTGCTCTTTTCCAATCATTTGGAACTTTCCGTTCCTGTAGAGACTTGCGGTACACGGCTGTTAGAAGGGGGCAAGTTCTTTCGCGTACTCTGTGTAGAATCGAATTGGTATCCCGTCAGGTCCAGTGGACTTTCCTCTGTTGAGTAATTTCAGTTGCTCTTCTTTTTTCCTTGGACACTTATTTCGATGTCAGCCATTTTTTCGTTCGTGCGAGGATTTAGAGAAGGAACTTCAGTGCGGTCTTCCTCTGTGAAACAGCTTTGGAAAATGGTGTTCAGTATTTCAGCTTTAAACGTGTCATCCTCTGTTTCACTGCCATCATCATCCCAGAGTGTCTGGATATGCTGTTTCCATCCGCTTACTGTTTTAACGTAAGACCAGAACTTCCTAGGATTTTCTGTCTAGTCGGTACATAGAATTTTACTTTCCAATTCACTGAATGCTTCACACATAGCCTTCCTTATGCTAACTTGGACATCGTTTAGCTTCTGTTTGTCTGAGAGGTTTTGGCTGCGTTTAAACTTGCAGTGAAGCTCTCTTTGCTTTCGCAGTAGTTTCCTAACTTTGTTGTTGAACCACGGTGGGTTTTTCCCGTCCGTCACCGTTTTCCTCGGCACGTACCTGTCTAAAACGCATTTTACGATTGCCTTGAACTTTTTCCATAAACACTCAACATTGTCAGTGTCGGAACAGAAATTTTTGTTTTGATCTGTTAGGTAGTCTGATATCTGCCTCCTATTACTCTTGCTAAACAGATAAACCTTCCTCCCTTTTTTTATATTCCTATTTACTTCCATATTCAGGGATGCTGCAACGGCCTTATGATCACTGATTCCCTATTCTGCGCTTACAGAGTCGAAAAGTTCGCGTCTGTTTGTTATCAGTAGGTCCAAGATGTTATCTCCACGAGTCGGTTCTCTGTTTAATTGCTCGACGTGATTTTCGGATAGTGCACTCAGTATAATGTCATTCGATGCTCTGTCCCTACCAGCAGTCCTAAATATCTGAGTGTCCCAGTCTATATCTGGTAAATTGAAATCTCCACCTAAGACTATAACATGCTGAGGAAATTTATGTGAAATGTATTCCAGATTTTCTCTCAGTTGTTCTGCCACTAATGCTGCTGAGTCGGGAGGTCGGTAAAAGGAGCCAATTATTAACCTAGCTCGGTTGTTGAGTATAACCTCCACCCATAATAATTCACAGCAAGTATCCACTTCTATTTCACTACAGGATAAACTACTACTAAAAGCGACAAACACGCCACCACCGGTTGCATGCAATCTATCTTTTCTAAACACCGTCTGTGCCTTTGTAAAAATTTCGGCAGAATTTATCTCTGGCCACAGCCAGCTTTCCGTACCTATAACTATTTCAGCTTCGGTACTTTGTATCTGCGCTTGAAGTTCCGGTACTTCACCAACGCAGCTTCGACAGTTTACAATTACAATACCGATTGCTGCTTGGTCCATCTAACCTAAATAACCGCCCAGTCCACGCCACACAGCCCCTGCTACCCGTTTAGCCGACTGCTGGGTGTAGTGGACTCCTGACCTATCCAGCGGAACCCGAAACCCCACCACCCTATGGCGCAAGTCGAGGAATCTGCAGCCCACACGGTCGCAGAACCGCCAAAGAAAAGAAGTAGAAGTAATCCGCTGAATTACAGATTCATATAGCTAATGTTGAACGAAATGGACAATGTCTTGAAAGGAGTATATAAGATGAACATCAACAAAAACAAAACGTGGATAATGGAATGCAGTCAAATTAAATCAGGCGATGTTGAGAGAATTGGATTTGGAAATGAGATACTTAAAGTGGTAGATGAGTTTCGCTATTTGGGGAGCAAAATAACTGATGACGGTCAAAGTAGAGAGGATATAAAATGTAGACTGGCAATGGCAAGAAAAGCGTTTCTGAAGAAGAGAAATTTGTTAACATCGAATATAGATTTAAGTGTCAGGAAGTCGTTTCTGAAAGTATTTGTGTGGAGTGTAGTCATGTATGAAAGTGAAACATGGACGATAAATAGTTTGAACAAGAAGAGAATTGAAGCTTTCGAAATGTGGTGCTATAGAAGAACGCTGAAGAGTAGATGGGTAGATCATGTAACTAATGCGGAGGTACTAAATAGAATTGGGGAGAAGAGGAATTTGTGTCACAACTTGACTAGAAGAAGGGATCGGTTTGTAGGATATGTTCTGAGGCATCAAGGGATCACGAATTTAGTATTGGAGGGCAGCCTGGAGGGCAAAAATCGTAGAGGGAGACCAAGAGATGATTACACTAAGGAGATTCAGTAGGATGTAAGTTGCAGTAGGTAGTGGGAGATGTCGAAGCTTGCACGGGATAGAGTAGCATGGAGAGCTGCATCAAACCATTCTCTGGACTGAAGACCGCAACAAGAACACATAGCTAATGTCGAGTTGCAGTAGAGTTTTAGAACATATGCTGTGCTCAAATATTATGAATCACTCCGAAGAAAAAATTTATTAAGAAATAGGCAGCACGTATTCAGAGAATATCGTTCTTGTGAAACACGATTAGCTCTTTATTCTCACGAAACAATGAGTGCCGCCGACAGGGGATGTCAAACTGATGTAGTACGAGGCGTATTCCTAAAGTAAGGTCCGATCGGTCGACAAGTGGAAACCACAGTGAAAACCTGATAAAGCTTTGCATAAGTGTGTTGGACAGTGTCTCTAGTATGCCCGGTGATCATATCACGTCTATCTTTTCAGTTCTAATCGCACAGTGAGCACGCGAAGATGCTTAGAAAACAGTGTCTCCCGCCAAGTACGAGTGCCCGTCAGAGATTTAGCCTGATATGATGCAGCCCACACAACATAACTGCCATGTATTTCCTTCCTCATGACAGTTCTCTACCGCACTCTGCAGGGGAAATACAGCGTTTTCGGTGGAAAGTGCTTCCTCGCCGTCCATGCAGCCTGTACTTTTCTCCCTCTGATTTCCATCTCCGCTGACATGAACTGCTGGCTATGAAGTCAACATTTTGGCACAGACAACAAACTGTATATCAGAGTAGAGAATCGACGAAAAGTGCAGGCGGCTGCCTTCTACGACGAGGGTATTGGAAAATTGGTACAACGCTACGAAAAATGTCTCAGACGGAGCGGCGACTATGTGGAGACGTTGCTGGAAGCTGTGGCTAACTATTGCAGATAATACACTTTTGATTTTCACTGTGGTTTCCATTTTGTGACAGATCGGACTTTACTTTCAGACTACGCCTCGTGTTTTTAGATCTTCAAAAGGCTTTTGACACTGTTCCTCACAAGCAACATGTAATGAAATTGCTTGCCTATGGAGTATCGTCCCAGTTTTGTTGCTGGATTCGTGATTTCCTGTCAGAAATGTCACAGTTCGTAATAACAGACGGAAAGTCTTCTAGTAAAACAGAAGTAATATCTGGCGCTCACCAAGGAAGTATTATACGCTCTCTGTTGTTTCTGATCAACATAAACGATTTCGGAGACAATCTGAGCAGTCCTCTTAGATTATTCGCAGATGATGCTGTTATTTACCGTCATGTAATACCATCAGATAATCAAAATTAACTACAAAATGATTTAGACAAGATATGTGTACGGTGAAAGAAGTGGCAATTGACTCTAAATCATCAAAAATGTAAAGTCATCCTCACGACTACTAAAAATGAAGCGCAAAATTTCAGTTGCGATATAAAACACAAAAATGTAAAGGCTGTAAAAGCAAATAAATACTCAGGGATAACAATTACGAATAACTTAAACTGAAAAGAGACTGCTTACTCTACGCTTGTTCGCCCTCTTCTGGAGCATTGCTGTGCGATATGAGATCCGCATCTGATAGGATTGACGGGGGACATCGAAAAAATTCAAAGAAGGGTAGCTAGTTTTGCATTATTGCGAATTAGGGGAGAGAATGCCATGGATATGATACACGAACTGAGGTGGCAGTCATTAAGGCAAAGGCGTCTTTCGCTATGGCAGGATCGCATGAAATTTCAATCACCAACTTTCTACTCAGTGTGTGAACATATTTTGTTGGCGCCTACCCATTGGAAGAAATTGTCATCGAAATTGTCATCGTTTGGTAGGACATGTTCTGAGGCATCAAGGGATCACCTATTTGGTACTGAAGGGCAGCGTGGAGGGAGACCAACAGATGAATACATTAAGCAGATTAGGAAGGTACCGGGAGATGAAGAGAAATCAGCGCTACCACGGAGAGATTTAAGTGTTCGTTTTTCCCGGGCACTATTCTAGAGGGAAAGGTAGAGAAGCAGCTTAAAAGTGGTTCGATGAACCCTCTACCAGGCACTTAAGGGACTTTGTACATACTGTGCCGCCAATGTTAAATTATCGAATTTTGTGACCCATTGTCTTCGAAACTTTTTAAGACACTAACTTCCAATTTTCCATAATTATTGAATGCACCTTTCTAGATACACTGAACTAGAATTATTACTAAAATTGTATTGTGGGGCATATTATCTTTTTATTATTTTTTTCAAACACTCAATCTTTTGACAGAATTTTGTAAATAAATGAACATAAAAACAAAAAAATCTCAGGATATTTTAATTATTCTAGTTCCATATGTATTGAATCTCATACTTGGCATGCTGTGAAAATTTCATGTCTCCACCATCAGTACGTTTTTAGAAAACGGGCCATTTACTGCAAAAATGTAGTTTAGAGATATTGAGGTTTAAAAGTTTTTTATTAAAAATTCTTATACAGACTTACAAATCTACGTCTTTTACGCACTAGAATTGCCCTGTCCCATAGTCTGTGTCTTCTTCAGTGTCCCAATAGCCCAGTGCTTGCCTCCTCCTTTTCTTTCTTGCTTCTTTTGTCATTTGCTGAGAAGCTAACTCTGCTTCACGTACATGAAAATCATCCAGTCCTTTAGATGTATTCTGTCCAAATCTTACTCCTAACTTTTCCAGAACCTTAAGTCTTCCATAGTTCCCACCATTAAAAGTCATTACAGCATCAGACACTGCTAACTTTAGAGTCATAACGCCAACAAATACATTTTTAGGCACATGGCACCACACAACATTATTGAAGGGCTCATCCACATTCTGGTTCTTCCCATGTAAACACTTCTTTAGTAGCTCAGTATTTGCCAGATCTCTGTAAATAGATTTGATTGCCTCCAATACTGCCAAAGGAAGAGAATGTTTATGTGTAAATTCATGCAGGGTGACAGAAAATTCAGCTTGCCTGTATTTACGCCAAGTTTTTGGTGGAGATGGACACAAAGCATGACATGGCTTTTCATCAGTTGATATTCGATGAAAGAAAGTGCTCCAAACGGCTCTTTCCATCTTCTCTAAATTGCCACAGTTATCTCTAATGACCTTGTCATAATATTCCTGTAATTCATCAATTACTTTGTATGTTAGTCTTCCAGGACGTTTTTTTGTCTTGACATCAGACCGTTTTGTGTTACCCATCTTATTTTTTATGTTACACAGACATGTTCCCATCTTTCTCTTGACATGTCCTACACACTCAGATTTTTACATAGGAACATCATATGGCTTATTGTTTTGTACTGCAATGAAAACCTTGTTGTCTCCATCACCTAAGTAATTTACATATTTGACACCTCTCTCTTTCTGCGAACGCCAGAAAATGTTAACTGCTCCTTTTACCTCCATTCCTCTACTTGCGCCATCATAATTTTTAAACAATACTGCTTATGAAGCAATCTGTTCTTCTGGTTCACTGTACAACGTTGGTAGTACTTACTGAGAACTTCAAAATCCAGAACTTTTCCAGTGTCAATACTTATTGCAGATATAAAACCATTTTTAGAGCTAAAGTCACGCTTTTGCTAGGATCCATCCACAGCAATGCTGATGTCTGTGTCATCCTCATTTTGTTCAACAGCTCCTGATGTAGCAGCAACCAATCTTCAACCAATCTTCAGCCACAGCATTTACAGAGTCCCCAATTGCTGTTACATATTTCGTATACGGTACCTAGAAGGTAGTTTTGGCAAATTCAACACAGTGCAGAGAACATTTCCAGCCCTTGCACCATTACCAATGCATCTAAGACCATAGAACAGTCTCACATTAGTTTCATACAAGTCACTACCTGAACACTTTGATGAAGTATGGAATGCTTTTTCGTTTTTGCACTTCTGACATTTAATAACTAATTTAGACACAACACTTATTCTAGCTCCAATATCCTCTTAAAGTTCACCACCACAAAGACAGCAAGATACAGTTTCAGAAATAATTTGTGCAACGATTTGCAGATCAATAATGACGTTGCCCATAATATCATTACATTTACCACTGTCCTGTCCCCTATTTCCAAAGTTACTTTCCTTTTCGATGCACTAGGAGATGTGGTCACTTCAGAAACATTATCGTTGTTTCCTTCACTGTAGCACATGTGTTTTCAAGTACTTCAGAAGTAAATGCAGGTCTCACATATCTGTTACCCGCAAATTTGCGTTTCTTGATGTTACTTTTACGCTTAGTCGCTTTATTTACGTATAAAAAGCAATAGAAGTTAGCTCACTACAAAAATAGCCGATAATCACACTACTTTCAACGAAAACTAGTATCGGAAAATAAGGATTGATTTCTTTATTCGTAATGCCAACTTCTGAGACGTAGCAGTAGGTATAAAACAAAGCAATTCGCAGCCTTCTAGACTGTGTAGTTCCTAAGATACGACTGCTCAACTGTGACAGTATCCGCATAGCCGCGAAATTTGACAGTCACACGTCAACATTGAAAATATTATTTAAAGGTCTCACACTTGTCTGGTTTTAATGTATTATATAACAAAATATTCAGAGAAGTCCAAAGTACAGTATGGAGTAGAAAACAGAAAATGTCAAATTTCAACGAATTTCATGTACTACTAATTGTGAATTGCAGAGTGATCATGTAGATGTGGACAAAAAAGACGTCTCGCAGCTGGCTCAGTCAGTGTTGCGAAAATACTATTTAACGAAGTCGAAAAATTAGGATGACTAGCCTAACTAGCATGACCCTCCATAGCTGCCCACATATCTGCCCGCCTTTATCTGGGCCGCTTCTGTTACTATAGTGGATTTTGACGTCATTTGCACGGCAGCAAACAAGCCCTATGTCAGAATTACAACGCGTCTTATGACTCATATTAAACGAGAGCAGACACTGCCTGCATAAGAATGAGCGACTCTCGAAATGTAGTTAGTAGGACAGCAGCAAGCCGCAGCCAATATTTTTTATCGATGGTTTTGCTCATCCTAACAAGAGCATCTTCAGAAACAGTGCAATTAACGGACTATAGCAGTTAATCTGATTACATTGGCGATGTCAGAGATCTCTGACATCGGTGTGCTTTCAGCCAACTACTCTGAACTGTAAATTCCAGCTCCTGGCGACGCAGTTCTTAAATTTAATGCAACCAGTCAGTAAAAAATACTGACTGCGACTTGTGGCTATTCTAAAATCTTAAGAAAATTGAGTTTCGTGTAAATTTGAGCTATGCTGAAGGGCAGTTATACGAACAATTAAGTGCACGTAAACTACATTCAGAGTCCTCCACAAATTGCTACTTCTGTTTGTATGAAAATCTTGTTTATAACACATTGATTGAACTGGGTTGAAATGACAGAGGGGAATGGTAGCCTGAAACATACAGAAACAAAAATAGTTATAAAAGTGCCAAAATAAAAATCAAACAAAATGTTATCGAGATGCATAGCAAATAAAAATGTACTAGATAACGTATTCCTTCGATCAGAGATTTAAGAAACTGAAACAGGATCTCGTTTAGGACAAATATTACGAGGGTTGTCATTGTAACTTAATAGAAATTAACAGTGCATCTACAGGTGGTGGACAAAAACATGGGAACGCCACCACGTGAGGGAAAAGCTTTCAGTCATCCCGAAATGAATAAATTCAGGACCTGTAAGATTATCAATAGAATTTTATACCACTCTTTCTGCAAAACAGAGCCATATTCAGCCAACGAGGATGCAGAGGCTTATCGGGATATCGATCGCACACCCTTCCCTCCAAAGTAGGCCACAAAGGCTCAACAATACTGATATCTAACGACCTGAGTATTAGATTAGATTTGATTTGCTTTCATTCCAACTGATCCGTAGTGAGGAGGTCCTCCAGGAACTAGGATGTAGAACATGTCAGAAAAACAATTATACATGACAAGTATTTATAACTAAAACGAATAAGCTAATATACCTTCCACAGGACCCACGTGGAATGATCGTGGTTGTTTTACCCGTCCTAGATCTCACAAAACCAGTGATGGACGGTGCGAATTTTATGAACAGGGGCTCTTTCAGCTTGGAACATAGCGTGCCCACTGGGGAATAAATATTGTCCTGATGAGCCAGTACGGTCGGATAATTCTTGGCGTTAATTCGCCCTTACAGAGCAACCATACGGCTCATGAAATATCGCGGTCCAGCTGCCCAAATCCTCACCGAAGGCCCCATGTTTCACTCTTGGGACATAAACCAGCGCCAAGTTGTAAACAGTGTAAAACAAGACTCATTCGATCAAGTGGCATTCTTCCATTTACTCATAGTGCAGTTTTTATGGATTTCGCACCACGTATTCGAGTTACGGGCTCCACTGATGTATGGTTTTGATTTTTAAACTGATCCTGCACTTCACACCTTATGGACATAAGCTTCATGTTGTTTGGTGCTGGCAGGATTCGTGAGTGCTGTTGTGGCGTAACAAGACAGCTACGCCGCACTGAAGTAGCCGAAAGGCACGCGTAATCTCAATGGCTAGATAGAGGTCTGAAACAGGATACTTATTAATGTTATAAAGAAAAGTATGTAGCTACTAGAACACAACTTTTTATATAGTCCTTTGGTTTACAACGTTCTTGGTGATACAAGTGAGACTCTATCTTGAGGTACATGCAATGTTACAAATGGCGCCTTGCTAGGTCGTAGCCATGGACTTAGCTGAAGGCTATTCTAACTGTCTGCTCGGCTAATGAGCAATGCATGCTAACTATCTGCTCGGCTAATGAGCGATGCTTTGTCCGTGTAGTCGCTAGCAAAGTCGTCCGTACAACTGGGGCGAGTGCTAGTCCATATCTCGAGACCTGCCTTGTGGTGGCGCTCGGTCTGCGATCACACAGTGGCGACACGCGGGTCAGACACGTACTAAATGGACCGCGGCCGATTTAAGCTACCACCTAGCAAGTGTGGTGTCTGGCGGTGACACCACATTCCTCCCCTGCAAATCGGCGAACGGTCGTGTGATAAGGCTTCCGCCCGCCGTGGGGAGGACCCCATGTTGACGTATGGGATGAGGTGGGGAGCCTAACAACAGGCAAGGCTATGCCACCCGCACCCGGCCATTCGGTCCGAGGGGAACTAGGAAACGCCTGAAAACCTAGTCCAGGGTGCACGTCAACATGCGGTGTATGCGCCCGTAAAGAGACAGGAGGGGCCGAAGGGTCGACCTCCATTGTGTCGGGGTACCCGACGCGCGATGACGTCATGTGGTCCGGAGCGGGCAAGAGTTCCATGGCGGAGGACAGCTGGTCACGGGAAGCGATCGGCGGCGCGTGACCCAGGGAGGCGCTTGGCGGCTGCAGCGAAGCGTCTACCGCGGGCGGCGCCGGCTGGAGGACAGGCGGCGGCGGCGGCGGCGGCTGCGGCGGCGCGTCGCCATGGGGCAAAATGGAAGGCATCGTCGGTAACACCTGGGGATGAGGCGAGCCAGTAGATGGGTCCCCAGGGCGCTGACTGGACGGCACCGTCGCTGAAAGCAGACGGGGAGCGGCAGAACCCGTGTGACGACAGAGTCACAGCTGATTGAGATGCCGACGCACCTCACCAGAGGCCCCCAAAACCAAATACATCGCGCGGCCGAGGCAGCGAAGAATGCGCCCTGCGAGCCAACGCCGTGAACCTCGATAGTTGCGATAAAATACAACGTCGCCTGGAGCAAAAGCAGAAGTCTGCCGCTGCACAGGAACCTGATGCGGCGGATGCAGCAAAGACATCAAGGTTCGATGAGGACGACCGTGGAGCAACTCAGCCGGCGAGCGACCATCTCGGGGCTGAGAGCGATACGAATACAAAAAGAGCAACAAGGCGTCCTCCCGAGAATGCGACTCTTTCAACTTCAACATCTGTGACTTGAAAGTCCGGACCAATCGTTCAGCGGCACCGTTTGACTGAGGCGAAAACGGCGCGGATGTCAGATGTTGAATACCATTGGCCTGGCAGAATGACTGAAATTCTGCGGACATGAATTGTGGGCCATTGTCGGAAACAATAGTCTGTGGAAGACCTTCAATGCAAAAGATAGCAGACAACGCTTGGATGGTGGCAGTTCACGTCGTGAAAGACATCCGGACAACAAAAGGAAAATTACTGAAGGCATCTACCAGAACCAACCATCGAGCATTCCAGAATGGACCAGCAAAATCGATGTGCAAGCGTTCCCAAGGGGAAGTGGCTTTTGGCCATGCAAAGACTTTCCGCGGCGGTGCGGATTGTTGTTCGGCACACGCCATGCAAGAAGAACACATATTCGTAATCGCGGCATCGATTCCGAACCAAGTACAGTGCTGACGAGCAAGTTGTTTCGTTCGCACTATACCCCAATGTCCTTAGTGAAGAATCCATAAAACAGAGGACTGTAACGAACGTGGGACCACGACTCTGGACTGATCCTTATCAGAACGCAACAACAAAACACCACGTCGAACAAAAAGTCTCTCCTTGTGAGCAAAAAATCGGCGAACCAACGGATCCTCGATCCGAGACTTTGACAAAGGCCATTGCGTAGCAACAAAACGCAAAACGGTAGCAAGGACAGGGGCAACAGCTGTGGCTGTAGCGACACGACGAAAATCAATCGGAAACGATTCGACCACTTCATCTGTTTCCAAATCAATGAACATGCAAGCAAGTTCGGAAGAATCGAATGCTTTATCCACAGCAACAGGCAAACGGGACAACGCATCGGCGTTTCCGTGCTTAGCAGTGGACCGATACAAGATATCGTAGCGGTACTGCGAGAGGAAAATAGACCAGCGAATGAATTTCTGCGCTGTACGCGGAGGTACAGGCTTGTGCGGATGAAAAAGCGACGTCAAAGGTTTGTGGTCTGTGATGATGGTAAAGTGACGACCATACAAGAAATCATGGAACTTAGTAACACCAAACACGAGAGCCAAAGCTTCTTTCTCTATCTGTGAATAATTTCTTTGCGCAGATGAGAGCAATTTGGACGCAAAGGCAATAGGGCGATCATGCGAGCCAACTTTGTGCACAAGCATAGCACCGATCCCAAAATCCGAAGCATCAACCATCAACAACAGGGGTTTCTGGGGATCGAATGGCGTAAGGCAAGCATTAGAAAGCAACGCCGATTTCAACTGGCGAAAGGCGCTTTCGCATTTCGTCGTCCAGACGAACGGAACACCTGTACGGCGTAAGCGATGAAGCTGAGCTGAAAGAGAAAAGGCATGGCGCACAGTCAATCACACCTTGTGATCGCAAATCGTGAAATGTTCTTGCGACCTCATCACGCAATGCTTGGGGAACATTGCGCGCTCTGAAAAATGTCGGTTGCGCGTTTACTTTCAGTTCCAAATGTGCTTCATAGTTCTTAGCGCAACCAAGGCCCGGTGCAAATATGTCTGCAAATGCTTCACATAGCCGAGAAACACTGTCTGAAGGCACGGTCTGATTCATTGATAGGACCTGATATACTATAGACATGTTAAACAACTGAAATAAATCTAAACCAAACAAGTTCACTGCAGTAGAAGAACAAAGAACGTAAAATGACACAAGTTTTGTTTGTCCCTTGTATGTTGCAAGAAGGCTGCACTGTCCTAACACAGGAATTTTCTGTCCTGAATATGTACTGAGCGGAACATTTGCGGCACGCAACGGAGGTTTGCCCAGTTGTTTGTACGTGTCATGGTTGAGCAATGAAACCGCAGCTCCGGTATGACCTTGCCATTAAAGTCCAAATCGACAAAAAGTTTATTGTCCTGTTGACGACAAGAGCGACTGTTTTGTGCAATTTGAACAGACACGGGTACAGAATCACTTGTTAATGGACGTGATTTCCGGCGACGTCGACGCACACTGTTTGTGGGACGAACACAGTCACTGTTAGAAAGAGTGGCACTGGACGAAGTGGAATTAACTACATGAATGTCCGTGGGTGAAGGTCCACGAGCCTGAGTATTCTTGGTTTGATTCCGGCGCGAAGCAAAGGGCCTGGAATGGTTAAGAGTGTCTCATCTGAGCTTTTTCTGGCAAACACGTTGAACATGTCCTTTCTTATTACAGAAAAAGCAAATAGCTTGGCGTGACGGGCAATTTTCACGCGAATGTCGAGTAGCACACCGTGGGCATGATTTCACTGCATTTGTGTGCTGGAGTGGCACACCTGGTTTAGAGCGTGGCGGCAGCTGCGTTGATGTGTGCGAGGGCAGTTGACCGGGCCGCACAGCGCGCCCGGCAGGCCGGTTAATGTTACACACGGCTGGCGAAGTTGCAAATGAGTCCTGAGCACAGTCAAGTGTGTCTTGCCTATCCAATATGTCTATCACTTGTTGAAGGGAGGGATTAACTAGTTTCAAAATCTGCTGCCATATACGAACATCAGAAACGTTCTGTGCAATTGCATCACGTACCATTGTATCTGAATAAGGGAGTCCACATTCACACTCAAAATCACACTCCCTTGTAAGGCCTTGCAATGTTGCAACCCACTCCCTATTAGTTTGACCGGCCGTACGTTTTGTACGAAAGAAAGTATACCTCTTTGCAACTACATTGACTGTTTCTTTGAAATAGGTGTCCAATGCCGACAAAATTTCATCGTAGGACAGAGTTGCTATGTCGCGTCGGGGAAACAAGTTCACTATCACACGGTAGGTGGACACACCAACACACGAAAGCAAAAACGGCTGCCGCTCATTACCTTGAATTCTGTAGGCGGCGAGATGGAATCCAAATTGGCGGGACCACTCAGTCCATGTCTCGTGCGTCGAGTCAAAAGTTCGAAACTGTGGTGCAACTGCATGATGTGGCTGCGGTAGCGGTGAAGCGGCGGCGGCCGCATCGGTTTGCAGCGCACGTTGACCCTGGACGAGCTGTCCAAGGGCATCCAATAACGCCTGCATCTGCTGATTCTGCAAGCGATAAAATTCGGACAGTACATCTGGCGAAGCCATGACACAATTAAATGTAAGCAATTAGAAAGAACAAGACCCTTTCCGTTGTCTCGTCGCCAACTGTTGTGGCGTAACAAGACAGCTACGCCACACTGAAGTAGCCGAAAGGCACGCGTAATCTCAGTGGCTAGATAGAGGTCTGAAACAGGATACTTATTAATGTTATAAAGAAAAGTATGTAGCTACTAGAACACTTAACTTTTTATATAGTCCTTTGGTTTACAACGTTCTTGGTGATACAAGTGAAACTCTATCTTGAGGTACATGCAATGTTACAAATGGCGCCTTGCTAGGTCGTAGCCATGGACTTAGCTGAAGGCTATTCTAACTGTCTGCTCGGCTAATGAGCAATGCATGCTAACTATCTGCTCGGCTAATGAGCGATGCTTTGTCCGTGTAGTCGCTAGCAATGTCGTCCGTACAACTGGGGCGAGTGCTAGTCCGTATCTCGAGACCTGCCTTGTGGTGGCGCTCGGTCTGCGATCACACAGTGGCGACACGCGGGTCCGACATGTACTAAATCGACCGCGGCCGATTTAAGCTACCATCTAGCAAGTGTGGTGTCTGGCGGTGACACCACAAGTGCGACATTCAGTTCCGTAGTGATTTTTGTTGCTGTCGTCCTCTTATTTTTCGTCACAATCCTCTCCAATGACCATCTGTCACGATCAGTCGGCACCCGCTTCTGTCCACGTTGTGTCTTAGTGGACTGTGTTTGCTCGCTCTCGCTATAAGCGGTATAAATCTTCGATACAGTGCCTTTCGAAATAGCAAACACTTCTGTTACCTTCGTTACGGATCCATCCACTATACGAGCATGACTCACATCTACATCTACACATGCACATACACTGCGAGCCACCACATGGAGCTTGGCATATGGTACCCCATAACACTACTAACTCGAACATAGGCTGAGGTGGCAAAAGTCATGGGATCCCTTATAACTTCGTGTCGGACCTCCTTTTGCTCTGCGTAGTGCAGCAACACCACATGGCGTGGACTCAACAAGTCGTTGTAAGTCCCCTGCAGAAATGCTTAGCCACATTGTCTCTATAGTCCTCCATAGTTGCGAATGTGTTTCCCATGATGGATTTTGTTCACGAATTGACCTGTCGCTTATGTCCCATAAATCTCCGATGGGATTCATGTCGGATGATCCGGGTGGCAAAATCATTCGCTCGAATTGTCCAGAATGTCCTTGAAACCAATCGCGAACGACTTTTACCTGGTGACATGGCGCTTTGTCATCCATAAAAATTGCATCTTTGTTTGGGAACATGAAGCCCATGAATGGCTGCAAATGGTCTCCATGTAGCCGAACATAGCCATTTCCAGTCAATGATCAGTTCAGTTGGACCAGAGGACCCAATCCATTCGATGTAAACCCAGACCACACCATTGTGGTGCAACCACCAGCTTGCACAATCCGTTATTGACAAAGTGGGTCCGTGGCTTCGTCGGGTTTGCGTCACACTCGAAACCTACCATCAGCTCTTACCAGCTGAAACCGGAACTCATGTGATCAGTCGTCTAGGATCCTGTCCTAACGGATACGTTCATCGTACGCTCCAAACTGATTTCTGACTGGACGCAGTGTTGTTTTTCTGTTAGCACACACCTCTACGCAAACGCCGCTGCTCTCGGCCAACCCGTTGTCCGTGATGAAGGTCACCGCCTAAAACTTGGCATTCTCGGCACACTCGTGACACTATAGAACCCAGAATAATGAACTCCCTGATGATTTCCAAAATGGAATGTCCCATGCGTCTAGCTGCAACTACCATCCAGAGTTCAAAGTCTGTTAATTTCTGTCGTGCTACCATAATCACGTCGGAAACCTTTTCACATGAGTACAAATGACAGCGCCGCCAGCGCACTGCCCTTTGGTACCTTGTGTACTCGGCTATAGCATCATCTGTATATGTGCATATCGCTATCCCATGATTTTTGTCACTTCAGTATAATTCACTCCCAAATACACTGCACACTCTTCTAAGCACGACTGCCGTTTGCAACTCGAGCACGTTGCGCAGGTGACGTTCGTTGTCAAATACAACAGCACATCCAGCTGGCTTGATTAGCATCTGCATTTATATTCAAGCATGCGTCTATCGCGGTGTTTCCATACTTTTGTCCAACCACTGCGTATATACCGATAAAAATCAAAGTATCGGCTTTGAAGTAAAACTGATTACCAGAATCGAGGTGCTCTGATCTAGCGCTTCGCCTGAAATACCTCAGTTGCTTCAAAATAAGGTTCTGAAATTCTGAAATGGTGTTAAAATTTTTATGAGCAGCGCTTACTTATAAGGTTTGCCGAGATCAGTTCACGAAAGCTATCCCCACAAAACGTATTATGTAACTGTAAATAAGAGGTCGTTCTGGCTTTCGATGCCTTTTAGTAAAGCTAGCTGTAATTTCTAAAAGAGAAACTAACTATGCGAACTTGAACCACAGGAAGGTAGCTAATGAAGTATTAGGTTGGTACATAAGTTCTCAGTGTTTTTTCATAAGTTTAACCTGAGATACACATAAAAGAGACTTTAGTCATCAATAATATACTCTCGTTCAGTGCTTACAACAGTCTGCCCATGTTGGGGTAGCTTTTCGATTACGCGACTGTACAAATCACATGCTTTTTTGGCGAATGACTCGTCGAGCCATGTTCGAAGCGCATTTTCATGTGGAAATGAATTTCCTTCAAAGTTGTTCGACAGAGAGTGGAAAATGTGAAAACGCGAGGGCGCAAGATCGGGTGAATAATATGGGTGTAGAACGACTTTCCAACCCAACTCTCGTAAAACGTTTTTAATCAGTCTATCAGAATGTAGGCGGGTGTTATCTTGAAGAAGAATCGCTTCACGCAATCTCCCTTGTCGCTGTTCTTGGACTGAGTCTGCGAAACGTCACAGTTATTGACAGTAAATGGCAGATGTGATGCTTACATCTCTGGGAAGCAGTTCGTATTACACCACACCGCCGCTGATCCACCAGATGTATAATATTATCTTCTGTGGATGGGCGCAAGTCTTTATACGGAGAGTTGCTGCTTTGTTTGGGTTGAACAATTCCTTTCTTTTCCTTATGCTAGCATAAAGACACCTTTTCTTGTCAGTAGTAACGTTACAGGATAAGAATGGTCGGTGTTATTCACGAGCCAATTGGTGATGAGCAAGCAGAGTGCACGTAAGGCCACACGATGGTTTTTGTGATCTTGGCTTAGAGCGTGCTGTACCCATACACCCGGTTTTTTAACCTTCTCCATGTCTCACGATGGTGGAATGATCACAATTCATCACATTTGCCAGTTCTCGTGTACAATGACATGGATCAGTGTGTGCGTTTAAATGATCTTCATCAATCCCCTAAGGTCTTCCTGAACGTGGAGAGTCACTAATGTCAAAACGGTCCTCCTTGAAACGCGAAAATTATTTTCTTACCGCGTTCGCTTTAGTGGCATTATTTCCGTAGATGGTGCAAATATTTCTGCAGATTATAAGTTATAAAGAAAGTTTCATCTGAAGCAGTTGGTATAGAACAGACCGAGTTGGCGCAATCGAACTCTGATTAATGAGAAGAGCATCGATTTCAATAGAATTACATCACAAACTTACTTTATGGCTTCACACGACAGCAGTTAACGAAGAATAGTCTTATTAGAGGCAAGAATGGATTATGAGTGTTAACGTCTTTTCTGCGATGATTTCGTTAGACAATATAGGTTTGTTTTCTGTCTGTCGAAAGCAGATTTTATTTTAAAATGACCAATTTCAGGCGGTGACACTTATCTTGAGATCACGCCTCGTATTTACAGATTGCTTAGTCTTAACGGAACCATGCGCTTCACTGTCATATGAGAAAGCAACTGATACTTCCTTCAAGACTGCTCTCTGTAATTGCTAGTATGATCTGAAAATAGGCCACTTTGCCCGAAACGGGTCATTTTGAAATAAAAGCCACTATGGAGGGACACAAAATAATATTTTGTGCGAACCACAGTTGCCGAGAACACCCTCTGATTAGTATGTCCAGCTTTGAATTCGTTAGATGAGGAGCACTAACTCTCGTATGACCACCAAAGTACAATTCAGGCAAACAGGTGTTCAGTAAAATCACGGAAAATGTAATACTGGATCCTCATATGGGAATTTGAACCTCGCACTTCCCGAGTGCGAATCCAGTGCCTTAACTCCTGAGCTCGGCAGTATTTTCATTCATAACTTAAAAGACTTTTTGGGTGCAGAAGCAACTTTTGGTCCCGAAAGTGATTTGAACTAGTTTTCTTCCTAAATGTGAGCTACCACACAGGTAGCATTCAATGAAGATGACTGTTGAAAACATTTTTTATTGCAGTCAGTTGCAACGCATCAGACGCTAAGGTGGTTTCCATCTGTCAACTGCATTTTAACGAATTTTATCTGCCTGGACGTCAGAATTAATGGAAGTCGAACACTAGGCAAACAAGGCGGACAAAGAGCCACAGATTACCTAAATCCGTTTTGTAGGAAGCTTTGCATCATGTTTCATGGAGCCATATCGTTGACCACTTAACCTTCAGGTACATCGACACATTGTATTCAGAGTCTAAAATGAAATTAGCCCAAAAAATGTATCAGCATTTTTTAGTAACATGATACATGCATATACGCTCATGCTCATAAATTAAGGATAGTTGCAGAATGTGGTGCCACACAACGTGGCACTAAGCAAAACTGGCGCTAATAGCATAGGCACATAGGGAACATACACAACATAGATCTGTAAGTCCACGGTATTGGTTATAAGTTGAGAAAACCGTCCAGAAACACGTGTGCTACAAAACGCCACTGTTTCCTGCGGATGTACCCCGACATCAACATGGGATTTGATCACCATGCACACATTCACAGGCCGCACAACGGGTTGGCATACTCTGGATCTGGTGGTCGAGCAGCTGCCGGGGTATAGCCTCCCATTCTTGCACCACTGCCTGTCGGAGCTCCGGAAGTGTCCTAGGGGTTTGAAAACGTACAGCGATACGTCGACCGGACGACCGAGAGCAACCCAGACGTGCTCGATGGGGTTTGGGTCGGGAGAACAGGCAGGCCACTCCATTCGCCTGATATCTTCTGTTTCTAGGTACTCCTCTACGATGGTAGCTCGGTGTGGTCGTGCGTTATCGTCCATCAGGAGGAAGGTGGGACCCACTGCACCCCTGAAAAGGCGGACATATTGGTGCAAAATGACACCCCAATACACCTAACCTCTTACAGTTCCTCTGTCAAAGACAGGCAGGGGAGTACGTGCACCAATAATAATCCCATCCCACAACATCAAACCACGACCACCATACAGGTCCGTTTCAAGGACATTAAAGGATTGGTATCTGGTTCCTGGTTCACGCCAGATGAAAATCCGGCTAGAATCACTGTTCAGACTATACCTGGACTCGTCTGTGAACATAACCTGGGACCACTGTTCCATCGACCATGTACTGTGTTCTTGACACCAGGCTTTACGGGCTCTCTTGTGACCAGGGGTCAGTGGAATGCACCTTTCACGTCTCCGGCCGAATAAACCATGTCTCTTCAGCCGTCTGTAGACTGTGTGTCTGGAGACAACTGTTCCAGTGGCTGCGGTAAGGTGCCGAGCAAGGCTATCTGCAGTACTCCGGGGCCGTCTGGGGCACTGATGGTGCGTCCCGTACTGTAGCGCCTGGACACGTTTCCTGTCTGCTGGAATCGTTGCCATAATCTTGAGATCACACTTTGTGGCACACAGACGGCCCGTTCAACGACCTGCTATGTTTGACCAGCCTCCTGTCGCAGTGGTATTCTACCCCACATAACGTCATCAATATGTCTTCTTTGAGCCATTTTCAACACACAGTCACCATTACAACGCCTGAAAACGTCTGCACACGTACTCGTTGCACTGTACTCTGACATGCACCAACACACTTCTGCGTATGTAGACTGCTGCCAGCGCCACCGTGCGGCGACCACAGGTCAAATGCACCGCATGGTCATACCCCGAGATGATTTAAACCCGCAAACCGCCCACCAGGGCATTGTTTCACCCTGTATCAGCTTTATCCTTAATTTATGAGCATGAGTGTGGAAACTATCATCGAAACATGCAAATAACTAATTCTTGATAAATATGAAGGGGAAGATAGGGTATTTTTATTTTTACTGTCACATTTATATGTTCGGTCACCTTTGAAGTCAAATACATGCACAAATCTATCAGCCTTGTACAGAAATAGTGATACTTATGCAACTATTAGGCAGTACCAAAAGTTATCCCAAAATCGTAACACAACACATACATGCCATATTAATCCACATAAACCCACTTTCTGATGGTGGTTTAAACCTCTAAAGTGTGTTGTGGAAATTAATAGTGATTGTTGTTGTTGTTGTGGTCTTCAGTCCTGAGACTGGTTTGATGCAGCTCTCCATGCTACTCTATCCTGTGCAAGCTTTTTCATCTCCCAGTACCTACTGCAACCTACATCTTTCTGAATCTGCTTAGTGTATTCATCTCTTGGTCTCCCTCTACGATTTTTACCCTCCATGCTGCCCTCCAATACTAAATTGGTGATCCCTTGATGCCTCAGAACATGTCCTACCAACCGATCCCTTCTTCTGGTCAAGTTGTGCCACAAACTTCTCTTCTCCCCAATCCTATTCAATACTTCCTCATTAGTTATGTGATCTACCCATCTAATCTTCAGCATTCTTCTGTAGCACCACATTTCGAAAGCTTCTATCCTCTTCTTGTCCAAACTATTTATCGTCCATGTTTCACTTCCATACATGGCTACACTCCATACGAATACTTTCAGAAATGACTTCCTGACACTTAAATCAATACTGGATGTTAACAAATTTCTCTTCTTCAGAAACGATTTCCTTGCCATTGCCAGCCTACATTTTATATCCTCTCTACTTCGACCATCATCAGTTATTTTGCTCCCCAAATAGCAAAACTCCTTTACTACTTTAAGTGCCTCATTTCCTAATCTAACTCCCTCAGCATCACCCGACTTAATTAGACTACATTCCATTATCCTTGTTTTGCTTTTGTTGATGTTCATCCTATATCCTGCTTTCAAGACACTGTCCATTCCATTCAACTGCTCTTCCAAGTCCTTTGCTGTCTCTGACAGAATTACAATGTCATCGGCGAACCTCAAAGTTTTTATTTCTTCTCCATGAATTTTAATACCTACTCCGAATTTTTCTTTTGTTTCCTTTACTGCTTGCTCAATATACAGATTGAACAACATCGGGGAGAGGCTACAACCCTGTCTTACTCCCTTCCCAACCACTGCTTCCCTTTCATGTCCCTCGACTCTTATAACTGCCATCTGGTTTCTGTACAAATTGTAAATAGCCTTTCGCTCCCTGTATTTTACCCCTGCCACCTTTAGAATTTGAAAGAGAGTATTCCAGTCAACATTGTCAAAAGCTTTCTCTAAGTCTACAAATGCTAGAAACGTAGGTTTGCCTTTCCTTAATCTTTCTTCTAAGATAAGTCGTAAGGTCAGTATTGCCTCACGTGTTCCAGTGTTTCTACGGAATCCAAACTGATCTTCCCCGAGGTTGGCTTCTACTAGTTTTTCCATTCGTCTGTAAAGAATTCGTGTTAGTATTTTGCAGCTGTGACTTATTAAGCTGATAGTTCGGTAATTTTCACATCTGTCAACACCTGCTTTCTTTGGGATTGGAATTATTATATTCTTCTTGAAGTCTGAGGGTATTTCGCCTGTTTCATACATCTTGCTCACCAGATGGTAGAGTTTTGTCAGGACTGGCTCTCCCACGGCCGTCAGTAGTTCCAATGGAATATTGTCTACTCCGGGGGCCTTGTTTCGACTCAGGTCTTTCAGTGCTCTGTCAAACTCTTCACGCAGTATCATATCTCCCATTTCATCTTCATCTACATCCTCTTCCATTTCCATAATATTGTCCTCAAGTACATTGCCCTTGTATAGACCCTCTATATACTCCTTCCACCTTTCTGCTTTCCCTTCTTTGCTTAGAACTGGGTTTCCATCTGAGCTCTTGATATTCATACAAGTCGTTCTCTTATCTCCAAAGGTCTCTTTAATTTTCCTGTAGGCGGTATCTATCTTACCCCTAGTGAGATAGCCTCTACATCCTTACATTTGTCCTCTAGCCATCCCTGCTTAGCCATTTTGCACTTCCTGTCGATCTCATTTTTGAGACGTTTGTATTCCTTTTTGCCTGTTTCACTTACTGCATTTTTGTATTTTCTCCTTTCATCAATTAAATTCAATATTTCTTCTGTTACCCAAGGATTTCTACTAGCCCTCGTCTTTTTACCTACTTGATCCTCTGCTGCCTTCACTACTTCATCCCTCAAAGCTACCCATTCTTCTTCTACTGTATTTCTTTCCCCCATTCCTGTCAATTGCTCCCTTATGCTCTCCCTGAATCTCTGTACAACCTCTGGTTCTTTTAGTTTATCCAGGTCCCATCTCCTTAAATTCCCACCTTTTTGCAGTTTCTTCAGTTTTAATCTACAGGTCATAACCAATAGATTGTGGTCAGAGTCCACATCTGCCCCTGGAAATGTCTTACAATTTAAAACCTGGTTCCTAAATCTCTGTCTTACCATTATATAATCTATCTGATACCTTTTAGTATCTCCAGGGTTCTTCCATGTATACAACCTTCTTTCATGATTCTTAAACCAAGTGTTAGTTATGGTTATGTTGTGCTCTGTGCAAAATTCTACCAGGCGGCTTCCTCTTTCATTTCTGTCCCCCAATCCATATTCACCCACTATGTTTCCTTCTCTCCCTTTTCCTACACTCGAATTCCAGTCACCCAAGACATTTAAATTTTCGTCTCCCTTCACAATCTGAATAATTTCTTTTATTTCATCATACATTTCTTCAATTTCTTCGTCATCTGCAGAGCTAGTTGGCATATAAACTTGTACTACTGTAGTAGGTGTGGGCTTCGTATCTATCTTGGCCACAATAATGCGTTCACTATGCTGTTTGTAGTAGCTTACCCGCATTCCTATTTTCCTATTCATTATTAAACCTACTCCTGCATTACCCCTATTTGATTTTGTGTTTATAACCCTGTAGTCACCTGACCAGAAGTCTTGTTCCTCCTGCCACCGAACTTCACTAATTCCCACTATATCTAACTTCAACCTATCCATTTCCCTTTTTAAATTTTCTAACCTACCTGCCCGATTAAGGGATCTGACATTCCACGCTCCGACCCGTAGAACGCCAGTTTTCTTTCTCCTGATAACGACATCCTCTTGAGTAGTCCCCACCCGGAGATCCGAATGGGGGACTATTTTACCTCCGGAATATTTTACCCAAGAGGACGCCATCATCATGTAATCATACAGTAAAGCTGCATGCCCTCGGGAAAAATTACGGCTGTAGTTTCCCCTTGCTTTCAGCCGTTCGCAGTACCAGCACAGCAAGGCCGTTTTGGTTATTGTTACAAGGCCAGATCAGTCAATCATCCAGACTGTTGCCCTTGCAACTACTGAAAAGGCTGCTGCCCCTCTTCAGGAACCACACGTTTGTCTGGCCTCTCAACAGATACCCCTCCGTTGTGGTTGCACCTACGGTACGGCTATCTGTATCGCTGAGGCACGCAAGCCTCCCCACCAACGGCAAGGTCCATGGTTCATGGGGGGTAATAGTGATTGGTAACAGTAAACTTATTGTTTCATTCGATATCAATAACATAGAAAAAAAGCCCAACCAAAAATTGTTTGCATTTCAAGTTGTACAGTTCTCTGGCATTCACAGCAGTAGGCATTCTCTACGTCCGTTTATTCGACGGAATCCGTTATTTCCTTCTAATCTGTAGCATATTGTAATGTTAAACGTACAAAGACGAGCGATTCGACCACCTAGAATCGGCATGTGGTAAAGTAAATTGTGCGGCTCAGCGCTAGCCTGTGGGCCCAGGGTGCGGCGCTTCTCGCCCGGCCAAGTGCTGACGTCAATCCGGGTCAGGTGCAACGACGAGAAACACATGGCCGGAGACAGGTAAAACCCAGAACAGGGCTGGACGGCGTTTGCTAGAATGGCTAGGGTGCAGAAGATGCACCGGTAATGGTGACATTTAACCCTCGAGCTCACGCGCCTCTATGTAATGTGTGTAATGTGTGGCAAGCACTAATAACATTTTGTTATATCATCCCTTTCTTTTTTTTTTTAACTACTGCGAGTCCGTATGTGGCTTTCGTTATTGATCCAGCTAACACTGTGATAAATTTTGATGTTATGGTCCAAGATATAAACAGTAATATGTAAATAGACAGCGTGCAGGGTGAGAGAAAATTTATGGAGCGAGAAAATGACCCAGATTTCCAGCTAACAGCACAATCATCAAATGAGGCAGTTGTCTACGAGATAATTAGCAACAGAATAGCCAGTTGGCTGGGAACGTATGCACATGCCCTCTCTGGGGTAACTCTTCTACTAGTTGACAAGTGATATTATGAAAGTTTATATTATTATTGTTTAATAAAAAAGTAATGGAGCTCGTACAATGTTAAGTTCGCATTATCATCGTTTAATTAAACGGAGATTAAACCGTGATAATGCCCATACAAGATTACCATGGTAACAAAAACTAGCTAATCTTGTAATCTTGATATGTGTACATAGAATGCCGTGCGCCCACTCGTCTTATAAAAAGTGGCATCCACGCTCGAGGGCTAAGGCAGTCTGAAACACGATGAATTACAGCTCTTATAAATTCAATAATAAGTAACAGATCACAATAAAGCAAATCTGAAGACATCTGCTGTCTCAGAAATGTGATGTGCATCCAGTGAAACAATAATATTTTCAATATCTTAAAAACTATGGAAGCTAATAATTTTCAATGACTGAATAGTTTCACAATGACTTTGACATAAACAACACTTAAACGCTTCATGTGATTTCAGCAAATGATATCTTAGATGATAGTATTGCACTATAGCTGTCATCCCTGAGAGTTTCTTGCCTTTATCTAATTTATTTATTGATTTATTACATATTTATAACCTTTTAATTATGCCAATGTTTTTCAGAACATCATATCGTCAACCGTAACACAGCAACTTTGTGCAGATGAATACTTCATATCTTGTCATACTTGTGTAATTATTTAAGTAATATGTTACTATTTCTACCAATAACTTTATTTAAATATTATTACACCCGATGTTAAAAGCCACGGTAATTTGAAGATGGGCGATCACATGTGTTGGCTGACACCACCATTGAAAAGAGTGCCAAAAGATGCTTCTAACAAGCAGGCATAAAAAATGTATAAACAACATTTCAAAACATTTATTTGTTGCTATTTAATGTGAGTGTACATACAGAAGAATTCTGATTCATTTATTTATCAGTACACTATCACTTATATTTATTGTGAAATGTCTTTAGCTCGGAAAGTTGTGAAGTGAGCTTGTGAAGTGAGCCAGACCATATCTACAAAAAGAACATAAGAATGATTGGCAGAACGGTAGTGGAGTCAAGTGGAAACAGACTTTTTGAGCGGTGTGCTCAAGGGAGCGAATCAGCACATTTTATGCCGATTGCTGGAGGCACACAGACCTACCTGAGGCACAGTGTGCAATTCAATCATGTGGATGACAGATTCTGGACGGTGAATTGCCGCTACAGAACTTTAACTTTTGGAAGAGTAACTTTCGCGTGGTCAGAAAGTGCTCCAGTGCAGAACTTTACCTTTTCTGCTTGAATTAAGGAAACGAGACTATACAGAGTACTATTAAAAACAGTCTTGATCACAATTTATTTATTCCGGTGACCGGTTTCGACCACTACTGTGGTGATCTTCAGACCAATAAGTAGCAACCTCCTTCTGGCGGTAAATCACTACTGGTTATCAAGACTGTTTATGATAGTAAATATTTGTAACAACATTGATCACTGTTCACTTCAGCAATGTATTCAAAAGTAATTTACTATTTGTCTTTCGTGTTTTCGTGTGGAAGTCGTCATGCTGAACTCTGAATTATTTTAAGCAGGCAAATATTTCGGGCAAAGTGTTCACGAAATGGACTTTATTTTTCGAGTGACTTGGATGGCTATTTAGGTTGGGGATTCTCTTCAAACGTGTGTGAATTCCTATGGGACCAAAACTGCTAAGGTCATCGATCCCTAGACTTACACACTACTTAAACTAACTTACGCTAAGGACAACACACACACACACACACACACACACACACATGCCCGAGGCAGGACTCGAATTTCTGGTGGGAGCGGCGGTGCAATCCCTGACATGGTGCCTCAAACCGCGCGACTCTAGGATTCTGCTACCATTCTTGTTACGCACTTTTGCAACTACAATGCATTTTAATAATTTTGTTTTTTTTCTGTCTGTATTATAGGTGGTGAACATAGTATCGACTTTCCCCTATGTTTCAGATTACTTTCTTGAATCAAAAATATTAGACATAATTCTCTGGTGCCGTCTACATCAATTTCAGACATTATAATACAGCCCCCTTCATTAATTATTCTTTTACATTTTAATTTCATATCCGTTTATTTTATCAGTTCGTAATTGTAGCTAATGAATAAACTGTCAGAATCACAATACAGATTATTATTTGCAGTGACCTAGCTGCCGGGCATGAAAGCAGATGTGTAAGGGCTCGACCCTACGACTTCATCGAGCCATTCTCTTTAAACAAAGCCTGCATTGTCCATTTACCTAAGGTGCAAGTAACCGTAGGCAAAGTCGCAGTATTCAGTTCCTTCTACATCTAACAACAACTGAAACGCGTGTAATGCACATGTATCGAATGACAGAGCACAATGCTAATTACAATGCACTCTTCTTCTGGCATTCATGACACCGTACTCGTATTTGGTGTGCAAACAGTTGCCAAGCCAACCTGATGTAGACTATCTATACATTTTTAAATCCTTTCCAGTTAACCATGCTACAAGAATAAAATACAATTACCGTCAATAGTATCGTAGACATACAAAAACAATTTTATTTGTTTACCCTTCAATAAAGTATGGTGCAAGCAAATCATTTCTCCCTCAGAATAAGACAACTATAACTTCAGTATTAATGGAAAATGACTAAGGCGTTTTTTTCCCTCATAAATGGATTTTACTACCTACTTTAAAACTAACTCATGTAAGTAATTCAATTTCAAATTCGAAGTGTTGCTAGAAAGTAGTACTGCGTCTATAGCTGTTGAGCAATGAAAGAGTATTTTCTTAAAGAGTTAATCTAGGGAAGATTTTATCTGTCGAGTTACTGAACACCATCCTCAGCGGCTCAGTCCTCCTATGTTAGTAAATCACATAACATGAGTGACCCGACATCTGAAACATCTGACCAACGAAGTGTAACTGAAACAGTGCTGTGGTAGCAGCTTTTAGCCACACGTTTTCCACATTCGTTATTTTTGCAAAAATTTATATGGAATTATTTTTGCAAGAATTATATAGTCAACCATCGACACGCTTTGTATTGTTTCATTCATCTTTCCAGAATAAACCACAAAAAAGAGAGAAAGGGAGATTGTCGTCAGCTACGTAAATCGCTGGAAGAAAAAACCCAGTATTAACCATACGAGATGTTGCGATGTTAGCATTTATTTACAGTTATTTGCCAAAAGCTTAGTTTCAGTTCCTTGTACCGGCTACGGTATATTTAGAGGCACGACGTCTTGCGTGGCACACCCTGTATACGTTCCCTACTTTCATCTTCTTGTATAGTGTATGAAAGGCTACAAACCATATGGTATCAGGTGACGGAATAATGAGCAGGCAGCAGGTGCACACTCTGCCCTGGATATGGTTTGAACACGATTTCTCCTAATCATTTGCGCAAATGTCAAGGCAGTTTTCCTTCTTCAATTCAGTAACACATCACACACAGCCTTTAAAAACGAGAAAAATGTAGAACAGTTCTTTACTGTTCCCAGAAGATTTTATTTTCAGGACAATTCTCCCCTTAGATGCGTTGTGACATCTAGAACGGCGTCCGAACACATAAGCAAATGTCAGATCCTCTACAACAATCATCAGATGCCAAATGTGTTAAGCAGAATAGCACTATAAAGAATAAAAAATTTACAGAATTAGGACCATAGAGTCTCATTCTCTTATCTGCAATTGTTCAGCCGGCTGGAGTGGCCGAGCGGTTCTAGGCGCTACAGTCTGGAACCGCGCTACCGCTAAGGTCGCAGGTTCGAATCCTGCCTCGGGCATGGATGTGTGTGATGTCTCTAAGTTAGTTAGGTTTAAGTAGTTCTAGGGGACTGATGACCGCAGCAGTTAAGTCCCATAGTGCTCAGAGCCATTTGAACCATTTGGCAAAAGTAAGGCTGTGAGGGCGGGGCGTGAGTCGTGCTTGGGTAGCTTAGGTGGTAGTGCACTTGCCCGCGAAAGGCAAAGGTCCCGAGTTCGAGTCTCGGTCCGGCACATAGTTTTAATCTGCCAGGAAGTTTCATATCAGCGCACACTCCGCTGCAGAGTGAAAATCTCATTCATTTTGCAGTTGTTCAACAAGTAGTCATCATTACCCCTGAATAATCTGGAAGAAATCTCTTCCAGTAAAGATCTTAAATACACGTGAATCTGACATGTGCGTTATATTGGTTGCTAACCATTACGAAACATATATCACTATAAATTCGAGGAACATTTTACAGTCATGGGCTGTGAGGCTGGTTCCGTCGGAGGTGCGAGCCCTCCTTCGGGCATGGGTGTTGTGTTTGTCCTTAGGATAATTTAGGTTAAGTTCTGTGTAAGCTTAGGGACTGATGACCTTAGCAGTTAAGTCCCATAAGATTTCAGATACATTTGAACATTTGAACATTTTACAATTGCAATTTGTCTAACCGCCTTTTGTACTTATTAATTTAGAACCATGATTTCGGTTAACTTGTGTTTATTGCACATGTAGATATTACTATATCTCACAAGAAAAATACCCAAGCATGAATAAACGAATAAAAACGATTTTAAAATACGAGGACGTCTCCGTTCTACCACACATCAAGTTCATATATTTTTAATATTCTGCGTTTTCGTACAATCAATATTTGAAAGTTAACGATCCTATAGAGTACAGAAGTGTGAGACATTGAGAAAATAATACCGTGTAACTCAACAGTTATGACTAGCAGAGTCACTGAAGTCCTAAATGGTGAATTCTTTGGCAGCAAGTTAAACATTTGCTTGAAAAGATACAGAATGAGGTAACAAGTCACCAAAAATTAAGTATATACAGGACGAGGAAACGGTTACTGAAGTGTGCTTTTCACTAAGATATAGCTGACAAAACGGAAAATTTTCTTATGTACGTAAGCAATCTTTGACGTTTGTGGCTGAGAACGTGTTGCATCGAACCTTTCTTTTCGTTTCTGCAAGCAAGCTACACTGGTGTACGAAACTTAAGGACAGAATTAATTTTTGCGTGACATGTCACTGCCATGTAACATAGCTTATTGAAACTTGGTCCATACACAGAAATAACTGCTAGCGTATAGTACAGAACATTACTGAAAGAAGTACATAATGAGACTAACAGAAACTACGCTTTTATAGAAAGACAACAATAACACTGAAGTCGTCGCAACTCATCATGGTCCCTTGAACATCACTAACGGCGGGACATGGTTCATAATACACCGAAGCGCCAACTGGTTTAGCCATGTGTATTCAATTACAAAGATACGTAAACAGGCAGAATACGGCGCTGCGGTCGGCAAAGCCTGAATAAGACAAGAAGTGTCTGGCGCAGTTATTAGACCGGTTACTGCTAGTACAATGGCAGGTTATCAAGAGCCAAGTGAGTTATGACGTGGTGTTATAATCGTCGCATGAGTGATGTGACGTATCTGAGGTAGCGATGAAGTGGGGACTTTCCCATACGACCATTTAGTGAGTGTACCATGAATATCAGGAATCCGGTAAAACATCAAATCTCCGACTTCGTTGCGGCCGGGAAAAGATCCTACAAGAACTGGACCAACGTCGACTGATAGAATCGTTCAGCGTGTCAGAAGTGCAACCACTCCGCAGACTGCAGAAAATTTCAATGCTAGGTCATCAGCGTGGGAACCATTCAACGAAACATAATCGATATGGGGTTTCGGAGCCGAAGGCCCGCTGATGTATCCTTGATGCCTTCGTGACGCAAAGCTTTACGCCTCGCCTGGGCTCGTCAACGTCGACATTGGATTGTTGATGACTGGAAAAATGATGCATGGTCAGAAGAGTCTCGTTTCAAATTGTATCAAGCGGATGGACGTGTACGAGTATGGGGACAGCCTCATGAATCCATGGACCCTGCATGTCAGTAGGGGACTGTCCAAGCTGGTGGAGGCTCTGTAACGGTGTGGGGCGTATGTACCTGGAGTGATATAGGACCCATGATTCTTCTAGATACGACTCTAACAGATGACGCTTACGTAAATATCCCTTGTGGATTTATAACAACCCTGAAGGATTCGAAGACTGAATTCCCTCCGTCACTACTTCAGACATTAGTCGAGTCCATGCCACATCGTGTTGCGGTACTTCTGCTTGCTCGCGGGGGCCCTACACGATACTAGGCATGTGTACCAGTTTCTTTGGTTCTTCAGTGTAGTCTATGTGATCACCATGTATAACGACACAGTTAAGACAGTAAAATACATTTAGACACTAAGTTTCGAAACAAAGGCGAAGCATAATTTTCATTCTTGTGTTTGTTAATTTCAATTACTAACCCAGTCTGAGGTAACCTGATGTACACACAATGTAGCAAGTAATCCCATCTGTTAGTAACATAAGGAATTATTTGCATAAACGTTTTCATTTTTCTGTCTGAGCAAACTAGTAATTGTAGATATTATTATTTTTGTGAGTCACTTTCTAAAACGTTAACAACACGGAAACAGTAGACTGCGTAATAAGAAAAATCAGAAGTTTGTAAGAGTCGCACTAATTATTCGAAGACTTTATTTATCGTAACAGTATAGAGAGTAATAGTCTGTGGCGTTAAGTTGCAGTTCGTTGTTGAGTGTGCTCTGGGTACAACTGTGCGTTTGTGCTGATCGAGGAAAAGCATTTGGACAAATACCTATCATGTGGCTATATAGCAATACCATAATGAAAGGTTCCTCACTGCGTAATAATTATCATAACAATAGAATAGAAGGAATGATGGAGGATATGAAAATTATCTGGTACTGGAATGCCACGTCTACAGAAACAATCCAGGTAAGTTCCACTTGTTTGCAATGTGCAGTTTCCCGATAACTCCTTCCTTACACAGTCTACAACCGAAGAATTAAATACGATGCAGCCAATTTCGTTCTTTTATTGATTATTTTTTTACAATCTATTTGGTTTCTTTTATCGACTATCTTTTTATAATGCTATTGACTATTTATTTACCATTTATACAGTTTTTTGATTTCTAATAGAAGTCTGATGCTAAAGTATGAAGTTTCTTTCCGAACGTAGTGTTCCGCCGCTGCAGTGGATTTACAGACTTACTAGCCGCACGGTATCGTCTCCGTAGATTTATATTGATTATTCTATTAATAACAGTGTATTCTGCATGTATGACTATGTGAGTGATTACCGTATTTATTACGACGTAAATTTATTATGTGATTCAGCGATACAGTATATTACATCACAAGCAAACCTGCGTCAACATTCTAACTGTCGTAAATATTTATGTAAATATTGACGTAAATAAATGCACTTCAAAATTAGAAAAAAAAATTCTCCAAACGCGTTGTGCTAAGCATGAAAAACTAAGTAAATTGTGCAGTTTTTCATTATTTAAATCATGAAAGTTGAACAAAATGTACACACAATTCAGTTGTTTTAATACTGTGGCTTGCACTCACGCAATACCAAGGAGAGGCCGGGCTGAAAATACCATAACCCAAACTGGTATTTTATATCTTAAAATTCTGAAAAAGTGTCTCTCGTTTTTAACTGTTTTTTGCATCAGATTCCGTAACTATTTTAAATTCTTCAGTAAAACTAAAGGCAAAAATTGTAGTCTCAGTAGTGAATGTGACTTTTCGCGACAAATGTCATATTCATATTTTCAGGTTAAGGACCCTTCTTACACATCTATATATCTTTATAAGTATGTTGTGAACAAAGATCAACGACAATTGTCGAAATTTGTATTTTGCAAAATTTTTGTGGTCGTAGTAACGTACCCCTCGCCTCAGTGTAAACATTACGGAAAATGCGTTAGTGTTGCTAAGGTTATAGTAAAAGGTATTTTCAGGTTCAGTACCTAACGTATAGATCAGAACCTATTTAAAACCTATGATCTGAATAGAAGTTAAACACATTTAGTGAAATTTGACTCTTTTGTTAGTTTTGTGGTGGTGGGCACACAGTACCCCTCCCTCCTTGGTTGTAAACGTTATGGAAAATGCATTGGTACTGCCAGGGTTAATCCGCGAGTACAAGGGTAAACAGCGAGTTCTGCCTAAGAGGATTCTACTTCTGATTTATCAAATGAACCATCAGATTTACTATCGTTTCTATTCTCATATTTGTCGCTGCCAGAACATGTAAGATAAAAATTAATTTATGTAGTTATGTACCTATCGATGAATGCTGTTCAAGTGTCAGTAAATAAGTTCAACGATTTTATGCATTCAGTTCGTATTGAAGGAAGTAAAATTATGGTTTGACATCCCTTCGTCTACGAGACCCTTACCGAAAGAGCACAAGCAAGCTTAGATTGGTAATAGATGGAGAAGGATATGGGCCGTGTCTTTTTTCAACGAAACCTATCGGCGCAAGTGTTTTGCCATTGTGTCATGCCATTCGGTTTTGGCACGTACTAAGTCAAAAGTTTCGGCAGTAAATATAATTCGCTGCTTTTGAAACTGAAACAGAAGCTTAATTATACCATAAATTCCTGTAAAAGTTCCCGGAACGCTCCAGTTATTGTGAAAACCTTGGATCCTAGAATCATTGTAATGTATCTACTTGTAGCATTCCAGCGCGGTACATTTCTTTTCTTCCCGACGTAACAGGGGCAAAAGAAACGTCGCTCTTGGAAATGACCTTCACGGCGCATTAGTCAAGTTAAAAGCGGATGGGAAGCTCCCATGTCGACATTTTACAACGCAGCCAGTCGAGAGTCTATCTTTCGTACACTGTAGGTCGTCGATAGGAACTGTAGGTTTCTAATATCTGACTGAGGTACTTAAGCAGTCTACAAATGTATGAAGAGATACCCGGAAAACCGCAAGAACTATGAGTTTTGTAGAAACCAAACTCACAACTACCAACCTTCCGGCCAGAGTTGCTAGTCTCAAGGCATCTTGGGAGAGCAAAGTTGCCGATTCCAGTTCAGTGCGCAGTTTTTGAGAATGCAATCTCGTCATATGCGGCGAGCGACGTTTAACACGTGCCCGCAGCCTAGTCTCCAAACATTCTGCAACCAACTCGCGGCACCATATGGTGATGAATGGGTACGTGGTCTAAGTATTGGATAAACAATAATTTTTTTAAAAAAAATCAAATTTCTTAATTGATTTCTCCAAGTAAGAAATAACATAGACTCAAGAAACATTTTACACGCGTTTGAATGATGCTCAAAAGCAAGCTCTGATAATGACGCATGTCAAATGTTTCTCAATTTATTTTATTTCTCCATTTCAAGCAAATTATTTTATAAGACATTTGACCGTTTTGTGTTTGTAAATGATCTTTTTTTTATTTTCAAGTTTTGTTCTTTAAGCATGAACACAACTTGTGAAAGTCTTTGGGGGAATAGGATCACCATTATCAAGGATGGAGAGTGTTGATGACTAAGAAATACCTTTTTTCCATATTTCTATAGTGACTGAAGTAATGCTGCCACCTACTTACGGACTGCAGTTGTTTGTTCAGTATAGTCTAAGTGGTGGTCCAGAGTTACAGCAAATACTTTGCAGAAGAGGAAAATTCGGTGTTCAGTATCAAATAAATAATTTTGTGCTAAAGATATGTCGAAACCCCAAACCCCAACTTTAAAAACGGGTTAAATTACAGGTAGCTATTACAGCTCCTGTTTCATCACATTAAAAAAATGGTTCAAAGGGCTCTGAGCACTATGGGACTTAACTTCTGAGGTCATCAGTCCCCTAGAGCTTAGAACTACTTAAGCCTACCTAACCTAAGGACGACACACACATCCACGCCCGAGGCAGGATTCGAACCTGCGACCGTAGCGGTCGCACGGTTACAGACTGTAGCGCCTAGAACCGCTCGGTCACCCCGGTCGGCTCATCACAATAAAGCACAAATAAAATATGTCAAAATATCAAGTATGAGCGCCCGCCAGTGGGATGGAGGGAAGTGGCAAAAGGCTTCCCCCTCCCCTCCCCCCATTCCATGAATTCTCTGGAATAAGTTCTTTGTGTTACTATAAGACCAAGTTCTCATGTCATGACAAGTTTCCAAAATGATCGTCTCATTTCTATAAAAAAAGTCGGAATTTTAAAGTCTCCTCCACCTTGTACAAATATTGCAGACACCTATGCTGATGTTATACGCTGAAGAGCCAAAGAAACTGATACACCTGCCTAATTTCGTGTAGAGACAGCGCTTGCACGCAGAAGCGCGGCAACACGACGTGGCAAAGACTCGACTAATGTCTGAAGTAGTGCTGGAGGGAACTGACACCATGAATCCCGCAGAGCTGTCCATAAATCCGTAAGAGTACAAAGGGGTGGAGATCTCTACTGAACAGCACGTTGCAAGGCACACAGATATGAAAGTTCCTGGCAGATTAAAACTGTGTGCTGGACAGAGACTCGAACTCGGGACCTTTGCCTTTCGCGGGCAAGTGCTCTACCGATTGAGCCACCCAAGCACGACTCACGCCCCGTCCTCACAGCTTTAATTCCGCCAGTACTTCGTCTCCTACCTTCCAAACTTCACAGAGGCACGCCTGCGAACCTCAGGTCAAGTTTGGAAGGTAGGAGACGAGGTACTGCCCTCCTGGAACTGCCCAAGTCCGTCGGAGTGCACAATGGACACGAATGGATGCGGATGATCAGACAGGATGCTTACGTACGTGTCAAAAAATGGCTCTGAGCACTATGGGACTTAGCATCTTAGGTCATCAGTCCCCTAGAACTTAGAACTACTTAAACCTAACTAACCTAAGGACATCATACACATCCATGCCCGAGGCAGGATTCGAACCTGCGACCGTAGCAGTCCCGCGGTTCCGGACTGCAGCGCCGAGAACCGCACGGCCACCGCGGCCGGCCACGTACGTGTCACCTGTTAGAATCATATCTAGACGTATCACTCTAATTGCACACGCCCCACACCATTACAGAGCCTCCTCCAGATTGAACAATCTTCTGTTGACATGCAGGGTCCATGGATTAATGAGGTTGTCTCCATAACCGTACACGTCCATCCCCTCGATACAATTTGAAACGAGACACGTCTGACCAGGCACCATGTTTCCAGTCATCAATGGTTCAAATGGCTCTGAGCACTATGGGACTTAACATCTATGGTCATCAGTCCCCTAGAACTTAGAACTACTTAAACCTAACTAACCTAAGGACAGCACACAACACCCAGCCATCACGAGGCAGAGAAAATCCCTGACCCCGCCGGGAATCGAACCCGGGAACCCGGGCGTGGGAAGCGAGAACGCTACCGCACGACCACGAGATGCGGGCTCCAGTCAAATGGTGCAACATGTTCGAAATTCTGAGAAAAATATGGGTAAACTACAAGGAAATACGGATAATAAACAATACGTACAAGAGCCAAGAGGAAACAATAAGACCAAGAACGAAATGTTCAAATTAAAAAGGGTATATGACAGGGCTGTACTCTTCCGCCCCTACTATTCAATCTATACGTCGAAGAAGCAGTGATGGAAATAAAAGGAAGGTTCAAGAGTAGGATTAAAATTCAGGATGAAAGGTTGACAATGAGAAGAGTCGTTGATGATACTGCTATCCTCAGTGAAAGTGAAGATGAATTACAGGACCCACTGAGTGGACTTAACAGTCTCTAGACCGCGCGCGGACGGGATTCAGCTTGGCGCTGCGCCAGAGCCAGATGCCTCGTGATGCGTCAGAGATCAGAGTATATTGCATCACATTGTTCTCACTCTATGGCCTCCGGTCAATGCAGCGTACTCTTGCGTTCAATGTTTTTTGGACACTTGAACTTGCTGGCGCGAATCCCGTACGCGCGTGGTAGGATCTCTAGACCACGCGCGCGCCAGCGGCAGATAGTAATGTGTTACATCTCCAGTCAATTGTACTTTAGCACATCTTCCTGCACCTTTCATCCAAATACAAACAGCTTCTTGTTCACTTATTTTACGATGATTTCTTGTTCTTAAATAAAATGACTGGTTAGATACGAAGTATGACAGTCCCAAATCTTTATTATAAACTTCCCCCACATGAAATGTACGGTAGGATATTACATCTCTTGCATTGAATGCTTCCAAACCAGTAACAGTTTTGACTTTATTACCATCATAACGAACAACAGCAACTGTAATCCAACCATTGCCAGCTTGATGTGTATCTAATTGCGTAATTGTAAAATTAATAATACACCCACAAAACACTGAGGGACCTTGCAAAATAACTTGTGATCCCTTGTTAGCAACTCTCACTTCCAAATCTTCTATGGCCTTGTAGACAGTTTGACGGCAACGCCGATATCTTCTCCTGTAGCGAGGCATCTCACAATATGCTGTAGCACGTGCAGCTGCTCGCCGACTGACGTCGGCTTTGACTGTTCAATGCTTATATAGGCGCGAAGCTGGTGACCTTGAGCGGCATTGGGCTTTCGTCTCTAAAAGGCAATACCGATGATGTTTCGTGGAATGGTTCGCATGCTGATACTTGTTAATGTCCCAGCACTGAAATATGCAACAATTTGGGAAAGGGTTGCATTTCTGACGCACTATACGATTCTCTTCAGTCATCGTTGGTCCCGTCCTTGCAGGGTCTTTTTCGGGCCTCAGTGATGTCGGAGATCTTATGTTTTACCGGGTTCCTGGTATTCACGGTACACTCGTGAAAAGGTCATACGGGAACATCCGAACATCCCCCACGTCATCGCTACCGCGCAGATGTTGAGTCCCACCGCTCGTGCGCCGACTATAAAACCACGTTCATACTCACTTAAATCTAGATAACCTGCCACTGTAGCAGCAGTAACAGAGCCAACAACTGCGCCAGACACTTATAAAGGCGTTGCCGACCGCAGGACAGTATTCTGGCTGTTTACATATCTCTGTATTTGAATACGCCAGCCTATACCAAATTCTTTGGTGCTTCAGTGTACATTTGCCCTATAACGGAAAGAGCCCCGGTATGAAACTGCGGAACAAGGTAAGACCTCGTGGCGGGCCAGGTCATAAACCCTTACCTTTACTCGGCAAGGCTTACGATGTAGGAAGAGATCACAAGGCCCAGTGTCAGCCATCAGCCTACCAGTACCGGTGTCATGTTGTTGCAACATCCACACAAGCTCTGCTCCTGGTAATAGTATTTTATCCGTGGAGGCTAAGAATCAGGACTGGCATTCCGGTAAGACACTCATCGAAAGGTTCACAAAGGCACAATTTTGCTATATTGAGAACCTTTTTCGTTGTGGCTATATGATTATTTTTTGCCTACCTTTACTGTAGATTTCAACAACTGGAATAATGGAAAAATCCAGTAGATTTCCTGACGGAGGAATGAACATGTAATGAAAGATATAAGTCCTAGAAAATACATTTAAAACTAAAGAAAGGAACGAATTAACCTACTCGTGGTCCAAAGTTTAGAGCCTGATCTTACAAGTGATGGGGATCGAGGAGAGGGAGGAGTAATATATCGTACAATGAAAACAACCTGGGTACATTTGATCCAAGGTTCTATTGCGCATCGACGCGAAAGAATGAAGTAAGAAATTTGCAGTCATCGTACAACGCTGACAGCAGCGTTAAAATGAAGCTTTAACTTTCTAAGTAGAGCGTCAAGGCATTTCGCAAAACACCCAGAATATGTAGTTGGCCATGAATTGACTTTCGGCAAGGGAGACCCAGATTAAGCCGCTGTAACGCCGAGAAGCAACTGGTTGGACCACTTTCACTTTTCGTCCCACCTGCAAGAGAACAAGTTTGTTTCAGTGTTCTTTCCCGTGCTCGCGTGTTTAGGTTAAATCTGAGTCTGCAAGCCATTCCGTTACACTCTTCTCACCGCTCTGTAGGACGTCTGCCGTGTTAACATAATTAACGTACTTTTTACGGCTGTCTTGTGTCTAGCCACTTTTGCATCTAAACTTGTTTTACGAATAAGGCGAGGTAAATTAGAACTTCTCAACTGTACAAACTTACGTTGCCTAAATGTACTAATTCGTCACAATATATTGTGACCAACTGAAAGCCTTGATTCATAGAAAAAATTTGATGAGGACATAGAGAGAATATATGTCTACGAAGAAAAACATCGAACGGCGCTTAGACACGTGAGTTCATGATTTCTTCACCAAGGAATGCCAATGCATTCCATCGCTGCTACACATCTTTAATGTATTGACTGAGTCTAAGATCTACAGACATTAATTCCTCCCATCTGAATTTCATGTTCAGTACTTATTTAGCTCTGGTCACAAGTTGAAAAGGAGACAACTTCATGAATCCATGGACCCTGCATGTCTGCAGGGGACTATTTAAGCTGGTGGAGGCTCTGTAATGGTGTGGTGCCTGTGCAGTTGGAGTGGTATGGGACCCCTGATATGATTAGATTCGAGTCTGACAAGTGACGGGTACGTAATCATCCCTTCTGATATCTGCATCCATTCACGACCATTGTGCGTTCCGACGAACTTGGGCAATTCCAGGAGGACAATGTCACGCCCCACAGTCCAGAAATGCTATAGAGTGGCTCCAGTAACATTCTTGCGAGTTCAAACACTTACGCTGGCTGGCCTCCAAACTCCGCATACGTGAACAGTATTGACATTATATGAGATGCCTTGCAATGTGTTGTTCAGAAGAGATCTCCACCCGCTCGTACTCAAACGGATTTACGGACAGCTCTGCAGGATTCATGGTGTCAATTTGCTCCAGCACTACTTCAGACATTAGTCGAGTCCATGATACGTTGTGTTGTGGCACTTCTGCGTGCTCACGTGGGCCCGCAACGATACCATATTTCGCCTCTGAAGATACTTCAGAATAAATAAACTGAATTGTGCTTGACAATATTGTATCTGATTTTAATGCAGCTTCGTATTTAGATGGACCATTTAGCTACCAAGTGTAAAAATCTCTTGCAATAACACAAAATATTGATAAATTTGCTTGCTTTATACTCGTCATTTTTGACTGATCAGAACTATCTCTAATACATTGGTAGCTACCGTGTGTAAATTTTTATCGTTGTTCGTCTGGCGTAGTTGGAAGGCAATAGGTTGGTATTTGGGAGGAGTGCTACTCAAGTCGACGTCCGGTGGTCATGATTTTATTTTATCTCTTTCCAGATTACCTACAGCGAAAAACTGTTAACTCCTCGAAAAACAGATGACGATCAGTTTGGCTTGAGGGAAGGTAAAGCCTCCGGATGGCTAATTATCACGTTGCGGTTGATAATAGTAACAAGACTAAAGAAAAATCAGGAAACGTTCATATGATTTGTTGACCTGGCAAACGCGTTCGCTTGTGTCAAATGGTGCAACATGTTCGAAATTCTGAGAAAAATATGGGTAAACTACAAGGAAATACGGATAATAAACAATACGTACAAGAGCCAAGAGGAAACAATAAGACCAAGAACGAAATGTTCAAATTAAAAAGGGTATATGACAGGGCTGTACTCTTCCGCCCCTACTATTCAATCTATACGTCGAAGAAGCAGTGATGGAAATAAAAGGAAGGTTCAAGAGTAGGATTAAAATTCAGGATGAAAGGTTGACAATGAGAAGAGTCGTTGATGATACTGCTATCCTCAGTGAAAGTGAAGATGAATTACAGGACCCACTGAGTGGACTTAACAGTCTGATTAGGACAGAATGTGGGTTGAAAATATATCGAAGGAAGACGAAAATAATAAGAAGTAGTAAAAATGGGAACAGCGAGAAACTTAAGATCAGGATTGGTGATCACGAAGAAAATGAAGGTAAGGAAATCTGCTACGTAGGCAAAAAAAAAAAAAAAAAAACCGATGAGCGAGGAAGACAAAAAAGCTGACTAGCACTGGCGAAAGGGCCATTCATGGCCAAGAGACGTTTACTAGTATGAAACACAGCCCTTAATTTGAGAGAAAAATTTCTGAGAATGTACGTTTCGAGGAAAGCATTGTATGGTACTGAAACCTGGACTGTGGGAAAACCAGAGCAGAAGAGAATCGAAGCATCAGGAGTGTGATGCTACAGAAAAATGTCGAAAATTAGATAAGCTGATAAGGTAAGGAACGAGGAGGTTCTCCCGGAATCGGCAAGGAAAGGAATATATGGAATACATTGACAAGAAGAAGGGACGGGATGATAGGACATTTGTTAAGACAGCGGGGAATAACTTGCATGGTACTAGAGAGAGCTGTAGAAAATAAAAACTGTAGCGGAAGAAAGAGACTGGAATACATCCAGCAAATAATTGAGGACGCGGGTTGCTACTCTGATATGAAGAGGCTGACACAGAAGAGGAATTCGTGGCGGGCCGCATCAAACCAGTCAGAAGACCGATGACCAAACAAAAAATAAAATATTGAAAAGCGGTTCTCATGTAGATATAAAAAAACCTAAATATGTTGACAACTAACGTATGAGAAACGTCTAGATAATTAGAATAATGTTATGTTAAAGCGTCCCCTCAACGAAACCGTTTCTGATACTGTAATCTTCTCTACATTACTAGTTTCATATACTTGAAACTGTGTTCTAAGTTCGTTCTAAAATTAGTCCTGATTTTTAAAGTCTTCGTTACTGGTAGTATTACCATTATTATTACTAAGGACTTCCCTTGTAATACTTTGTGTGCTACACTAAACCATAATTCCAAGATTGTTTTAGCTGTAGTCAGCAGCCAACAGAAGCCGTTTTCTTTTAATGAGTTCAACGTTTCTGATCACAATAGGCAGTCGTAATGTCTGAGTGGTTGCATTCACATTGGAGAAACAGCTGAAAGGACAAGTAGGATTACACAGGTGCTCTTTCAGGTTTATTAATACACTTGGTGATAAGAAAATACCTTATCAGTCGAAAAATATTTGAGAGTGGATTAATAAAAAACAGAGAAAAGTATGATGATTTTAATACTTCAGCTGTTCTGCATAGTCTCCCCCTCTTTAGTATAATGCGCAGAACGTTCATACGACAATATGAAAATGCCAGAAATGTCCTTCAATGGGATGTTGTTCGACTCCCGCACCATATTAACTTTAATGATGGTTATCTGGTCAATGCGTTGGCCCTTCCTCTGAATTTCTGCACTTTGTCGTTTTATGGTAGGTTCATATTGATAACACAAAGTATTGTCAGCTACTATAATTTTTCCAGAAAACAACTGCCCGCCTTTTGCGTTCCAGTCAAGTCGCTGCTGATGTCCAGGATTCGCTATTCTTGTTCGGTACTAAAGATATGCGGGACAGACTCTTCAAACACTTTTCTCTTCTTCAAAACATAACAGAGAATGTCTTGAACACTTCATTTGAAGATGTTGCTCTACTGTGATTTGTGGCACACAAACGTTGACACACTATGGCTGCACGTCCAATACTTAAAACTGATTGCTCCCAACTAAGTGGTCGAATGCACATCTGTTGTTAATTAATTAATGACATGTTACATAGATCATTTTAACGATTCTTTTATCTAAATGATTTGCAACTAAACTATTTACATGCTATGTATACATGATAAGTGTTGACACTAATGAAATAATTATTTTTTAGTACTAGTGATGCAACTACACTTAAAAACCTTTTTCAGGCTACCAGTTTTAAACAGAAATTCGTCCATAGAACAGAAGTAGTTGTACAGGAGAAAAGATTTTAAAACTTGCTTTGCTGCGAGGAAGACATTTTACGCTAGTGAGCAAATCATCACAACTTTACGTTGCTATATATTGTTTACATCTGTTAGTTCAACATCACACCGTTGTTATTGCGTTGACGTCACTTAAACGTCAGGAATAAAACCAGTCTCGGAACGTTTTGAATGGACAGCCTACGTGTAAATCTGAACAATTTTCGATGTTTGACAAATTTTTGAGTTTGTTGCCAGCTGGTTGTTCTCTGTGACGAAACTTTGACAGCTTCCCTACTTGTCCTCCTCGGGTGCTCGCTGCTCTGACACCAGCCAACTAATTTAATTGATTCCTTCATTGTGTTTTCCACACCTTCGTTCAACATTCCTTACAATCTCCCCAATTTACGACCTTATATTCGCTCATTACGTGCTACACAACTGTTTTTAAAGCCCTGGATTATATTCCCATCACCATAGTAGATCTTTTAATTTCATTGCGTGAATTGATAACCTTTCGAAACCAAATTTTAGAAGTATTTCTTCCCAGTTCTCTGAACATTGCATCAACGTGTGGAAAGTATGCGATTCCGGCTTTTCTTATTTATGGTCTGTTCCATCAGAAGTTCGCTTCATCACGTAACGATGGGGAGTCTAAATAAATTGTTCTGAATATTCGTTCTCTTTTTAAAACATTTCTCAGGTTTCTCACCTCTTGGGCGAGACTTTCTTCGTGTGGCAGTGTAAGTCATCTATGTCCCAGTAGCGAACTTTTCTATGATGGTGGGCGATCACTCGTGGGATGAAGATATAGGCCGTTGACAGTGTTCGCAGAGATCTGTCAGCTTTTTTTAAGAACTAAAACATCGAGAAAAGGCAGCTATCTCTCAATATATTTCCAACATGATTTTTGTAGTTCGATGAATTGATTTGAAATTCTGCAGGAATTCTTTATGCTTGTTCATCCGAAATGGCCACACTACGAACGTTTTGTCAACATACCGTTGCAAAGATGTTGGCTCATGTTTTCAGATTCTAGCCCATGCGAATTTTTTTATGAATCGCAAAAGATTGCTGACACTCTGGAGACAAAATAGGTATTCCGACCGATATAGATTTATGCGGAAAACTAATTAAGAAAATCAAATGACGCTTTCACTAAATTGTAGACTATAGCAAAATAATATGTCGTAACAAATCAGTCGGTATAGGTCTAGTAAAACTGGATTTATATGTAATATACTGTTCTAAGAAAAAATTAAGATTCTAGTGCAAGCATGTAGAAGGATAAATTTATCTCTGAGTCATACGAGTATTTGAAATTTCGTCAGTCAAATGTATAATCCAAGCGAAGCGCTATTAAAGTGTTCACACCGTACGGTGTAAATAGAGGGCTTCAACGATAACGAGAATTTAATGTTCCTTAACAGCGACCTGTTCACCCAAACATCACGGCGACCTGCCATCATATAGACCAGGGAATCACAAGATGCTGTAGTGTCATGGGTATCTATTATTACCGACGTATACCCACGTCGTACTTACAGACATCCGTCGAAGCAGTTTTCAGTTTATAGAGAAGAACAAGGCCCTAAAGGGTAGACGAATGGCAATGTTCGATACGTTATAAAGATAAATGCTATGGACAGACAGAGCCGAACATTGTCTGAAAGCCCTGATTCCACACAATCAAGCAAATAAAATGTTTTATACATTCCATAACTCACATGAGATCTAATCACTGATCATTCCCCAGCTATCTTCACCGAACGTATTTTCGAGATCATCCTTGTTATGAGTATGATGGAGTGACAGTAAGAGGTATGAGTCACATTTTTTCGCATATAAACTGTATTCATTCCGGCAAATTTATTTCATACAACAGTTATTCGGAGCTCATTAACCATTACCAACTAATATACTAACTCTCCTTAATAATAACATATTAATTTTAAAATTAATTGCGAAAATTTTAAGTAAATATCATCTTACCTTGTAAAACCACAGAAAATTCCTAAAACACTAGGAGATGGCTGAATGGATTGATGCAAGAAAAGCAGTTTTGGAGTTGCACGCATCCGTGTAGACGGCATTCTAAGTATGTACTGTGCGACTGGGAACCACGAGACTTCATGAAGCAATTATGTACACTTGTGGTGTGTTGTTGTTTGTCATTAAATGTAGATCCCTGCAATGTTATCGCCGTTCGATGACTCGCAACATTGGCCTGACGTTTCTTACACCTGCTGTGTATTCAAATGGCAGAGCCTTTTTGTGTCGCTGGCCGAGACCCTGTAGCTCTGGAACGGTTCAGTGCCTCTAGGTACATGGCCGATAAATAAATAATAAAAAAACGCGGCTTTCCTCTTACAGACGACCTAGAATTACCTTCAGCCGTCTGTAGTAAAATTACTCTGAACCACATTAGTAGTGACAACGGCCCTACGACTGTCCTTTTTGCGTAATTTAGTTTGGAATATACACGGTCACATTCAGCTGCGTACATTGTGACCACAAACTATATTTGACAGACGTAATATTTGCATATTCCAATATGTCATCACCATCATCATCATCATCATCATCATCGTCATCATCATCATTCTTCCAGGTATTAGGCCCTTCTGCCTGTTCCGTCTCCAATCAATTTTTACCTCGGTCTTAAAGGGGCTCTTCGACCGAGATATGTGTATGATAGTGTCGTTTTGGCAGTTTTTGTATATTTCTTTCTTTGTAAATGCTATTTCCTCTTACTTCTCTAAGACTGGTGCATAAGTTCCTAGTGTTTTTGTTATACATGTTGGTATTTCGGTTGCTATGGGTTTATTTATCGATTTTCATTTCTTATATGTAGTTCACCGTTGCTGTTTGAGTTTACATATTGTGATTTGGAGGTAGTGAGAGCAGCTGTGGACACTAGAAAATGGAGTACCAAGTGGAGAAATCAGAACAGTTCCGACGTATTCTTCTGTTTGAGTTCAATAGAGGGATGTCGGCAGCGGAGGCAGCAGCAAACATTTGCGCCCTGTAGGGGGATGGTGCCATTGGACAGAGCATGGCAAGAAAATGGTCTTCTCGTTTTCAGGAGGCTCATCTCCACAGTGGTAACTCTCCACGTTCAGTACGACCTTCGGGGTTTGCTAAATATCGCTTAAATGCATTAATCCACAATTATCCACGTCATTGTACTCGAGAACTGCTAAATGCGATGAACTGTGATCATTATACCATCATGCGACATTTGAATGTAATGGGAAACGTTCAAAAATCGGGTGTGTAATTACCGAATGTTCTAGGCTACGCCAAAATCACAACAATCAGCGAGTGGCCACATTTGCATCTCTGCTTGCTCGTCGTCAGTTGACTCGTGAACAACACAGACCATTCCTACTATGTATCGTTACTAAGGGCGAGAGATGGTGTCTCTAACGTAAGGAGAAGAAAGGGGTGGTTGAGTCCAAGCATAGCGGCAATCTGACGTACAAAGAACTGCACGCATCCACAAAAGATAACATTATGCATTCGATGGAACGATAGTGTGGTGTACTACGATTTGCTTCCCCGAGATCTAACCATCACTGTTGATCTTTAGTGTCAGAAATTTATAGTCAACAGCTGAGACGTCTGGCACACGCAGTCCAACAACAACGACCAGGAAGACTGCTTTAAGTGATGCCACTCCACGAACTTCCGACCGCATTCTGCTAGACTGAGAAAAAACACTATGCTGGAATTGGGTCGAAAAGTCACTCTGCACCCACCTTATTCAGCTGATCTTGCGCTCTCAGATTTTCACCTATTCCAGTTTCTATCGAATAGCCTTTAGGAATTTTCTTTCCCGGATAAAAATGCGTTCCGAACATGGTTTGACGCGCTATTCGCCTCGAAACCACGATATTTCTACAGTAGCGTAATCGATAAGTTGCCCCAGCAATAGTGAAGGGCCGGTCGGTGTGGTCGAGCGGTTCTAGGCACTTTAGTCTGGAACCGAGCGACCGCTACGGTCGCAGGTTCGAATCCTGCCTCGGGCATGGATGTGTGTGGTGTCCTCAGATTAGTTAAGTTTAAGTAGTTCTAAGTTCTAGGGGACTGATGACCTCAGAAGTTAAGTCCCATAGTGCTCAGAGCCAATTGAACCATTTGAATAGTGAAGGAGAAAATATTATTGATGACTACAGTCTCTGTTATGTGTATCTGTTGGGTTTATTAAACTTATGGAAAAATGCGACAAACTTAAGCACCTACTATTTTCGTCCATCTTATCCATTATTGCAGATGACTTATGCACCTACTATTTTCGTCCATTTTATCGATTATTGAAAATGTTTGTAACGGACTCTGTATATCCTGGTTTCGTATTTTATCAAGGCATCTGTGTCCCGGTATTGCTCCAAGCAATTTCATTTCTGTGGCTTCTGTATATGTGTGGCCTTTCGCTATAAACGTCCACGTTTAACTGCCATATGGAATAACTGACACTGCCATCATCTTGTACGACTTCAGCTGTGTTTCGGTCAGAGCTGTTCGCAAGGTTCTTCCAACAGTTCTGTATATTGTCTGGTATATTTACTATTTATATCACTATCGCAATCATACGAGATATCACACTCTAAATAATTAAAATGTTCAATCACTTTTAAAGTCCTGTCATCTAAACTTTGTAATTTGGTGTTTTCCATGAAATGCCATGGTTACTGTCTTTGTGGTCAAATTTTAAAGTATTAAATAAATAGGGCTTTGAATAATATCGTTTGTTTTTCTGCATAATCACTGTATTCCGGATATGGTATCAAATTTAAAGTGGTCCTTTCTACTTACTTCCAAGTTTTGTGTGATCCTTCCACTTGAGTATAATATCCCAATATAAAATGATTAATAACCGCATTGACCCAACTGTAATTAGATGGCCGGCCGGTGTGGCCAAGCGGTTAAAGGCGCTACAGTTTGGAACCGCGTGACCGCTACGGTCGCAGGTTCGAATCCTGCCTCGGGCATGGATGTGTGTGATGTCCTTAGGTTAGTTAGGTTTAAGTAGTTCTAAGTTCTAGGGGACTGATGACCTTAGAAGTTATGTCCCATAGTGCTCAGAGCCATTTGAACCATTTTTGTAATTAGATAAATTGAGTCTAAAGCAACTACCTTTATATAAACTTTTATACACATTATTATGTGTTGATGATACCTCCATATAATGAGTATGATTCATACTTCGTTCCTATCTACCTTATCGAAGGCCTTCTCTAGATCTCCAGGTACCATACAGGTGGACAAATTCTTTGCTCTTCTTTTCTCTATAGCTGTATAATTGTAAATAAATTGCCTTTTCGAAAACCATTCTGTTCTTCTTGAAAGAATGACTTTATTATTGGCTTTTGGTTATTTATCATATCAGCATATAGTTTATACTTTGAATATAATACTCTTAAACCTCTGTAGTTCGTAGGTTTCTTTCCCCTGTTTTAAATATAGAAGGAACAGTTGCCGTTAACCATGTATCGGGGATTCTCATTGTAAGCCAGCAGGTGTACAATAGAGGAAGTAGTACTATATTACCCCTCCCCCCTCCCCGCTCCTGGTAATTTTTTATTCTTTTTTTTTTTTGTAGTGCCTTTAACTCTCCTGATGTTAGTGAGGATTAGTAGAGATATCGGTCGCAGATAGTTCGTGCGTTATCTCTTTCTGGTTTATTTAAATTTCTTAGTAATTTACAGGTAAAGTCTTGTGTCTCATTTACGTCCTGCACCCCATCACTCATGATTTGTTTCCAGCTGTCTACGTGCTCTTCCTGTCAGCGATTTTGCAATGTTTCTAGCAGCTATATCTACATCTACATCTACATCTACATGGATACTCTGCAAATCACATTTAAGTGCCTGGCAGAGGGTTCATCGAACCACCTTCACAATTCTCTATTTTTCCAATCTCGTATAGCGCACAGAAAGAATGAACACCTATATCTTTCCACACGAGCTCTGATTTCCCTTATTTTATCGTGGTGATCGTTCCTACCTATGTAGGTGGATGTCAACAAAATATCTTCGCATTCGGAGGAGAAAGTTGGTGGTTGGAATTTCTTGAGAAGATGCCGTCGCAACGAAAAACGCCTTTCTTTTAACGATGTCCATCCCAGATTCTGTATCTTTTCTCTGACGCTCTCCCATATTTCGCGATAATACAAAATGTACTGCCTTTATTTGAAGTTTTTCGATGTACTCCGTCTGTCCCATCTGGTAAGGATCCCACACTGCGCAGCAGTATTCTAAAAGAGGACGAACAACCGTAATGTATGCAGTCTCCTTAGTAGGTCTGTTACATTTTCTAAGTGTCCTGCCAGTAAAACGCAGTCTTTGGTTAGCCTTCCCCACAACATTTTCTATGTGTTCCTTCCAATTTAAGTTGTTCTTAATTGTAATACCTACGTATTTAGTTGAACTTACGGCTTCTAGGTTAGACTGATTTATCGTGTATCCTAAGTTTAACGAGTTCCTTTTAACACTCATGTGGATGACCTCACAATTTTCGTTATTTAGGGTCCACGGCCACTTTTCGCACCATTCAGATATTTTTTCTAAATCGTTTTGCAGTTTGTTTTGATCTTCTGATGACTTTATTAGTCGATAAACGACAGGGTCATATGCAAACAACCGAAGATTGCTGCTCAGATTGTCTCCCAAATCGTTTATACAGATAAGGAACAGCAAAGGGCCTATAACACTACCTTGGGGAATTGGGGAACGCCAGAAATCACTTCTGCTTTACTCGATGACTTTCCGTCAATTCCTACGAACTGTGACCTCTCTGACAGGAAATCACAAATGGTTCAAATGGTTCTGAGCACTATGGGACTTAATTTCTGAGGTCATCAGTCCCCTAGAACTTAGAACTACTTAAACCTAACTAACCTAAGGACATCACACACATCCGCACCCGAGGCAGGATTCGAACCTGCGACCGTAGCGGTTACGCGGATCCAGACTGTAGCGCCTAGAACCGCTCGGTCACTCCGGCCGGCAGGAAATCACAAATCCAGTCACATAACTGAGACGATATTCCTTAAGCACGCAATTTCACTACGAGCCGCTTATGTGGTACAGTGTCAAAAGCCTTCCGGAAATGCAGAAATACGGTATCGATCAGAAATCGCTTGTCAATAGCACTCAACACTTCATGTGAGTAAAGAGCTAGCTGTGTTTCACAGGAACGATGTTTTCTAAACCCATGTTGACTGTGTGTCAATAGACCGTTTTCTTTGCTGCATATCGACGTTAACGATATGGGCCTATAATTTAATGGATTACTCCTACTACCTTTCTTGAATATTTGTGTGACCTGTACAACTTTCCAGTCTTTGGGTAGGGATCTTTCGTCGAGCGAACGGTTGTATATGATTGTTAAGTATGGAGCTAATGCATCAGAATACTCCGAAAGGAACCTAGTTGGTATACAGTATGGACCAGAAGACTTGCTTTTATTAAGTGGTTTCAGTTGCTTCACTACTCTGAGGATATTTACTTCTACGTTACTTATGTTGTTAGCTGTTTTTATCCGTAGGTATGTTTCATGCGCTGTTTACTTATCCCTTAAGACCGTTTCTGTTTCGTCATTCCATATTCTCAAAACTTTCTTTCGTTTCAGGCTCGTTTTCATACAGTTCTTTATCCATTGTCATCTTCATTAACATACTTCTCTGTTTAGTTTTCTACCAAATACCTGTTAAATCTTTATTGGTGACAATTTCTGCTTGAACTTTTTTATTTTGTTCCACTCTGCTGTATAATAATATTAACATAAAGAAAAAAACCAGATGGACCTGAATATGATACTACATACAGCTGATGTTTGATAATGCGAGCCATGTTGATTTGCCACTAAACAAAGGAATAGGAAGTGTTCCAGGCAGAACGAAACCTTCGCTTTCCGTGGAATGATCCACAATATATTCTTTGATAAATATTCTTGTAAATTTGCTATTGCTCGCATTTTCATTTTGTTTCACTTATTACTGCTACATTTATCTTCTTGTTTTGTAATTTATTCGGTAACTCAACTTCTTTTGTGTATAAACTTCTGGCATTCTAGGTTGCTCAATTGAGTATGTTTGCTATTACAGATCTTTTGTCCTCATTCTTAACCAGCTTGTATTCATTAAATCTCTCCGGTTTCCATATTTTTGGTCAGTATGATTTATGAGTGAAGTATTTTTGTATGGTCGGGACACCAAACCAGGTGCACAACGCCCAACTTGCAGGTCCGAGGAGATATCTGTTGTGACTTGGCAAGACAGCCAAGCCACTATGAGATAGCCGAAAGGCACGCGTTTAAGCTCACGCAGGCTGACGTGAGGTCTGGAACAGTTAAAGGAGTTGAGTCTAGTAAAAAAAGTACGTAGCTTCTGGAACACCTAACTTTAATCCATAATTGGTAAACATCGGTCTGACGGTACATGCATCACAAGATAAATAGCAAATGATAATGGCGCCTTGCTAGGTCGTAGCAAATGACGTAGCTGAAGGCTATGCTAACTATCGTCTCGGCAAATAAGAGCGTAATTTGTTAGTGAACCATCGCTAGCAAAGTCGACTGTACAACTGGGGCGAGTGCTAGGAAGTCTCTCTAGACCTGCCGTGTGGCGGCGCTCGGTCTGCAATCACTGACAGTGGCGACACGCGGGTCAGACGTATACTAACGGACCGCGGCCGATTTAAAGGCTACCACCTATCAAGTGTGGTGTCTGGCGGTGACACCACAATATCTGTTGGGGCTCCCACCCATAGATGGTTGGTTTCTGAATCATCAGCGAATCTTATCACTGATGTTATTTTACATAGAATTTTAAATCCAATTTCTGAACCTTTCTTTTATTTCCATCATTGATTCTTCGATGTACATATTGAACAGTAGGGGAGAAAGACTATTGCCCTGTCTCACACACTTCTTAATCCGAGCACTTCGATCTTGGTCGTCTACTCTCATTATTCCCTCTTGGCTCTTGTACATATTGTGTTTTATATGTCTCTCCCTATAGCTCACCTAAATTTTTCTCAGAATTTCGAACATCTTGCACCATTTTACATTGTTGAATTCTTTTTACAGGTCGACAAATCCTATAAATGTGTCTTGAGTTTTCTTTAGTCTTCCTTCCACAATCAACCGCAATGTCATAATTTCCTCCCTGGCGTCTTTACCTTTCCTAAATCCAAACTGATCGTCAGCTAACACAACCTCAATTTTCTTTTCCATTCTTTTGTATATTATTCTTGTCAGCAACTTTGATGCATGAGTTGTTAAGCTAATTGTGCGATAATTCTCAAACTTGTTATCTCTTGTAGTCTTCGGAATTGTGTTGATGATGTTTTTCCGAAGTCTGCCGGAGAGCAGAAGAGTGCAGTGTCATGAATAGACATATCAATGAACACATTTTATAAACACGTGTTTATCGCAGAAAGTATGCATTTCCGGACCCGTGTTTATTGGACATACTTTTCTTGTTTTGATGAGTACTACCACCTCTCAAAGTATTCGATTTAGTGGCTTACGTAGGAATTTCCGTAGGTCTGTCTGCAGATGATACGGTTGCTGCAAGAAAGTAGCTACGCCAGAAGACAGTATCGATTTGCGGAATGACCTAAAGAGGACTAATGAGTTGTGCAAGGACTGGTGGTTGACCCTCAGCGTGAATAAATCTAACGTATTGCTCGTACATAAAACAAGAAATCCTCATCTGCACAATTACACTACTGGTTACAAATTTCTGAAACAGTAACTACCGTATTAAGTCTAGGAGTAAAAGAAATTTTGAGGTTTTCCACCTCGGCTGTTTCTGACAGGTATTCACTGTACTATACCTTGCACGACTGGTCAATTTCGGTCTCAGAGACCATTTTCAAGCGCAGTCTACAGAGAAACAGATCGAAGATACGACAACTACGACAGACAAACACAATAATTTACATGGGACAGCCAGAAGTTGCACTTACTGGTGTCGATATGTTATACATTTATCTTGTTATGATACGGAGGATATAACCGATCACAAAGCTAGCGCATAACGTGAAAGAGTCAGAATTCAAAAACCCGTTATAATCATCTTCATAACTAATGCCACGTTACAGGCTGCCGATGCGGTGTTCTTGTGTTTGTACTCTAGAAAATTAGTGACTGCAGTAATTCCATAATTGGTGTGACCATAATATTCGAAGGCTGAGGTCAGATAAGCAAATGCAGTCTGATGCCTAAAGATTCGTGCATCAGGCTATAAGATAACTCTATTCAACATGGAGCAACAGGCTATATCATAACTCCATTCAACTGTAGGTCACGAAATGATGATACTAAACTTCGAATGCAGATATGTGACACAAAATTCGGAGATTCGTTGATAATACGAGGTTCATTTCTAAAGCTCTGCACACTGTAAGATAGAATTGAAAAGAATTTATTTAACAACTTACTTTTAGATCCCTTCAATATAATTTCCATTCTTGCTTATGACAGCTTTTAAAAGTTTTGGCAACTTTTATATTCTGGATGGTGCACCTTCGTCGTTGATCTGTCTGTTTCCTTGGGTCACCTCACTGGAAGCTTCATCACTTGTACCAAAACATTTTCCACAGAGTTGTTCCTTCAATTTGTGTCATGTCAGACCTTCTTTGACGAATTTTCTGGCGCAAAACATTTTGCGGAAACAGTTTGTAGCACGCCCCTGTTACAGACATTCCCTAGGGCACTATCTGTAGCTACGACTCCATTCATGTCGTACACAAAGATGATGATCATTTTCACCTTTTGATGTTGGCGGCGGAACTTTCTCGGGTTTGGAGAATCGGAACTTTTCCATTGTAACGACTGAAAGTTCAGTTCTTTCTGGAAAACACGCATCCAGGTTTCATCAACTTAATAATCACTTTCAGAAACTGTTCTTCTTTCAATAACGCTGAAGCAGCTTGCTGTCTCGTACGAACAAGACACAGCCAGAGCAAAAGCACCACAGGCGCAAAGATTCGAGCTGGTACCAGCGCCATAGAGACGAGCCTCTTGCACCGGTTCCACCAGCATCACGGGCGGCGCTGAGGATAAAGATATCGATTTCTCCTCGGCCATTTGCCGGCCGAGTATAATTCAGCAATGTCTTGACGACAACGGACAGAAGCCTACTCGGAAGAGAGAAGAGCAGCTCCAGCACACTTGGTTATAGATCATCGTCCAGGGCTGACTTAGACAGGAAACGTCGTTCAGTGAACTCTTAGAAGTGAACAGACAGTTGCTGTAAACTGCGTTTGCTATGTACTGTGAAGTTAGTTACCCGTTTAGAGCCTTTCTTGTGTTATATTACAAGCAGTGTTGCAGACTTAATTATCCAACAAGTCATAAACATAAGTAAATCTTTTTAACTCATTTGTGTGACTTTGTTACTAATTTGTTGGAGTGTTGTTACCTGACCCTGGGACTTAGACGAGCAATAGTGGCAGGGAGAAATTGCCTTAGCGGTGTACTGTACCTGACGCCATTTCAAGAACTGACAAACCCGGCCCACCGTAACAACAGTTGCAATTCGGCCTGCACAGCATTAGCGACGAGGCCTTTACAAAACTAGCGACGAGAGTTTAGAAAACAACTGTCCTGAGATTCTTTTGCGACTTTCTTTCTGCACCTCACTCAGATCATAAGCAACCCATATGACAGCAGTTTTGCTCGTCTTTAACTTTTCATTTATGATTCTTTAAACTCATGCAATAGAACGTTTGGTTTCATATGTAATTTCCTTACATGTTTTTCGTCGATCCTCTCTCAAAATATCATTAATAGTAACCCTAGAGGTTTAATCTGTTGTGGTTGATGGGTTTCCACTTGTTGTATTGTCCTCAGCGCTTACTCAACCTTCATGAACACGAGTGGACCACCGTGATACTGTGCTATTATCTACTAGGCAGTTCTCACACATCTCTTCCCACGTAAGGATTCGACTTCAATGTAGGAACGCTGGTTACTATGTGTAATACGACCTGACTCTGTTTTAAGTTCCATTTTAAAACTGAATTACTCGTGATACAGCCACGATAACCAGCAGACACATTTACAACCGTCACGCCTTAAGTCTCGTTCACAAGTGACAAGAGCTTCAATTCGATCACCCCATCGTAACGGTCGTGCATGAGCAGTATGCAGGACTTTTGAAACGATCCTCGTAAGGTGGCATGCCTCCAAAGAACAAATTCATTATCTCTTATCATTCCTTTGACTGTCTGCCCCCTGTCTTATCACTGTGTAGTGGCTGTCTATTGACTCATCGACCATATAATTCAGCCGGCCGAAGTGGCCGTGCGGTTCTAGACGCTGCAGTCTGGAACCGCGAGACCGCTACGGTAGCAGGTTCGAATCCTGCGTCGGGCATGGATGTGTGTGATGTCCTTAGGTTAGTTAGGTTTAACTAGTTCTAAGTTCTAGGGGACTAATGACCTCAGAAGTTGAGTCCCATAGTGCTCAGAGCCATTTGACCATATAATTCACATTGCTCATGACTAATCGATAGATCATCTAGCTGACTGGTTGCTGATTGACTGACTGCTGATTGTCTCTCCGACTGGCTCTGTCTCCTCTTACTTGGAAGTGGTCACTGTCTCCTCACTCTGACTTTCATGATGCTGAATTTTCTGTTGTATCGTCTTTGTCATTGATGGACACATAACCTGGAACTCCTGTCTCGTGCTGAGATTGTCATTCACTGTGGCAGCTCCCAGTACTTTTTACAATCCTCTCCGTGAATTGCACATCAATAGGCATAGCTTTACGTTCTTTAAAGAGAGATGAAAATCTAATTGTCATGGGCGACTGGAATGAAATTGCAGTGTAAGAAGGGAAGGGAAATGAATACCCTTTGAAGTATGCCCCTTTGTTGTTGTACATGCTGACACGCATTGAAGACGGGACTCTGTAGCGTCCACATATCGTTGATTGGTGTGGCGTCAACCAGCTCCTTCAAGTGCCCCCTAACCAAAGGGAACCGAGGTCTCGGGGAACGAGCAGGACAAGTTGTGCTCCCCCTCCCCCCGACCAATCTAGCAGTCCTGAAATGTCTGCGTCAGAGGTTCGTGCACATTGTGACGAAAAGGTGCTGGTGCGCCATCACCCATGAACCACATTTGTAATCGTTGCTGCAGTGTCACAGCCTCCAGCAAGGTAGGCAGTACATTAATAATAAATTCCAGATAAAGTGCCCCATTTAACTTTAGTGGTAGCACGTATGGCCCTATTAATCTATCACCAAGTACGTCTGTCCATACGTTGATTGAGAATCGGCGTTGATACCCCATTTCCTGATTTGCTAGGGGATATCCACCTACCCATACATGCTGGTTATGGAAACTCAGAACACCATATCTTGTGAACCCTGCCTCATCGGTAAATAAAGTCTCGGATGTGAACGGTGGATCGCGGCACACTTCTGTAACAGCCACTGACAGAACCGCCGTCTGCCATGATGATCCTGTGGCCTTAGGGCCTGATCGTGCTGTAGATGATATGTGTACAGCAAGTGATGATGAAGTAACCCCCAGATAAGAGAGTGAGACATGCCTTCTGCTGCTGCTAATCGTCCAGCACTGGTCCCAGGGCTTTCTTACACCGAACATACCACACGCTCAGCCACATCATGAGTGCGGACTGTGCGAGCCCTTCCACTGTCAGTCTTCTGAAGTGCAAGAGTGCCTGTGTCCTTCAGAAGCTGGAAAAGTCTGCCGAACAGCTTATCAGTGGGAAATCTGCGCTGTGGATATTTTTCAGCGTAAATGGCACGAGCTGGCAGGCTACGTCCATTTGCTAAACCATAGCGGAATATCACATCCTCCTTTTCACTTGTCGAGCCGTAGGCTTCCATTGCTAACAAGTGGTGGAAGGGAGGAAATGTAAATGCACTTTATCATTTGTACGTAGATACAGCACAGTAACAGTAAACACATAAAGGGAATCCGCTTTTAGAAGATGGTGAAACATCATCAAACGTACCCAACGTTGGAAGTATTGTACAATAAGGCACACAAACACGACGAAAATGAACGTAGCCTACTACACGACTCGAACCACACAACTAACTGCAGACTACCCAATGGCAGGTAGAGTACAGTGAGTAAGACATCATAATACCCTGCCGACACATTTGACGGAGAACCAGTGCAATGACTGTGCTAACAGTCGCAACCAAGCATCGCGCAGCCCTTCCTATAAACACAAGTTTATCTGGGAAAATATGTGTTTCCGGATCCATGTTCATTGGACTTATTTTTCTCGTTTCGATGAGTACTACCATCTCTCAAAGTATTTGACATTTTTTTGAACACCCAGTATATTGTAAACAGTAACGGCCTATCAAACTTCCTTGAGGTTCTCCTGAAATTATCTCTACATCTCTCGATTTTGCTCCGTTCTGAGAGACGTGTTGAGTTTTACCTGCAAGGAAATTTTCAGTTCAGTCACAAATCTGATCCAATACTTGGTAAGCTCAACTCTTTTTTCCACTAAGCGACAGTGCGGCAGTGTATCAAATGACTGGCTGAAGTCAAGGAACACGTCATCAGCCTGAGCGCCCATGTCACAGCGCTCTGGATCTCACTGAGAAACAGAAAGAGATGCCTTCGCAAGATCTCTGTTTCCGGAAGCCATTTTGATTTTAAAGAGACTGTTTTCGTTCTGCAGAGACGTCATAACACGTCGGTATAAAACGTGTTCAATAACATAAACTGAAATTTTCCCTCAGTACTTGGCAGAACAAGGCAAGAGTATTAAAATAAGAAACAATTCCCAGTGTCCTGCAAGATTACAGAATTAAGAAGTGTTTCTTATTTAATATTTGCATGTTCTATAATTTTCAACTGAGCGAAGTCATGAGAATCTGTCGAAAAATATTTTGGCGTAGAAAGAAAGAAATAGTAATCACACGTTCAATGTTTATTTCTACAACATCGTTCAAGAGCAAAATAAACGAACTTGTGTGATAGACGTGAAATAGTTCAACTTCAATTATTTTTCGTCACTCCGACGATCGATCTTTCATGCCAAGTGACTATTCTTGTACGTGAAGCTACTACAAGCGACGTCAGCGGGATCCATCGGATTCGAATATTTGCGCTGTTAATGTTCATTAACTGCTATTTATCCTCTTGTCCGAACGGCGAATACAGCTGCTACGCCCAGGTATAAGACATGGTTCACTGTGTTCGCCGGAATGTCGCTTGCTGTACACCGTCGACTACGCCTGGACTTGATTGGGCGCTCTGGGCTTGCACTTTGCGGAAACTATTCTTTCGCACTGAATTCACTAAACATACGGAATTTTTTATGAGTCTGTAAGAGGCAGAATATGTCCGACTACGCTGCATAACATATTTTTATGTGATACTAGACAGACGGAGTCACCTGTAAAAACACTAACGAAAAAAAAAATCGCAACACCAAATAACAATTAATACAGGATAAGGAAATTTCGGGAATACATTTGCCTAGGTAACTTACTAAGTGATTAGCTTTGAAAGATCACAAGTTAACGTAAGCGAGAGATAAGCCATTGCAAATGTGAAATGCTCATATATTCATAACGGTGTAACCGTCGGAATATTGAATGCAAGCATCAAAACGTGTAAGCACTGTGTTATACAGGTGCTGGTTGTCAGTTTGTGGGATAGTGTTCCATGCATTTAGGTCAATACAGGGGCGGTTTATGCTGGTTGTGGGTGACGCTAGAGTTCTCGTCCGGTGATGATTCATATGTGCTCCATTGAACACAGATTTAGAGATCGAGCAGGCCAATGCAACATGTTGATATTCTGTAGAGAATGTTGGATTGCAACAGCGGTATGTGGGCGAGCGTTATCCTGTTGGAAAGCACCCCCTGTAATACTGTTCATGAATGGCAGTACAACAGATCTAATCACCAAATTGACACAAATTTACAGCCAGGTTACTTTGGATAACCACGAGTGTGACCTGCTGACTTGTGAAATCGCACCCCGGAACATAACTCCAGGTGTAGGTCCAGTGTGTCCAGCAAGCAGACAGGTTGGTTGCAGACCCTCAACTGGACTCCTTCCAATCTATACACGGCCATCACTGGCATCGAAGAAGAACCAGCTTTTGTCAGAAAACACAACAGACCTCCACCCTCCCCTCCAATGAGTTCTCGCTTGGCACCACTGAAGTCGCAATTGGCGGTGGTTCGGGCTCAGAGGAATACACACTACAGGGCGTCTGGTTCGGAGCTGTCCTTGAAGTAACCGATTTCTAACAGTTCTTTATGTCACTGTGGTGCCAACTACTGCTAAAATTGCTACTGCAGATTCAGTACGATGAGCCAGAGTCATACACTGAACACGACGGTCTCCCCCCTCGGTAGTGCCACGTAGACGTCCGGAGCCCGCTCTTCTTGCGACCGTATAGTCTCGTGACCATGCCTGCCAGCAGTCATATACACTGCGTACATTTCTACCACGTCTTTGTATAATATCGCAGAGGCCGAGCGGGGTGGCCGCGTGGTTAGAGGTGCCATGTCACGAATCACAAGGCCCTCCCGCCAGAGGTTCGAGTCCTCCCTCGGGAATGGGTGTGTGTGTGTTGTTCTTAGCGTAAGTTAGTTTAAGTAGTGTGTAAGTCTAGGGACCGATGACCTCAGCAGTTTGGCCCCTTAGGGATTCACACACACACACACACACACACACAATTACACATACACATACACATAATATTGCAGAAGGAACATTCAGCTTCTCGTAGCCCTATTACACGACCTCGTTCAGACCCAGTGAGGAGTGTCTTTGTCGCCTAGACGCATTTTTGACTGATATCAACTCACCACTTCCAATATTGAAGGGGGATAACGATCACGAGCGTTACAGCGTGTATTTAAAGCAAACCTGATACCTATCCTCATGGTAGCACTTCTAGCGTCACTCTTATGCGACTGGTACGAAATTTGAATAGTCATCGTCTTTCAGATATGGAAACATGACTACCAACTTAGGCTTATGTCGCACAAGTACTTCTGTCAGTGTCTAAAAATAAGTCAATATCCTTAACTGCAAATACGCCTGCTTCTCTCCACGACAGAGCAATAAGTTCTACATTCCACTTTTTATAATTTGCAGAGAAAGCCGGCAGCAACAACTGATCGGACCTAATCCTTAATTATAACTAAATAAATTCTGCAAACGTCGATTGATGCCACTGAGGAAGGAGGGAGTTGTTCTTTCTTCTTTTGCTACTTTTTCTTTACATTTCCATGGTAACAATGAGGAAAGTAATAATGCCTATTTTTAAAGGCAAATACTTATTACGTATAAGAAACCAATACAAAGTAATTACACAACACAACACATATAATGTTTTCTACTTGTCATGGTGATGGGGAATAAGGATTTTCAAATAAAAATTTCCTACCACATACTGTTTTTCAAAAGAAGAAGTTTTAATATTCATTAATAATTCATAATTTTAAAACCAAGGACAGACAAATATTTACGCAACCATAAGTTTAAGAGGACACTTCTGGTCCTCCCCAGAAACCGTTTTATCCACTATTACATTTTCCTGGTGTCGCCGTTTTAATCACTCACATCCCCGAAGTTCTGAGGGGAAAAGTCAAAAAATGGCTCTGAACACTATGGGACTTAACTACTGAGGTCATCAGTCCCCTAGAACTTAGAACTACTTAAACCTAACTAACCTAAGGACATCACACACATCCATGCCCGTGGCAGGATTCGAACCTGCGACCGTAGCGGTCACGCGGTTCCATACTGAAGCACTTAGAACCGCACGGCCACACCAGCCGGCGGGGAAAAAGTCAAGATGGCAATCAAGGGACATATGACTGATTATACGTTGGAAACATCTTATCATGTTATTTACAATCACTTTATCATCATTATTTTTGTGATTTCGAAGAATGTGGGTACACACGGGCTTGAAGGCATTCCGTGCATCTTTTTCAGTCATTCCAGTGAATGGGTGAAAGCTGTATCTTGCAGAAGTTGTTGTATTTAGGGGCCAATAAATACAACCTTTTTATTCTTCGCGTCACTGATAATGGAATACTTTGTCTTCAGGTGTGCAAAAGCCTCCCGTTTCCTGTTCAGCGCTTTTATAGATATCTTCATTAACCACATTTTAATATGCTGGGTTTACAAACAGCTCATACGATACGTTTATTTTACGTGGAATGTTGGCGTTTCGCTTAGGCCATTCTTTACGTACGGTATTTAATGTGCTTTTTTGTTGCGACTGCCTTCCTCGCACAGAAAGCAGCAGTATTTCGTGTAACCCGTTTGCGTACCAGTTAGTAGCCGCATTACTTTCACATCTGCACACGACTTTCAGTTATGCATATCGTAGTGTAAGTAACTGAGCAAATCTCGCATAGTTGCATAATTTGTTGTCAACCGAGGCTCCAACTGAAATTGAGATACACTATGTGATCAAAAGTATCCTGACACCTGGCTGAAAATGACTTACAAGACATAGTGCCCTCTATCATTAATGCTGGAATTCAATATGGTGTTGACCCATCCTTAGCCTTTATGACAGCTTGCACTCTCGCGGTCATACGTCCAAACAGGTGCTGGAAGGTATCGTTGGGAATGGCAGCCCATTTTTCACGGAGTGTTGCACTGAGGAGAGGTATCGATGTCCATCGGTGAGGCCTGGCACGAACTCGGCGTTCCGAAGCATCCCAAAGGTGTTCTATAGGATTCAGGTCAGGACTCTGTGCGTGCCAGTCTATTACACGGATGTTACTGCCGTGTAACCACTCCGCCACAGCCCGTGTATTATGAACAGGTGCTCGATCGTGTTGAAAGATGCACTCCCCATCTGCGAATTGCTCTTCAATAGTAGAAAGCACGAAGGTGCTTAAAATATCAATGTAGGCCTGTGTTGTGATAGTGCTACGCAAAACAACAAGGGGTGCAAGTCATCTCCAGAAAATATACGACCACACCATAACACTATCACAACCGAATTTTACTGTTGGCACTACACACGCTGGCAGATGTTCACCGGGCATTCGCCATACCCACGCCCTGCCTTCGGATCACCACATTGTGTACCGTCATTGGTCACTCCACACACCGTTTTTCCCCTGTTCAATCGTTCAATGTTTACGCTCCTTATACCAAGCGAGGCGTCGTTTGGCATTTACCCGCGTGATGTGTGTCTTATGAGCAGCCGCTCGACCATGAAATCAAAGTTTTCTCACATCCCGTCTGTCATAGTACTTGCAGTGCATCCTGATGTAGTTCGGAATTCCCAAGTGATGGTCTGGATAGATGTCTGCGTATTACTCATTATGACCCTCTTCAAATGTCGGCGGTCTCTATCAGTCAACGGACGAGGTCGGTCTTTAGGCTTTAGTGCTGTACGTGTCATTTCACATTTCCTCTTCACAATCACATCGGAAACAGTGGGCCTAGGGGTGTTTACAAGTCTGGAAATCTCGCGTACAGACGTATGACACAAGTGACACCGAATCACCTGACCACGTTCGAAGTCCGTGAGGCCCGCGGAACGCCCCATTCTGCTCTCTCATGGTGTCTAATGACTGCTGAGGTCGATGATATGGAGTACCTGGCAGTAAGTGGCAGCACAATGCATCTAATATGAAAAACATATTTTTGGGGGTGTCCGGATACTTTTGATCACATGTGTATTTATCACTGCCTTTAAACTAGATAAATTTTACATAAACACAACACACAATGTAGCAGTAAATATCATTATAGTGTATCAACAATACACGTTCTTGGAAATTGCATAAGAACTCACCAGCTGGCAGATATAACTGTGACATCTGTTTCTGATAGCTGACACTAGATGGGAAAACACAGAGATGAAAATACAAATAACGCAGAACGTTACCCTGCTGCAAGTGAACTGAAACGTACTTCAATTAAATTAAAGTACATTTCCGCAGTAAAGAAAAACATTGATATCCAGAAGAAACTGGACATGATGAAAAAAAACTAAAATCGAATCTGAATTAAGCACACGTAAATTAGTCATAATCACCCACTTTCACGCAGAGGGCGAAAACGTATTATACGGTGTTATTTGTAAGTATGGTTTCTGGAGCTGGTAATTACTAAAATTGCATGTAGTGCAAGCGTAACTAACGAAGAGCATACTCTTGCGTGCCGGAGGTGTCCATCGCCAGCTGCCGGTGAAGGCTCTTCCACTTGTCCCAACCCAGAGCGGCCGATGGCCCCAGTGAAAGCGGAGCGCACCAGCCGCTCATCTGCCACCTCCCTGACCACACGCCGGCCGCCAGGCTGCCCGGCTGCTAACAACACGTGCTAGATGTTGCCATCGATCGCCTTACTCGTGATGGGTCAGGATCAGCCTGTGAACAATCCGGTACTCTTATTATGTACGAGGAACACATGAACCCAACCAGCTAAACAATGTATTGTTCCATCTATTGCATGGCCGGCCGGTGTGGCCGTGCGGTTCTAGGCGCGTCAGTCCGGAACCGCGCTGCTGCTACGATCGCAGGTTCGAATCCTGCCTCGGGCATGGATGTGTGTGATGTCTTTAGGTTAGTTAGGTTTAAGTAGTTCTAAGTTCTGATGACCTCAGAAGTTAAGTCCCATAGTGCTCAGAGCCATTTGAACGATTTTTGAACCATCCATTGCATGGATTGAATTCGACAAGTCCTTGGTAAGTGGTCGGGGCTACGTCTCTGCACAGATCAACCAGAGGTTGTTTGCAGGCGCGCAGCTGGAGCCCGATAGCCTCCCAGATGTGTTCCATCGGATTCAGACCTGCCGATTTTAGTGGCCGATACATCATTGTGAGCTCACCCAAACAACTGCTCCCTCAAACAACTGAATCTTGATTCTGATCTTGCGACATGAGCAGTTATGCTGCTGGAAGATGCCATCGACGTTAGGGACACATAAATCATAAATAATGTTTACTTAGCCCACAGCTCTCATGGTGCCTTCGTTTGCTGCAACAGCCCTCCCGGGGACCCAGCCGAAAGTTCTTCGCAGCATAATAGCCCCCCCCCCCCGCCCCCCACCTCCTCCGGCGTGTGTCAGTGGGGCGGTGCATTGGTCGAGTAGCCTTTTGTCTGGATGCCGGCGTATACGACGCGATCATCGATCTGCTGTAGCAAGAAACGTGATTCACCAGCAATTTTCTCAGTGAAGAAGTGTCTACATTTCATCATACAAATTCCTGTTAATTAGTATAAATAAGAATAAATATTAAGTAGTTCATTTACTACATTAATCTAACAGAGATGCTAGTTGTTCATAGAATAGTGATTCCTACCGAAATAATCTGGTGTTGTGTCGCTGTTTGATGTCACGTTACCTTGTATGGGCTTCTGATGCACCAAGATACCACTGCACTATACCGAATGAGATGTTTTGAGATCCGTGCACCAATCAAGAAAACCGGGTGGCTAAATTCGTTTGCTAGGCAGCGGTATTCAAGATAGTACTATGCAGTACCTACTAGAAAGCACTGGTCTCGAAAAACATAGAAATTCAATTTTTTACTGAAAAGCCCTATTTTTATTTGCATATTCGTTTTGTATAGTACAATTACTACTTTATCCATTTGTTGTTTGAAAAAATTCATTTTAAATGGTACTGACAACATGTCACGAAAGTAGGTTTGAACGATTAGTTAGTATTTCGTGGTACAAAATCTGTAGGGGCAGAGATGTAACCACCAATTTATTAAATTACGTCTTCTGATGGAATACATGCTGTAAGGTTCTTGAGTAATGTGCTGGACATCAGTTATGTTGGATCCACATAATTCTACATTCTTTAATGGCGATATATTAAAAAAAGTTATTCTCTCATCCAGAAACTCTGGGTACGTTTGTTCATCTAAAATATTTCCAAAACAACAGACTAACACCGTTGCCACCCATTATTCGGAAACAGGTGTTAACTGACCAAGGACACTGACGTTCTACTTCACGCGATCAACACGTGTTTGGCAGATTCCAGTAATGTATCCCATAGTTATTGACACTTTGCCGTCCACACGTCTCGTACAAATTTCCTCACTTGGCGCCGGCAGCGCCAATTCGGATAACTTGACTTGTCGTCGGCCGTTCTTGACATTACCTGGAGATTATAAATTATTATGTTTTACTAATCTCATCGTTCTCATAAGTTCTCAACCCTGGTCCGCTACTTTCATGAAATTTCGAATATAGGCCTATACATACGAAAATAAATACAAAATTTGTTTGTTTGACAGATTTGTTTATTTGCATTGTCTTTGGTGCTTAGTATTTCTCTTTCTGTTTGAATCCCGCCAGTTCTGATGCGATTCAGGTCTGTCGTTACGATCATATCGTCTGTCGTCATGTCGGTATATTCCATAGTTTCTTTCTTGTCGGTCACGTGGTGGAGAATTTCTCCCTGAATCGTAACTGCGCGCTGGACCGTTGCGTCTGAAGTTATTCTGTCTCCCTTGATAATAATTATTTTGGTTCCCATATTGTCTGTTTCTCTGATTGTCTTTGTGATAGTCATTACCGCGGAGAGGTGATCTTTCCCTGTAATTATTACTACTCTGCCAACTGTAGTCATGGTGGTGTCTGTTTTGGTCACGATTTACGTTGTAAGAATAGCCTTGTCGTGTCCATTTATTATTTCTGTCATCGCGAAATTGTGACGGATGTGACCTGTAATTGTTGTGCTCCTGTTTTCACGTTCCGCGATTGTCAGTGTCAATTTCCAATTCTTGTAACAGTCCCTGAAGAGCTTCAATGTCGTCTTTGCAACGTCCTGCCAAAATAATGTGTCGTAAATGTTCAGGCAATTTGATTAAGCAAATGTGGATGAGTTCTGAGGGGCTGTATGGGTTTGACAGGTACTGATTCTTGTGCAATATGTCTTCAAAATATTTCACAAGACTGGAAAATTCAGATTGTTCGAAATGTTTCATCATTATGGTGCTATGTTTTACTCGGTCATATGTAGCTTGAAACCAATAAGCTGAGAGGAAGGCATGATAAAATTCTCCTTCACTGTGGCAATCGTGAATCACCGATCGCATTCTTACAGCTGGTTCATTCTCTAAACAGCCACACATAAATTCTAATCTGTGCTCTAATGACCAGTTGGGAGGAAAACAATGAGAGAATTGATGAAGCCACGCTTGTGGATGAATGTCGTTGCCAGAATTCTTAAATGTTTTGAATTTACGTGTAGTAATGAACAGCTTATAGTCAAAATCATCGTGTCGGCGAGTCGCATTGTCGGTCATTGTTACGTCGTTTCGGCGGTTCCATTTCAAAATTCGGTGCACCTTGCCAATTTTTTTCATAATTTCCGAAATGCGCTGTGTTATTATTTTATGGCTGTTCCGTATTTCTATGCCCCTCTTCTCGTATTGGAGCGCGAGTGTCCACTGAAATATGTAATTCTTGTATTACTTGTGCCAACTGATCTTGTACTTCCCGGATTAATCTTTTGTGTTGCATATTAATTTGATTCTGATTTTGTTTGAATTTCTTAATTTGTTCATACTCTTCTGTGTCAGTGAAGGCTACAGGTCTTGTGTCACTCAGATCATCATCCACCTTTGTAGATAAGTTAGTGAACTGATCCGAAAGTTCGGCTATTTTCTCCGATAGTGAACTTATTTCCTCAGTGTGTTTTTCTGAACCAAGTTTCAGAGTGTCCATTTGTGTTGAAATCGTATCTACTGTGTCCTTTAAGTTTTCCTGAGTTTTTGCAAGTTGCATAACCGAATCGGTAGATGCAGCTGAGTCAATTTTAGCTTGCAAGATGTCGTGATTTTCATGAACAATAGTTTGCAGTTCCTTTATGGCTGCTTCGTGATTCTGTAATGCACTTTCATGACGCGAAAAAATAGGTTGGAAATGCTCACAAATTTGTGTTTTTACGTCATTACAGACTTTTTGACATTTCGATTCGATTTTATGTAACTCAGTAGTTAAATCTACACGTGTTTGTTCACGTGTGGTGTCTAACTTTTGAATATTTTGTTCCATTGCGTCTAACTGTTGCTGTGTTTGTCTCTGGTGTTGTTCCATTGTGTCTAACCTTTGCAGATTTTGTTCCATTGCATCTAACTGTTGCTGTGTTTGTCTCTGATTTTGTTTCATTTGTTGCATTAACTGCAATAATAATGTATTAGTGTCTAGAATCTGTTCCTCTATGCTTTTCGGCAGTGCATTTGCACCGGAACATTCACATTTTGACGAGCAGAAAATGTGTCTTGACTTATTTGAGAAAACGGTGAAGACGCAAAACCTGAATCTACAGTATTTGCAAGATTGTGTCCTGTCATTTCGGATTCCTGAGGCGAACTGTTGCCGACCGATCGATCGATAATGCTTCCCTGTTCACTAATTGTTTCACTGTCTACACTATTATTTGCAGCCCGCTCCATTTCCCTATGCACAATTACCAAATTACTAATTTGAACATTAGTTAATTCATTACACGGTGGCGCTAACACACTGCTTTCGTCTTCACTGTCATTTCTCAGTTTACTTTGGAGCCTAGTATTACGTTTTTCACACGCCATTATTGTCATAATATTTCACACGACAACACAGAAAACCACAATTTGAAGAGCAAAATAAGAAAACACATTAACATAGCATTGAAAATAATATCTCCTTAATTGCAAGCGCAGCTGCGAAATACTTGGTGCAAATCTACATGCATGCCACAACTGTTTTACTGTACAACAATGAAAAACTACAACTACAAAGGAAATTCTCTCTATAATTACGCGCTAGCAATAATCAATAGCTACACTAATTACACAAACTACAAGAAAAAATCAGAAGATTCCAGTGAGGTATCCTCGGCTAAGGGTCGATATATGAAACGTCCCCTTAGAAAAATTATACGTGACTGTGCTTAAACTGACACACAATATTTTTTAGCGCAACGCAATCTGACTTTCAATAATCCCTACAAAAGAATGGCCCTGACTAACATTAACCTATACATTTCACAAATTACTTACCTCACAAAAATCTTCGTTACTCGAACTACTCCAATACAGCGAGCGCCACTACTGTCAGCTAAATAAAAGATTCTAACTACTGAAGGCACTAACTACTGATAGGCATAGTTAGCAAATGAAAGATTTTGATAGAGAACAAACAATGTATTTACCTTAATAGTGTTCAAAAGTCATAATATATATAGTAGTTCATGACATCTATTCTTACAAATGTACTGTTTCTAATGGAAACACGTCCAGATCATCCGCTCTAAAAAATCCGCCATCTCACTTCCCCACATCCACCACTGCTGGCGGCTCACCTCCAACTGCGCAACGCTACGCGCTGTTAACATCCAGCTGCCCAACACTACAATAGCCAACAACAATGCAAACCAGCCACAGACTGCACACAGCACAGACAGTGATTTCCATACAGAGCGCTACGTGGCGGTGGCGTTACCAATAGAAGAACCTAAACAGCCTACTTACACTATAAGACAGCAAAACCGTCAACTTGCTTGACACACGGAGTGTACCTAAGCTGTGGAAAGTTCTCATCCAGAAAAAAGAAAGGTCACTTTAAGTGACCGAGAGAAAATGGATGAAATCTGTAATCTGTGTAAAGGTAGGTAAATTAAAAATCGAGAAGGCTATGTGTTAAGTTTCTTGTTGGGAGGAATATCACTTCTACTTCTAGAATACTGGAATAACTTTAATTCAATACATTCTTATGTCTCAGGGAAACAAATGCTTCTTTGCCAGCTGTACTGTCCAAAAACGATTATTTCGTTGATTTTTGTCTTTATATGAACAAACCTAACGATTGTTTTCGTTCTACTCACATTTTAACACAAGTGGCCGACATTCAGTACCTTTAATTCAAAAATTTGGTATCTAGTGTATTATAGCCTGGGTAAGTTGATATAATCGATAGTGGAAGTCCAACGAGGAATGGCAAGTTTCGTCAGCTGAGAGCGTTATGGAGATGCTCAACAAATTACAGTCGCTGACATTTCTAGAGAGACCTTTTGCATCATGGAGAGGTATATTGTTGAAATTCCGAGAGTGTACCTTCGAAGATGAGCTGAACACACTACTTCCTCCCACATAGGTAAAGCAAGGTAAAGATCCGCGTTCTGGCCCTAGACCGACCGCCGTGTCATCCTCTAACAATGGCGTCACCGGATGCTGTGGAATGGATGATGGTGATGTTTGGTTTGTGGGCCGCTCAACTGTGCGGTCATCAGGACCTGTACAAAGTCCCAATTTTTACACAGACCAATCCAATCCAATCTAGCAACTGTCATGATTGGTTAGGATGATGATGAAATGATGAGGACAACACAAACACCCAGTCCCCAGGCAGAGAAAATCCCCAATCCGGCCGGGAATCCAGGACCCCGTGATCCAGAGGGAGCAACGCTAGGCACTAGACCACGAGCAGCTGACAGGCGGTATGCACGTGATCAGCATACCGCTCTCCTGGTTGTTGTTGGGTCTCTGGACCTTGGAACCGTTACTGGTCTGTTGAGTAGCTCCTCAGTTGACATCACGCGGTTGAGCACACTCCGTTCCAGTCATCCCACCAAGGAAAAGTTCCTGGTAGTACCCCAGTCCGTCACACGTTAGTAAGCTGCGTTCACCACAACTACGGAAGAAACACTTCCTCATACATACGTCTTACGAAACGATCACAACGAGACGAAAAAGAGAAGTTGGAGCTCATGCAGAAGCTAACGGCAGTCAGTCATCCCACGGGTCATTCATGATTACAACAGAGAAGTTGGGAAACGATAGTGATACGCTGCGCCACAAACAATAAGGTGGACTGCGTAGTGTGCAAGTTGACGTAGTTTGCCATGTACTGAAGAAATAACTTAACGATGACCTGCTAATCTCCGGAAAGCGGTCACAGATTGACGCTCCGTCGACATTGAGGTCGCTGGAGACGGTCATGGCCTTGTAAAGGGTACTATCCACGAATTTGGTTGAAACGACTTAGATAACCGGCATAGAAACTGCTTAGAGATCTTCGGGTGGCCTTTTTGAAATGTGTTACTCTCGTATTTTCACCTAGTGGTTACGCCACTTCGCCCGTCTAGGTGACGATCTAGCCCAGATGAAGAACGAACAGCAGCGTGGTGGCCCTGCGGTTGCAGAACCTCGGGATAATGTGTCACGTGGGACAGCAAGGACAGAGGCGTCCCGGACTGAGTAGCGTTCCCACAATCACGGCGTCCATCAGCGAGACGTGTGCGCGCTGTGGCGCGGGTTGCGCGATCCACCTGTCACCAGCTCCACAACATACTCTCTAGCGCTGCATACTAATGCTTCCTCCTGGCCTGCACAATGACCTCACGTTGCGAAAAGAAAAGAATTAATTCTAGAGAAGCTACTTTCGCTGTCACCACTTATGTGCGATGGAACTACAAAACAATGACGTTGCTTCCCAGTGCTTCCTGCACAGCTTGACAGCATAAAAGATTACTGATAGACAGGGGTTCGACAAAAAAAAGTAAGCATCGCTAGAAATGGATGCCTGTATACAAATGTAGGTGCTAGCCAGGTCTGCAGGTTGCACTGTCGTATTTGGCCACGAACGGCACCTACGAAGTGCCCTCCAGTACCGTGCAAGCGTCAGTAGTGGTCGGAACAGTGTTCTGTGTAGTTGTGAGTGCATCATTTATGAGCTAAGTGAATCAGAATGTGCGCGAATGCTTCCATATCCACGGTAGCCGAAGTGTTTGGTGTCAGAAAAGGGGACGTATCGAAAATTTATATCATACACAGGGTAAGCGGCAAAAAATCGTCCGCTAATTCACAACGCATACGAAAATGTGTGTTGAGTGATGGTGATGGACGGCCATTTAAAGGGATTGTGGCCGAAAATAGGAGGACGAAAGTCGCAAAAATCACTACGGAGCTGAATCTCGCACTCGAGAGACCTGTCAGCACCAAAACAACGAGGTAGTAACTCCGTAAGCAGGAAATTTGCGGGGCGAGCGGGTATCCGAAAATAATTAATCAGTGATGCAAATGTCTATAACAGGGAAAAGTGGTGCCGAAGCCACAGAACTTGGACTATAAAGCATTGGAGGAAAGTCACTTCGTTGGATGAGCGTCGTTTCTCACTGTTTATAACTCCTGGTCGGGTTTACGTCCAAAGAATGAAACATGGAGGGGGTTTTGTGATGATTTGGGCAGCCATGGGACCCATGTGCAAGATCGCATTACTATCAATGATTATGTGACCTTTTTAGTTGACCAGGTCCATCGGCTGTTTCTTCCTCAACGGAGGTAACGATTTCCAAGACGGTAGGACTACTATTCACAGCGCTTGCATCGTCCAAGACTAGTTTTGTGAACACTTGGACGAATTTTCGCATCTCCCTTGGCAACGCAGGTATCAGATCTCAATATGATTGACGGTTTGTGGTCTACGTTGGAGAGAAAGGTTCGTTCAAATGGTTCAAATGGCTCTGAGCACTATGAGACTTAACTTCTGACGTCATCAGTCCCTTAGAACTTTGAACTACTTAGACCTAACTAACCTAAGGACATCACACACATCCATGCCCGAAGCAGGATTCGATCCTGCGACCACAGCGGTCGAGTGGTTCCGGACTGTAGCGCCTAGCCGGCCGCTGGTGGCCGAGCGGTTCTGGCGCTTCAGTCTGGAACCGCGCACCGCTACGGTCGCAGGTTCGAATCCTGCCTCGGGCATGGATGTGTGTGTTGTCCTTAGGTTAGTTAGGTTTAAGTAGTTTCAAGTTCTAGGGGACTTATGACCTCAGCAGTTGCGTCCCATAGTGCTCAGAGTCATTTGAACCATTTTTTTGTAGCGCCTAGAACCGCACGGCCACTCCGGCCCACAGAAAGGTTCATGATCACAATCCACCTCTTTCATCGCTACCTTAGCCTACATTTTACGGGAAAAATGACACTCCCTAGAAAACCACACAAGACCTTTTTTTTTTTATCCGTTCCCGAGACGACTGGAAACTGTTTTGAAAGCCCACGGTTTTCCCACATCATATTAGGCATGGTAAAGTAGTTTTGGTGTTTCCATGCCCACGAATTAACTGTAGGTTCGATGGAGTTGCTGTAGCCAGCAGATTGAGAATAAATTCTCGATATGCATCACTTATTTTTTTCTAGGAGATACAGCACCAGCGCAACAGATCATGGTAGGTCCTTTCCGGAACGTAGAACTCTATGACTAAGATGGTAATACATATAAGATGGCAAAAGCCTAGATCACTTACTGATGTCTTTATTGAGGAAATTATTGGGATTCAGATGTCGGACAAGTGTTGTTTCAAAGTGACCTGTAACATTATTTATATTCAATATATAAAGTTAGAGCCAAAGTGATTGTCGTTTGATCTATAACAACTTTACTTATAAGTCACATTCGCATAGTTGTATATATAACAAATGTTTAATCATAACAGTCAGAATAAGATAGCCGTTTGTTCACAATATACCAATAATAGATTCCATGGGATGTAAGTAACACTGGTGTGGTTTTCATTTCGAAGATAGTGTTCCTGCATCTCTCTTTGCTGGTCTATCCTGTGTAACCTCCTCGTTTCTGCGTACTTACTGTAATCAATATCCACTTGATCCTGCTTGTTGTATTCAACAATCGGTCTCCCTCTATAGCTTCATTTCGCACATCTCCCTCCATAACCAAACTGCCGATTGCTTAATGACTCAGGACTTGTCCTATCAGCAAGTCATTCTTTTTGTCGAATTGTGTCACAAATCTTTTTCCCAAACATTCTATTCAGAGTATCCTCATTAGTTACGTTTCCACCCACCTAATCATCATCACTCTTTTCTAACATATTTCTCTTCTGTGTTTGAACCGTTTGTCCTTCAGTTTCACCACCGTACAAAGTTAAACTCCAAACAGTAAGTTCAGAAAGTGCTTCCTGACTCTTCATAGTACATGCTGACATATTCATTTCTTTCAGAAATTCACAAATTTTGCTACAATTATCGGTTATTTAATTGCTTAAACAATAAACACCATCCTCTACTTTTAGTGGCTCAGTTCCCAATACAATAACCTTATAATCACTGACTGAATTCGACTTATTTCATTGCCTTTGATTCACTATTGCTTAAGTTCATCTTATAGCCTCTCTTCAAAATACTGTTCATTTTGAACTGCTCTTTCAAGCTCTCCAGCATGCCTTCATTTTGAAATGCTCTTTCAAGCTCTCCAGCATGCCTTAAGTGTTTCGTTTCTTCTCTGTATTTATTAGTACCCTTTCTTAAAGTCTCTTCAGTTTCCTTTACTGCTCCCCAAAGTAAAGCGTGAATGAGGCAAAGTTTGCAACCATGTTTTACATCCTTCTCAAATATTGCCTCCTTTTCTTGCCCTTTGTTTCTCGTAACTGCCGTCTGTTTTCTGTAGATGTGGAAAAACTTTCGGTCTCTGTATGTTTATCCCCGAAATCTTCAATACTTCAAAGAGTCTATTGCGATCCACATTGTCAAAAGCATTCTCTAAATTTATAAATGCCGGTTTGCCTTATTTTTTCAGCGTATCCTCTAAGATAAGTTGGAGGGTCAATATTCCATTATACGTCCATACTTTTATAAAGATCTTCCAGTGGGACCTCTACTTGGCCTTCCATTCCTCCGTCAATAATCGATTTAGTATTGTGTAGTCACAACATAATCTGATCGTTCATAAATATTCACTTCTTATTGCACTATCTATCTTTGAAATAGGGATTATTACATTTTTCTAGAAGTCTGAACACATTTCGCCAGTCGCATATATCTTGGATCCAAGGTACAGTAGTTTTGGTATGGCAGGTTCTCCCTAGGATCTTAATAATTATGGGGAAATTTCATCTACTTCAGGTGCCTTTTTTAGACTTAGGTTGGTCATTGCTGATCTTCATCTTTCCTTCCCTTTCCGAAAAATTCCTTGTATATTTCGCTGTTGCCGGCACTTAATTTACGAGAGAAGTCGGTCCCCTTGCCCTACAAGTGCGTTTATGTATATCTCTCTCCCTAAAAAATAGTAATTTTCAATACATTAATTGAGGTAACATGTATAAGAGAATATAAATTATAATTTATGGGTATCTGTTGTTAGCCAGATGTTCCCACTGTTGCTGTTGGCAGTGTTCACAGAATTATTCAATTCTGTTGGTCTTTGCAATTGAATGTTGGAGTGATACAGAAAAGTAATAGTTCCTGGAGACCACCAATCGTTATTGTACCTAAACAATCAGCAGACAGTACAAGAAAGAACAGGTTCTATTGTGGTTACTGTTATTCAAACATTATAATTGTTACAGATACATATTTGATACAAAACATTAGACAACTTGGGTGAAAGCAAATACTTTTTTTCACGATAGACCTGAAGAGTAGGTACCATTAACTGAAATTTGTGGCAAAGAATGCATTTGCAATCCCTTCGGGGTACTACCAATACTGGCAAAAGTTATTTGGTTCAAAGAATGCACCAGTCCCATTCCAAGGATTGCTACATCGAATGGTAAGATGTTTAAAGCTGTTTTAATGCGTGGTGTTCTTGGATGACTTTATTGTATTTTCATATGGTATGAAGGAGCACATACAATGACTAGAATAAATTTTTTAAAAGTTGCATTCCACATGCCCAATGTTGAGTATCAATAGGTGCGATTCTGTGTTAAAAGTAGTTAACTACCTGTAACATGTGATTAGCCATGATGGTGTCAAAACTGACATCAAGTCGATACATTTAGTGCATGACTTCCCACCACCACAAACAATTAAACCGATATAGCCATTGTTAGAATTTGCTCATTATTATAGGAAATTTGTGATGGTATTTAAGCATTTTCAAGAACTTTGATCCAATTTTTCAAGAAAGGTCTAAAATTCCAGTGCATAGATGGATGTCAGACTATAATCAAAAAAGTGGAAGGAGGCACTAGCAAGTAGCCCTCTATTAGTATTTCCAAATTACGAGAAGGAATTTATCCTTTCCTGTGACAAGAACAAGCAGGCAATAGGATGTGTTTGAAGCCAGGAAGCGAAGGGGACCCACTGACTTATGCATCAAGAGAATTAAGTAAAGCTGACAAAAATTATTCAACCACAAAAAAAGAAATGTGTTGTAATATTGTGTCACACATGTCAGGTTTTACCTTCAAGGCAGCAGATTCACAGTATTGATTAACCACACAACACTGAAGTGGCTGTTAAGGTTAATTGATCCTTCAAGCAAGTTGAATCAGTGTGCACTGTAATTAAGCAAAATCGATTCTGAGGTTATTCAAGCATGGTAACTCAGATGAATTAAACAGGAAGATTGGTGTCTGCCTTGTAGAATGGCAGATTCTGCAGTCTGCTGACACAGACTGAACTGTTCAAAACACAGCCACATTCGCTACTCACAATGGACAATGGCTTATTATGTAGGGCATCAAAACTGGGTAGCCTGCTGCATTACAAGAAAGTGTTAAATGAAGCACATGACGCGTGTTGTCAGGATAGGGATGATGCAGAATGATGGGTCATAGAGTAGCTGAATAATATTGGTGGGGAATGAGGAAACAGGATGTTGGCCAGTAGGTGAGAAATTAAGACATCAGGAAATCCCACTTCAGGTATTAATAGAGGCATCCAAACAATTTTAAATGATTTGGATGGACATCTTGGTTCCATTGTGCTGGGCGACAACGAGTAACCACTATGTTTCGGCTATTATCGACAATTTTTTGCCCTTTATCACAATCAGCAAGTGAGTACAGCAGTGCAAGCGGAGGTGGATAACTGGTTGTTAATATTGGCATCCTTGATACGATAATTACAAATTATGGTTCCAACTTCATTTCAGAGCTAATTAAACAGCTGTGCCACTTGTTATATATGCTAAAACTAACAACTAGTCCATTGCACCTGCAAGCTAACAGAAGGACTGAACACATTCACCAAACGAGTAGTTATATGCTGAGCTATGTATTACGTCAACAGCCACCACAATAACTGGGACGTTGACCTACACCATGTGATAACTGGGTATAATTCAGAGCTGCATGATAGGATTGCTCTCTCACCATATGAGATGGTGTATGGAAGGAACAAGCCATCATTTTTCGAGGTTGTTAAGCCTAAGGTAGGGAGAAACGGGAAATATATAGGAATGTTTCCTATAGCAATAAGAGACAGCTTAAATGCAGGACGCAAGCACTAAAGCATTTGGGTGGCAAGAGAAAATGGGATAGTGTAGTGGTAAATTGCTGGAGTAAAGGGCTAGCCAGTGGGTGATGTTAACTAATCCATATACACCGAAGGGTATGAAAGAGAAATTCATTGCCATTTATCAGGGGCTAGAACTTGTAGTGGAAATGGTGTCACCAGTAAATGTTAAGTTTCAGTTACCAGTACAGACAACACCTTGTGAGGTGCTTTCGACCTTATAAAGGCACTCCAGACACCTAACCACTGATACCAGCGCTAGTAGGGGGGTAAAGGGAGACTTAAGGGTACAGAAACTATCTCGCAGCCCACATGCAAGATACTTTATCAACTGAGGTAGCACAAATAAGTAGGTAGACTGATATGTATAATTTGAGAATACTTGTTTGCGATTAATCATAAGAGGTACACATTCCGTTGTGGTCACTGTAGCAGGTTATGTTATGTTCGTAAAGATTTCTTATTCTGCTGTTATCTGTTATTAAGTGGAACCTCGCTTAACGAGCACCTCCCATAACGCGCAATTCAAATAACGAGCCAAACAAATTACAAAAAACGAGCGGTGTCGCATAAGGAGTGATGACGATTTAGTATGACGTCATGATCCATTCGCGTGTGGAAGGTGGAACGTTCTGTAATACGAACACCTTTCATTGACTGCAGCGGCTTATCAACAATGTCTTTAGTAAGTACTGCAGTCTGCATTTAGCGCTCTTTCTTCTACTATTTTAGTGCAGCTTGTGATCATACATTTTTCTAAACTTTTGTTCACAGAGTGTTTTACTGCGTAAAAATTTTAATAACCTTCGTAGAAATGTCCCGAAGATAACGCCGCAAGAAGATGACCATAAAAGAAAGAAAATTACCTTAGAAATGAAACGTAAAATAACTGAAAAACGCGAAAGTGGTGTGAGCTTGCCGATTTAGCACGCACGTATAATCTGTATTCATCAAATATTTGCACTATCCCCAAGAAGAAGGACAAGATCAGGAATATAGATGCTTCAAAAGGAGTGACAAGAGTATCTAAAAAACGCTTTCGTATTCTGGACGACGTCGAAAGGTTGATCCTTGTATGGATAAATCAAAAGGAATTGCAAGGCGGTACTATTAACGAGAGCATCATTTTTGAGAAGGTGAGAATGATTTTCACCAATCTTGTTGAGAAGACGCCAGGATCATCAGCGGCTGAAGAAGTGTTTTAGGGAAGCAGTGGTTGGTTCGAGAAGTTTAAGAGAAGAACCAGCATCCACACCCTTGTGAGGCACAGTTAAGCAGCCAGCTCTGACACAAAGGCAGCAGAGAACGTAAGCAACGTCAAGAAGCAAGGAGGTTCTGAAGGTTATCTGCCACAACAGGTTTCTAATTGTGACGATACGGGTCTATTCTGGAGAAAAATGCCAAATTGTACCTTTATAACAGCAGAGGAGAACGCATTTACCGGTCATAAACCAAGGGAAACCGCCTCACAGTGCTATTCTGTGCCAGTGCAAGCGGCAATTTGAAAATTAAACAGTTTATTGCTTGACATTCAGAAACTCCACGAGCTTTCAAGGAGTGCAAAGTCCAGGAAAGGAGGTTAAATGTGATGTTGAGGTCCAACACAAGACTTGGGTGACACGTGATCTTTTTCCTGATTGGATCAGTAAAGTGCTTGGTCCTCTTGAGAAGTATATACATATGAGGATACATAAGGTAATGCTGATCTCCAAAGAAAAAGGAAGCTACATGCAATTTCCATCGTCGTCAGGGACAACAAGTTACAGTATGCCTAACCTAGATTATCCAAATTGATACAAATGCTTACAAGGCACAGTTGTATCTGGGGAAAGTAGATGTTACATGAATATCCCGGCACCAAACCCTTACTTTCAAAGGATGCATTGGATCTATTCCATGTTTAAACCTAAAATACCGGAGTAGTTATCATACGCTTATGAGAAGGGTTGACCTAAAGGGATGATGAGGCTATAACTACCAGGTAGTGGGTTACTGATTAGTGGTACAACCTGTCACAAAGCAGGGACAGCTTTTCATCTTCCAGGTATTATCACTAAGACACTATAGTGAAGCTGACATAGCTGGAAAGCCATTGGAGGTACTAGCAACATAAAACATAATTTACATAAGTAACACATTGAAACATGACTTTTTCCATTCACTGAATAAACTTACAACTACGCAAGAAGGCCACTTGCACAGCAATAGAACGATGAGCGAAGTAGAACAGTCATTACTCGATTTCTGGCACTACTGCGGTTGTGACTACATGGAGTAACGGGTATTTAAAAGGTGTAATATGGAGTGTGTTGCGTAAATAAGACGAGGGTATGTTAACAAAACAATAATTATATAGTGTATTCTATATCTAGGAGGAAAACCGCCTGACCATTCGGGTCACGAGTGAATCAGTTCATAGCGCAGTGGGATAATATTAAAAACTAATTTTTAGATTAATAAGCAGACAATAAACATATTTCTTAACCCTGAATCAAAGTGAAAAGGGAAACGGAGAATATTGTACATGTATACTGAACTATGGAACATGTTTTACGATTTTTTCAGAAATGTAAATAGGTCGCAGTGTGGAGGAACAAATTTCCTAAGAGGAGTGTTTCGCCACGCTTCTGCCTGAGGAAGCAAGAACAGTACAGCGAGTCATTTGGGCAGCTAGGAGCCAAGGCACAAGAAAACGTATCCAGTATGCAGTAGACTTATTGAGCACACTGTGTTCTAGAAGATACCACCCAGCGCTTCCGGAAGTAAGACTTGTGATACATTACAGCGCCCAAAGTGCTTCTGAATGAGCTGAAAAGCCAAGCCGGCCAGGGCAAATTATTTCATGATTTCCATACTATTACGCCTGGCAGCTTTGGCCTGATATGACTCAGGACAGGAGTGCTGTCGCTTATGAAACACTACGCTACCTGGTTTGTATATAAGCCACCTAATTTAGACTCGCAGTCTCAGTTATGCTCAGCATGCTCTGTTATACAGTCGATGACAGCCAGAAAAGGTCCACATTTGGTCACAATCTGAGATGAATCAGTAAGCTTCCAGTGTCAGACTTCGCTGCCATTAACTGTAGGTCACTGCCTAAGCTGATTCTGAGAGCTGTCGACTAGCCGCCCTTGCACTTTTGGCGAGCTATAGGATGCCTACCATCTGCTGACAGCCACCATCTTGGTGGGCCATGGATTCAGGTCTGGGCCATCTAGCAGCTCAGCCACCGCCTCCTAGTTGACGGAATGTCACTGTTTGCAGCCCTGGGCTGTCATTAGTTGCAGACCACACCATCACTGTCCATCTCCAAGTGTCGTTACATGCCATTGTCATCAACCGTGCCAGAGGCTGTAGTTTCATCCTGTCAGTGTGGTGTGCATGCCGCCAAGTTGCATGTGTAGCCCAGCAGCTGTGGCCACTTCCAGTTATCCATCACTGCCAGCTGTTGCCACCTTTATCGCACCTCTGCTGTCATACTGACCACAGCATTCCACCAACAGCCAATGTCACCTGAGGGTATATGCCACATGCCTTCCTCGGGCTGGCCTGTTGCTGAAGGCTGCACATTCACCAACAGTAGCTGCCTACAACACAAAGGCTGTTGACTGCCTCTCTAGCTCTGACGCAATCACTACAAAGGAATGAAAGACTTTCTCAACTAGAAATGTCTCAGTGATGGATCACCAGAGGTGAACTGCACTCATCCCAAGGTATCAGAGCTAGCTTCATCGCCACTGTAGAGGTCGTACACCCCTAGCTTTACAGTATCATCATCATGTTCAGTTTCGAAATATTGACAATATCTTCTGCCACAGTCTGGGTTTTGTTTATTACTTTGCCCGATACCATCACTTAAGACAACAGACAATCACTTACCTCAGGATGGCCCTTGAAAAATAGTAGTGAAAAGTGTAAAATTGCCACTGCTAAAGATGCGACGTAGAACTACTGCATTTGGATGGAGCACCTATAGAGAAATTAAGACCACTTATTAAAATGTCCATGCAGTAGATGAAATGAAAATATTGAAGTGAAAATCAGATAGAGCACATGAAAACGCTGACGAAAATACCTGTACCTGACTTGCTGCAAGACTGATCAGTTGTTTCTGGTACTACATATTGAAGCTATTGTCGCTGAGGAGACCAGTTAACGAAAATTTTTTAGACCATTACGAAGAATTACCATTCACATTTGTAGTGACGTGGTAGTCGCGCATCAGTGCTAATGCCGGTGGAAACTGAATATGATCGATACTCTGGATCTGAAAAGGAGAAGCATATATTCACACGCAACTGCTGTATTAGGCGAGTTACTATTCCACATCGTAGGGTGACCACAGCACTAGTAGGACTAATAGAACATCAACAGTGCCAGTTATGACTATTAGAAACTATGTCTTGGAAGCTGGAAAATTAACGACGCTTTGGCTTTTCTGGTGTACGAATCAAGTGTACGAACTAGTGAGTCAGTCATCTGACAGGTTGGACGCGGCCTGCCACAATTTTCACCTCCTGCACCAATCTCTTCATCTCAGAATAATAGTTGCACAAAATGTCGTCAGTCATTTCTTTGATACAATCAGCTGAACTATATCCTCCCCTACAGTTTTGCACCATGGACCTTTCTGATACCACAGAAATTATTCTGTAATGTCCTGTCATCAGGTCCCCTCTGCTACGTAGTTACAGTTTTCCACATATTCCCTTCCTCGCCGGTTATGTAGGCAACCTCCACATTTCTTGTCGTATCAGTTCGTTTAATTTTCATCATCCTTCTGTAACATTAAATGTGATATCTTTTGATTCCCCTTTTTTCTATTTTTCCCACAGAAAGAGGTGGCATGGTGATCAGCATACTAGATTCACTTTCGGGAGGACTAAGGTTCAAATCCCCGTTTGGCGAGCCAGAACTGGTTTTCCCGTGATTTCCCTAAATCACTTAAGGAGACTGCCAGGGTGGTTCCTTTGAAAGGAGACATCCAGTCTTCTTCCACTTCTCAGAGTAATTCATGTTTTTGCTCTGTCACTAAAGATTTCGATGTTGAATGTACACTAAAGCCTAATCTTCCTCTCTTCCTCGCAGTGTTCCCACGGACCATAAATCACTTCTGTATAAAGCTACACTCCAGACGTAAATGCTCTGAAATTTATTTCTAAAATTAAGAACAATGTTTAATACTACTATATTTCTCTTGCAAAGGACGGTCTCTTTACCCGTCCTACTCTGCTTCTCACTTCCTCCTTGATTCTGCAGTCATGCATTATTTTGTTCCCAAACTATCATAATTTCGTAATGTAATTCTTCAAACTTTCCCGACGAGGCGTTTTCATCTTGATTAATACCTCGTGTTGGTTGTTTGGCTTTGAGTTTTTTTGTTAATCCCCTTTTTTTCCTCTCAATACTTTCGTCTTTCTTTGATGTATTTTTGAATTCATATTCTGTGCTCAATAGATGATTCATCAGTTCAAGATGTTCTGTAAACTCACCTTATATTCATGGAGGGCAGCAATATCATCCGGTAACTTTACAATGATATCTTTTAGCGCTGAACCGAATTTGTAACTCACTTGTGTTCTTTTATTTTATTTCCTTCATTGCTTTCTAAATTTGCTGGTTGAACAGTATAGGAGACGTATCTTTTATTCCGACCACGTCTATATTGATTTTTTTATTGTTCTCTCATCGTTCTCGTACATAATGTACATTAGACACTTTCTACACACTATGTACGTATTTTTAAGTTGGTTTCAAAATTATTGCATCACTTTAAGTTGTCAAACGCTATGGTTCGATCTAAATTCCAGAGAGGATATCTTGATATTTCTCGTAAACACTACATCTGTTACACTAGCCAACAAAATTTTTTCTGTAAGTGGCATGAAAACTGTTAATCTTTAAGTTTGCAGGTGTTCAGATAGCGAAAATGTTAATGGAAATGCAAGATTAGCTCTCGTTTTCAAGCTATGATAAGTTTACATTATGCCTGTATAAGCCTATGCGTGTATTTACCCTGGTGTTATCTCTCGGAGGAAGGTCACTTAAGGCGCAACTACTTTGCCTGTCGTTTGTAGTTTTCTGCTTGTGATTCCCTGATTAGTTCAAATGGTTGAAATGGCTCTGAGCACTATGGGACTTAACATCTGAGGTCATCAGTCCCCTAGAACTTAGAACTACGTAAACCTAACTAACCTAAGGACATCACACACATCCATGCCCGAGGCAGGATTCGAACTTGTGACCGTAGCGGTCGCGCGGTTCCAGGCTGAAGCGCCTTGAACCGCTTGGCCACACCGGCCGGCCCCTTATCCCCTGATTAGCGTCCAGCAGTAATCGGCTAACATTGATGCACTCCACTTTCTCTGATATCTCATTTCCACGTTCCAGATTTGCTGGCGGAAGCGTCGTTACATCACCACAGTCGTCAGGAAAGAAATCCAAGTGGGAATCTAAGAAATGTAACTTTAAGAACATGTTGCATTCCGGTTATCGGAGCAGTGCAGAAGATTTACCACAAGATCTTTGTCGTTTTCTGCCCTCTTACTTTCTAGAATGTTTGTTGACACTTAAACAAATGTATCCCAAGCTAACGTTTCGTCACCTGTCAGGATAGTGTTGAAATGCTCATATTTGTGCAGTTTACGTGTCTGGGGACCCGCGAAAATCCACCCTTTTATTTTCGCTTCACTAAGATTTGGAAATTACCCGCGCACATGGAGAAATGCTTTCCCAGTTTTATCCATGACCTCAACTAAGTTTTTCATTAGGTCCAATTTTATGTGAAGAGCAGGGATAATTGTGATCTTGGATTCGATAAGTGCTTCGTGCACAACATTTTGAGATGCTGGTTCAAGCGACTTACGCTTAGGTCAGCCTTTCTTTTTTTAATTAAGTGCTTCGGTGCAGCTATCGCAGAGGCTCAAGAAGCAACAGAAATTATTGTAGTCGTGTTGCAGCCAAAGTAATATGCCTATGACTTACAGATCTCCAAAAATCTGTCATTTAAACTTATTGTTCAGTCGCAATAACAACGCATTCATGCTATCATATGTTTCGTTCATGTAAGGAGCGTATCCAATAGGAATCGATGGTAACATGTTGCCATCATACAGTAGCACACACTTGACATCTACTTTGGAAGAGTCTGAACAACTTCCGCTGACCACTGTTATAGTTAATGCTCATAGCTCCCATTAGTCCCTGTACTCTATTATAAAATATCAAGTTTTTTTCAGATTCGAAAAATGGAAGAAATGGCTTATGGCGCTTACGGAACGCAGGCACATTTGCCATCGTATCAAGACAATTCCACTGTTGTAGTCTAGACGCCAACATTTCCGGTTTATCTTGATCGGGACCTTTCGAAGAGCTGAGTTTTACTGGTGATACTGCAGCACTAGTTTCACTACCGCCCTTATCACTATCACAGTCAGGCGGGACAGGAGGACGCTCTCTGTCTCTGTCGCATGTCCGACGTTACGTTATGATACGTCAAGGAAGACATTTCTTCTTAGAAATACCGTAAGTTAATGGAATTGTCACATTAAAATAATAATCATTCACATGGTTTGATAGTTCTCACCATATAATGAGTGTGTAGCAAAGCCCATGGGAGATTGTTTACAATTCAGCCACGAATGAAGATTCCAGAGACAGGATACGCAACACACATGTGGAGTCAGGTGCTTATCGTGGTCCTCAGTTTCACAGCTTAAGCACAGCCTGTACGCCTTTCTAATGCGTGAAATTACCGGCCTACTTTGCGATTTCAAAGTAGCCTCTCCACAAATGTAGCGCTGTTTATGTATTTGCAAGACATTGAATCACAGGAATTAAAATGACCATATGCACAAACTACACTGCGGTTACACGTTCTTCCAGCATACGAACACAACACGGATTGTAACAGAATGAAACTACGCTTAAGTGACATGATACTCTCCTACCTTTCTCTTCCCCTTCCTCTTTTTGCTATGAGCCCAGGCTAAAAATAGCGACAAAATAAACACAGTTATTTTTACCTGAAATTTTATTACTCCGTCTATCATCAGCGGGATATGGAAGCCTATATGGGAACGGATAGGTAATTAATGCTAATAAAAATTACAATTAAATGCATCCTCATTTAGCTTGAAAACGAGAGCATATTCGAGATTTTAATTGTCGGTTTCGTTATCAGCCTCGTCGATACGGTTACCAAACATTTATTTTATCCCAGTTATATTTCCACTGTTGGCTACTGTTATCAAGAACAACACAGGAACTGCCTCTTGGCACCTTTAGCCATTCTTCATGACCAAACAGATCCTCAGCTTTGTTTTCCTGTCCACAGTATACTATTCTGGTTAGCAGATCAGATACGTGGGCTGTCAAGTTTATTATGAGATAGCTTTCAGATCTATTTGCCCTTGCCATCTTCAGGCTTGTCTAGGTGAAATTCTTGATTACATCAGCCTTGACAACAACAAAGCAAGCAATTCCCATTTACGAGAAATGACTGATCCCAGGATCTCATCCTTGTATTACATTATCTCAGACCGGGGTGACCTCATGGCAAATGTTTATGATGAACACTAATTTCCTCAAGCACTTTTTATTCAGTTTGTCCGTAGCGACACTTGCGCCAACTACAAGCCACGCCGGTCGCAGACGGTCGTTGCACGGAGACGGTGAGTGGCCGGCCTTTACCGAAAACCCCGTTCCATGAAATTCAGCGTTGCACAAACCACCTGGGGAACGTGTTTGGCCGGTGAGTGGACCGCCCATGGCTTGCCCAGCAGCCGAGCAGCTTTTTGTTTTTTTACGTTGCCGGATTTCGCGGTGGCCGAGCCGTGACCACTCCCACACTAGGTCGACGGAAGTGAAACAGACTGGCGGCCGCATATAGCTTTACCAGAAAAAAAAACTGGCTTACTTCTGTAAACCCACGTGTGCAATTTCCACTACTGTGTCTTTTCTCCTTTTTAAGAATGCTAGTCGCTAAAGCTCATTTCTTGCATCGTCACATTGGCCTCTCCTGCAACAGCATGTTTAGTCACTTTGCAGGAATTCTTAAGCTCTTCACGTTCTACTGCATTATGAGTGCTTTTCGTCACCGAAGTTGTTGTCTTCATTTCCCGAACAGCCTCAGCGGTTTGCTCAATAAAGGTACGGAGAAAATGTTGAACTGCCTGGCCCTAAAGTAGATGGCATACGACCAACAGTGATGCATACTTTTAGCGTACGGAACTTCCATTCTTACATTTCCATTGGCACTGCCGATTTCCTTTCCATCCTTCCTTAACCCGAGCTATAGTGCATTCTCTAATCAACTGGTTACCGACAGAAGGTTAAGCAAAAACCTCACCCCCTTGTTCAAACTACTTTATAATATATCCTCCTACCTCACTATGACGCGTGTCACTGCATCGTTCCTTACAAGAGGACAATGTCCGCGGTCAACCATGCATACATATTCCGTGTGTATAATAAAGACAGAAGTGGCACTTCACTGTCAGACCGGGTATTCACGACAGGCCACTACACAGACGCACCTCATAGTGCACTAGGAAGAGCTACAACATTTGAAAGCAATTTTGTTTTTGTAAAATATTTTGAGCGCCGAATTTATAGATACAGCCGTCACCTGAAATTGGTGTAACAGCCCGAAACCGATAAATTTTTGGAGATTTGTGGTAAGTCCTATGGGAAAAAACTGCTGAGGCCATCGGTCCCTAAGCTTACACACTACTTAACTCAAACTAACTTACGCTAGGGACAACACACACACCCATGCCCGAGGGAGGACTTTAACCTCCGACGGGGGCAGCCGCGTAGAACGCGCCCCAGACAACGCGGCTACCCCGCGTGGCTCCGAAATCGAGATCACGGTGGATGTATACAACGGTCAGGCAGAACATTATGAGCACCAACGCACTGTCGACATTAAAAAGGAGGAGGAGATTCCTGTTTAACGTCTGCTATCGATATAAACCCATCAAGGCGACAGCAGCGTCACCTGACGAGGAATGACTGCAAGTCAGGCAAACGCACGATGCATGTAGTATCAGGGAGCGTATACAGAATGGGGAAGGCGAGCGATCTGTCCGAGTTTCACCGAGGGCAGACTGATTGTCGGGAGGATCGGTACAAGCATTTCGGACACTTCATGACTTGTCGGGTTTTCTCGGAATACTGTGGTGAGTGTGCTCAACACGTGACAAAATCAAAGTGAACCCATCTCGAGACGTCGTGTTGTTGGGCGGCTACCCCTCATTACAGATGTCGGACGTCGTAGGCTGGACAGACTGGCGAAACAGGACAGGTGCCGAACTGCGGCGGAAGTAACATCGGACTTTAATGCTGGGCAAAGTACAAGTGTGTCTGAATACACAGTGCAGCAAACACTCCTAACGATAGGTTCCGCAGCCAATATTAACACCGACATCTGCAGCTACGACTGAAATGGGCACGTGACCATCGGCACTGTACGTTGGCGCAGTGGCAGAGCGTTACGTGGTCTGATGAATCCCGATGCCTTCTTCATCATGCCGATGGGAGGGCGCGAACCCGTAGTCTTCCAGGGGAACAGCTCCTTGACATCTCTGCTGCGGGACAGAGACAACCTGGCAGCGGCTCCATCGTACTCGAGGTACATTAATGTGGGAAACCATGGTTCCAGTGGAGCTCCTGGAAGTCGCCATGACAGTCAAGGAGTATCCTACACTGGCTGCAACCACGAACATGACTATCACGTTTCCCGACAGCAGTGACATTTCTCAAAAGGATAATGCGACATGTCACGCGAAATTTACGGGAATTAGGTGACTTGTTTGTGCAGATGTGGTGCAAACTCAATCCAGCGACCTACCAGCGCCTCATTGCTTCCATGCCACGACCCATCGCTACTGTTATCCGTGCCGAAAATGGACATACGGGTTATTAGGTAGATGATCATAGTGTTCTGGCTGATCAGTATACATTTGATAACAGTTCACGCGGAAAATATCCTTTACTGAAAACAATTAAAAAATATGATTCTCCATGGAAGAGCGTTAAACCTTAGTCGCTTTTCAGATATAGAAGTTTAATATAGTTTCTTAATCCATTTTCAATTGGTTGCAATCTCGTTTTATATGCTGTAATATTTTTTGTGAAATTACGAAAACTACTCCGTAAAGTTAATGTGGAAACATAATCCGTACAACATGATAATGTTCTTAGGAATAAGTATTTCAATGACATTGTAAAACGTTGCACCGGAGTAAATCTTGACAGTACTGTATGTAACAGAGTATCTGTTACTTCATTACTCTACTACACACCAGTAATTTGTAGCTGAAATAAAATCAACCAGAGTAATTATCAAAAAATATTTACAAGGTAAATATAATTTGAAACAGAAGCTACTGCAAAGTAACACATACTTTCATCTTCAAGACAGGTAAAACTGTTGAGACATTAAAGAAAGTCAGCTCATATGCTGGTATCATATATTCTTCCGTTTTTCTGTCTCAAGGTAGAAGATAGTTCACAGCCAACGACGTATGGCTTAAATGTTCACTTTTTATACACTACTGCCCATTAAAAATGCTACACCACGAAGATGACGTGCTACAGATGCGAACTTTAACCGACACGAAGAAGATGCTGTGATACGTAAATGATTAGCTTTTCAGAGCATTCACAGAAGGCTGACGCCTGTGGTGACACCTACAACGTGCTGACATGAGGAAAGTTTCCAACCGATTTCTCATACACAAACAGCAGTTGACCGGCGTTGCCTGGTGAAACGTTATTGTGATGCCTGGTGCAAGGAGGAGAAATACGTACCAATCACGTTTCCGACTTTGATAAAGGTCGGATTGTAGCCTATCACGATTGCGGTTTATCGTATCGCGACATTGCTGCTCGCGTTGGTCGAGATCCAATGACTGTTAGCAGAATATGGAATCGGTGCGTTCAGGAGGGTAATACGGAACGCCGTGCTGGATCCCAACGGCCTCGTATCACTAGCAGTCGAGATGACAGGCATCTTATCCGCATGGCTGTAACGGATCGTGCAGCCACGTCTCGATCCCTGAGTCAACAGATGGGGACGTTTGCAAGACAACAATTATCTGCACGAACAGTTCGACGACGTTTGCAGCAGCATGGACTATCAGGTCGGAGACCATGGCTGCGATTACCCTTGACGCTGCATCACAGACCGGAGGGCCTGCACTGGTGTGCTCAACGACGAACCTGGGTGCACGAATGGCGAAACGTCATTTTTTCGGATGAATCCAGGTTCTGTTTACAGCATCATGATGGTCGCATCCGTGTTTGGCGACATCGAGGTGAACACACATTGGAAGCGTGTATTCGTCATCGCCATACTGGCGTATCACCCGGCGTAATGGTATGGGGTGCCATTGGTTACACGTCTCGGTCACCTCTTGTTCACATTGACGGCACTTTGAACAGTGGACGTTACATTTCAGATGTGTTACGACCCGTGGCTCTACCCTTCATTCGATCCCTGCGAAACCCAACATTTCAGCAGGATAATGCACGACCACATGTTCCAGGTTCTGTACGGGCCTTTTTGGATACAGAAAATGTTCGACTGCTGCCCTGGCCAGCACATTCTTCAGATTTCTCACCAACTGAAAAAGTCTGGTCAATGGTGGTTGAGCCACTGGCTCATCACAATACGCGAGTCACTACTCTTGATGAACTGTGGTATCGTGTTGAAGCTGCATGGGCAGCTGTACCTGTAAACGCCATACAAGCTCTGTTTGACTCAATGCCCAGGCGTATCAAGGCCGTTATTACGGCAAAAGGTGGTTGTTCTGGGTACTGATTTCTCAGGATCTATGAACCCAAATTGCGTGAAAATGTAATCACATGTCAGTTCTAGTATAATATATTTGTCCAATGAGTATCCATTAATGATCTGCATTTCTTCTTGGTGTAGCAATTTTAATGGCCAGTAGTGTATAAACAGTTCTAAATATCGACTGGCGACCAGATCTTTAGTACATCCATGCTACATTATACCTCCCAACATCATGACACCTCCACCACCGAAGTGATATGTTCCTGGGTGCTTTACGTGAGTGCATTACGTGGAAGCCTCTCGCCGTATGAGAGTTCGTCCAGAATCATTACTCATACGGAATCTGCTCTCATCCGAAAAGAGCACGCGATCCCACCCCTTGCTGGTCCAGTCCCTAGCCTTTGGCATCATCACAAATCCTTCAGCGCGGTACACTCACTCTATTCCATCCTTGGGAAATGTTTCTTACGGGATTAAGCATCTTCTAGTAAAAAATTATAAATCTAATGTTTCCTTCTTTGCAGACAACAGTTTAAAGAAAAACGCTTCTGTATAGAGTGGAAAATCCTCGTTACTAGTTTTCCAATTCAGGCATCTATAAACTGACGTGCAGTGGCCGTCCATGCTGCTGCATCTGACAAACAGGCAGAGTCGTGAATGCATGATATAAAAAGTATGAGTAAGGAAAGAAATTGGTGAATAGTTCTACGTTTGCCGAAAAACTTTCTGATCGCTAACCAAACCCCGACAAATTTGGAAGATACAGTTGTTTTGCTTAGGGAGGTCTGAGGGTGTAAGTTGGATCTTCGGGAAGAACTAGAGATCTTTAAACACCTACAGCTCAGGGACGGAAATTTACTTAGTGACCAGCTGCATCTTGCTTGCCGGTAGCCTTTGCGAGTTGCTCATTCCTCAAAGCTCTGACATACATTATTTCTGCTTACGTATTCGTTTCCCCCTTTTTTTTTTAATTTTGTGAAGTCATTGGTATTACTCTCTCTCGTTCCTGTATGTTTTTTGCTGTACGGGTACCCAAGCACTAGTCTCTTTCATCGTCACGTGCGTTTATCATAGCGTGTTCACGCATTAACTTTATTACTGATGGTACGATAACGCACTTATACTCTTATAAGGGTTTTAAAGGCATTTAGTATATCTTACTTTACAATAGAGACTTTTAATGTTCTTTATTTCTCACTATGCTCTAACTCCCCCCGTCGTAATGTATTCCCACTTACTCGCCGTTTATGCCGCACGCGCCACCTGCCTTATTTTCCTGTCAGTCAGCGTGCAGCTCATAATATGACCTGACATTTTATCTGATTGGTTTCATTTCTACAGTTTAACAATTCTTTATTGACAACTCCTAATCATAGGGACCAGCATATTTATTAATGTATACAGTGATGTGCACTGACAGCATATTTTCGTCCGACAAATGTCAGATCGCTGCATTATTTGTTGTTTTGACAATGTGAAATTTTTGTAATTACTGGTTTTTGTGGTTTTATGTTTTATGATACATGTGATATTTCCAATCCTTTTAGGGGATCTAGTATCTGTGACACGCGATTTTGACATGAATGTTTCCGGGTTTGTTGTTATTTCTGTTAACGTAACCTTCAGGTTAAACGTATTTCTGAAGAAGATGGGTTTACATCCATCAAAACCGTAGTCAAAGGTTGAATAAAATCACCTTTTGTTGTAACTGTTTGGCTGCTTTAGATTCATTTACTGTCGAGGTATGTAACTTGGCAGCGACAAGTAATGCGAAAATTATTTTCGTCGCTAAGCTATGCACACCACTGTACGAGCATATTGCAATATACTCACCATAAAAGCTTCTACCTGCAGAATGCATATACATAAAAATCAGTTGCCGCATATATGGAATATCATCACCTGAGGATGGCTTGACCGATCTGGTTGATACTTTTTCTTGCGTTCATAATTGTGGACGATAATGGCATATTCGGTATGAAAAATAAGATTTTAAAAAATTGCGTTCAGTTTGACAGTTCCGCTTTCACATGTTTTCATAACAAAAACCAGCTTGACAGTTACATAGGGTGACAATTATTGAACTACACGAAATAAATTCATCATAACTTCTGAACGGTTTGCGTTAGGACGTTCAAAGTGCACAGTTGGCCACGGAGCATGATGGGAACTAGTATGCACATGCATGGTTCGGTTTAGCGACGAACCCCGCTTTCTTTTGGATGGGTTCGTCAATAAGCAAGAGAATCCGCACTTCGCAATTGAGAAGTCTCTTCACCCTCAACGGGTGACTGTGTGGTGTGCAATGTCCAGTCACGCAATAATCGGTGCGATATTCCTCGATGGAACGGTGACTACCTAACGGTACGCGAAGGTTTTGGAAGAGAATTTCATCCCCATTATTCAAAGTGAATCCAGATTTCGACAAGATGTGGCTCATGCAAGACGGAACTGGACCCATCGAAGCAGGAGAGTGATGTCCTCAGGAGCACTTTGGGGATCGCATTCTGGGTCTGGGGTACCCGGAGGCGACTGATATGGACATCGATTGGCCACCATATTCTCCGGATCTGAATACATGCGACTCTTTTGTGGGGCTATATTTAAGACAAGGTGTACAGTAACAATCCCAAAACAACTGCTGAGCTGAAAACAGCTATTCAGGACGTCATCGACAGCATCTATGTTCCGACACTTCAGCGGGTCATGCAGAATTTCGCTGTTCGCCTGCGCCACATCATCGCCATTGATGGCAGGCATATCGAACATCTCATAACTTAAATCCGAATGTATGTAGTGACGTTTACATGTTGAATAAATTGTGTGCACGCCGCAGTTTTCAACTAATTTACGTTTTTTACGTATAGTTCAACAGTTGTCACCCTGTACATATGTATTGAATAAAAGGGAGAATTTGTCACCGAAAATCTGGAATAGTTCTTGACCGATTTACCATAATATTTTACATGATACTGTAACGAATTTTCGGAGAGTCATTTGACACCGTCTTGCAGTGCCATCTAGTGAAAAAAAAATACGTGCTTCCCGAGTACCAGACCAGATTTTCAAGTGGATTCAGGACTCAACTCCACGCGTCGCTCTTAATGGGGAAAAATCGACAGACGTAAAGGGAAGCCGGCCGCTGTGGCCGAGCGGTTCTCGGCACTTCAGTCTCGAACCGCGCTGTTGCTACGGTCGCAGGTTCGAATCCTGCCTCGGGCATGGGTATGTGTGATGTTCTTAGGTTAGTTAGGTTTAACTAGTTCTAAGTTCTAGGGGACTGATGGCCTCAGATGTTAAGTCCCATAGTGCTTAGAGCCATTTTTCGTAAATGCAATTTCCGGAGTACCCCAAGAAAGTGAAACCGTTCACAAGTTATATGCGTACGTACAGGTCAAGTGATTGTCTGTTAGAACGTAGCAGTGCCAGAATACAGTATCGATTTGTGAAATGACCTACATAAGATTGATGTATGTTGCAGTCTCTGGCAACTGGCCCGGAAAATAAATAAATATAATACGTTGCGCACTCATACAAAAAAATTGACTATTGTACAGATACACTATGGATGATGTAATATCCACGTCAATATTTTAATCAGAATAATATTCATGACAGCATTGTGTGTGGAATGTGAATGAACAATCTCACGATATTAATAAAAAGGACTTCGACGTTAATAAAATAATAAATAATTATTGCCAATGACATAATTTAAGATTTTGTAAAAAGTAATATCTCATAAAATTGCCATGGAAAAAATAATGAAAATCTCAATCTTTTGTTATCTTTGATTGTTCTAGAATAATCCTTCTTCTTGTTCGAACTGTTATACTGATAAAATGTGATTGATATCTCGCAACACAGATGTCTGTACAAAAACTGTATTATGTTACTAATTCAATATTTGAAAAATAAAGTTTATGTGTCATTGAAATTAATCTTCTTTGTTTGGAGTTTCATTTCATTGTGATTCTCGTCTTATAAAAATGTTAAGTTTTCTGATCAGCTACAAAGGAGGACAGCGCGGTTTATTGGTAAATACTGAATAAAGAGCGATTATCCCTGAGAAATATTTTCAAATGTTAATGCATATAGTGAAGTTATAAAAAAAGATTTAATATATATTATTTGTTAGTAGTAGCCGGCCGCTGATGCCATGCGGTTCTAGGCGCTGCAGTCCGGAACCGCGGGACTGCTACGGTCGCAGGCTCGAATCCTGCCTCGGGCATGGATGTGTGTGATGTCCTTAGGTTAGTTAGGTTTAAGTAGTTCTAAGTTCTAGGGGACTGATGACCTAAGATGTTAAGTCCCATAGTGCTCAGAGCCATTTTTTTGTTAGTAGTAAAACAGTGCCTGAAGGAGAAACGGTAGGTGATTGTCTTATGTTAGACGCCATCTTAGTGAAATATTGCAGCGGAAGTTTTAAATTGATTTTCTATACAGACATAAATGCTAATGGTCATAATTGCGATAATAATTGTGTATTGGTGGCCAAGAACCCACTCTGAGGTAATAAATTCCAAAAACTGGCTCTGAGCACTAACATCTGAGGTCATCAGTCCCCTAGAACTGAGAACTACTTAAACCTAGCTAACCTAAGGACATCACACACATCCATACCCGAGGCAGGATTCGAACTTGCGACCGTAGCGGTCGCTCGGTTCCAGACTGGAGCGCCTAGAACCGCTCGCCCACAGCGGCCGGCAATAAGTTCCAGTTAGACTTTGAATAAACTCAAAATATACTGAATTTATATGAATGCAAACCGCATCTTATGTGATACAAATTGTTATATGCTTATGTATGAAGCCTGGTTATTTCGTAACAACTTTTATGAAATATTTTGACAGGAAAAAATGCGGTAGAAATGTGTTCGTGTGGTATTGTGTGACAAAACTGTTAATTTGCTTAAAGAAAATTGTTGCCACCTCGAATAACAGTAACATTAAATTCGATAAACGATTTGCCACTAGTAAAGAGACTATTATGCAACAGCACTGAAATTACAAAAAAAACATTACTCTTGTTTATTTCAGATTACTTATCACACATTTAGCTTGTTTGCTGGTTATATATGATTACTTTTGTGAATGGACTTAGTGCCTTTCAAACTGCTTGACAGACAACATTGCTACACATTCCCAGGTGGAGATTTCTTTAACAAAATAACGATCATTAGCCGGGAAAAGTAGTGATTAAATAAAACTTCATGTTATGTTAATAATAAGTAACTAGTCTTATTGTAATCTTGCTGAAATTTTACAACACGCAATTAAACCACAATACAGCAAGCCACAATGGTTCAAATGGCTCTGAGCAGTATGGAACTTAACATCTATGGTCATCAGTCCCTAGAACTTAGAACTACTTAAACATAACACAACACCCAGTCAACACGCACGCCACAATGACAAATTCGTAGAAACATTATGTTCTGTAAAATATGTAGGAGTAAATATAAAGAGCGACCTTAAATGGAATGATCACATAAAACAAATAGGAAAAGCTGATGCCAGACCGGTACGCATGGGAAGAATCTTTAGAAATTTAGCTCATCCTCGAAAGACGTGGCTTACAAGGCACTTATCGACCGATTATTGAGTACTGTTCATCAGCCTGGGACCCTTACCAGGTGGGACTGATGGAAGAGATAGGGAAAATCCAACGGAGAGCGGCGTGTTTCGTCACGGAGTCGTTTAGTCGGCGCGGGAGCGTTACAGAGATGCTCAACAAACTCCAATGGCACATGTTACAAGAGAGGCGTTGAGCATTGCGCTGAGGTTTATTATTGAAATTTGGAGAGAGGATCTTCAGGGAAGAGTCGGGCAACATATTACTTTCTCCCACATACATCTCGCGAAATGACTATGAAGAAAAAAATCGAGAAATTAGAGTTAACAGAGACTTACAATCGTTTTTACTACGCGCCATTCGCGAGTGGAAAAGGGAAGGGGACAATCAGTTAGTGATGCTATTAGTAACCACAGCCCCAAACTCTCACGTGGCTTGCAGAGTATGGTGTAGACGCAGATACTTCTTTCTGCAGATCCTGAGTTAAATGATCCTCATGGATGCGCAATAAGTAAAAAAATGTGAAACGTATATTCCTTTAAGAGATAATAACCAACTCATCACAAAAAACGCAAATCTATTGCACACTGAGGAGCATATGATAATTCAGATGCTATTATAGCTACGTATCATCAAACAGAAAGTTAATTTATAACTCTTATTTGCTCCGATTAGGTCACTGTACTGAAGATGAGCACAACTAAGTTTTTACAAATCATATTTCATATTAGCAGTAACATGCACATCGGTTGATTCTACTAAGAAATTCGTCAATAAAGTAGAAGAAGCTGGACCCAGTAAATCCTTTGGACTCTTTTGCAACTCAACAAATAGGAAAAGCTGATGCCAGACCGAGATTCATAGAAAGAACAAATAGCTAAACTTTTTATGGCTGCTGCCATGTTACTGAAAATGTGCTTTCCTGGGCAATGGCCAAGTTTCTGGACAGAAGTAAGAGACTTTAAATCTTTATGTATATTATTCTTATTTCTAATGTTGATTTCATCAACTTTTCAGTTGTTATGAAAACTAAATATTATTTTCGACAAATTTCAGTTATTTAGTGTCCTCAATTCTCTGAACAGGCCTCTGCAGAACGGTTTTGAATTCACACCACAATAATTAGTGTTATATGCTCTTGAGCTCGGAATGCTACAGTTGGCTTGATGAATTATCCAAAAAATGAACGTATATGATATTACACAACGAAGGTAAGCAAAAGCATCCATGACCAAAAACGTTATGACTACCTGTTTAATAGGGTGTTGGGCCTCTTTACAAACAGAATACAGCAGTGATTCTGCTTGTTATGCATTCGACAAGTTCTTGGTAGGTTTCTGGACGTATGTGACACTATATGCCACCGCTCACATCAGGTAATTCTCATCAACTATGGCCGGAGGTTTCGTGTGAGCAGCAGACGCCCGATATATGCACCAACGGGTACGGATCAGCGCCATTTGCTGGTCAAGACATCACTGTGGGTTTACTATCATGCCCCTCAAACAGCTGCATATGCTTCTGACATTTAGACACGGACAGTTATCCTTCTGGAAAATGCCATCACATACAGTGACGCAGTTGGTCCTCAATAATGTTCACGTAGTCCACAACTGTCATGATGCTTTCAATTACTAGTACAAGTGTCATGCAAGTCCAACTCTACGTACTGCATCGCATGCACTATGTGACCAAAAGTATCCGGACACCGGGCCGAAATTGACTTACAAGTCCCTGGTGCCCTCATCGGTAATACTGAAATTCAATATGGTGTTGGCCCAACCTTAGCCTTGATGACAGCTTCCACTCTCGCAGGCATACGTTCAGTCAGGTGCTGGAAGGTTTCTTGGAAATGGCAGCCCATTCTTCACGGAGTGCTGCACTTAGGAGAGGTATCGATGTCGATCGGTGGGGCTTGACACGAACTCGGTTTTCCAAAACATCTCAGAGGTGTTCTATAGGATTCAGGTCAGGACTCTGTGCAGACCAGTCCATTACAGGTATGTTATTGTCGTGTAACCACTCCGCCACAGGCCGTGCATTACGAACAGGTGCTCGATCGTGTTGAAAAGTGCAATCGCCATCCCCGAATTGCTGTTCAACATTGGGAGCAAGAAGGTGCTTAAAACATCAATGTAGTCCTCTGCTCTGAATAGTGCCACGCAAAACAACAAGAGGTGCAAGCTCCCTCCATCAAAAACACGACCACACCATAGCACCACCGCCTTTAATTATTACTGTTGGAACTACACACGCTGGCAGATGACGTTCACCGGGCATTCCCCATATCCACACTCTGCCATCAGAACGCCACGTTGTGTACCGTGATTCGTCACTCCACACAATGTTTTCACACTGTTCAACCGTCCAATGTTTACGCTCCTTACACCAAGCGAGGCGTCGTTTGGCAATTACTACCGTCATGTGAGGCTTATGAGCGGCCGCTCGACCATGAAATCCAAGTTTTCTCACTTCCCGCCTGTCATAGTACCTGCAGAGGATCCTGATGCAGTTTGGAATTCCTGTGTTATGATCTGGATAGATGTCTGCTATTACACATTACGACCCTTTTCAACTGTCGACGGTCTCTGTCAGTCAACAGACAAGGTCGACCTGTACGCTTTTGGCTGTACGTGTCCCTTTACGTTTCCACTTCACTACCACAAGGAAAGAGTGGATCTAGTGATGTTTAGGAGTGTGGAGATCTCGCGTATAGACGTATGACACAAGTGATACCCAATCACCTGACAACATTAGAAGTCCGTGAGTTCTGCGGAGCGCCCCATTCTGCTCTCTCACGATGTCGGTGATATGGAGTACCTGGCAGTAGGTGGCAGCAGAACGCACATATAAAAAACGTATGTTTTTGGGGGTGTCTAGATACTTTTGATCACATAGTGTAACTCTGCCCTCTCCGGCTTGCGCCTGTGACGCTGTGCATGTTTCGAGCAGCCATTCACCTGGATGACGGCGTGTAAGGACAAAACCATCGACTTGGTGTAACAAGAAATGCGATTAATTTGACTACGTGATCCGTGTCTATTGATCCACGGTAAAAATTCAGTGATGCTGTGTCCATTGCAATCGTAATTGACGATGTCGTTGGTCAACACTGGAACAAATAGAGGTCGAGTGATATGCAGCTCCATGTTCAACAATGGCCATTCAACGGTGTACTCCGAAACACACCTGCGCTGTGTTTTGTCGTCTGATCTGCCACGGATCGCGGGCTGCACTACATTACACAGCGGGCAATCTTCCCGTCTCCACATGGACGTCCGGTACCGGTCGGTATCGCTGGGCCTTGAAGGCCTCTTCGGACGGTGCTTTTATTTCTTGTTTTTTTGGTACTCGTTATTTTATCATCCATCAATCACCTTCTGCAGATGCTGACGACAGTTGTATGCGAACCGTCGACCAGCTTCGCTGTTTCAGAGATTCTCACTCTCAGGTTCAGGGTCTTAGTAATCTGACCTTTGCCAAAGACGCTTCTTTCAGTGGATTTCCGTATTTACGGTACGTATCTTTCCTATAACGACTACCCAGTCGTCTATGTTCAGTTTATATTCTTTCCTTACCACGCCACAACACGACAAGAAGACATTCAGACTCTCAGTGAGCAGTAGTCATAATATTTTGGCCCATCAGTGTACATTATCTCATTTATTTTTGCATTACCTATATGTAACAACACCCGCATTGCAAAGAAATATTTTTTTAGTGGCTCCAGCATTTCTGTGGTATCCTCCTCCATGTTTCATTTATTGTAAGACCAAGAATTTAATTCTATCAACCATCTCTGTCCGCTTATCACCAAGTTTTAGACAAATAGTCCAAAGCTTACTGGTATAGAATTTGCTATGCTCCATTTACGAAAACCATGAAAATGTTATCTATCTATTATATTTGTCCACCATAAATATATTTCTTTTAAGCATGAGACTTTGAAAACACTGGGTTTGTTTATAAACCCAGTGCTTTCTTTTATTCGTACTTTAGACGAGTCATTTCGGGAATGATTCCCATTTTCAAGCGTGTATTTCTTTGTACTATACCATTTTTTACGTGATGTTTTTGAGGAGTGAGGTTTTGCTTTGTTTTGTTGATTTTAATGCAGTATTTAAAAACATGCACGTTTTACTTAGTTATCAATTTTTATATGTAGTTACTGGCGAAATTTAGAACAACTTGTACTTCCAGTTTTCATATGGTCCGATTGCGCAGAGTCTCACACATGTTAAATACCACTCACAACTTTCAGTGCACGGTACACATCGAGAATAGCTTACGTAAACAAACAGCTATAAAGTTGTTTTTAGGTGCAGTTGCCAAAATTAATGTTACAGGTCCTCCACAGACATACTTTTGTACAGAATGTGTTTAACTTAACGACCTGGATTATAATTTGCTTTCATCTGTTATACAATGGTGCTTATTTCTGTGTGTTACTACTTTCATCTAAGTATATCGTTGAAGGATCTGAAGAAATTCACCGATTCACTTTCAGACTTTTCGTTTAACATTTTGTCTTCGTATTTTATGTACTGTGTATATATTTCAAGCTCTTCTAACAAATCCATTTCATACCCTTTATTTAGTTGATGGAGTACTTTGACATTTTGCTCTACTTTTCCCAATGGGTGTCTGTATATGTATGTGTATAGGTACTGCTGACGTTGTGTGTCTGTTGTGTGTGTAGACCTTACTGTGCTCTGTGTAAATATTGTTGAAATTTCGGCCTGTTTGTACTAGGTAGATTATGGGACATTCCTGGCATGTTACTTTGTATGTTCCAGAGTCTGAGCATAGGTCATGATTACACTTTATATTATGTGTTACATCTTGTTGCAGTTTATTTGATACAGAAAACCCAACTTTTACTTTGTGATTTTTTTAAATATTTGCAGCCATATGGGATGCTAGATATACATTTGTTTTTGGCTTTTTCTTCCATGGCGCACATTATGTTTGTGTCCTTCATCACTTTGTTTAGCACTGTGCGAACCATGGAAGCAGTATAATCATTAGCAACTGCAATCTGTTGCACAATATTTATTTCTTGTTGCATGTTTTCTTGATTCATAGGTATTTTACTCGCCCTATGTAACAATGATCTGTATGCTACCTGCTTATGGATGTCTGGGTGACATGTGGTTGCAGGGATTGTGTTGTCGGTAATTTTATTTCTCATGTAAATTTTGAATGTGCATATGTAGTTGTTTCTTGCAATATTCAGTCCAGGTAGTTCATGCTTTTGTTTTGTCATCTTCCACTGTAAAATAATTTTCTCATGTAAAATATTGAGACGATTCATTATGTCTGCTATATATATTTGGCATCCTCTTTCACTAACAGTAGTATGTCATCTACATATTTCCTATAAAATTCCGTTTCCTTTAGACGGCGTTCTTGGCTGCTAAATAACTTTTGTTCCAAGTGATTTATGTAAATGTCAGCTATGGTACCTGACATATATGATTCCATTGCTAGACCATCTGGTTTGCTTATAAATATTGCAATTGAAGGTATAGTTGTAACTTGGAATGTAACTTAGAGTTAGTTGGAAGAGTTATGTAAATTCAATTATCTCTTTTTATGCAAGTTTGCTATGTTTCATAATGTTCTTTGGATTACTGTTACTGCTTCTTGTGTAGGTAAGTTTGTGTAAAGGTCGATAATGTCAGCTGATAAGAATTGAGCATCCATGGGCGATTTTTGCCTTTTAGTTCTTCAGTTAGCATCATGTCATATTTGTAATATGTTTTTTCATATGTATATTTTTTCTCAGCACGTTATTCAGTTTCTGTGACAAATCGTATGCTGTGCTATTTATAGAGTTTACCATGCGACGTATCGGATTACCTTCTTTTTGTAACCGTCGCTGTGCTCCTAGGCGCGACAAAATGCTAAACGAAAAACTTGAAAGTGAATCGATGAATTTCTTAAAATGCTTAGACAATCTTATTAATGGAGTTTATTACAACAGGCTGAATTGACAATACTTAACTTTGTCTTCACAATGAAGTATCGCAAGCAATTGGTGACATGCAAATAGTCAATGTCCTTCGCTATATACAATTTCCATGCAAGAAATTAACATAAGGCACAAGTCTCAGGTAAACAGTTAGAATGACGGCTCGTCTTCTAGTGTGGCTCTTCTAGTGCAACTCTACTAGCGCCGGCCACCTAGTGTGTCGTCTAGTGCCTCTCTTCTGTTGCGGTCGACATTCACTGGAGCGGCGCTTATATTCTCTTCGGCTAGAGGCCACTCCTGTCGTGGTGCGGTCCTAGTCAGCGTACTATTGGCTGACGTTGTCTCACAGCCTTCTCTGTGGTTATGTTCCATACCGATGTGCCGGCGCTTGATGTTATGTCGGAACATTTCCCCGACCCCTCCAGCCCCCAAATCGACGAACCGTCGTCGTGTAGGGAGTGCGACAACGGCGGGGGAGGCCGGACGGTGGACGCTGCGCTGGATGGGGAGCTATGGCTGCAGGGGATGTCAAGCTTCCTGTCGTACCCCGCCATCCGTCCTTCGCTCTGGCGGAAACGTCCACAAGAAAACGACCAGAAATGTACGCGCCCACCTCCGAAGGCCAAGTACCAGAGGGGAAGGCGTCGGCGGTTGCGGTGTAGGCCGGTCCAGTTCCATCGGTAGGACGAGAGGAGGGGGAGGAGGCGAGGGCTCCATCTCCATGGAGTCGTCCCGCGGTGTCGTGGTGACACCCCCCTGGAGGTTTCTGTGGCCCCGCTGTCCTCGGGATCCGTGAATCTGGGGGAAGATACTTAGAAGGATCACCGAGTACATGACAGTGGCGAAGCTGAGTGTGATGTCGGCGCTGCATCCCGTCCGGACCTGTAATGAGATACATGCAAGCGCCAAGTCGACGATCTCGCCGCGCGCCCACCGTCTGCCGCCGCTAAAAACCCTGTAAAAGATAATATCATGCGGCGCGAAGCGATGCTTGCGCCCTTCCTTCGGAGCCAGAGGCGGAGGAGGGTGGATCAGGTGGAGCAGTGTGCGATGGCGGCAGCCGTGAAGCAATTCCGCCGGCGATGGTCCATGTCGTAGATGCGAACGATAGGAGGCGAGAAACAGTTGCAGTGCTTGATCTCTGGTGTGTGCGGAGTGAACTTTTGCCATCTGCTGCTTGAAGGTTCTGACGAAACGTTCCGCTTTGCGGTTTGACTGTGGATGAACCGGTGCACTAGTTAGATGCTGTATGTCATTGCGTTCACAGAATTTTTCAAATTCATTTGACGTAAACTGAGGGCTGTTGTCTGACACTATGAATTCAGGTAAACCTTCGAGGTAAAAAATAGAGGACTACACCTGAATTGTGCCACGTGACGTTGTCCAGTTCAGTGGTACAGCAAAAGAAAACTTACTATGCGAGTCAACCTCAATAAATCAACGAGTGTTCCAAAAAGGTTCTGCAAAGTCTATGTGCACACGTTGCAATGGCGATTGCGACTTAGGCCAAGAAGAGAATTTTTGTGTCGCAGCGGACTGATTTCCCGCACATGCGTGACACTGTGACGTCATCTATTCTATTTGGATGTCCATACCATGCCAAGTACAGAGTCGACGCGCTAACTGTTTCGTACAAACAATCCCCCAGTGTCATTGGTGAAGTAACTGCAACACTTCTTTTTGCAAAGTTTCAGAGATCAACACACGTGACTGTCCACTGTCATTTTGAAGAAGAATCACTCCTTTCTGTAAGGCTATGCCGACCTGCAAAGTATCGGTGCACTACAGCGTTCTCTATGCTGTTCAAGGAAAGAGGCCAAGATGTGCGAATGTACGTTAGCAAAATGTTCAAATCTGAATCAGCTTCCACGGCTCGTGCAATTTTCCTATAGTTCAGCGGAAAAGATTGAAGCAATTCAGAATCCCGAGCATGGATGTGTCAAAGTCTGCCTCAGGGCCTATCGGAAGACGTAAAAGTGTGTACGCATTACTATGTTGAACTGTCCGACGATGCACAATCTCGTATTGGTATTGAGACAACAACAAAGCCCATCTTAGCGAGTTTTGGCCAGTTCAAAAATGGTTCAAATGGCTCTGAGCACTATGGGACTTAACATCTATGGTCATCAGTCCCCTAGAACTTAGAACTACTTAAACCTAACTAACCTAAGGACAGCACACAACACCCAGCCATAACGAGGCAGAGAAAATCCCTGACCCCGCCGGGAATCGAACCCGGGAACCCGGGCGTGGGAAGCGAGAACGCTACCGCACGACCACGAGATGCGGTTTGGCCAGTTCGTACAGGAACCGGTTTCGTAAGATGAAACAAGGACTACAGAGGCTTGTGATCCGTGACTAAATAGAATTTTCTTTCACACAAGTAGTGGTGGGATTTGCTGACACCACACACAATAGCCAAAGCCTCTTTCTCAATTTGTGAATAGTCACACTTAACTTTGGACTACACTTTTGATGCGAAAGCAACGGGACTGTCTGCTTCTCTGCGGAAGCATTGTATCTATTCCATAAGAGGAAGCTTCAACTTGCAGTACAACTTTTTTGTCAGAATCAAAGTGAACTAAGCATCGATCACTGAGCAGTGCATCTTTAACTTTTTGAAAAGCTACTTGCCACTCATCTATCCAAACAAAGGGGACATTCTTGCGACGCAAAAGATGCAGTCGAGCTGCGATATGAGCAGCATTCGGTATGACCCGAATATAGTAGTTCATTTTACCTAAGACTGACTGTAATACTGTGACATTGTGAGGAACTGACAAATCTCAGATGGCTAACAAATGCGACTGCTGAGGATGTACACCTTGACTGTTTATGACATGACCAAGATACTGCAACTCAGGTTTAAAAAAATCACACTTGTCCAGCAAACACTTTAGTCCTGCATCAAATAACACACGAAACAAAGCACGCGAGGTGTAAAACCTGCTACGACAATATCGTCCAAATAGTTTGACCAGTTTGGTTCTTGCACAGTCAGTTGTTCCAAATACCGTTGGAAAATTGCAGGTGAGGAAGCACTGCCAACAGCCAAACGCAAATATTTAAACCAGCCCAAATGAGTATGTATGACACGCCTTTTGAGATTCTTCATCGAGCGGTGTTTGAAGACACACGTCACGCAAATCAAATTTTGAAAAGTAGCGTCCAGCGCCTATCTGTCCGTTAAATCCTCTGGGCGTGGCAATGGATAAGTATCAGTCACACTTTGTGGGTTGATTGTAGACTTAAAGTCAACACAGAGGCAAATGCGACATGAAGGTTTGGGGAGCACAACCAGTGGATTTGCCCACTGACTAGCTTGTATGGGCGCAATAGCTCCACTATTTTGGATTTTTTTTTTATTTCAGCGCATTCCCGTAATGCAATGGGAACAGTTGTGGCCCGTCAAAATTTCGGCTGAGCGTCGTCTTTCGGAGTAATACGTGCAATCAAATTATTGGCCTTGCCTAAGCCTTCAGAAAAGAGTTCCGGGATTTCTTTTAGCAAGCTAGCTACACTGTCTTGTGCATGGAAAGCAGACACTGACAACACCTGCATTAGCTGTGTTGCATCTAACACTGGCGGCTGTGCCGCCTGAGCAGGATGTGGGATAGGTAGGATAGGCATGTTGGAAGAGACAAATCTAAGAATCAGACAAGGCAAGCAAGAAAAACAAGGACAAAAGCAAAGGAAATGTCTGCAACGCCCACCTGAAAACACTGATTAGCAAAACAGATTGTTGAAGCAAGTAAACGCCCCTGCAAGGTAAAGACAAGAGAGAATTACGGCGCCAGCAAAACAGAAGAAAGTTCCGTGGCCGCGAGGCGCGGGGTTTGTTTCTGAATTTTCCTCGTCAATGTGGAATCGTGCCCACTCGTGTGATATAGGATGCCTAGAAAGCTGTTTTCTCGGATAGCTAAACAAGCAAATCTTATTAATGGAGTTTATTACAGTAGACTGATTTGCTTTCACATTGAAGTGTCGCAAGCAGTTGGTGACATGCAAATAATCAATATCCGTCGCTATTTACAATGTCCGTGAGAGTCTCAGCTAAACAGTTAGGATGACGGCTCACTAGAAGGTGCGTCTCTTCTAGTGTGGTTCTTCCAGTGCGGCTCTGCTAGCGCCTCTCTTTTAGTGCGGCCGAGGCTCGCTGGAGTGACGCTTATATTCTCTTCTCCTGTCGTGTTGCGTTCCCAGGTAGCGTACTATTGGCTGACGTCGTCTCACAGCCTTCTCTGCAATTATATTTCATGCCGACGTTCCGGAGCTTTATGTTAGGCCGGTACAAGTTCCAATTGTTCATCTCCTTCAGCGCCTTTTCTGCATCTAGTTCCGAGATTCTGTACATATTTCTCTTCTTCAAGCTTGATTTCAATTGGTATGTAATCTGTTTTGTACAGACATTGTATATTTTATTGTCACGTGCTCAAAACCTCCTGTGATTCTTCAGATATGTACCGTGGTAGACTTCCTTCTTTGACTTTCAAAAACGATTTCTCTAGCAAATCTGCACATCTTTTCATACTCTCCCTCTGTCTCTCTATTTTCTGTATTTCCTCACATTTCTCTTCCATCCATCTTTCTCTTGCTTCTTCAGTTTCTCTTCTTAATTCATTATTCAGTTTCTTGTGCCTCTTTTTGCCTTCTATATTTTTCACGTTTCTCACTTTATTTCTGCTTCTATCATTTTCAACATTTATTCGTATTCCATCTTTCTTGGTACTTTTGGACACTCTCATTCCTATCCTTCCCTTATTTTTATCCATTTGTCTTTAACAAATTCCTAGCTCTGCCTCTTTCCAATTTTTCCATAGACCCGTCTTCCAACTCTGAAACCTTGCCTAGCTCCTTGAGTATCTCCAAGTTTAATCTTTCTTTCACTTTACCTCTCAGCACTTTCTTCGCATTATGAGGTAGGTTTCTGGACTTATGTCTGCTCTTGGGTGTGCTTTGGCGTTCTTCAGACAGTTCCTAAAACTTTGCTGAATAAGGATGTAGTCCAGCTAATACCTTTCTCTATTCAAATTTGAGAAGTGAATTTTCTTCACAGGAGTTGATTAGCCGTTCACCTCTTTAATTTCTTTTTACTGTATCATCTCTCTTCCTTCCTACATCACCGCTTTTCAACCCCGATAGTGATGAAGTAGGCATTTGTGTTTTCTTTCTCTAGAAGTTATTGAATCTTCTCATAATATTTACCCACATCCTCATCTCTAAGCTGGCTGTTTGGCATGTATACTTGTATCATCAAGCTTCCACCAATATATTGCATCTTCATCAGCTTATTTTTTAGTTTCTCTTCTATCACTACCTCTACTCCGTTTTCTCCATTGTTGATGTCCCCTGATTAGAAAAGCTTATAATCTCCACTTTCTACCTCCTCGTTTCACTTCACCCATGCCTCGTTTCACTCCTTGCAGTAGTGTGAGAAAATTCCATGTTTCAATACTTGTCTTTCCTTCCTTTATTCCCTCCTTTCTTTCATGTATTGAAACTTATTCCTGAAATTCAGTTTAACAGTAATAGATTTACTGCCTAAAGCGACTTATACGTGTCCTCTCAGTGAGCACCCTTCCCCTCTCAGAGATACGAGTGAGGAGACATTTTAGGTTCGGATTCCTTCACATGGGGAGATATACCATGTACAGATCGTCCGTTAAAACAAAATGGGACATAGAAACTGTTGTGTTGTGCTGTGAGAATGAGTGGTTTCGTTTTCTTTCTCATAGTCGGTTCTAACTACGATAGCAAGGCATTTATGTTCTTAGAGAACTTGTTTCTCCCATATTTAATGTTTCTCTGTACAAACAGGATGAACCAGAACTCTACCCACCAAATATTAGAGTTGTTCAGGAATATGTTCTGAGCATTTTGATCTAACGGACACGTGGTGTCCAGAGGCTCACTAGAGAATAACTGCGTTCCGATTGATTTCTTGCCCTCATTTATCTTTGTATCTGTATTGGTCTGTAAGTATTTCCATAATACTGAAAATGTCGACTGTGTGCACTGTGTCTCTTACACTGGGGTGACAAAAGTCATGGGATAGCTATATGTACATATGAAGATGATGGTAGTAGCGCGCAGAGTACGAAAGGTCAGTGGATTGGCGGAGCTGTCATTCGTACTCACGTGATTCATGTGAAAAGGTTTCCGATGTGATTATGGCCGCACAACGGGAATTAATGGACTTTGAACGCGCGACAGTAGTTCGAGCTGGACGCATGGGACATTCCATTACGGATATCGTCAGAGAATTCAACATTCCGAGATTTACAGGGTCAAGAGTGTGCCTAGAATATCAAATTTCAGGTATTACTTCTCAACACGCACAGTACAGAAGCCGACTGCCTTTACTTAACGACTGAGAGCAGAGGCGTTTGCATAATGCTAACAGACAAACAACACTGCTTGAAATAACCTCAGAAATCAATGTGGGACGTACGATGAACGGATCCGTGTGGAGAGCTTTCGCTGTTAATGGGCCATGGTAGCAGACGACCGGCGCGAGTGCCTTTGCTAACAGCACGACATCGCCTGCAGTGCCTCTTCTGGGCTCGTGGCCATATCAGTTGGGCCCTAAACGGCTGGAGAACCGCGGCCTCGTCAGAAGAGCCTCCAGTTGGTGAGAGCTGATGGTATGGTTCGAGGGTGGCGCAGCTGTCAACAAGGCACTGTGCAAGCTGGTGGTAACTCACTAATGGAGTAGGATGTGTTTGTATGGAATGAAGTGCGTCCTCTGCTAGAACTGAACCGATCATTCACAGGAAATGGTCATGTTCGGCTACTTGGAGACAGTTTGCAGCCGTTCATAGCCCTCATGCTCCCAGGCAACGATGGAATTTTTATGGATGACATTGCGCCACGTCACCGGGCCACAATTGTTTGCGATTGGTTTGAAGAACATTCTGGATAATTTGAGAGAATAATTTGGCCACCCAGATCATCCGACAACAATACCAACGAACACTCTTGCACCGGCAACGCTTTCATAACTATGGACGGCCACAACTGTTTGCGATTGGTTTGAAGAACATTCTGGATAATTTGAGAGAATAATTTGGCCACCCAGATCATCCGACAACAATACCAACGAACACTCTTGCACCGGCAACGCTTTCATAACTATGGACGGCCACACAGGTAGCTCAATATTTCTGCAGAGGACTTCCAACGAGTTGTTGAGTTCATGCCACTTCGAGATGCTGCGCTACGTCGGGCAAAAGAATTTCCTCGGTGTACTTGGAAACACTTATTCCATTCACTCATGGCGTAATAAGTAAACAGTAAAGTCCACTTTACCTAGCGATCTCAAACTTACTGTTCGGTTCTGTCTCGTTTACTTTTTCCAGATAAGATAGTTGTTCGTTAACAGCGACACACACCAGTACTGACGGAGACTTTGCCGATATCCACCTAGTGTATGGGTTCCCTAAACGCAATGGAGAGCTGCACAATGACTCCATGCTGGGATATTCTCCCATCGACGGAAGCCCCATTACATTACTTTTGTACTGTTTAATCCGTATTTTATGTTGTGTTACAGAGTTTTTCACTGTTGTGGAGGTTGTTTCCCAAAGATAAAGGTAAATAGGGTAACAAGGCAATTATAATTTCATCATTACCTTGTAACGAGCTACCGGAGACCACGAAGTCCGTTGCGCCAGAATACTTGGAAAATATCCCCGAACAGCCTTCGAAACATTGTCGGTGGAGTTCTGATTCCCTGTGTATAGTTTTAAACAAAAATTGTATACCGGGCAATGAGCTGCATTGTTTCCTCCCACTTCACAGATTAAAACTATACGAAACAATGTCAATGACGCTACTGTGCTCACAGATCCAGAAACTGGTGAGGTCTATGACATACCCCGTATGCCAATGACCCCAGCCAGTTTACCAATTCGGTTTAAATGAATCGAGGTTACGTTTGCCGAAGGGTCAAGGTCGGACATTGAATTATAGTGAAACTTATTTATGGTCAGAATGTTTTTCGCGTGGTTAGCTGTAGTTTCCGTTTCACGAACCAGTAGTTCAAAAAACCAGTCCATAGTCGTATCACACATTACCCAAAAAACGGAAAACGATGTATGTTTTTGATTGCATTGTGCACAAAAAATTAAATCTTAAAAACCGAAAACGAAAACAAAGAAGTTTTTCCATTCATATTCTATACCAATTATTATAATTTAAAGTTCCTTACCTTCAGGTCACAAAGTGGAGCCGAGTTCTTAGGAATGCCAAAAATTAGGACTACATCCAATTCCCATGCGTATTTAGCAGTTGCGAGGCATTGCCGGGTTCGCTACTGCAGTACAAACAAATGATGTCATTACCAGAAAAGAGTATCTCCTTGTCAATGGGACGTCATGAGGGCTCAATAATGGAAATTTATTATTTAATAAAATTCTGTGATTCTTCCTAATAGTAAAAATATATACTTCATGTATAGTACCTCATCATTGGCGTGTTTGGATTCCTTTTTAAGCAGATGTCTAGCTGGCACATTACCGTCAAACACAAAACCTTGCTTACAATGTCTTGTTACTTAATCTTGGCGTCACTATTTCCGTAGCAACTCGTTTCTGAAATATACTTGATTAACATATCAACTGTACTATCAGCAGGGATTTATTACACTCACCTTCCTGTCGATACAGGTAGATTACTTGAGGTTACTTACGTTTTTCGACTGCTATTTGTTGTAATATCAGCTTTTCGGATTGGTGTGTTGGACACCGTAGTATGTTTTAATGATGGGGTAATAAGCAGATTGAAAGCCATGTGCACGCTCGGCATCAAAACAGAGGACAACATGAAAAGTGACCTGCTAAGAGTGGCCAGGCAATGCGTAGTTGAAGCTGAAAAAGCTGTTGAAAACATTAAAAAGGAGGCCAGAATAACAAAGAAAAGAAAGAAAATTAAATAAGATGAAAAGAACTCTCAGCATCAACAAGATTATGGAACTGGAATGTTTTGACATGTCATCATTGAGAAGAAAATGACAAGGAACGTCTTTCCACACGTTGGTATCATTATCTCATCCAATATTAAAGCCACAATAAAATTCTTTGCATTGCTCACAAAGCGAACCACATTATTCAATAATTATGAAATATTTTAAAGCTGGAACATGTCACATATTCTTAAATTATTGGGAGAAAATGCTGACTTCTAAAAAAATTTCTCAAAATACAGAGAACAACAAATTGGTAAATATTTCTGGTTTTAAACTTTCAACAAGTTAATATCTAAAAGAACAAAGTTTATTTTGGTCTTCTATTTTAAATAGTGCGGAAGTACTTTGTACCTAAAATAAAAATTACACCTGATTTTGTACATAAGATACAAATCAATATCCACTCCACTATGTATTCCACGGTTTTTAAATTTTTTCACGTAGAGGTTATAATGTAGTAATTATTTGGTTAAAGTTTCATTCCAATGTCTGTTAAAGCTTTTGAATTATTAAATTTCAAAATGCTAGTAAAAACTACCGGATATGAGGTTCAGGTAGCCTTAAAGTCTACATATCTTAGCTAAAGCAAAACAACTTGTTCTCCGAAACACGAAAAGGGATGTACTCATAAACATTTCATGCGACTTTAGATGGATGATTGGTAGAGTATGTTGGCCTGAGCCTGTACCTTTCGTTCTAGTACCAGAGAAATACGCTGAGCGATTCGGAATGTTTCTAGTCGTACGGGAAATCGCGACATGTCAACAAAGTCCGTTGCGTTCCTAAAGTCTCCGCAGATTTCTCAGTTGCGCAACACTCACGAGTTATATCTCACTAAGAAAATAAGAATAATGCAGTAGGGAGGTCGCCAAACGTAAGCGTGAACTACATGAAAATGTGTTAGCAACCCAAAGTGAACAGGTATTACGACGATTCCAGACCATGACAGGTAACAGCGAAAAGTTGATTGGCAGACGGTCATAGAAAGGCGGGTGAAGGCATAAGAAAGCTGGGGAACCAAAAACAGCGAGTAACTGGCGACGGAGCCGGCAGCCAGAGCGAACCCGCCGCCAGCGTGCTGCAGAGCGTGTAATCCGCGAGGTTTCGGCTGTCGCCGACCTCTGCAAGAAACGATCCGCTCCACTGCCGGCTGACTTTCAAATAAACAGCTTATGGTTAACAGTTGCTTCATCAACTGTGTGGCAAACTTACGTCAATGGGCTATAGCTATCGTCCACGCCTGTTTTACAGGGACTACGCTGTCTGACATAAAAAAGGACGCAGAAGGGAAGAAGGAAACGAAATGAAACTTCACAGGTTCAGCTGATATGTGATATCATTTCTTCGACAATACCAAGTGAAATGTGCAGAAACCTTGGCAGTATGGCGTTGTACCGGACTGGTTCAAAAAATGGCTCTGAGCACTATGGGACTTAACATCTGTGGTCATCAGTCCCCTCGAACTTACAACTAATTAAACCTAACTAACCTAAGGACAACACACACACATCCATGCCCGAGGCAGGATTCGAACCTGCGACCGTAGCAGTCGCGCGGTTCCGGACTACTGGACTGGATGCATGCGCTGATTCAGCTGGGAAGGTATTCATGAAACCTTTGTATCCTTTCCCGAAGGAAGCTGACCCACACTGTTCTAATTGCTCCTTGATATCCTAGGTATTGTCACCGCGACGGAGTTGACTTTTGAGCTGTTTTATTAGGGACAGGTGTGGTACATGTTGTTGGCTGCGAGATTATCTCAAAATCACGCACTCAATTTATAGAGATGCATTGAATGTGTTGACGAGCACTGATCTGTTGGAAAATAACAGGACGATACTGTAGCATGAGAAGTACACGAAGCACGGTCACTGTCAGAGTTCCTCCATCACTACCAGCCAGGACATGAAGTCATATCCAATGCGTTTCCACACCATGGTGCCTGGAGTAAAACCGCTGTGCTTTACCAAAATATTGGAACAATTGGACACTTACTCAGGTTGCCGCTGTACTTGCTGACAATGGTAATCCGGAGTCGTGCAGACTCCGATCCAACGCTAAACACGTTGTGCCTCCATTAATCAGCAATAGACGCTTCCCAGTGGCGGCAGCACTCCAAACGCAGCTATCTGTATTGTGGAGTTAACGGCTGCCTACCCATGGAGCCGTAATTCCCTAGTCTCTGCTAGTCTCCGACGAATGGTGAGTCCTAACACAGAACGCTGCACGGAGTCCATTGCTTGTTCACGGATGTCAGGCGCAGATGCTAAGAGCGTACTATACTGAAGCGCGAAACAAACAGGTATAGGCATGCGTATTCACATACAGACGCACGTAAACAGGCAGAATACGGCGCAGCAATCGGCAACGCCTATATAAGACTGCAAATGTCTGGAACAGTTGTTAGATCGGTTACTGCTGCTACAGTGGCAGATTGTAGAGATTTAAGTGAGTTTGGACGTGGTGTTATAGTCAGCGCACGAGCGATGGGACACAGCATCTCCGAGGTAGCGATGACGTGGCGATTTTCCCGTATGATAATTTCAAGAGTGTACGTTGAATATCGGGAATCCGGTAAAAAGTCAAATCTCCGACAACGCTGCGGCCGGAAAAAGATCCTGGAAGAACGGGACCAATGCCGACTGAAGAGAATCGTTTAATGTGACAGAAGTGCTACCCTTCCGCAAATTGCTGCAGATTTCAGTGCTGGGCCATCAACAAGTGTCGGCGTGCGAACCATGCAATGAAACATCATCGATATGGGCTTTCCGAGCTGAAGGCCCACTCGTGTACCCTTGATGATTGCACGACACAACAATTTATGCCTCGCCTGAGTTCGTCAACATCGACATTGAACTATTGATGACTGCAGACATGTTGCCTGGCCGGACGAATGTCGTTTCAAATTGTATCGAGCGGATGGACGTGTACGGTTATGGAGACAATCTCATGAATCGATGGACCGTGCATGTCAACAGCGGACTGTGCAAGGTGGTGGAGGCGCCGTAATGGTGTGGGGCGTGTGCAGTTGGAGTGATATGGGACCCCTGATACGAGTAGATACAACTCTGGCAGGTGACATGTACATAAGCATCCTCTCTGATCACTGCATCCATTCACGTCTATTGTGCATTTCGACAGACTTGAGCAATTCCAGCAGGACAACGCGACACCCCACACATCCAGAATTGAACGTGGCTTCAGGAACACTCTTCTGAGTTTACACACTTCCGCTGGCCACCAAACGCCACAGACATCCACAGTATTGAGCATATCTGGGATGCCTTGCAACGTGCTGTTCAGAAGAGATCTCCATCCCGTCGTACTCTGACGGATTTATGGACAGTCCTGCAGGATTCATGGTGTCAGGTCTCTCCAGCAATGCTTCAGACATTAGTCAAGTCCATTTCACGTTGTGTTGCGGCACTTCTGCGTGCTCTCGGGGTCCATACACGATATTAGGCAGGCGTGTCAGTTTCTCTGGCTCTTCAGTGTATTTGCTTAGTGCAAAATACGGTGGTCATCCCTTGTGGTGATCAGATGTGGTCGCCGGAAACGTGAAGGCGACTATTCTCGCTCTCATGTTCCCGCGCAATCAAACATCGGACCACAGTCACACCAGAAAGCTTCACAAATCTGGATACTGCACGATTTGGCCAACCGGCAAAAGAAGGATCGATAACGGGGCCTCGTCAAACTTCGTTAGGTGCTGATAACGTTGTCGCACACGAGAACAGTGATCATTCAACATATGACGCTGTTCACGTACCTTATACACCTTACCAGGACTGGTAACGACACTGAACACGAAAGACACTAATGCACTCTAGTGGCCGACCTCCCTAAAACAGAGAATTACAGCTGCAATCATCTACATACCCGCCGATGGCGTGTGCGTACACGAACGCAGTTACGTTGAAAACGGACCATGTCTTCTGGGTTCTACACATTTTTTTTCAAGCAGTGGACATGTTCCAACAGACAGGATTGGAGGGAGGCATAGTAACTGGGATCATGTGGGTGGTTCCCGTTTAATGGAAGTAATCAATGCGACGTTTTGTAGTGTCTAAATTTATTTTCATGTTTTTCACTACAAATGTATTTCATGTGTAACGTTTTGTATCTCAACTTTATTTCTCCAGCGTCATTTGTAAACAATGCAAGTCTTTTTCATACAATACTCGTCGATTTCGTTGTGAATATAAAACGTTTCTTGTAATATAGTGTTTCCTTCACACAGGGCTAAACTGTCTGTTCTCCCCCATCGATACCTTAACAGTATGTAATTTACCTTTCTTGGCTTTTCGTTTCCTTTTCATTTCGTCCATTTCAGCCAGTGAAACGTGTCAGGACGTGTAGGTCATGGCTAATTGCAAAAAGACTGATGATTTATCAAAGCGTACAAATTGTCTACTGTTTCAATGTCGTATGTATTGTGAAGCGTTGTCAGGGCATTAATGATAATAATGTAGATGAAAAACCATTTGGCAAAGACAATAGTCCTCATGAGGGAAGATACCAGTAATCACTAATGCGACAATGAGCTGTTGCCAATAACTTAAACCGGGTCTACGCTAATGAGATATGCTTATAAGTTTAGTCACTTCATGGAAATAACGTTAATCTCTCATTTACAGATTCTGATACAAAACGTCCGGCAACTAAGTGGCTTTAAAAACAAAACTATATATAAAGAAGAAAATCCAGGCTATTGCTGTTAGTTATAACAAAGATGTTATGTGTTGAATTTCTTCTTCCTGTATCACTATACAATGACACTCCTAAATTTACATTTTGTTCATGTTTTAGAGTACCTGCAATGTGTATTTCTTTAACTACTGACGTAATACGTTGTTGATGTTGATACTGCAGTTGTCAGGCTGCAGTGCGTACCTTAGTACTAAGTACAGCATTAATACTTTTTACTTAAAGCGGAATAAAAGCCGTTATCAGTAATTGAAGAACATGAATTGTTTTCTTAGATGTGACAGGACTTGAAAAAAATTATTGTGTCCATATTTCGGAAATTATTTTGTCAACTAATAAAAACGAGGTGCGTTCAATAAGAAATGCAACACAGTTCTTTTCTCGGTCAATTTCGATTTAAAATGTGCGGAATTATTGTGGGACATCGTGGAATATTCCCGTTCCAGCCCCTATAGTTTCATAAAATTCCGATAGCTGGAGGCGCTATTTAAAGCCTTCAAAATAGCGTCTGTAGCGGAAGTGTGTTCCAAGCAGAGAGCTGTCACTGAGTGGCTTTTGATGGAAAAGCACAGAGCATCGCAGATATTCTTAAGCGCTTGCAGAATGTCAACAGAGACCTGATAGTGAACGAAAAAGCACGTTGGATTGTTGGCCGAGGCCTCTGTGGTCATCGCAACAAGGTCGCGCAAACCGGTCCGATCTCCAGCATGCCGGCCGTCCCCACACAGCTGTGACTCCTACAATGTTGTAACGTGAGGACACTCTCATTCGAGATGCTCAAACGCCTCGCTGCTCAACTGCACCTCTCTGTTGGTAGCGCTGGGGGTACTCAAACGTGTGTATTCGCTAGGTTACTCGCTGTTAACAGAAGACTTTAACTAGCAACCATCTGTGAGGAATTGTTTGCGCATTACGAGGGTGATGGTGACAATTTTTTGTATAGTTCCAAGCAATGAAACATGGATTCAACTGTTCGTATTGAAAGTAAAACGGTCATCCATGGAGTGGCGTCACATCACTTCCCCTCCGACGAAAAACTTCATAGGTGCACTCTCAGCAGGTAAACTCATGTCGATGGTCTTATGTCTCCTCCCATCGGGTAGACCATTCGCCGGGTGCAAGTCTTTCGATTTGACTCCACTTCGGTGACTTGCGCGTCGATGAGGTGAAATGGTGATGATTAGGACAACACAACACCCAGTCCCTGAGCGGAGGAAATCTCCGACCCAGCCGTGAATCGAACCCGGGGCCTTAGGATTGACCTTCTGTCGCGCCGACCCCTCAGCTACCGGGGACGGACATGGTCTTATCTCACTCTATTTAATGTCCTTCCTCATGGTGCAACGCTTAACTCTGAAGTTTTCTGTGCTGCCCTCAGGAAATTGAAGAAACGACTTCAGAGTGTTCGTCACCACAAAAACGGAAACAAACCACCCCTTCCCCATGACAACGCAAAGTCTCACACACTCCAGAGGAGCTCGCAAAACTTCCTCCGACTATCCTTCCTCTCTCACTCTACAACCCGGACTTCACACTTTGCGACTTTCATCTGTTTGACCCAATGAAGGATGCACTCCACGGGGAGCAGTAGGTGGGTGATGGGGAGGTTACTGATGCAGCATGACGTTGGCTCCGAGGATTCGCTCCGACGTCGACCAGTAGACGTTATTTTGAGGAATAACATGATGTGAAAAGTGTTGGGAATAATATGATGTATTGGAATCCTGAATAAAACTAACCTGCTTTCAAAATAAATATGTTCCATTACTTATTGGATGCCCCTAATATATAAATAAACACTCACATCAGGGATCCTGAATGGGTTATTCCATTTAATGTCCTCCCTCGTGGTGCAACACTGAACTCTGAAGTGTACTGTGCTGCCTTCAGGAAATTGAAGAAACGACTTCAGAGGTATTTAGTAGCCCAGCTAAGAATCGTATGCTTTTCAAGTACGACTCTTCAGGTGTACTTCTAATCCGAGAAGACCAGTTGGCCTCTTGTACTTACAAAGTACATAAAAAAGGTGAAGATGTCATCTACCCAAAGACTGAACGTCACACCACAGTGCTTTTCTAAGCGTCGTCCTATTGGATCTTGCCTTTCTCTAATATCTGAACTGAATTTCTCAGAAAGGTGCAGGTACAGCTCCGCATTTTTCATGTTATCAAATATTGCCAGATGTGAAGGGAATAATACGTAACAGGTAAAAATCCCAGGACTGACTGGGTATCGAAACCGACACCCCTGAATCCATAACATGATACTTTACCTTTCTTTTTATCGTGACATCAACCCACATATGTACGTAGGGACATCAGAAACTAAGTTACACAAGTCGTCTCAAGCTAATACCATCGAGCAACAAGGGTGGCCCAGTGCATGTTCAGAGTTTCCTGCGGATGCAGTACCGCTGCTGCACGGATTAGGGGTGCAAACAAAAATTATATGAAATGCCACCGTAACTGGAAACGTGCTCTAAAGTTGAAGTATTCAAGACAGTATGATTCTTGTGGGAAAAAGGTCCAAATTGCAGACAGATCGAGCATCAAAGGCAATGTCTCGTCCAGTTATGGTGAAATAGTGTCAACAATTTGGCCATGGCCGCAAAGACGATTGGGAAATCCAGATCTTGCACCGTACCATTTGCAAATGTTCGCCAAGCTGAAAGAAAATCTGGTGGAAAAGAGTTTTTCCAACAATGAGGACGTACATACAGCGGCTCTCGAATGGCTTCGTGGCCGAGGATCGGATTTCCATTGTCGAGGAATGAAACGATTATTAGAATGTGCCGATAGTCGCTTACAAAGACGTGTCAACTATGTTGGAAAACAGTGTATTTTTATCTATGTCACTGTGAAGTGCAGCGCAGTATTCAATAGAAGTTATTCGGCGTGCCACAATAATGTGTAACTTATTTTTTGTTTGAAGTCCCCTCGTAGCCTCAGTATGGTTCGCCGAACACATGTACTGCAGTTGTCACAAATTGTTAGCAAATGCTTCATGAAACTTTAATTTCATTTGCAAAAACTCATACACATTAGCCTAAGTAGGTCTATCACGACCTGATGTTAGTGTCCTTGTGGTTTATTTAATAACTCTGTAGGATGGAAAGCCATAGTTTACGAGTAAACTATGACGACACCCTATACACTCCCTTACAACGTCATCATGTCGACGAAAATTGCATTCCACATCTTAGTTTACAAGTTAAGCCACAATTCTTGTACAGTGGAGAGAGTTTTCAACGTTCATGAGATTAGCCTTCAAATCAAAACTTTTTCTTACAGGAGTGATGTGGATTATCTTCACCTGGTCTTCCACTAGCGCGTTTGAGGCGTCATATTTATGGATTAACGTTGATCTGCGGCTATCACACTCCACTGTACCACAAATGCATTAATCATGATTCTCGTTACCCTCAATTTTTGGAATTTCGTTCCACCAATATCCGATAATACAAAACATCATTACATCCTCGATCGTTCACATAAAAAGAAGTGAAATGACCGGGACGTACCGAAAACAAATGTGGAAATGGTCATTCATTCAATCGTTCTGGGTGCTTTTAATTGGACTTTGACAGCTTCAGTAACTTTTAGCCCTCCGTGAGCGTTTGTCACTGCCTGACACCTACGTGAAATGTTCCGTATAGGTCTGCAGAGGTCACCCTGTGGCATCCGTTCCCATTCTTCAATGAGAGCACATGAGAGTCCTCGGAGAGTCTGTGGTGGAACGGGACGACCACGAACACATCCGTGAAGCATGTCTCACACGTGCACGATGGTGTGTAGATCGGCAACCACCGCCCCCATTCAATTACTCCAATGTCCAGGCTTCGCAGGACATCCCTGCTGAAGCCCACCACGTAGGTCCTGGCATTAGAAGGCATTCAGAGCCACCACTGTGTACCGAAGCCACCATATGGTCCATCGGGATCTATTCCAGTAGTTCCCAATGTGGGTGTAATTAGCCCCCCGAGTAGTAAAATGAAATTTTCTGAGGGGTAAAAACAGAACGATGCGATTTTCAAAAGATCATTACTACTATCATAACGTTGTAAGACTAATTTCGATCATACAAGTTACCAATAATTACTTCTCGTCAATTAGTACCATTATTGAGGTGGAAGTTACAGGTTCTGGACATAGTACACCCAGCACTCATACATTGTGCATTGTCTCGTATTGTGCTTTGTCTCGTACGTTGCTGATGATAAAATTAAGACATATAGGTAACAAATGACAAATATCTCTAGAAATTGTCTTCTCCAAGATGTAGATGGTACCTGCAGTAGTCCAGAAATTGCTTCATTACTCGCCTCGAAACAGATAAATGAGTTAACTGACAGCACGACACAGCAGTAACTAAATAAGGGCTACTACAGTGCTGTACAAAGTATTATTATTATAATAATTATTATTATTATCATTATTAATACTAGGGGCTGTAGTCAAATATAAAATATTACAGCCTGAAGTCTTCCAATTGCTGCCAGTTCAGATGTAAGGAATGCATCAATCAAGTGATTTACTTACAGTAAGTATAATGCATACATTTTAACTTGGTTGATTTGGAAATATCTTTTGTAACTAGTGTATACCGTCACTGTGGACAGTTAGCTTTGTTATCTAAGAAGAAGCTGTTGGTAGCACTTGCGATGCACCACGAATTCCTTCGTCATTCATTCTAACACACACACACACACACACACACACACACACACATAAACAAAAAAACAAGATAAATATCATTCACCTTTCATTATTTTAAAAATAAAGATGTTCCAAGAAAAGTCTTTCATTCTACAGTCTATTTCGGTGCTGAAGCTGGTAATAATGTGGGGGAGGGAGGGCAACAGACAGCACAACTGGAGGGCGGGGGGAGGAGGGGAGGGCAATCAGCGATATTTGTCTTTCATATGTGTTAAACTCACTTTTCGCCTCTTTGTCAAAAAGCTACCGCGGATGAACATTGAATCATTCCACCTCTCAACAAATATATTTCTAAAATGGCTCTGAGCACTATGGGACTTAACTGCTGTGGTCATCAGTCCCCTAGAACTTAGAACTACTTAAACCTAACTAACCTAAGGACATCACACACATCCATGCCCGAGGCAGGATTCGAACCTGCGACCGTAGCAGTCCCGCGGTTCTGGACTGCGCGCCCAGAACCACTAGACCACCGCGGCCGGCAAATATATTTCTAATCACTTTTGTGAATATATGTCTACAGTAATATTTTTTGGAAAATTCTGCCCTAGAATGATATCTAACGATGTTGCATTTGACTTATATCGAAATAAAATAGTTACGTGCTGAATTAGTGACGACAAATTAATAAGTCTTTAGATAGAAAGCAATTGTGGTCACTGACTTGACATGCATCAGCTAAAGTAGCAAAGCCTCTCTCCAGCACGTTTGCCAACACTTGCCTAACCAGCATGACAATCTCGGAACAGCATCGCTCTAAAAACTCATCGCATGACTCAGGAGTTAACCCGGAATAGATCTGCAACAAAGTTTGCTCCGGGAAAGAAGGGCAGTAATTATCTGGTTTCAGTTGCAGAAGGAGATGTGGAAATCTCTAAGGAGAAAGGAACCAAGCAACTATCTAATGCTGCATCTGAAGCTCTCTCGAGCTGAGTATAAGAACTGTCACGATACTTAATCACTGACAAATACAGCATTGTATAATACGCGAAAATAGTACTCATTTTTCCATAAGATATACTATTACATCTTCCTTCTTCTTAGTAATTACCTCTAATGCTTGGTCGTGCTTGAATTGTTCCAGAAAGCATGTCCCATTAGAGTGAAGCATATTTTTTCTGTTTTGTTTTCTCTGTCCTTTTTATTCGCCAGAAGCACTAATTTAATGTGTTCTGTGTATTATCTATAAAGTTAAACAATTTGTTTTCTTAGAGTCTGTCCAATGTTCCTCAGCAAGACAGGACCACATACCTTTGGCTACGTAAAGTTGTTCAAAAATTGTGTGACATATAGAAGTTAAGATGAGAATGTGTTAACAGTTGGGGTACTTGAAGTATCTCCATAGTTGCTGACATAATAAAAAAATATTTGCAGACCATACCCACCGAAAAGAATGGCGAAGAGTCTTGGAGGAAAATCTGAATACTTAAAGACACTGAACCACAGAATGATCGTCGCACGCATGCATCACTGCTTGTATATGGCGTTTCTAATAGGTCACGTCATTCTTAACGGAAATAATTAAAAAGATGTTCTACATGACTCAACAAAATACAAACAGGTTAGATTTCTCTGTCTGGAGACTAACCATAAGCGAAGTGCTGCTGTGTTCAGATGTATACCAAACATAGCTTCTCTTGTGCATAAATGGTGTGGCATTAAATACATGGAAGCAACACTTTTCCGAATAAGGCAAATCCCAAAAGATATCCAGCAGAACGAGAAACTGAAATTATATGTTAAAAGAATTATTAACTGGTTTATTGTAAATGGCATTCCTCTTAGTTAAAAATATACAAAATATATTCACTTTTACTCATAAAACGATACTGTACTTCATATACTACATAAATAAGAGCTAATAACTGTTGCAGAATCTCACAATACGTTGTTGCATGTAAACTGAAGATTAAATACCAACACATTACTTGTTCAGCCAGTATTTCAGTTACAGTCATTACAACCTCAGAGATAAATACGTCAGTGAACTAACATGCTTTCCTCAAATTTCAGTAAATAACGTGCACTTCAATTTCGTTCTTGGGTACCTCATCTCCAGACTGTAAATTTTCCTCCAGGGAAAGATGAAGTAAAGTTCATTACCAGTAACTGTATGTGCTCGAACTCATTCGCAAAATGTATTACTTCTCAGTGGATAAATTTAAGATTCTTGAAGAATAACCATCTTCAAGGTAGCTTTTGATGGAGCAGTGTTCCCTGCCTGTAGTATCTCATAAATTCGTAATGAATGTTACATTGTAGATCAGAAGAGCGAATGATGTCCAGGATTACGAAACGAGAAAAAATTGATAGGATAGTAGTAAAGCTAAGAGTGCAATAACAGTGGAAAGATTTCCTGGGTAACTATTATACAGGAAGTAGTAGTTTGCGTTGTGGAAAAGAATTACTCAGTTACCTCCGCGTTTCAAATGTGTTTGAGTGTTATTCTTGTACATGGTCAGCATACAGTCATAGTTAAATATGAACTAAATTAAATAACTTATAAACTCATTTTTGCCATGTCATTACGCTACATTACAATAATTAACATAAAGATAATTAAACCAAACTAGTTTACCCTACCCAACCCGATAGCTGAGTGGTCAGAGTGCTGGTCTGTTACGCCAACGGGCCCGGGTTCGATTCCTGGCTAGGTCGTAGATTTTCTCCGCTCAGGGTCTGGGTGTTGTGTTGTCCTCATTATCATTTCATCATCATCAGTGGAAGGCAAGGGGAAACCACCACTGGAATCACTTCTCCAGACGCTCATGGGGTGCCGTAAGGAAGAACACAAAGTTTAGTTTACCCTCACGTGAAAAGTAAACACACTTTTACTCTCATTCACCTCCCTTTGCGAGATAGTCTAAATTTTAACAGAGAATAATTTCATTTACAGCACTATTATTTTAGTCGTATCTTTTAGTCGTACCCAAACTTCTAAATCGTCATGTCAGACAATATAGTCTATCTTAAATCTTACAGTTAGTTTTCTATACGAAACAATAAAATCTGTCCACTATCAGTCAGTGAAAACAGTTGGTATTTTGGTACGTACTTGTAATAGATTGGTGCGCAAAACTTAACGATTTAAGCGACTTCAGCATGATGAGATACTGACAAATAAGGTCGATGAAGCTTGGACCATACACGGGAAGAACTGCTGCAGCATAGTACTGAAAGAGAAATACGCATTGAGAAGCACAGAAATGACACTTTCATTCAAAGACAATAATTACAATGAAGTTGCCGAAATTTGCAGTGGTACGCTGGGCATTACAAAAGGCTGGACGTGACACTTAAAAGAGTATGAGATCACCAGGAACAGCAATGCGTGCTGTGCAACACGGACCCATGGTGCGGTGGACAACTGATAGATGGTCGTTGGTGCATATTGAAGTGCTACAATACGTTTCCCCACCGCATCCCACACGCGCTCCACGGGATTTAGGGCAAGGGGGCGTATTGTTCTGTCCATTCGCAGAATATGCTCTCATCCCAAGAGTCCTCCACCTGCGCTGTTCGATGCTGTCGCGTATTGTCGTCCATAAAAATGACCCAAAGCCGAATGCACCCCTGAAAAGATGCACTTGTGGAAGCACTACAGTGTCACAATGATGTCGAGTGGTGAGTGTACTGTGTTCAAAGATTTGGAGGTTAGTAAATGTTATACAAATAAATAATAATAATGATTATAAAACATCCAACGTTCCATGTAACACCTTCACACTATCACCAGTGTGTGCGTGTGTGTGTGTGTGTGTGTGTGTGTGTGTGTGTGTGTGTGTGTGTGTGTTTGTAGTGAGTGAAGTGTTATGAAACAAAGTGTATATAGTGTGTGCAGTGACTGAGAGTGAAATACGAGTGAACAATGTTGCATTACATTATTTAATAATTTATTTGTAAAAAAAGTATACCAGGAGTAAATTTAATGATTGTCTCTGACTAGAAGTGTGTAAATGTATGTGTATACGAATTAGCATATTTTAAATTAGTCTAAACTTGTAAATAGTTTGACATGTCCTGTGTCCTTGTAAAAAGAGATCTACGGATGAATAAAGCTACTATTACTACTATGTCCTTGCAACATTATGACTCCGCGCACCATAACAACTGAACCACCAAAACTACCACATTCAATAATGTTCCCAGGTGCATTATGTGTTCCAGTCTCTCAAAAATGAGGGTACGTCCAGAATCACTACTCAGACTGAATCAGATCTCATCCGAGATGAGCACGCAACCCAACTCCTCTTTGGTCCATAGTGAACGGTAACGCCTTTGTGCCGGTGTCAAAAAAACATAGTTGATGACTAACTGAAACCCTCAGCTGCCGACGGGTGTTGTTGATATACCTCGATGTGGACAGCTGAAAATGTGTGCCCCGACCGGGACTCGAACCCGGGATCCCCTGCTTACTTGGCAGACGCTCTATCCATCTGAGCCACCGAGGACACAGACGCATAGTGCGACTGCAGGGACTTTTCCCTTGCACGCTTCCCGTGAGACACTCGTTCCCAACTATCCACAATTCTACAAATGTAATGTACCTTTTAGAATTGTGGATAGTTGGGAATGAGTGTCTCACGGGAAGCGTGCAAGGGATAAGTCCCTGCAGTCACACTATGCATCTGTGTCCTCGGTGGCTCAAATGGATAGAGCGTCTGCCATGCAAGCAGGAGATCCCGGGTTCGAGTCCCGGTCGAGGTACACATTTTCAGCTGCCCACATCGAGGTATATCAACAACACCCTTCGGCAGCTCAGGGTTTCAGTTAGTCATCATTTATTCCAGTGAAAAGCTGCACGGTCAACAACAGTAATCTGTTTTTTCGAGAACAGTTACTGTCTTCATATATATAAAAAAACATAGCGTAATAGTCGTCGGGCAAAAAAGACCACCCTCACGCAGTTACTGTGCCACTGTGTGTCGTGAGGCTGCTTGCCTTACCGTCCTGTGAAATGTGGTTGCAATTGCACCCGCTTTTCCACGTGTGTCCCTGCTTGTCTCTTCCACAATGTAGCTGTTACATACTGCTGATGTAACGGATCAACCACGTCCTCTGCTTCGGCAGCAGTGGTTCGGACAGAATCCCATGCACCTGATACAGTGCATTGAGCAATATCAAACTCCTGAGCTAAAGTCATCACACTTTGTCCTTCTTCTAGTTTCCTGATCATTCTTCCCCTTGTGAAGTCAAAATGGTTCAAATGGCTCTCAGCACCATGGGACTTAACTTCTGAGGTCATCAGTCCCCTAGAACTTAGAACTACTTAAACCCAACCAACCTAAGGTCATCATACACATCCATGCCCGAGGCAGGATGCCAACCTGCCACCGTAGTGGTCGCGCGGCTCCAGACTGTAGCGCCTAGAACCGCTCGGCCACTCCGGCCGGCGTATGAAGTCATTTACGGGCCACTTTTGAACGAACAACACCACCACAGTGCACCGTAACTGCTCGCTGGTTGACACACACTGCCATTACCTGTTTCTTCAACTGCTTCGTGACGCAGTGCCAGCTCTATTTTACACTATGGTCAAGCTCACCGCACGTCATGTGACGCCCATCTTTCTGAGCACGACTGGGAGACGTCTGGCTACGTTCTCCCTCCCTTTCCTCATTTCCATGGAGTAGTACATATGTTACTTTATCTAGCACGTTCGTAAGTTTTCCAGAACAGTGTATTTCGCACAGAAAACATGTGTTAGATACACTGAATTGTCTCAAACACCAAATTGATGTTAACCAAACTAAGTATGCCCGTTTCAGTGCACGAAAAAATGGTGTTTGTTTCACAAACCGCACTGGAGACTTTCACTCGTGTTACTAGCAGTGAGACAGGGATCTAAGAGTCACTGTGGTTTATTTCGTGCACGGGCACATGGGATCAAGAAGTAAGATCTTGAGAACTGGAACACCTGCCTGAGGTAACGTTCTTTGTTGTTGTCACATGCAGGCTGCCTCTACATCAAGAAAGATTTTAAAATGTAAATAATTTTCGTGGGTTTGGAGCAGAACTCGGCTAGCAACGTTTTGTAAGGGATTAAACAGGATTCTCACTCAAACGGATTTTTTATTTGTGATACAGCCTTGTCGAATGGTGCTTTGAAATTTTAAGAAGGTGATGAGAATCTACAATCAAATCAGCCAGTAGATGTATTCTCTTCAATAATTACATTAAAAAATCATCAAAAATAGCATACTATTCAGAATGTGGCACAATCAATTGCTCAGTGGTGGTGGAAACATATTCATCTCTTGGTCTCCCTCTACGATTTTTACCCTCCACGCTGCCCTCCAGTACTAAATTTGTGAAGTCCGCAGCTCGTGGTCGTGCGGTAGCGTTCTCGCTTCCCACGCCCGGGTTCCCGGGTTCGATTCCCGGCGGGGTACGGGATTTTCTCTGCCTCGTGATGAGTGGGTGTTGTGTGATGTCCTTAGGTTAGTTAGGTTTAAGTAGTTCTAAGTTCTAGGGGACTGATGACCATAGATGTTAAGTCCCATAGTGCTCAGAGCCATTTGAACCATTTGAACTAAATTTGTGATCCCTTGATGCCTCATAACATGTCCTACCAACCGATCCCTTCTTCTAGTCAAGTTGTACCACAAATTTCTCTCCTCCCCAATTCTATTCAATACCTCCTCATTAGTTATGTGATCTACCCATCTAATCTTCAGCATTCTTCTGTAGCACCACATTTCGAAAGCTCCTATTCTCTTCTGGTCCAAACTATTTATCGTCCATGTTTCACTTCCATACATGGCTACACTCCACACAAATACTTTCAGAAACGACTTCCTGATACTTAAATCAATACTCGATGTTAACAAATTTCTCTACTTCAGAAACGCTTTCCTTGTCATTGCCAGTCTACATTTTATATCCTCTCTACTTCGGCCATCATCAGTTACTTTGCTCCCCAAATAGCAAAACTCCTTTACTACTTCAAGTGTCTCATTTCCTAATCTAATTCCCTCAGCATCACCCGACATAATTCGACTACATTCCATTATTCTCGTTTTGCTTTTGTTGATGTTCATCTTATACCCTCCTTTCAAGGTACTGTCCATTCCGTTCAACTGCTCCTCCAAGTCCTTTGCTGTCTCTGACAGAATTACAATGTCATCGGCGAACCTCAAAGTTTTTATTACTTCTGCATGGATTTTAATACCTACTCCGAACTTTTCTTTTTTTCCTTTACCGCTTGGTGGTGAGAAATTTAATTCCAAGATATCTTAAGATCATACCACCAGTAGCAATGTATAGTAACCCGCCACTACTGTGGATATTAAGAGATGAAGCAGAGGTTCAGTTAGACAAGAAGGCAGGTGAAATTGACTGTGGCCCTTTCCAAGAATAATTAGGTTAAGAAAATCAGTGAAAATGCGAAACACCACTAAATCAGTATAAGTGGACTGGGAAAAGAAAACTCACGAAAATAAATCCAGTGTCTGAACCAATGGAGCACTTCGCTCAATAGCTGCACAAAGAAATAACGGCGATGATGATGGTGATGTATCATTAAGATTGGTCAGTAGCAACGTCCTTAGCATCCATGCTGGATATCTACATTCGTGATTTGAAAGTTGTCTATTTCCAAGAGAGAAATTTCTGTGACGGTTCCTCTGAAATAGGTTTTCTACAGAATGTCGACACAAATATGCAATTAGTCATTGATACAATCACTTAATCAACTACCTTGTCGTCTGCTAAAATCTACCAATCGTTCGGAACACATCCTTGTGATACATTTAGTTATGACAATTAAAATATTCAGCACAATGTTTCCACTGTGGGTAGTTAATTAATGTGTTCACTTACCATAGCCTCTACATAGCTAAAGAAGACTTGTCGCCCGAGAGTTTTTTGAGACTTTTGAAACACTTGGAGAAGCCTCACCAGTTGTCCAGTCCAGTACAGTCCCCTTACAAGAAAGAGAATTTAATTTAATTAAAATCATGTTCAAAATCGTAGATTAATAATGCTTAAGTAATCACTAGTTCAACGATAGTAGTCCCAGGCCTATAAACCTATTAATCAAGAACTCAATAAAATTGATTACTTAGTTTATGAAGTGAAAACGGTTCACGACTAACTGAAACGACTGGTTTACTTGAGTAGACAAACATCGAACTATGGAGCCGGAGTAATTTTAATGTTTAATGTATAACTCTTGCGTGCTGTGACACAAACCAATGTTACCCTTGGGGAGGATTTTTAATTTTGACCGTGCGTGTGTCTAATGGATGAAGGTATTGGACAGTAATTTTGAATATATTGTAATTAATAGAAAAACTAAACAGGCTTTAACTTTCCGGTTCCATGAAAGTAGACAACTTCATACGAATGAAACAATAAGTAGTCGCCAGCCCAATTAGGCACATTAATTTGAAATATTATGTTCAAGAAAACTGAATATTAGTTATTTTAGTGGCTTTTATGAAGACTCCATTTGAATAGCACACTGGATACACACGATTACAGGGTAATCTAAGTTGTGGGTAGCAGTAGTTATCATTAATACACAAACCAGTAATAATAGAAAGCAAATTGTATCCAACTTACAATAATAACAATTACAATCACTATTATTAAGTGACTCAGTATTCAAATGTTACTTCAGCAAGTACCAGACTAAAGCTGGACATAGAGAAGCTTCTGAATTAACTGACATATAAATACCACAAATAAAATTAAATATTTCCAAAATTACACTTTTTATACTCCCATCTATAGAAATACATCAGATTTCTTTAGTAATTAAAATATTCCAATTATCTTTCTAATATGAGAAAAATATGTTAGGAACCCATAAACTGATACTGTATCCCTAGTCAAACTGTATGAATATTTCAGTAGTAAGATTCAGTTCTACTAAATTTAATTCCTAGCCTCACTTGGAATAGTTTATGTTTTTATTTTTTCAAAGCAAATTATTCAATGTTGGGGTTGATTAACTTCAAAATAATCGTTCATGATAGTAATCAAGGCTAAATTATGTTTCAAATAAGTTTAACTTATGTGCCTTTTTCATCACCTGTGAAGCAGGACAGCAACATTTACACAGTTTCGCACTGAATTATTGCCCATTTGATACACAGAAATAAATTACTAACTTGTTTGAAACAGGATACTCGGTTTTCTGGACACTTAGGAGGGGATACTGCATAGGTTCATGATAAGGATAAAAGGTATGGTTCCAAAGACAGGTTTATAGCACTTGGATTATTATTGAAAACACTCACATAAATTAACTGGCCCATGCTCTGATACATATCTGTATGCATGAAGATGATGGAGCTGTGGCGAAGTAGTGGTGGCAAGCCACGTGGCGTCTAACTGTACTCACGGCTCTTGATGTTTAAATGCTCTTTACAATTTCTTCCTGGCGACGGATGTTTAGCGTGTTATTTCCGAAACTACCATGCAACAGCCAAACTCACATCCGAGGCAAAATTTCTTGCAAAATGGATTTCAAATGCCTCCCTTGGTTCTCTTGATGTGTACCGAGCAACGGCTAGCCATTGACTACGTACCGTTCCCACCAAGGAGCCGCCCAGTTAGACCGCCAAAACCACCTTTTACATCGCTCCAAGTCACTTCCATTGCTCTGGGAGTTCCCTACATCCTTTACGTTATACAGTACAAGTGTCGTTAGCATGAACCAGATTCCAATATACAATCTTTTCTTTGTAAACATATATATATATATATTATAAAATTTCATTATTTTAAACATTATTTAGTTTTTTCTACAAACTTAAAATTTCTTGTCACAAATCAATGACCTTAAGTAACAAAGAACAAACACTTCATAATCACAGATGCACAGTTACATAGTAGAAACCTACTTCTAATCGATATAGGTGTTACAAATACAGAAAAGTCACAATTTGGCGGAAATATGTTGAAGTTCAGGGCCGTCACTTTCAAACTCAAGTTGTGGTCACACCGACTCACAGCGACACCAGTTCTACCTGCGTTCAGAGATCTGACACCACGGCAGGTTCTCCAGCATAAACGCAAGGAGGCCGAAGTGCCCCACCGGCCGAAAGCAGCGGAAAACGTTTCACTGCCTCTCCTAGCTGGTCGGCTTCACAGCATTATTAGTAGTAGTGCGGGAGTTGTAGCCATTTTATTGTGTATATGTTGACTTCCTTCTCTTTGGGAACGGCCATGTGTAGACTCTATCAATTACAGATAGGATGTTTCGTAGTAGAATGCTAGTGGCAACTTCAGTTGTGCTTACTGTGCAATCACGCCGTTTGCTCGGCGAGCCACTGACGTTGCGATTTTATCAATGCTAATGCAGTAAGCTTCGTCATCCTTCCCCTGTCTATGGGTTCATATTACGTGACTTTTCATAGCTAACAATTTTTTCGTGATTTACGTTTTCCAGAATTCATCCCAGTTTTCCGATTATCACTCTCTTTAGGAACGCGTCGAGTTATTATTTGTTTATTTCTTCTCATCCATTTCTCAAAGTTTTTGTATGTATTTTTCTTCTCATATTGCAAGACGGCAGATTTGTGGTTATATTAAATTCCAATTTATGTGATGAGGCTATTCCACATTTATGGTGGTTTTAACGTCAACATTTATGGTTTATTTTCAATTCATTGTCTGTTCTGGCCTGTAGATTTCCTCCAGTCCCCTTCGTTAATTAAGTAAATGGTAAAGGCGGTAGAAACACCTACTGTAGCAGAAAAGAGCTGATGTCTCCACGATCAGCGGACGGAAGATTGGCAGGTGTGATTATTTTTATCTGCTGATCGGGAAATAGTGACAGGTAGTACATCTCATTTTTATCCAGTCAGTAAAGACATCATCTACGGATTGTGCTGATTTTGGCATTAGATACTTAGTGGTATGATAATTTGTTAGCTTTAAACGATAAAACTGCATTTATATATGTGGATGACCACTTAGTAACATACAGGATACGAGCCATCCAAGCAGAACCCGTTGACTACCTCACCCCAGTGCTTTAGCTACGAGGCTCGATAACACACAAAAATTGAAATATGTTTTCGCTGTTTCTGTTGTCCGCTAGGATGGTGGACGTGTCTCCAGCCAAGCCTAGTGTTGCCCTTATGTTCAAAATGGTTCAAATGGCTCTGAGCACTATGGAACTTAACAGCGGAGATCATCAGTCCCCTAGACTTAGAACTACTTAAACCTAACTAACCTAAGGACATCACATACACCCATGCCCGAGGCAGGATTAGAACCTGCGACCGTAGCGGTTTCGCGGTTCCAGACTGAAGCGCCTAGAACCGCTCGGCCACACCGGCCGGCGCCCTTATGTTAGCATATGAAACACACGTAGTTCAAATGTACAGTAAATGGTATTTCATGTGCATCACGTGTTGGAGGATCACACCGCCAAAAGAGGGCACTGTATTAACGGCTAACGTCCTAATCTTAACCTAGTGAGCATCGCTTCTTTCCATCGCTGTGCTAGGCATGAGTTCCGCCACGCCAGAATGGTGGACATTATTGATCACGGTTTGTAGCTTATCACCTCCAACCATTCGACTTTCCACTGACATATAACACAGCTCTACAAAATAAATTTTTTTTTTCGTTGCCAGGGAAGTTTGAACGAAAATGGGATATTGTTATGATACTCATTCCGAGTATATTTGTACTTTTTCCAAATTGGCTCTGGTTTTTGAGATATAGGTTATTTGTGGAAATGAGAGTTTCATGTGGATAATATCGACTGCAGGGTCCATATATGGTGTAATGTATTTGCTACCTGTTTTTTAATTATTGATATTGTACTATCTTTATTAAATAATTGTGCTCAGGGAGTGCATCTGTGTGGTTGAGGATTACATCATGCAAACATCACACTGTCAGCATGTGTTCAGTCCTGTTGTGCGGTGCGTGTGTTGAAGATATTGAGGGTTGTGCAGATTTGAATTCTGCGGTACTCGACATTCATTTGTTGGCCGAGGTAATCCCCGCAACAGCCGATAGGTAGCGTTCAGTGTAAACAAGAAAAATGGCGATGGTCGAAAGTCACACACATGTGCAGTGCAGCTTCAAGGAGATAGAACCTTTTCATCGTGACGTAGCAAATAAGAGGTGAGTATTCATTTCACACAAAACAATTAATGATGTTTGTTGGATGTGATTGACATGCAAATACAAGAAAGTTCTGCATAATATGTAGTATTTGTGCAATTTTGTTTTAGGAAAACATGAGTTCTTCACGCCGTCTTTGTGTGAACCATCCAGATGAGTTCTGCTACATTTGTGGTGAATACGTTCTTCAAAAGAACAGGAAGAATATCACTCCTTTTGTGAAGGAAGCGTATCTGGCATATTTCGGAATTAAACTTGGAGATCAAGACAAGGCGTGGGCACCCCATAAAGTTTGTAAATGCTGTGTGGAGTGCTTACGGCAGTGGACAAAACGAAAAAGGAAAAGCTTAAACTTCGGAGTGCCTATGGTATGGCGAGAGCAGAAGAACCATACAGATGATTGCTATTTTTGCATTGTTAATGTGAAAGGTTTTAATAGGTTCAAAAAACGAAAGTGGGAATATCCCGGTGGTGCACAGCAACGATGTTCCTGTACCAACCTTCACAACATTACCCACGCTAACATCATCAGATGACGATGTGCACGGCGAGGAATGTACAAGTAGTGGTTCGGAATACGAAGGACGTGAGACACAACCCCAGCAGTTCGACCAGAAGGAGCTCAGTGACTTGATACGAGAACTCAATCTTTCAAAGCAAGCATCAGAACTCTTAGGATCCAGGCTTAAGGAAAGGAACTGTCTTCATCTAAGTGTTAAAATAACAGCTTACCGGACGAGAGAAGAAAACCTTCTTCCATACTTCAACCAAGAAGAGGTTATAGTGTATTGCAGCAATATAACTGGACTTTTACTTGAATTGGGGCTGCCGGAATATAGACCAGAGGACTGGCGTCTCTTCATAGACAGTTCCACTAGAAGTTTAAAATGTGTTCTCCTACACAATGGCATTCGTTACGCATCTATTCCAATTGCCCACTCAACAAAACTCTGTGAATCATATGCTAACATCAAGACGGTTCTGCAGAAAATTCAGTATATGCAGCACCAGTGGTTGATTTGTGTTGATTTGAAAATGATGAACTTCTTGCTTGGACAACAAAGTGGATACACAAAGCACTCATGTTTTATCTGCATGTGGGATAGTAGGGCAAAGCACGAACATTGGAAGCAGAAAACATGGCCTCCAAGGGAACATATGGCTGTTGGTGAAGCAAACATCATTAATGAACCTCTGGTTAGTAGGGACAAGATTGTTCTTCCACCATTACATATTAAGTTAGGACTAATGAAGCAATTCACCAAAGCTTTAGACAGAAATGGTAATTGCTTCACATACATCTGCAATACGTTCCCTGGACTCAGTAGTGAAAAACTTAAGGCAGGAATATTTGATGGTCCTCAAATTCGCAGGCTCATCAACGATACCAATTTTACAAGTGTCATGACTGTCACTGAAGCATCGGCCTGGAACAGTTTTGTCGCTGTTGTAAAATGTTTTTTGGGCAATCATAAAGCTCCCAATTACGAGGAACTGGTCAAAAACATGCTCACTAACTTTCAAAACTTAGGAGCTAACATGAGCATAAAATTGCACTTCCTTCACAGCCACTTGGATCGATTTCCTCGTAATCTAGGTGATTTCAGTGAGAAACAAGGAGAGCGGTTCCATCAAGATATGAAAGGAATAGAGCAAAGATATAAAGGAAGATGGGACAGGCATATGATGGCAGATTATTGCTGGAATCTGCAACGTGACTGTTCTAAAGAGACCTATAAAAGGAAAGCGTGCAGGAAGCGGTTCGTCATGGACGGAAAATGATATACTTACAGAGAAACTTTTCAATTATGTTTTATACGTGGACAAATGCCTATCAGGTTTTCATAGAAGCTATTTATAAAGATTATTTCCTTTTTTCATTGTAGTTTGTAGCGCTCGACTTCAGTATTAGCAATTTTTTCTAATTTTTTGAATAAATCATGCATTATCTCAAAAACTAGAGCCAAACTGCATAAATGGTTGCTATATTCGTCCTCAGCACCACTAACCCATCCTAAAGCCACTCAAATATCCTTGGCAAGAAAATGAGTGTTGACCAGTGTAATCCTTCTGTCCGATAATGAAGTGATAGTGTGTAGTAGGACGCCATACCTAATCACAATGCCTTGTCTGCACGCTTCTTTGGTTGCTTTGTCGGCAGGACATGAAGAGTATGCTGGTATAACATCCTCATATTTAACAATCATATACAACTGCTCTCTCGAAAAAGATCTGTACCCAAAAACTGAAAGGTTTCAAAGGTCACACCAGTATTCAAAAACAGAAGTAAGAGTAATCTGATGTTTTATAGTGAATGATTCTCTACCTCTGAGGATCTGGTAATATATCTTCAAAGGCTTCATACAGATTCTTTCTTCATTAGCACATAACTGCTATAGCACGAAAATCTCTCGTAGAGAAGTAGAACAAATCAAAGAAGAGTTCAGCACGAACATCTTAGGCTCGATGCACACGAACGATTTACCGTCGAAAGATCACAGCGTCATTTTCTCGTACGTCTTAGTGATAAACTAATAACCACCGATTCTTTAAAGAATCGGCCTCTCATACATAAAACAGCTTCTAAGCCTGATTACTGTAAATGAGTTAACGTGTTACATATTTGACGTTAAGCATGTAAGCGAGAGTAAGTTTAGAAAAAGTTTGAAATTGAAACAGCGTAGTTAGCGAGGAGCTGGAAGCGGAAAGATGTTATGTAATTAGTCAGGCAACATTTGTACCAGAAAAGTCATATATTCATGAATATCATATATGTGCTACGTTTTCTTAGCACACCTCCAGCTATTATAAGACCTTTAACACGAACAGTCAGGAACATAACAAAATTTCGCAATATAAAATTGTATAATTTAACATCAGTTGATGTTAAACTTTAGTGGTTCTGTTTTGGCTTGTATTGGACAAGCATGTATGAACTGAAACAAAGAAGAAAAAATCTTCACAGAAAATTGCCTACTAATAAAGCTAACACAAATGGACGTTTGGTCATCGACTCAGACCAGACAGTGAGCCACAATTACGAAACTCATTAGAACGTAGACATGATTAGAATGTGTACAGGTAGAATTCAAGTCACGTGCACTAATGAATAACTAAAACAGAAACGCTCACACTGTAAGAGAAGCAGGCAATGATAAAAATACGTACAAGTGGGCCTTAATAATTAACTAGAGCCAGAACGTCCACACTAACGTCAAACTAACCTCTGCAGATAACGGTGTGCAAAACGAATTAACTAGAACCAGAACCACACGCCGTTCTATTGAAAAAGAACTGTCTTAAATAAACGGGTAACGATAAAGGACCACCGTGTTTCCCAGCCAAGTGAATTTCGCTGTTCAGACTTCTGCTCAGAATACGACCCAATTCTGGCAGGTGCTTGCAGCCATCAGGTCCCATCGGCCCTGCTCTATAGCCTTCCTCCTGCTATAATCCGTTCATCATAAGAATAAACCTGATGTAAACAAACACAAACGTGATGATTGGTCTGAAACCGTAGCAAACGTACAACTATTGTTCTTACGCTCTAGGAAGTAGTTTCTACTTAGGTATTAGACATCTTATTAGTACGTTACGTTAAACGACCTTCAAGATATTCAAATGTATTACCAGCCATCAACGTCTTCCTCAATCACGCTTCAGCTGGTTAGTTTTTATTTCAAAAATCGTGCACTGTTGTGCTCTGATTGTCGCGCTGTTAATACGCAGTATGAAAATGGCTGAGGCTGGTTCCTGGTCCGTAGTGAAACACACGAGTGGAACAAGGTTAAAAAGTACCGAAAATAAGTTGTTCTTAATGTTTGTTATAAATTTACTGAGATAATTGGCTTTGAAGTTTTCCGAGGGACTACATTAGAAACATTTTGAACACAAATGCAAGAGTCGGTACCGTAATAGCGTGAAAACTCAATGCAGTACATGGTTCGCTTGTTCAAGTCTCGCGTGAGTCATTTCTTTTCTCGTTGAATTCGAAATGCATTCATCTCGTAACTGTGAAATTCATTATCATTTTCTATGAATAATGCACGTCTTCTTGTTTTTAATTACATATTGCACGCGAAATTCCTGTTTTCATTTCAAACATAAATTCTCAGTTATTGATATTTTATGAAAGACTGGTAATAAATGATGCTTAAATTAAAAACACATAACAATTTCATTCTGTAAGGCAAAAAATGCAAAACATATTCTCTTATTTGGACTATGTCCATTGTTTAATACCACAGATGTAGGTATGTGTCGCAGAAACATGAAAAACAATCATTTTCACAGTATCGAGCACACCATACAAATGCTGCATTTTTACATTTGCCACTGTACGATTACGATATGAACCCAACAGAAATGATCTGGGGCCAAGTTAAGGGATTTGACCCGAGAAATACCAAAATTGTTAAGCTCCCAGACGTACCGCAACTAAAGCATGTCACTGCCGAACGTTGGCGGGATATAAAATGACACGACATTTAAAAGAGGAGAAAATGCAGCGCCTGGTTGGCTTCGTGGATTCTGTTGTAGATCGACGCGTTATCAACGTAGCAGATGACAGTTAAAGTACCGAACTGTATTTCTTGGATTCGGATAAGGAGTGAGCTACGATATTACCAGACGAGTGATTGTAATTAATACCATTACACACAGCTCGCTCAGAAAAATTATCCTGTATTTAGGTCAGGAATTTTCATCACTCTTGTTCATAATTAGAACACTTTGTCAGGTGAGAACGAGAGCATTTTATACTTTCCGTCCCGCCACCTAAGAAACGCGCGGTAGTGCTGGAGTTCTGCAGAATATTATTTCATTCTCTTTAAAAATTAAATGACATTCGAAGCTATATTGTTTCTTTCCCGTCTCTTTTTACGTCTGAACTGCAGCTGCTCATATCGTTGCAGGCTAGTTGGGCTGCTAGTAAGCCAATGCTGTCCAAGTTTAATGCGCCGGTAAAGCTGTTATCCCCCACATTATCGCTCAGTCTACGTGCGTGTAACACAGCATAAAACGTACCGTTATGGTCGTACTTTACTGTACTGGTCATAACTCGTCTTCCGCTCCACGTGAAACGAAACCCAGTGGGATTCAAGTGGACGCGGAAGAATAAATGGCGTAATATTTACATCAGGTTTATTCTTATGATGAGCAGAGTATAGCGAAGCAACGACCGAGCACGAGCCGATCCAGCTGGCGTTAAGTCAACTCTCCAGACCTATAACATGTCCCTTGGCGGAACGTTGCTTGGCGACCGGCAAACTGGTTACACTGAGCTTCCGTTTACATATCGACAGCGCCAGAGATCAGACATCGAACACTGGCGGCGAAACACAATCAATACCTTCATTGCACAAAAGCGAAGGTAATGTTACCGACGACAGTGCACCAAAGTTGAGTTACTGGTACAGTTTTCTGAGATTCATTCACGGAAGAGGACGAAGGAAATATTGCAGAATTCTAATAAAGAAGCGCTGCGTAACGTAGAAATAAACATCCCCGGAGTTGCAAAGCAGCTTAAATCACTTGATACAGGCAATTCGCCGGCCACGATTGTATACCAATGAATCTCCTTTAACAGTATGCTGATGTGATATCTCAGTATTTAGCAGTCTTATACAACCGCTCGCTAGACGAAAGATCTGTACCTAAAGATTGGAAATTTTTGTATGTCACACCAATATTCAAGAAAGGAAGTGGGAGTAATCGGATGAATTATAGACACATATCTCTGACGTCGGTTTGCAGTAAGATTTTGGAACATAGGCTGTGTTCGAACATTGCGACTTACCTTGAGGAAGATTATCTGTTGACACACAGTCAGCACGGATCCAGAAAATATCGTTCTTGGGAAACACAACTAGCTCTTTATCCTTACAAAGCAATGAGTGCTATGGACGAGATCTCAAATTGATTACATATTTCTAGATTTCCAGAACGCTATTGACACAGTTCCTCATACCCTACGTCTACTTCAATTGCCTGCTTGTGGAGCACCACGCCAGTTGTACGACTGGATTCGTGATTTCCTCTCATAAAATCACAGTTCGCACTAATCATAGTGTAAAACAGGAGAGATATCTGGCGTTCCCTAAGGAAGTATTTCTCAATGTACACAAATTAGGAGATATTCTGAGCAGTCGTCTTAGATTGTTTCTAGATGATGCTGTCATTATCTGTGTCGTAAAGTCATCGGAAGATCAAAACTAATAGCAAACTGATTTAGATAAGACATCTGTATCGTGCGAAAAGTGGCAATTGACCCTAAATAATGAAAAGTGTGAAACCAACCACATGAATTCTAACAGGAATCCGTTAAATTTCGGTAACGCTACCAACCACACAAATGTTATGGCTGTCAATTCAACTATATACCTTCGAATTGCGACTGCAAACAACTTAAATTGGAACGATCACATAGATAATGTTGTGAGGAACGAAAACCAAAGACTGTGTACTGCTGTGCAGTTTGGGATCCTTCCCGGCTTGGGCTAATGGAGGACAACGAAGCAGTTCAAAGGAAGCAGCTCGTTTTGTATTATAGCAAAATAGAGGAGAGCTGTCACGAATACGACACACGAGTTAGGGTAGCAATCATCAAAGCAAATGCTTTTTCGAGGTGCGAGATCCTTTCATAAAATTTCAATCTCCAAAGTTCTCCACCGAATGCGAAAATATTTTGTTAACTCCCACCTACACAGGGAAAAATAATAACTGTAGTAAAATCAGAGAAATCAGAGCACGCACAGTAAGATTTAAGTTGTCGTTTTCCCCGCGAGCAGTGATAGAGCGGAACGGTAGAGAAATAGTTTGAAAGTGGTTCGATTAAATCTGTGTCTGACACTTAAAAAAAGTGCGATGTAGATGTAAATGTAAATGTCTGATACTGAAGTTTTACTGCAGGAGCAGCGAAAATGTAGTGTGCGATAAACTTTTTTACTTTCGTCGTTTCGTGCAGGGTGTCAGAGAGAAAAAAAGCTCGAGAAGATTTTAGATTTTGTGTTAAGTTCGTAGGAAGTCGCTAAGCTCTCTTGTCAAACAATGAATGAAGAAATTCTAGAAATCTAGAAATCTGCGCCCGGTCATTACGCTGACTCACGATAATCACACAGTTTCTAAATCTAATATGATGCGTATGGGTCATCTGGGTAGAAAGGCTCGCACACGTCAAATTATATTAAGGTGCTCCAAGATCGACGGAGGAATTGACAGTGCAAACAAACTGATGACATATAAATAAACATTTTATTGCGCCTCGTTACTTAACTAAGTTGTATAACAACTCGTTGGATGTGCTTGCGGACAGATACGGCTAAAAATCAGATAAAAACAGTCTCGATCGCGTTTTCAGATTTTTTATTTGTTAGTAACAGCTTCGGCCCTTCTCTCAAGTCATTTTAAGGCTTTTGACCGTCATTTTGGCTGTTGGTGGTGGCATACGGAACGAGATCCTTAAAAGTAAAGTCAAAAGTCTGAAGATGGTCTGAGGAAAGGGCCGAAACCTGTTGCAAATAAAAAAAATCTGAAAACACCTCGAGACTTTTTAGCATTTATACCGATCGCTGTGCTCCAGAATGCTTTCTAAAATTTTAGATGGAAGTAAGCAGTAGCCTGTCAAGGCGTGCATTACTGAATACAAAGTGAGCAAGTCTATGTCCGTCCTGGGCGCCACACTTTCAATCACTGTAATAAATACCTGTCCCTATGCGAAGGCTATAGGCGATTCCATTGTAGACTAAGTCTCGCAGGCTCATCTCCACTACGAACTATAGCTACAAACAGCAACCTTGGAACTCCATACTCGAACAGTCGTAATCCAACGCCGAACATGAACCGCCCGTTATTGCCTGAGGGGCCCGCTTGTCATAACGCGGAAGTCCAACTGATTATTGACGGTGCGGAAGTTGCTTATTGGTCTGCACTCGTAGTTCACAACGAACTTCAAAGCACCGCTCGTGGTGTCAGTCGAAAACTGTCTCTATAGCGCGCCAGCTCCTGTTGCGTCGATGGGCGAAGACACAACGTAATACTTGGTGTGTTAAACTTTTAACATAAGATTCTATCTTATAATGAGAAGATCATGACAGCATTTTGCATTTTTAAATTGGCTCAGTAATTACATGAAGTACTGGCCACGTCACATAGGCAACATGGTAGCTGCACCTTGGTTCCAAGTTTTGAGACAGTCGCTTCGTAAAAGAAAAGTGAAATAAAGGAGCCTTGCACAATATGTCAATGTAGCTGTGAACTCGTCGTGAAGACGGAATGAGGAAACTGCTCGACAATCACTTCTGCTTCAGAGGATTTTGCCGATTGCCAAGGAGCAGCAGTCGTCGGTCAGTATAGCATGTTCCCGATCTGCCGTTAGCCTCCCCATGGATGCAGTGGGCTTTGATGTGGAATTCTTTATTGATAAGGTGATGAAATATCATGAAATACTGTACACAACTCGCAGGAAGTACCACAATGAGATTACCGCACGGGTCCAAGTGTTCATGAGATATAACCAGTAAACACTTTGTTCTCTGGCGAAAGCCCTTTCAAAACTTCAGTCAATAATAACAATTTAAATGACAATAACAACACTTTAAAATGTATTCTATTATTTCACCCGCTACATTGCAATAACTGCTTTATCGTATAGTAGCCACAAGCCCGAAACCTTCTGCGTACCTCCAAATCGGTTGCCTCCCAATCCAATATTGCTGCGTGATTATCAATGCAATGTTGTTAGGTGTGTGCAGAAAGGAACGAGTGCATCGAACCAACATATCGAATACAGAAGAAAACGTGTCCGTGTTTTACAGCCATCTTTCGAAACATTCTACAACACGTGCTATAGCTTGCTGATTGTAGGAAAGTGACGCAGGGGAACAGTCGGCACCTTGGCTGTGGAGTCAAGACCGCGTGCACAGAAATGGCGAGAGAGAGCCGCGTTGTGTGTGGGCACTCGACCGGTCAACGGTAGCGGCAAAGGCGGCGCGCTCGTTTCAACACGGCGTGGCCACCGACACATTTCGGACAGCGGTCGGCGTTTTGCGTGTCTCGATGACGAAACTCCGTGTCCTGGGCATTACGTGGCCAGAATTGTCCCATACGTGTCCCCAAGTATGTTTTGCGATCCATGCCTTCGGTGCTTCACCTCGTACATCTGCAGAAGAGAAGGAAGCATTTTGGAGGGCCACATAGCGAGGAAAAATTCACTAAAATCTATTCGACTGTGGTGGAACATATCAGAAATATAGGCAGCGTATAAAGACGTGGATAACATCCTAAAACATAGTCCAGTCAAAGAAATTATGTTCAGAATTAGAATGTGTTTGGTGTGTATAAAATGCTGGATGTTTCAAAAAGTGTAATGTGATTTCATAACATTATGAGAAAACTACATTACTGGATGATCAATTGGTTAGTAGAAAAAGTTTTATTATGATACCCACTAGCCCATCAATAGTTCTTTAGCGTGAACGTGACGCTACCTTATTCATTCATTTATCTTCTATGTGCTTTTTATGTTCTGACTGCTTGTGTTTAATTCATTTTAAGTTTTATTGTTAACCAGGTTTTAACAATTTTATGCTTTATAGAGATCATTTCACCCCTACACAACTTCTGTCCTTGAACTTATTTTATCACTATATCTCCACTAATTTAATTTTAATAATCTTACAGTTTACCTAATTTATTATTTTCCACATATGTAATTTTAATTGTGCAACCGCTTTTCTAAACTACGTTGGTCAACCAACGCCATCTACCCTTAATATCTGTTTCTACGGTTGGATAATCTTGCCTTTACGGCTCTCTGTGTGGCCGGTTGCAAGGTCTGACTTATCTTGTGTTCTCGACTGCATTACATTTACATTTCGTCCACTGTACGCAACGCACCTTGTTACGTACGCCGAACGCGGTGGGCTTTGTATTATGTAAGCTCTTTTAAATATTTTTCGTTGTTTGCCACAGTTCTTCTTTCCAGTACTTATTGTAGTCGGCATTTTATTCCTAGTTTCAGGTCCTTCAGCGCTTATTTGCCTTATGACGATAGGACGATGTTTCCATATAATTTTTATCTTAATGTCATATGCTGGCTTTGAAGGACGGATGTTGGTTCACCACATTACTTCTTCCGTAAGTTCACAGTTATTGTTGCAGAGACGGCTACACAGCCTCGAAACTTGCCTCATACTACCCCCATCCCCCCGTTTTTAATATACCCACGCCTCACAGTGTTATTTTACGCCTCTACGTTAATCTGAAGATGCCCACAAGGGCGAAAAGCTTCACTAACAATAAATAGATAACCCGATTTGCAGCTAAGACTGTCCTATTTCAAGAGATAATTTTTCTACATGAACTTGAAATAAATTTTAACTGAAACTTAGATCTACAGAGTTTTTATTTTCAAAAAATTCTTCTGATTTTACAGAGAATGTTTTTTCCATATATGCACAATTACGATTAAAAACAAAGCTTCATTTACCTTTTTTTCCATATATGTACAATTACGACTAAAAACAAAGCTTCATTTACCTTTCAAAAATGTTCAGAATGCACTCCACCGATGGCACTTCCAATGTCCAGACGATAAACTCGTCTCAAACTTTTTAGAGTACATTCTCTGTCGTGTGCCGTCGCAGTTCAAGAAGGAGAGACACATACGTTGTTTGATCAAATTAATCAGTACAACCTGTGACGGAGATTTTTTCCTCCGTAATTAATGTATCAGTGACGATCAAAAAGTTTTCGTTTGAGGACTTAACTGCAGAGTATATGCAACGTAGAGCAACTCTGATGTGGCTATGTAAGCACTAATACGTAGGCAAGGGACCAGAGTAGCATTCGTGTCTTTCTGATGCGAGTACGGTAAATGTGGAAATGTGAACTATGGCGACATTGTTACCAAATGCCTCCAGACACGACCAACGTGCTGCTCTTCTTTTCTTGGCTGCCGAAGGACAATCACTGGTGCACATTTATCAGAGAATGAAGAATCTGTATGGGACAGTATATCTGTCGGAAACCACCATTGTGGAATGGTGCCCCAAGTTCCATGCAGATCACGATTCGGCACAAGAAACCGGCCAGGGAGACCAGCTTCGTCCATTATGCACAACTCAATTGGGAGACACTCGAACGTCCACCCTTTTGTCCTGATCCCTCCTCATGCAATTACATCCCTTCAAAATGGCCTTCAAGTGTCGACGATTCGTGTTGGGCGAGGTAGTGCAGCAGGCAGTTACGGAAGTTTTCACGCAGCAGGACACAGTGTTCCATCAAACGGACGTCTTCAGCCTGGTGCGTCGGTAAGATGATAGCCTCAGTACTCACGGCGATTTTATCTGATCTGCATACCGATTCTGGAACGATTCCGCCATCATTGTTTTCCGTATTTATTGTTTATAACTTTAATGTTGCTTTTGTTTATGTTTTAGTGTTTTTTTACACAAATGTGAAAATGGGACATAAATTGGTATGTTCGTAATATTATCTGTAAATGTAGATACCTGTTGTATCTTATACGCAAAGTTAGTATAAATTTTGTTAAAATCTGTAAATGAGCGAAATGCCAAATAGGACAAAATGAAATGAACACAAATACAGCTGAAGTTCAAGGAATGTATGTAAAGATGGTGTAACTCATGGAACTACCTTAAAGAGGGATCAGTTTATGTTTAGAGAAAAGGAACAGTATTTTTAGACAAGGTTTAGATAGTGTTGTGTGCAGCAGAAGGAAAAATGGGTACGATATTGAGACGATATTACAGTGTAGAGTTTTAGAGCATTATCAGACACGAGGAAGAATTTTGTCAGAGACTGGGCAGTTGTGTTTTGGCAGAATGAGTTGGTGAAATTGTAATCGAACATCAAGTATACGAGACATTCAGAGATATACTAGATGTTCAGTAAGACGGTTCAAGAAAAGGAGGATTTATTGGGGAGCTCTCCTTATGAGAAAACGAGAGAGATGAATCAAGACTCGTTTAATGGCGGACGGCAGACGTGGAGTGGTTTTGAAGTAGTGTCCAACTAAAAGGACTCTGACCTGAATCTGTCTAGCAGAAGGTGAACGAACTGTTTTCTACAGTGTGTGGTGCTACATGGACTAAACTGTTAAGTGAAATAGAAGGCTTGTTTGGTTTGTTTTGTGTAGACGAATGGTAATGAACTTGAAGAATGTGTTTATCAGAATCTTTCAATGTTATGAGGACTCTTCTTAGCAGCAAACTGTTTTTAGAAGTGGTTTCAATTTACTGTAAGGCCACGGTACGTGTGTGTCGAACTTCTAGCAAATGTTCAGTTCACTCATCAAGTAACACAGAAATACATCTTTGACTTCAAATTCAAAACAACAGCCTGAGAACGTGCGTACAATAACATAATATGACACAACCATGAGTAAGCCGAAGCCATTAATGAATTTATAAAGTATCACGAAGATCTCGAAAATTAAGAAATTTGAAAAACAAATTCAGTTATCAGTAGTCAGTCTAAATGTCATTCCATACACAGACAATAGGTATAGAGACATTGTGCAAATGCAGTTGGTTATACTAAGGTTATATGTTGTCAACTGGCCAATTAAAGATTGATAACAGATAAAACATCGTAATTTCATGTTAGAGATTTCACATAATAACAGAATACTGAAATTTTTATGTGTATTTCAGGTACAGACATTACCGCTTGCTGACGCAACACAGACAGAAGATGATCCAGGGAGCCGCGCGAGGTACCCGCGTGGTCTTGTGGGGTCTTGTCACCGTTCGCGCGTCTCTCCCCGTCGGAGGTTCGAGTCCTCCCTCGGACATGGGTGCGTGTGGTGTGATGTCCGTAGCGTAAGTTAGTTGGATTAATTAGTGTGTATGCTTAGGGACCGATGACCTCAGCAGTTTGGTCCCGTAAGACCTTACCACGAATTTCCAAATTTTGATCCAGGGAGATCGAAACTAGTCAAACCATTAAAAAAATACGTAGCTGGGATTGAAAAGTAAACGATATATTACAATTATGTTGATAGTTCTTACTTTAGAACCGTCTAATTAGCAAATTGAATTTTAGAGTTGTGTTGCAGTGGCCGGCCGCTGTGGTCGAGCGATTCTAGGCGCTTCAGTCCGGAACGACGCTGCTGCTACGATCGCAGGTTCGAATCCTGCCTCGGGCATGGATGTGTGTGATGTCCTTAGGTTAGTTAGGTTTAAGTAGTTCTACGTCTAGGGGACTGATGACCCCAGATGTTAAGTCCCATAGTGCTTAGAGCCATTTGAACCGTTTTGTGTTGCAGTGTACACAAACATAACATACAGGAACTTTAAAACACATTACAATGAACACGTCAGGTGCTGGAAGTATAATACAACCCATTCTACATTTGCAGATCACCTACAATAGCAAAACCATAATCCTTATATCTTAGAACAAGATACGAAAAGCATTAGACAAACAATAACAACAAATACCCCACACCAATGCAGCTGCACTATCAAATCCAGAAACCCATAGCAGAGAACAAGCATGAGATAAACGACCATCATTCATGATACACAAACTCTCTGTTAAACTTAATAAAAGGAATAAAAACATATGTTAAAGAAAGCCTTTCATATATATCACTATGTTAAGACAATGCACACAAACATGTTAAAACAAACACACCACACACACACACACACACACACATACAGAGAGAGAGAGAGAGAGATCACTGATAGCATAAGGACACGTTCAGCAGTTGGCAATAACACTCAACATTTGCAAACACCACCCAAAACACAACATCGGGTAAGTAAATGTTTATTTATTATTGCCGTGAAAACGAAATTTCGTATGGAAGAAAGCAGAACAGCTGTAAAACTGGAAAAAAACACATAAAAAACCTCAGTAATAACCTTAATATATAATACCCCAAACATAAAGTAGTTTGTGCATGTGTATGTGTGTGTGTGTGTGTGTGTGTGTGTGTGTGTGTGTGTTTGTGTGTGTGTGTGTGTGTGTGTGTGTGTGTGTGTGTGTGTGTGTGTGTGTGTGTGTGTGTGTATGTACGTGTATTTCTTCAAACTATTTTCCTTTACGTCATATATGTTTTGACACTGAAGATGTCGTGCAAATAATAATGGTGAAACATACACTACTGGCCATTGAAATTGCTACACCAAGAAGAAATGCAGATGATAAACGGATATTCATTGGACTAATATATTATACTAGAACTGACTTGTAATTACATTTTCACGCAATTTGGGTGCATAGATCCTGAGAAATCAGTACCCAGAACAACACCTCTAGCCGTTATAATGGCCTTGATGCGCCTGGGCATTGAGTCCAACAGAGATTGGATGGCGTGTACAGGTACAGCTGCCCATGCAGCTTCAACACGATCCCACAGTTCATCAAGAGTAGTGACTGGCGTATTGTGACGAGCGAATTGCTCGGCCACCATTGACCAGACGTTTTCAGTTCGTGAGAGATCTGGAGAATGTGCTGGCCAGGGCAGCAGTCGAACATTTTCTGTATCCAGAAAGGCCCGTACAGGACCCACAACATGCGGTCGTGCATTATCCTGCTGAAATGTAGGATTTCGCAGGGATCGAATGAATGGTAGAGCCACGGGTCGTAACACATCTGAAATGTAACGTCCACTGTTCAAAGTGCCGTCAATGCGAACAAGAGGTGACCGAGACGTGTAACTAATGGCACCCCATACCATTACGCCAGGTGATACGCCAGTATGGCGATGGCGAATACACGCTTCCAATGCGCGTTCACCGCGATGTCGCCAAACACGGATGCAACCATCATGATGCTGTAAACAGAACCTGGATTCATCTGAAAAAATGACGTTTTGTCATTCTTGCACCCACGTTCGTCGTTGAGTACACCATCGCAGGCGCTCCTGTTTGTGACGCAGCATCAAGGGTAACCGCAGCCATGGTCTCCGACCTGATAGTCCATGCTGCTGCAAACGCCGTCGAACTGTTCGTGTAGATGGTTGTTGCCTTGCAAACGTCCCCATCTGTTGACTCAGGGATCGACACGTGACCTACACGATCCGTTACAGCTATGCGGATAAGATGCCTGTCATCTCGACTGCTATTGATACGAGGCCGTTGGGATCCAGCACGGCGTTCCGTATTACCCTCCTGAATCCACCGATTCCATATTCATTGGACTGGATCTCGACCAACGCGAGCAGCAATGTCGCGATACGATAAACCGCAATCGCGATAGGCTATAATCCGACCTTTATCAAAGTCGGAAACGCGAGGATACGCATTTCTCCTCCTTACGCGAGACATCACAACAACGTTTCACCAGGCAACTCCGGTCAACTGCTGTTTGTGTATGAGAAATCGGTTGGAAACTTTCCTCATGTCAGCACGTTGTAGGTTTCGCCACCGGCGATAACCTTGTGTGAATGATCTGAAAGGCTAATCATTTGCATATCATAGCATCGTCTTCCCGTCTGTTAAATTTCGCGCCTGTAGAAAGTCATCTTCGTGGTGTAGCAATTTCAGTGGCCAGCAGTTTATAAGGCACGAAATGTTCGTTCTATTCAGTTGTGATTAGATGGATCTAAAGCAATAATTATCAGCATTTTGTCACAGGCAACTGTTGATGGCAGGATTACAAATAGATAGCCAAACATTAAAATTGTTTTAAACAACAAAACATTTAAAGGAAGCTACGTAAAGTAAACAGTTCCACTCGTAGCTGCATGAAAGATTCCACCATAAGTAACGGACACTGGGCAAACTTAATAGCGTTTGGAGCAGCTTGAAGTGAGTGTTCCTCGGTGCAGAGCCGACAGTACAGCCAGTGAGTGCTCCGTGGGCTGCGCTCCTGCGCAACTGCAGTTGGTAGTGCCGACAGAAATTCCGATTTTGGATGTAGCCGATAAAGTGTCCCATCCAGGCTAGTTGTGTAAGACACTGTATAGCAGCCTTCTGTTTTCCTATAACAGAGTTACATAAAAAGCTACAGGGGATAAGCAAAATAATGCCAACACCTGTACTTATTTGGGAATGGTTTATTAATAACGGTTGGACCCCCATTTGCCCTTAATACAGCTGCGGTTCTTCTTGGAATACTGACACATAATAATTGTAAGGTCTACAGTGGCATGTTATGCCAGTCTTCGATCAGAACCTCTTCTAACTCCTGTATCAACGAGGGAGGCGAAAATCTGCTCCGGAGTCTGCGCTCTAATACCGCCCACAAGGGTTCGATAATGTTCAAGTCCGGGGACTATGCTGGTAAGGGAAGACACTGCAATTTAGTTGCATGCTCCTCATACAACGACTATACTCTCCTGGCTGTGTGATTTGGTACATTGTTGGGGAACAACATTTAAATCATGCGGTGCACCTGATAACCTAAAATGTTCACAAAATCATTGGCAGTAACACAGCCTTTGAGAGTACCGACGGGACCAGCAGAATACTACGTTGTGACTGACGACACCATCACACTTCCACCTCCATGATTAACCGGTGGAATCATGCTATCAGGATTGTAGGCTTCTTTTGGCTTTTCACGTTCTCCAGACGTAAATCCGGCCCGATGTTGGAAATAACGAAAACGTTGACTCGTCGGACCATATGGCGTGTTTCCTCTGATCACCCGTCCAGGATTTATGCTCCTGACACCATGTTTTAAGCTTCTTTGTATCGGTTGTCGTCACTAATGGTTTCGGTATAACAGCTCGGCCATGAACGTTCGCTTTATGGAGCTCTCGGCGGACAGTGTCGATAGATACGGGGTCTCGAAGTCTCTGTAGTCACTTTAGCAGCCGTAGTTTTTTGTTGTTTTGACACAATTCGTGTTAGTGCACGACGATCTGTGTCATTTAATTTTGATTTGCACCAATTATTGCGTTTACACGATGATTTCTTTCCATGTCTTATGTAGGCTATGATGGCTGTTGAAATAGATGCTCTTGAAACATTCATTAAGTTGGCTGTCTTGGTTACTGATGCTCCACTTAATCGGGCCCCCAAAATCTGTCCTCTTTGGAACTCAGGTCTTTCATTGCACGTCGACCTCGGCCTCTGAATGCAAATTCGAAGTGTGCACTTCTCGTAAACAACATGCAATGATGCCTAATTGCTACTGAACACGCACAGTCCAGCGCGACACGTGCCTTACCTGCGCTGTTGTACGTCAAACTCAACCATCCCGTTACTACCACTGTTCACATTCTTTTGCCTATCCCCTATACATGCTTCACATTTCTTTCATTCAATTTTGTTCCCCAATACACTATAGTACGCACAGTCTAAAACAGTTATTAAGTAACGGATACTTAATGAATGCAGTTTTATCATAACTTAATATTGTCAACTAATGGGCTAATACGCTTCGTTTTACAGCTTTTACCGCACGCCCCAGACAGCTAACATTTCTCGTTAAGCCGTTACGCAACGTTTACCTCTCTTTCCCCTACTTGAAATCTATAACTTGCATGGACACTTCATTTCTATGGAAAAACAGCACTTTAGGACCTGTGTTCACGGTCCTGAATGGAAAGTGTGCAGTTTTTACTCTTTCAACGTCGATTGTGGTCAACTGTATCGCACTGTCGCTTTGCAGTTCTTCGAAATGCGTGAGCGTAAAGAAAGTGAGAAAACTGTAGGGGGTTGGGGGGGGGGGGGGGGGAGGAGGGAGGGATTATCATTTTTCTTTTCAGCCAACCTAATATTTTCATTGGCGTCCTAAAGACACTTAAAGTAAACGTGTGGATGCCTAATTTGCGGATGTTTGAGGTTCATCTACCTGTCATTCTATATTCAGTATTTTATATAGTGTTAGGATCAATAGTCCTTTGTTTTCTGACAGATCTTTACATTTCGTAGCAATTCTCTTGAACCCTTAACTATAATGTGGTGGCTTACTCACAGTGCGCAGTGTTATAGAGCAAATCCTACAAATATTTTGTCCATAAGTGATGTTACGGAATGTTTGCATTCTTCCTTCGTATATTAATCGTAAAGCGCTTTTAGAAGCAGTTAGATATGTTTGAATCAGCAAGTCTCATTCGACTTTCTATGAAATCTGTTAACGAATGTTTTAAATATGGTATAAGTATTGTTTCGTCGCATCCGTTACATTCATTTACTGTATCATTAACAGGTCTTCTTAGTGAGGTTATTTTAGGGCTGTCATCCTGCATACTCATTCTTCGTCATTTTTAACAAACACGTCGACGGAAAGCTAAATACAAAGACAGACAGGCAACGTTTCTGCAGTCTGTCTCTACACCAAAAGGAGGAACCAGATTGTAACAGTAGATGAATACTAACAGTGTAAATGCATTTGACTTTTGATTATGTGTAGTATTTTAGTATTAACGGCAGTGTCTCAGCATCGTTTTTATATTATTTGAATCTATAGTTTTAACACTGCTATTTTGTTGTTGTATTAATGGAAAGAAATTTCTTCCGAAGCCAGGGTCTCTAATTTTTTTTTTTTTTTTCAGTAGTTTCGTGTCATCTTCTGATGTTCTGAAGTTTCAAGTGTTGTTGCTGTTCTGGTATCCAGTCAGAAAACTTGTTTGATGCGGCTCTCCACGCTGCTGTCTGTGACCTAATGCATATAGCTTTGAGATACATCAAGTTAATCTGGTGGCTAAAACCTGTTGTAAATAAATACTTATCGGTGGCTCTTGGCCTTTGAAATATAACATAAGTGCTTACGAGCTGAAGGACGGCTCCTGTAAAAAGTAGATTGATAGTGAGTGTGACAATAAATCGTGATTATCTACAGTGGTTGGAAGAAAAGATGAAAACACCAAAATCGGCACACATTGTCGTCCCTAATACAGTGAGAGAAAAACTGATTGGCGCTCAGAACAGCTTACAGTCGCTTCAGAATGGATAAATACAGATCCTGTATGCTTTTCAAGGAAATATTATACCATTCTACTTGCAAAATAATAGCAAGTTCTGGTAACGATGACGGAAGTGGATAGCGATCAGACATCCTTCTCTCCAAAGTACGCCTCAAAGGCTCAATAACGCTGAGATCTGGTGACTCAGGTGGCCGAAGGAGATGTGATAATTCGTATCCGTGCTAACAAAGCCGAAACTGGACAATGCGACCTGTGTGAAAGGGACCCTGCCGTCTTGGAACACAGCATCACCCTTGGGGAACAAATATTGTACCACGGGATGGACCCGAGCAGCCAAAACCTATGTATGTGTCTTGAGGTAGCATAACTCTCGGCGCACAACTTACCCAGACTATAATCATCCAATATTTCAGAATGAGAGCACTTAGCGTCTGCACAATTTATACCCTTTACGAAGATTTTTCTCGGTGACACCCGTCAAGAAATAATTAAAGGAAAAAAACGTTATCACTTACTTCGTTTTCGCTGCTCGTGCGTAAAACTTTATCATCAGGCATGACGTTTTATTACTTCTTCATTACTAACTGTATTGGCGACATACTTTTCAGATAGTGCACACAAATACCATTGCATGTTCCTGCAAAATTATAACATTGTACGACACATAGCTCAGGAGATATGATGTCATAAACGTTGAAAAGCCCGAAAAGGACATTTAACAGATGAGAGTTCGATTCTTTAACAAATCGTGGGGTCTACTGGTGATACACTAAGCGGTAATTGAATCAGAGACGTATCTAATACTGTGCAGAGACCTCTTTCGTTGAATCCAGTGGGGAGCCTTCCTAAGCCATCACCGCTGAAGCGCCGATCACAACTCACGTCTACTCAGTAGTGCATTCAAGTCGAGAACATCTCCCTCGATGTTGCCGTAAATAAGCTCGGTATTTGTAGGTAAGGTGACCGGAGGGGACAGGACACTAGAAGCCTCATGTATATGAAGTGTTCTTCGAACTGCTCCGATACAGTTTCGGAGCGACAACATGACGTATAGTCTTCCTGAAGGTGGAGGTAACCAGGCAGGTTCTATAGTAAAACAAACGTTTGCACATGATCAGACAGTACCGTAATGTGTCGTTTTACGCTAACAGGTGGCAGCTGACATATTCGTCCACTTTACCTTATGTAAGTATTCCCCGCACGAGAATAGATCCACCACTTATTCGATCGGAGCCGGTGTGTGGCAACATGAACAGTGATTTATCCGTTGAAGTGATCCTTCCCAATATTTCGAGTGATCGTGCCCCTTAAAGTATAGTGAGCAGACGAAGACGTGAAGAAAGGGAACATGGATGTTGTAGCCCGCAGAGGAGAGGTTACAGATGGAATGGCTACTAGTCAGCGTTAAATTGACAACTGATTTCCTGATCTGTGACCCAGCTATCCACAGATAAACATCGCAATAGCCGACGGACACCCTTGTGCCCAAGCCATCTGAGTTTGGTGTCCTCGACGTTAACATAATCTACATACTCGAGGATAAATTTCTGCGATGAAGTGAGCGTTAAGCTCGTTTCGAACGTAATTGTTCCAAATTCGCTTTCTAATAAACGTTCTAACCACTTTCTCTAAAATGTTGCTCCCGTGCTACACACGTTGGAAATATCGCTAACAACAATAATTCCATCTAAAATAATGCATTGACACCATCTACCACCTTCTAAATGCTACATATTTCCTTGCTATAGTGGAACCACTGTATGTACCTCTTCTGAAAAGTATTGAACTCGGAAGAATGAAACTATCGATTTTCTCATAAAAATACCTATCGCACAATTCAATGAACCGAAATTGATCTACGTGAGCTATTTTTAATTTTAAGATTTTTATAAATAACTTTTTTATTTATAATTTAAAAAATTAGATTTTTGATCCCCTTATTTGGATAAAATGTTACAGAACTGGTTCGTTGGTGGCCAAAATAAGAATCTAATCTCAAAATTTCGTGTGACTCTAATGAGCAGATTTTGAGAAAAGGTAAGCTGTACAAAAAAGCATTTTAAAAACCTATGCATAATTCACGAACATAGCCACAGTTATTCAATGTAGACTCTCTTTCTTGGTCCTGTCTCTTCTTTTTCTGATTATTCTGTCGTATTATTTTTTGTGGAGTTGGAAAGCTTCTAGACCCGTTCCCCCCAGGATTAATTTAGAAGATAGATAAGCATCATTAAAACAAGAAATTTCATACAACACACCAATACAAATAGAATCTTTGCAAAAAAATTTTTACATGCCATCTTTCCCACAGTGCTACATTGAATGATTCATTGCGTTCTATACCGTGCCGGCCGTTGTGACCGAGCGGCTCTAGGCGCTTCAGTCTGGAACCGCGTGATCGCTACGCTCGCAGGTTTGAATCCTGCCTCTGGCATGGATGTGAGTGATGTCTTTAGGTTAGTTAGGTTTAAGTAGTTCTAAGTTCTAGGGGACTGATGCCCTCAGATGTTAAATACCACAGTGCTCAAAGCCATTTGATCCATTTTTTCTATACCGTATACACAGAAAATATATCGAGAATCAAGGACATTCAATCTAGAAACGTTATTCAAAATCGTTTAATCGAGAAAAAAGACACTATTGAATTCTGTATAAGACAAGATATATTATCATTGCAGTCCGGACTTTTAATCACTTATATATGTCTCCTTCGATCCTACGCAAGGCAAAACTGTACATGTTACAAATTATATTGCCAGCATTGATATTTCGTTCTATCGTTACATATTTTTACATATTTCACTATAATTACGTGTTCTTACGTATTTTAACTCTATTGTACAGAAAGTACATGTTTCTGTTTTTTACTCTGTTTCATATTTCCTCCCATCCCGAGTAGGCCGCACCCTTAGAAGAAAAATCGAAATCCAATCTATCATAAAAGTTGTAGACAGCAAGTAAATTGTGTCTATAAATCACGTTCTAGTACAATAATACGTGGTGAACTGCACTTTGAGTTAGCTTACGAAGTAGAGTTTGTACTTTATTTTCTATGGTTCGAATTTCAGTTCTCAAAAACAATTAAGATACAATACCAATGCCGTATGTAGCACTGTAGTAACCATTTCTGTGTGTAGTAAGTGGTTCCGTGTTCTGTCGAGAGAAGACTGGCGGGCCGTAGATTTCCTATTATTAGAGACTTCTACCAGTTCAGTACTAGGGAGTACAAGCGCCAAGGAAAGCCTGCCAAATAGAACTTCTTAAGAATTCACGACTGCGTTCGTAATGCCTCCTTTTGGATCAAAATTGTCATCTAAATTAAGATCTTGAACTACAATGGACAATGCGTTGATTACTGATAGCTTGTTCTATGCCAAGCTTGAAGTTAGCAGATGGGTTCTCCATATACATGGTAATGGTACAAAGTCCAAATCCCTAAACATCGTGCGTTTTTAAACAATTACTGCAGGCCACAGGTTGCTGATAAATCGACGTTAAGGAAAAACTTTTTATATTTTTGCTATCAGGAAGCTCTGAAAAGTGTGCGGCACTATATACGTAAATTCTGCACATGGATAGCTGTGGACAAAACAATGGTCGTTTCATTGGCAACTTCATTGTTGGCAAACTCAACGGAGAAGAACGATCAAAACGATTCTTGATATCCTGTAAAGTGTTGGAATGCACGAATTATTCAACAGCAGCTCGTTTTGTGAATGACGGTCTTAAAGTTACAATGCCTGAGGGAATTTGTTACGTATTCGGATGCTACGTATATTCTGTCCGCATTTACATATAATCCACCTTACCTGTCTGGCCATACATATAAATAAAATAATTTCCCACAACAAGTATTTCTAAGAAACCAGCATCAAATGTCGCTATAACTGCTGCCGAACCTAACATTGTCACTTCTGGCTGTTTTAATTATGTGGGGCTCATAGATTGAAGCTGTCGGATTCTATAGTGAACATTTTCAAGCCGTGGATTGATTAATTTCCGAGAGAATCTTCAGTTACAGTACGGGAGGCACAGAATTCTTTCACTAAGCCTAAAACCGAAGATTCTCTGTGGTGCATCCATACCAATTAAAGCTTCCTTAAAGAATTAACTTCGATATAGTTGCCTTGGCAGATATCTTCAGAAATTTTTAACTATGTGCAAGCTGACTGGTATCAGAGGTGATTGGGGAAGTCTTATCGTGAATAGAACGATAGAATCGAGCACGTAAGAGAATGATCAGAATAGTGGAAACACAGCAAAATGGATAGCCATCAGTTCCGTGGGTTACTCGGTCTCACTTAATGGACACTGGAAAGTTTGCATAGAGCCCTGAATCTGCTTGCGTTTCCACTGATCTCATGACAATGTGAACATCATCTCTGAACGGCCTACGTGCAGGTGTGTCTCTCGACGCGATCAGTCATATGAACATGCACCAATAATTCATGTTTTCTCAAATTCGTTTTATTGTTCGATTTGAACATAACGCCACTGCATGTGGATTATTATCGACTGTGGAATGTTAAAAGTCTAGAGACGCGATACCGTGCTTCTCCTCACGCTACCGGGCGATATGGCGACCAGGTGACTGTGACATAGCTGCCGGCTACAATAACTCGTTCTTGATTCTATATTTTTATGTCCCGTGAAGTGTTACACAACTCTACAATCCGAACAGTTCTGAAAAGTCTGTTAAGTATGGAACTGTAAATGCTGCTTTCGCAACGCCGTCATGTCACAGGGAGGTCACCAAAACAGAGTATACGGTCGCCTGTGGAAACTTTCTGTGCATGTACTTTTTTGCTCGTTGAGTAACTGGCGCAGGTCATGGCTTCAGGCTTCACATTCTCAACTTTCTAAGAGCTCTAGCGGTTGCAGCGACCCGTTATACATACTGATAACAAAGTCTCTTTCCGAATTTCTCATCTCATTGCATGATATTTGTTTATTTACAATAACTGCAAGCAATTCGGAGTAGCAGTTTGTAATTACTGCTTTAACATTGTTGCTCTGTAGATACTCGGCCGCTAGTAATATTACATTAATGGTTCTAAGGTTATGCCTGTGTGAAATTGTATGAATGCAACTTACGTTTTTCCACATGCGTTTTACCTAAATCTTTGTGTATGAAAGGCAATGTCCCGACTGACTCACTCACTAACTCATCATCATCCAGCCCTAACCACTAGGTACAAAAACTTGAAATTTTTAGAAGTTTTAGGAAGCAATTTTTCGAAGTTCCTCCCCTAAGGGAGTGAAATAGAAGATGAAATGATTTTTGAATATATGTTGCTGTTAAGACAATTTTCTCAGTCACAAATAAACAAATATGTTTTTCAGTGTTTTTGGAAATTCAACCAAGAAGGGGGAAAAGTGATGAAAATTTGCATTGGTTTCTTTGTTAGAAATAAAAAAAATACGTGTTTCACTGTTTGTGGAAATTCAACCCCTAAGTGGGTGAAGTAGGAGATGATAATTTTTAGGAAAACTTTTCGTTATATGAAAAAAGTAAGTGAAATGCATGAAAATTGGTATTTCGTTTCTCGGTTAGATATAAATAAATATGTGTTAGGAGATGAAAGTTTCTACGGAAATTCACCAAAAGGTCTCAAAAGGCATGATTCACAAAAACTTTGGGCTCCAGCTACCAAAATCGCTTTTGGGCCAGAAGTACATTCTGAATAGACCGTGCTTGTATGGCCTTAATTAACATGAAAGTTTAGAAGGTGTTGCAATTAGTGAAAAATCGATACAGGAAACCCGGAAATCTGTGCAGATCATGCAGTCCACGAGAGCGAAGCAGCGGGCGCTAAGCCAGTTTGTTACAAAGTGGCTGCAACGGTGAAGAAACTGCCGAGGAGAAACGCTGTTGACAAATACCAACGGCTTTTATTTGAGCGCACTCACACGTTCCGTCAAAATGTCTTTATAGCACACGAACAACATTCTGTCGTTATCATCTTCACTAAATTGAAATAAGTGGGTTTCTTAAAAGAGAAAGAGAGACCTCATCACTATAAAGAATTCTGAATAATTCGTTGCGACGAAAACGACGATGAAAATAAGGTATCTCACACGCTTATAACGTTGAACTTGAAGCATACAAAGAAAAATTAAACGGAATTTATTGATAACAGTATCTAGAGTGGAACAATAAAAACGTGTGTTTGATTGCTGCATGAAATACCAGCAGCTACGTTTGTTTTGCGGTGTTTTGTCATTGCTCTCCCATGGCATATTCCTTTGGAAAGCTCTTCTCAGTGATGAGAAAGTGAAGATAATTTGTATTGTATAGTATGATGATGCAATTAGGAAATTTCGGCATTATTCTCCAGTTTTGCGTAATGCACAAAATAAATAATTCCCCACAGTTGCTTATCTCAGATTTTCAAATCAAAACTCCTCTTTTCCGTCTGCAAGATAGACTGTTTTCATGCTGAACGGAAAATACAGTAATCAGTTTCCGTGAACGTGACTTGATATCCATTCACTACTGTTCACAAATTAGACTTATGATAATTCGTCTTAGGATGTCTTCGTTCTCAAGTATTTTTTTCTATCCCTCTCACCTCTATTGCACGTAAGTCTCCACTTTATGTATGTGAAACGGAGGACGAGTTCGAGATAAGTGAAGTAAAATGTGGGTTACGATTATTATGAAAGCTGGACGGGCGCCCAGCACGTAGTTCAACGACTGGGCTCGTTGCGTCAGCAGACGGTATTACGTGCCTTCCAAGGCCGCGAGCGCTGGTCCACTACGTGTTAAGAGTCGCGTGTCGGAGACGCCAAACTTGCGGACTCTGTGCCCGTAGGTTACGTTACTCACAACACGAACCCAGATTTCAGAAGGACCCACTCACATGTCCTAATAACCTCTCACCACCTAAACCGGGGCTTAAAAATTGTTTTTTGGTCTTAGTGGAGCAAAGAGCTCCCTCAAAGAAACTTGTAACAATTCACGTTCGGTAGAAAATTGAATCTTTTTTCACTTATGAAATATAGTTCCGAATTAAGAATTTCAAAAATATTCTGCATTTTCCAGAATCTATTGCCTTTACCGGACACAACATATCGTTTAAAAGTACTACTGTTCTCTATTACATGTACCCTTTGAAATATTATTGCAATTATTATTCCGCTTACATTCTCCGTAGATGAGTAGCATTTATAACTTCTCTTTGTTGGTGTACATAGCACTTATAAAAACTTCCCAATGAAGACGACGGATGGAATGATCAAAGCGCATTTTTCTTGCGTTTCTGTTTGTTTACTGCCAGCGCGAACTAGTGGACGACTTCCGTTACGCCGGCCACCTGCTCTGGATGCTCGTATAAGAGAGTGAGGGATAGTTTTATGATACATTTCATATGAATAATACACTTTGATGTGTTTTGAAGATGTCTACAGAAGAGGAAACGTATCCTCAAATAAAAAATATAGGGTGCTGTTTAGAAATACCTTCCGCTATTCGTATCTTAGCGACGAACAAAGTACAAGAAAAGTAATCATGTTGGTTACTCATTGACGGTTAAAGTGTCTGTGTTAATTACAACTATCAGACGTTCATGCATGTCTAAAGGAACGTACACTGCTCTGACGGTTATAGGTGTGGTAAATATCACGAAATGGATTCCGTCACATTTGCTCACGTGCCGCAAACAGCTGATGTCAATCCAGATTCGCAAAATGCGAATCAATTTCGTAATATTTACCACAGTTGTAACCGTCAGAACAGTGTCTGTTTTAGACACGTATGCATGTTGAACATACAGACACTGTATAAACACAGGCATTGTAACCATCAATGATGTATCCGTGCATTCAAGGGCTAAAATAAAGATAAAATATTTCTCCATCCTCTGTGCGGGAGTCCCGAAATGTGCGAGCGGGACTCCACGGTGTATGGAAGACTTCTCGGATAGCCGAAGTTGTACACAGTTCCACTTAAAGCGCAGAATATGTCGGACGTGTTTGCTCTTGCGCTCCACCGCAGCGTTTCGAGTCGTAGCAGTTCGTTGCTTGCGTAGTGTTCTGGGATTTTTCTCAATGTTATTCGTTTTTGAATCGTCTTTTTTGTTGATTTAAGTGTACTTTTGGACGCGGTTCGTTGTCGAAATGTCGCCCAAGTTGATCCCACGAAAATGTACGCGTACTCTTAATTTTGCTTTTGGCAAGTCCAACTGTAACGTCCAGCCACGTTCCGCCGAAATTCATGATAGGAAGTGAAAACGTTTGCTATTACTTCAGATCAGATTCACATCACTTATTTTGACACTGAGCTTTATGTCTTATTTGTAAAATTAATGAACGCCTTCCAAGCAGACAGGATCTCATTTAAACACGGCAGTCAGGTTCCTTACCGCCACAGAGAGGGGTCAATTAAAGCAGTCCTCCTGGACAATACTGATGTTGAACGTACCAACGTGCGGGTTCTCAATTTGCCGCCAGAAGTAGATGATCGATACCTTAAGGATGGTTCAAATGGCTCTGAGCATTATGGGACTTAACTTCCGAAGTCATCAGTCCCCTAGAACTTAGAATTACTTAAACCTAACTAACCTAAGGACATCACACACATCCATGCCCGAGGCAGGATTCGAACCTGCAACCGTAGCGGTCGCGTGGTGCCAGACTGGAGCTCCTGAAACCGCTCGGCCACCCCGGCCGGCCCTTAAGGATGTATTTCTTAAATTTCGTGATATTAAAGGCATTCGTTGGGAACACTGGTCGACTCTGTCTTCAATGCTACAGTACACACTCTGTCGAGATGCACATTAAATAGAACAACCAGTCACTTCTTCTGATTTGTGGTTATTGGGTCCATGTTACTTATAGCGGTATGGTGGGGATAGGCTTTTTATGTAATGAGACTGCTCACCAACTTCTCTGTTGTCGAAAACAGGTTCTTGTTCTCACAAATTCTCTTGAACAGCGACATAAATTGTTGACAGCAGATCTCGTTCCGTCTGCTACACATTCTAGTGGCAATTCTCAGCCCGATTTGAGCTTATCCTTGGGCAATTTTACCCCACCGAAGACGGATTCTGCGCCGACTGCTCCCCGTACTGATGCACAGGTGCTGCAACATAAACGACATCGTACCCAGTGTGCAGATATTTCTGGAGTTGATTCCTCTGTGTTACCCCTCTCCTGTGTCAGGTGTCTCTCTTGGTGGTACAGATTACGCAGTAGCCTCCTATTCTCCTGTGGACTCTGTAGGTGTGACGGATACGGGCATTCATTCGGCCTCCGGCGTGGATCTTACGGAGTCGCATCAGGCATCTGGTGTGTGTCTGATCCGTCCCACTCGCCGGCGTCACCCCCCCCCCCCCCATCCTAACCGCCCAGCTATGGCAGTCTGACGCACAATAATGCCTCCTTGCTATGTGTGGACCGCAGTCGACGGTGTTTTCGGTTACACAACCTTCGGATATTCCATTGTTGAGTCAGATTCAGATCCTGTGCTTAATCGGCCTACTCTTCCGGCTGATGAGGCGACTTTGTCTCATGACAGAGTGTTCAACTCGGATCGCGCTGCCTCACGCAAGGAATGGCGGTGCAAGGGTTGTGCAGGGCGTGGAACTAGTTCCTCCTACTTGGACTCGTCTGCAGACGATTGATGGTCGGAATGTGGCATAGCTGGACCTTATTTTTGTCCCACTTTGGTCGATGACTCAGGTATACACTCTCGCTACTTTGAATGCCAGTCGCATTCGTCTGAGCTACATCTCGCTGCTCTCCGTCAGTTTATTTATGATTGTAGTGCAGTTATTACATTCTTGCGGAAAGTATTGTTTACCACCTCTTCTCTCCCATGTTTTCAGATCTCTTGAATGCAACATCTGAACATTCGAGGGTACTGCTCTGTTTTACCGTGCGGGTATTCCCGTTACTGAAATTTATATTATTCTGGCCGCAGGATTGGCTGTCGTCATTTTGACCTTTCCCTGGTTGTGGTTTATGTACAGTCTGACATGGGTCAAACGGCGCCACGCTCGAAATTTTGCAGACAGGAGCTCCCTTTTTTTTGGTAAGAATCTTCGGAACATTCTGCGGGGTCGTGAACTGAACTCTGTGTTACGTCCCTTCGACCAGTCCCCTCTTTCAATTTTAGTCGTGATCTCCATGGATTGGTCCTACAATACGTTTGAGATTTGTTTGGGAACATAAATATCCGACGTTCGTAAATTCAAGTTTTTTACTGCGACGTCTAGTGGCAGACTTGACAGATTTTATTTGTCAGTTTTTGTGTCATTATATTTTTCCGGTCGATGTAATTCCAGCGCCTTTCAATAAACACTGTACTGCTGCAGCGACTTCCAATATCGCCTGCAACCCATGAAATATTGTCGTTCTCAATGGATGCTCAACGTCCCATCTTGCTCATGGCGCCATTGATGTCGTGATTGGTGCTGCGTCGAAGTTTTGGTTTCGTTCGATAGAGTTTTACCCATCTTTATTTGGATGGTGATCTGAATACGCAAAACGCTGATACTATGCTGCAAGGCTGAGAGACTTTCGGAAAACGTATGTATTTTATTATAGCGTTCTTCGTGAATTATAAACATGAGCTGACTTTCGACAGATCAAGGCTAAGTTGTTATTGATTAAGAAGCAGCAGATGGAAGGGTTAAAGGAGAAGTGAAGCCCTTGTTTTCTCATTAACAAGGAACTCATATCCTAGTATCACATGCATCGCACGCCAGTCGTCGTCGCTCTCTAATTGCCTCCATCAGCTCCCATTATGGCCGTCAGTTAACTAGTCAAGGTAAGATGGCTCAAGCTTTTAATCAACACTATGCATATCTGAATGCTACGGAAGACACCAGTTTTGCGACATTCGGTGAGATGATTACTCTTGATCAGAATGTTGAGTTTTTTGCATATTTCAGGAGGATGAAATACACTCCTGGAAACTGAAATAAGAACACCGTGAATTCATTGTCCCAGGAAGGGGAAACTTTATTGACACATTCCTGGGGTCAGATACATCACATGATCACACTGACAGAACCACAGGCACATAGACACAGGCAACAGAGCATGCACAATGTCGGTACTAGTACAGTGTATATCCACCTTTCGCAGCAATGCAGGCTGCTATTCTCCCATGGAGACGATCGTAGAGATGCTGGATGTAGTCCTGTGGAACGGCTTGCCATGCCATTTCCACCTGGCGCCTCAGTTGGACCAGCGTTCGTGCTGGACGTGCAGACCGCGTGAGACGACGCTTCATCCAGTCACAAACATGCTCAATGGGGGACAGATCCGGAGATCTTGCTGGCCAGGGTAGTTGACTTACACCTTCTAGAGCACGTTGGGTGGCACGGGATACATGCGGACGTGCATTGTCCTGTTGGAACAGCAAGTTCCCTTGCCGGTCTAGGAATGGTAGAACGATGGGTTCGATGACGGTTTGGATGTACCGTGCACTATTCAGTGTCCCCTCGACGATCACCAGTGGTGTACGGCCAGTGTAGGAGATCGCTCCCCACACCATGATGCCGGGTGTTGGCCCTGTGTGCCTCGGTCGTATGCAGTCCTGATTGTGGCGCTCACCTGCACGGCGCCAAACACGCATACGACCATCATTGGCACCAAGGCAGAAGCGACTCTCATCGCTGAAGACGACACGTCTCCATTCGTCCCTCCATTCACGCCTGTCGCGACACCACTGGAGACGGGCTGCACGATGTTGGGGCGTGAGCGGAAGACGGCCTAACGGTGTGCGGGACCGTAGCCCAGCTTCATGGAGACGGTTGCGAATGGTCCTCGCCGATACCCCAGGAGCAACAGTGTCCCTAATTTGCTGGGAAGTGGCGGTGCGGTCCCCTACGGCACTGCGTAGGATCCTACGGTCTTGGCGTGCATCCGTGCGTCGCTGCGGTCCGGTCCCAGGTCGACGGGCACGTGCACCTTCCGCCGACCACTGGCGACAACATCGATGCACTGTGGAGACCTCACGCCCCACGTGTTGAGCAATTCGGCGGTACGTCCACCCGGCCTCCCGCATGCCCACTATACGCCCTCGCTCAAAGTCCGTCAACTGCACATACGGTTCACGTCCACGCTGTCGCGGCATGCTACCAGTGTTAAAGACTGCGATGGAGCTCCGTATGCCACGGCAAACTGGCTGACACTGACGGCGGCGGTGCACAAATGCTGCGCAGCTAGCGCCATTCGACGGCCAACACCGCGGTTCCTGGTGTGTCCGCTGTGCCGTGCGTGTGATCATTGCTTGTACAGCCCTCTCGCAGTGTCCGGAGCAAGTATGGTGGGTCTGACACACCGGCGTCAATGTGTTCTTTTTTTCATTTCCAGGAGTGTATTTGATTTTATTGCTGATTCCCCCTCCTTTAAATCACCTGGTTTGTACGGTCTTCTGAAAGAATTTTATTTACATTTTTGGCATGTCTTTGGTTTTACTTTTACCTCCATTTTAAATGAGATTTTGTGGAGGTGAGCCATGCCTGCGATCTCCAAGATGGGAAAAATTGTTCTCATTCCGAAGCATCGTGTCTGCTTAATAGCGGTTGCTATTCGTCCTCTCACGCTATTCAGTTTTGACTACAAAACTGTTGCACAGGCTGCAAACAGAAAATTTTCCTTTTTTCTTGGTCGTGCGACCGGTAACCATCGATGTTGCCACCCTAGACGTAAAGTTTTGACTCCGGTGACTGAATTTAGGAATGTGGTTTCGGTGGCGACCATTACATCTATTCATTGTGCTTTTGCTTTCTTAGATTTTTCTAAGGCATTTTATCGCATTTTTCACACATAACTCGGTCGCCTGTTGGAGACAGTTGGCTTTACTGTTCCTTAGCGGATCGGTATTTCTAACTTGTTCAAGAACACTACAGCCTCAATGGTGGTCAGTGGACGACTGATGCCACCGGTTGTTCTCTGCGTTGAGTGTCTCACGGCAGTCTGCTCTCTATATCTTTGTTTGTCCTGTCTCTTGAATCGCTGTTGCGGCAACTTGCTGATCGGTAGGAGACATCCTCACTGTTTGGGCATATGTCGATGATATGGTGGTTTTCCTTCGTCGAAATGAGAAAGTCACTTTGTTAAAATGGAAATTGTTAGCTTTTGTGGTATTTCAGGTCCTCGCTCAAATGATGACAAATACAAATTCCTCAACCTACGAATCTACGAGGATGAAGTCCTCTCTTGAGCACTTTTTGTCGTTCGACATACATATTTGAATGTGATCGTTGATCGTTGCAGACTGAAGATGGTGGCTTTGAATTGGCATCCTGTTACTGATAAATTTCAGTGTGTCGTACTTGAACATGTACGACGCTTGCTTACCGTTTTGCAGGATCTACGAATATTGGGTACCTATATTTTGTATAAATTATATTATACCGCACAGATACACTCCTGGAAATGGAAAAAAAGAACACATTGACACCGGTGTGTCAGACCCACCATACTTGCTCCGGACACTGCGAGAGGGCTGTACAAGCAATGATCACACGCACGGCACAGCGGACACACCAGGAACCGCGGTGTTGGCCGTCGAATGGCGCTAGCTGCGCAGCATTTGTGCACCGCCACCGTCAGTGTCAGCCAGTTTGCCGTGGCATACGGAGCTCCATCGCAGTCTTTAACACTGGTAGCATGCCGCGACAGCGTGGACGTGAACCGTATGTGCAGTTGACGGACTTTGAGCGAGGGCGTATAGTGGGCATGCGGGAGGCCGGGTGGACGTACCGCCGAATTGCTCAACACGTGGGGCGTGAGGTCTCCACAGTGCATCGATGTTGTCGCCAGTGGTCGGCGGAAGATGCACGTGCCCGTCGACCTGGGACCGGACCGCAGCGACGCACGGATGCACGCCAAGACCGTAGGATCCTACGCAGTGCCGTAGGGGACCGCACCGCCACTTCCCAGCAAATTAGGGACACTGTTGCTCCTGGGGTATCGGCGAGGACCATTCGCAACCGTCTCCATGAAGCTGGGCTACGGTCCCGCACACCGTTAGGCCGTCTTCCGCTCACGCCCCAACATCGTGCAGCCCGTCTCCAGTGGTGTCGCGACAGGCGTGAATGGAGGGACGAATGGAGACGTGTCGTCTTCAGCGATGAGAGTCGTTTCTGCCTTGGTGCCAATGATGGTCGTATGCGTGTTTGGCGCCGTGCAGGTGAGCGCCACAATCAGGACTGCATACGACCGAGGCACACAGGGCCAACACCCGGCATCATGGTGTGGGGACCGATCTCCTACACTGGCCGTACACCACTGGTGATCGTCGAGGGGACACTGAATAGTGCACGGTACATCCAAACCGTCATCGAACCCATCGTTCTACCATTCCTAGACCGGCAAGGGAACTTGCTGTTCCAACAGGACAATGCACGTCCGCATGTATCCCGTGCCACCCAACGTGCTCTAGAAGGTGTAAGTCAACTACCCTGGCCAGCAAGATCTCCGGATCTGTCCCCCATTGAGCATGTTTGGGACTGGATGAAGCATCGTCTCACGCGGTCTGCACGTCCAGCACGAACGCTGGTCCAACTGAGGCGCCAGGTGGAAATGGCATGGCAAGCCGTTCCACAGGACTACATCCAGCATCTCTACGATCGTCTCCATGGGAGATAACAGCCTGCATTGCTGCGAAAGGTGGATATACACTGTACTAGTGCCGACATTGTGCATGCTCTGTTGCCTGTGTCTATGTGCCTGTGGTTCTGTCAGTGTGATCATGTGATGTATCTGACCCCAGGAATGTGTCAATAAAGTTTCCCCTTCCTGGGACAATGAATTCACGGTGTTCTTATTTCAATTTCCAGGAGTGTATTTCCCCTTACCAAAGAGGTAGCGAGGAAATCGCGGCAACTGTCTTGTCGATTTTTGTAGGAATGCCGTGTATTTAAACTATATTATGCTATTCTGACGAAGCCGTGCACGGAAGGAAACTTATCGCTCTCAGATATCACACGCGTCTGCATTTTATGTCCGACACATGATACTGATTGTTACCCGTGAATTGTATACTATCAGGTAAGGACTCTTCGTTCTCGTATTGCCAATTACTCTTGCTTCTTTTCAAATTGCGTCACATTCGAGAATTTTATATTGTAGTGAGCTATCTGGGGGACGACATCTTGATGCGGCAAAAGGTCACGACACAGTTCGACCTTGTTCGCGGAGACGACGTAGTCTGACTCAAACACGTGGAACCGTTATCACCGCATGTTCGTTGAAAGTTTTTAAGGACCAGCATCAGTATCCTAATTCACACACTGGAAGTGGCTGGACACGCACCCGCATAGACTTATCCGCTAGTAGTCGCCTGGAGATCTTCTCTGGTTGTGAAATCAACTTTGTTTCCTTAACAGGACTTATATCACTGTTTACACCACCGACATCATCCTGTGGCCGGATTCCTCCTTATTTCCAAAGTACTCACTTTGTACATTTTGTTGTTGCTTGTATGGGGGAGGATGACTTTTTGATATTTCAGCAGTATATGTTTAATGTAAATCGAGACGCCTCGTAATTGTCCCTTTATCGGGACAATTTTGCTAACAAGCTGAATCTCACGTTTACCGTACAAGCTGTTAGTTAAGGGGTCAGCGTGTGTGGCCCGTATGTAATGAAGCTATCGTGGCTCTTTGTCGGGGAATATGTCCATATTGATTTCTCGTTTTCTGTCAAGCTGTTGCGTCGATTGTGTTCTCTAATATAAATATGGAGAAAAACGTTTAGACATGCTTTGTCGCCGGCCGCGGTTCTAGGAGGTTCAGTCCGGAACCGAGCGACAGCTACCGTCGCATGTTCGAATCATGCCTGGAGCATGGATGTGTGTGATGTCCTTAGGTTAGTTAGGTTTAAGTAGTTCTAAGTTCTAGGTGACTGATGACCTCAGATGTTAAGTCCCATAGTGCTCTAGAGCCATTTGAACCATTTGAACCACGCTTTATCATTTCACTGTTTGTTGCTGCAGTTTATGAAAGATACAGTGTGCCTTAGGGAGTCGAAAACAGTACAGCTGACAAGAATTAAGCTTCATAAAGCAGGTTCTGAAGGACTTTGTGCCGACGTTGCGGCCTTTGAGTTATCTATACCTCTACGTCTTGATTTGGATACACAGAGATTGAACTAACGTTCAGCAGGACAGTAAGAAAGAATTATAAGGTAAAAACTGTACAGAAGACCTAAAGAAGAGTATACAACAGTGCTGGCTGGGCTGCAACAAATCGTATAACGTTAAACAGGTATCTAACACTTTATGAAACTGCAATACTCTGCAAAGCCTACTGTATGCGTAGAGGGAAAATATGGTGTCGGAATGATGTGAGAGCTACAACATGGCACTTTGGTGGTGTGACCTGGCGTCACGTTGTCAAATGGTTCAAATGGCTCCAAGCAGTATGGGACTTAACATCTGAGGACATCGGTACTTAAACCTAACTAACCTAGGAACGTCACACACATCCATGCCCGAGTCGGGATTCGTACCTGCGACTGTGGCAGCAGCTCGATTCCGGACTGAAGCGCCTAGAACCGCTCGGCCATAACGGCCGGCGTCATGTTGTCACCGACGCCAGAATCTTGCTATTGGCTTAACAAGGCTCCAGTATATACAGTAACACGAGATTCCCGCCCCTGGAATTTGCTGAAACGAGAGGTGCAGAAGCTCCCTTGTGGCTGCAGAAACTCGAGGCTTACGGCTCGTAGGATTATTCTGGGACCGGGGTCACGCTAGACGGACAGATCAGTAGTGGCTCCCGTCAGTTGTTGATTATTATATTTCAAAATATTTTTTAGAAACTATGTAGTAGAGTGGGACACAGAGAACATTCGTATCGTTGGTGGCTCTTGCCAGTCATGTTACTTACTGTATTATGAATGCAGTCTGGTGGCAGAGGTCACAGTGAACAGTCGGATCAGTGGTGGGTACCGTCGATTTTTAGAAATATCATGATTGCATAGTCACGGGCTGATCCACGGTGCGGTCGATCGCGTATGTATATTAGAAATAATTAACGTCATTTGCCCACAATTGCAGATTTACTGATACCAAATATCTGCTACTGTAAAGTGTCATGTGTGCGGTGAACCGTGGTATGAGAAAAACCACAGGAAACATTAAATGGCGTCCCTTATAACAAGTCAGTGTGCTCTTTACCGCACTCCACGTAGTTAAGGACTTCCCACAAATTTCACGATTACAGAACCACATCAGTGACTTCTGTACGAGCCCTCGAACGAGCATTTCCACGGCAGCGAAGAGGTATTTCTGAAGATGGGTTGGAGTGACTCAGCAGAGTATCTGGTTGGCTAGCTTCAACCTGACAACGAAGCTAACAGTGACGATCATGTAAGGCGTCCAAAATGACGAACATGCCGCTTATTATTATTTGCAACTAGCAGAAATGATGTTAGTGGCAAACGTATCACGAAAATAGGGGGATATAAAGCGATGGAAGTGAAAGAATTCTGTTACATTAGAAGTAAAACAGTATGATGATCAAAGCAAGAAAGACGTAAAAAGCAAATCACCACAGATAAAGAAGACACTATTGGCCAAAAGAAGTCCACTAGTATCAAACATCGGCCTGAATTTGAGGTATACGTTTCTGAGAATGTGCGTTTGGACCACATGGTCGTACGTAAGTGAATCATGACAATGGCAAAAGTAGAAAAAAGAGAATCAGAGCATTTGAGATGTGGTGCTACAAAAGAACGTTGAAAATTTGGTGGACTGATAAGGTAAGGAAAAACAAATTTGTGGAAAACACTGACAAGCAGAAGAGAAAGGATGGTAGGACATGAGTTAAGACGTCAGGGTTCGAATGGTTCAAATGGTTCTGAGTACTATGGGACTTAACATCTGAGGTCATCAGTCCCTAGAACTTAGAACTACTTAAACCTAACTAACCTGAGGACATAACACATATCCATGCCCGGTGACCGTAGCAGTCACGCGGTTCCGGACTGAAGCGCCTAGAACCGCTCGGCGACCGCAGCCGGCTAAGACGTCAGGGACTAACCTCCGTGGCTCTAGAGGGAATTATAGGGGGCAGGACCTGTAGGAGGAGATTTTAAATATAGTCAGCAAATAATTAAGGACGTTAGGTATACTTGCTACTCTGACACGAACCAGTTGACACAGGAGAGGAAGTCCTGGTGGTCCACGTCACATCAGTCACAAGACTGACGACCCAAAAATAGTAATATAGTGCCAGATACATAGAAAATACAAGGAAAAATTTCATGGGAGTTAGAAATGCGCGAACAACTGTTTTTTGGGCTTCGAGTGGTTTCTGTACTTTCTTTTGCAGTTAAATTTCTTCTTTCTTTTCAGGACTCTCGAACTCGGATGCTCTAGATTCCAGGGTGAGATAGCCTACGTGCCACATGTAAGCTAGCTAGTTATTGCGAAGGTGCCCTGAGGCCCGGAGCGATGCCCAGGGAAAACCCGGTGTGGCAGTCAGCGACCGGTTGCCGCGCCAACCAGACCGGGGCGGAGTGGGCCGCTCTGACGCACTCTCGCGCGGATCCGCGCGCGCCTGGCTCGTAGGCAGCGCCGCGATACGGGCTCTTGCACAAGACGGCCGCTCACGGCACACAGCTTCCGTAATGTGTCCTACTGGTATGGCTGCGGATTGTGGCCATTGTGAGATTGCGATGGAGCAGTCGGCTAATGTTCGCGAATAGCTTAGGCCAGTGAAGGAGTGGCGGGTGGCATCCCATAGCGAAAGCGCTGCTCAGTCAGCATGCTACTCCATTCGAGACTTGGTCCACAGAAAACGTCATTTCAGCATCGAGCGACCACCTTGTGGTGGCTGGCGAGTCGTGCCCATATCTGGAAGTGTTTCGCAGGGAAATCTGTGTGTGGCTAATGGCTAACAGCTAATTTTAAAGCTTAAACGTATGGATTTGAATCAAAGCCCCTCACTGATAAAATTGAAGTCGAATGAAATAGCAAGTTCACTGTTTATTTTTATCCACAAGCCGTTCGAAGGTTTAATCTCATATCATCAGGTATGTTTAACTGTGTTAGCACGACGTGTGTGTGTGCTGTGTTACGGCTTTGGGGTAACCTGTGACACTTTCTAGCGGAGAAACAAAAAAAATTATTTCAGAACATTTTGGGGAGGTTTTAGACTAAAAACTAAAAGTATATCTAAATGTGAAAATAAAACGACTAAAACAGAATCTCTTTAGTGCTTCTTTCACTGCCAATCATATTCTGTAAACAAAGACTGTGTCTGGAAACTACCATGTGCAAGGAATACATAGCAAAACAGAAACATCATCTAGAAGTACTAAGAATATATATCAAAACAACACTATTGTTTCAGAACAAGTTTTAAAGGACTGTGGAGATCTTTGAGTTAGAGTTGCTTTTTTCACACACAGTGAAAAGTTTTCGGCTGGTTCTTGTGAACCAGCTTATGATGCAGGCAACAATAAACCATTCCGATCGATCACAGCCATTATTGTGCGTGAATGTGTGGATACAGACATGTACTCTACACTCGACTTTTTATGTTTTTCTGCTTTGAATGAAAGCGTTGCCTTACCACGAATTTCATTCTAAAAATTAGCCTAATCAATGTGTGAGGTTACAGCTGCGCCTCTAAAGTATCTCTATAGATGTCAGAACTATCAGTACCGGTTGACCTCATCAATAATCAGATCCCTCCACACTAAATCACATGCATTTAATAAAAGGGTGTCACACGAAGAATAATTTATGAGACAGTGGTGGCCCTTGCAAACCTGATACCTAGGTGCTGTAACTCACACGAGATAACAAACAAGGCCTTCATCTAACTACAAAATGAAACGTGGTCTACATGCATCCGTGTTTATTATAATATTCTCTGCTGATATACATGATCAACAAATTTTATTCGATCAGATCGATCGCAAGCAATGCAGACAATGAGAAAAATATTAATTGCTAATATGGATCACTATACACTGAGGTGGGATAGTGATATGCACATGTACACATGGCGGTAGTACAGCGTGCAGAGGGTATAAAAGCGCAGTGTATTGGCGAAGCTGTCATTTGTACCCAGGCGAAAAGGTATTCATGGGAAAAGGTTTCCGACGTCATTATGGCCACACGACGGGAATTAACAGAGTTTAAACGCGGAATGGTAGTTTGAGATAGACGCAGCAGACATTCCATTTCGGAAATCGATAGGGAATTCAATATACTAAATGTCTGCCATTACCTCTCACGACGCACAATGCAGTGACCGACAGCCTTCACTTAACGACAGAGGGCAGCGGCGTTTACGTAGAGTTGTCAGTGCCAACAGACAAACAACACTGTATTGAGTAACAGCAGAAATCAATGTGGGAAGCACGATGAACGTTTCCTGTAGGACAGTGCGACGAAACGGCGTTCATGGGCTAAGGTAACAGATGAGTGACGCAAGTGCCTCCGTTAACAGCACATCTGCTGCAGCGCCTCTCCTGGGCTCGTGATCTTATCGGTTGGACCCTTAACAGCGGCCTATTGAGATAGTCTTGACAGTTGGTAAGGGCTGATGGAAGGGTTCGAGTGTGACACAGACCCACGTAGCGATGAACCCAAGCTATCAACAAGGCACTGTGCAATCCGATGGTGGCTCTGTGGTGATGGAGACAGTGTTTACGCGAAATAAACTGGATCCTCTGGTTCAAGTGAATCGATAAATGACTGAAAATAGTTATTCTTGGCTGCTTGGAGACCATTTTCAACCATTCTTGGACTTCATGTACCCAATTTTTATGGATGACAATGCGTAATGTCACCGAGCCACAGTTGTTCGCTGTTGGTTTCAAGAACATTCTGGACAATTCGAGAGAATGGTTTGGCCACCCATCGAACATTTATGGGACATAATCAAGAGATCAGTTCGTTCACAAATTTTTGCACTGGCAACCATATAGCAATTATGGACGGCTATAAGGCAGCATGACACAATATTTCGGGAAAAGACTTCCAACGACTTGTTGAAACCATGTCACGTCGAGTTACTGCACTAAGCCGGGCGAAAGGAAGTCCGACACGATATTAGGAGGTATCCCATGACTTCTGTTTCCTCAGTGTACACCTAACACATTAACTGGATAATTCAGTTGGCTGTGATAAAGCTGGAATCTATTCATGATTGATTGTAGTTAAATCTGCGGTGACAGCTCAGTGATCGCCAGTGTTGCCAAAACAAAAAAATTAGACATGCAACAAACATTTAGACTGATGTGTGATGAGCCTGCTGACTTTCAAGAAAGTTTTACATTCTGAAATGTGCCTAGGCCTCACAGTATTCTCACACCCAGCTCACTGATGCTGCGATCTCTTACCATACTCAGCTTTGTAATGCATGAAGTGAAGTGAGGAGCACACTCAGGTGCAGACTGCGACACACCAGCTGAAGTCTACTGAAGTCTCTAATTCAAGTGTTCTCCTTCGAGAACCGAAGTGAAATTCAAGAACTGCGATGAAATGTCGTATGTGCTCTCTCTCAAGGAATACGCAGAAGTTTTTCCTCTACTGAGAGCCAATTACAAGTTTCTTCTCAGTTCTTTAATCATATATGAGTTCGTTCTCTATTCTGAAAGTCTGTGCAGTCCTAGAGTCCCAATGGCAACGACTATGCAAAATACTGGCCTATCACTTGGTATGAGGGGCAACGGCAGCTGTGATGATACATTTCTGGTGATGAAAATCGCGTAAGCTGCAGCACAATGTTTTATTAATGAGGACTAGTTTCATGACACCAGTCACATATTCAGGTAACAAACGATTGATGTCTCAATACACAAACTCTGGAGATTTTAAGGACATTATGCATTGTATGGTCAACGGTTTGTTACCTGAATATGTGACTATAATGTCATGAAACAAGTTGCGATTAAGAAACCATTTTCATGTACTATTACAGTTTTCATCATTTGAAATCGAATATTTGATAGCAAGTTAACTCTCTCATTTCAGTGCTAAAATCTTATAACATTCACCAGTCGTTACAGACCCAGGATTGAACCTTTTAAACAATTGTGAGTTGCTTTCCCACACTCGAACCTGTTCGATGTAGTCCATGTGGTTTCTTCCATGTACGAATTTCTCAAAAATTGTCGTCTTGGCTTTTCCCACTCTGCAATTTGTTTAGTTTAGCGACTGATGAGACCTCTTACAACATTTTAGGCCAGAGGTAGTTCGTCTTGCCTAAGGTGGCTACAGATAGTCAAACGAAGAAGAAAATAATTTCTGTTCACAAAGCAGGCCATCTACTTCTCACAGCAACGCGAAATGTTTATCTATCTCTGATTTCCCCTCGCATAGCATATCTGGAAAGTGAGTCCTCGGTGAAAAACAAAGTTCCCTTGAAGTTAATGTGGCCTTGACGCTCTTGCTCGAAAACAATACGACTTTCAGCTGAGTGCAGATGTTGGTCACGTCACCTTAAGTATTTCTATGAATGCAGACTTGGACTCTTGTCACCCAGAAGGAAACCGTCAGGAAGACACCGAGTCATTGCTAGTCCCTGACAATAGTGAGATCAGGTGCCCGGTACCTGCTTCTTCATGCTCGTTGCCTTTGCTTACACAGTCCACTGGAAACGCAGCACTCAGACCCTAGGGAGCCGTTAGAACAGCGAGTCACTGGCTTAGCCTGCACACAACTGAACTGCAGAAAAATTCATACAATACCTCCACAAAGCTTCGTCTGGCAATCACTGACGTTATTCATTGGAACGGCAAATTATTTTCTTCTTAATGTCAGCCAGATACATCCATCTGCTATATTGTTTTAGCTCCTTCTATCACTTTCTTCCTGGTTAATGTCTTACTACTGACGCAACACTTCGTTCCGTGCTTCTGCACGGGTACGCCTATCGTCTTTGAACCTTTGTTACGTATGTTTTATGTGCTGTTTTATCTTCCTGTTTTGTGCAGCTGACTTACTCTCGTCCCAATGTGTTTTACGTGGGTGCTAAGGACCTTGCTGTCGTGCGCCCATTCAAACGTTTCCATCGATCCATGCATGCTAATTATTTTATTTAAAGATGTAAACTAATTCAGATAGTATTGATTATCAATCAAATTATGATTAGCATATGAGAGGTAACAGTCTGGCACTAGCGAGTCACGTATCAAATTTGTATCCAAGATTCACAAGATAGTATTGATTATCAATCAAATTATGATTAGCATATGAGAGGTAACAGTCTGGCACTAGCGAGTCACGTATCAAATTTGTATCCAAGATTCACAAAAACCAGCGATATTACTCTTGGTACCTCTAACAACCACCTGACTCCATTCGAAGACAACCACTTCATCTTCATACAACGTGGTAATTTTGGATTGCAGCTTTTCTTTCGGAGGTAATTGTTAGTTAAATGTGGCAATGATAATTCACAAATTCTTCAGGAGTATAATTATGTTTAGTTCCTTCGGTGCCACTGGATTTGCAGTCTGTTCTGTATGTTGTACACTTACGTAGAATACAAGTGAAGAATCCCAGCAGCTACACTGTGAGATCGATTGTAGACAATATTTCATAGAGTTTAAATTGTGTTAGAACAAAGTGATTCCAAATACTTAGTAAAAAGTACATTTACATCTGCCAGGAAGTACTGAAAAAACTGATAAGATAAGGGATGAGGTGGTTTTCTGCGGAATCGCCAAAGAAAGGAATATATGGAAAACAATGACAAGAAGAAAAGACAGGATGATAGAACATGTGTTGATACATCAGAGAATTACCGACATTGTCCTACAGGGAGCTGTAAAGGGTAAAAACTGTAGAATTGTAGGGAAAGATAGAGGCTGGAATACAGCCTACAAAGAGTTGAGGATGTAGAGTGCAACTGCTGCTTGGAGGTGAAGAGGTTAGCCCAGGAGAAGAATTCGTGGCAAGTAGCATCTAACCAGTCAGGCTTTGTGCTAGCTACTGAATATGATTCATTTGTAGTTGATATATCACATATATTGTATCTTACAACACATGCGCTGCTCTGAATACCACATTCTCTAAACCCTTAAACAATGTGACATACTCTTCCTCTGCTCACATACTGTTTCGAATGAAGACAGCAGAATAAAAAAAAAGATACAAATGTGACTTACTACACTCACAATTTGGCGGTAAGATCTAAAGTTTATTATCAGCAGCAACCGCTGGGAGATGACACGAGCTACGAGTTGTGAAACAAAATCCTTTCGTAAATCCTTTATGGGAGTGCCACAGAAAAAGCAGCTTGTTTATAACGTCAAAATTTTAATTTTAACGGTTTAAGCAAGTTGAGCATAATAATATGCTCTCACTATCGCACACTCTGCTCGCTCATACGACCAGTGCCCCTTCTTGCCGGAAGCCTTACTTAGCCCAAGCGTTTCGTAGGCGGCGCTAGTGCACTGGCTTACATTGACAACCATCATGTTGTGCATGTTTCAATTATTATGGTGGTGTAATTTTATATTTTCCTGATCCCTTTAGGCTATAATTTAACGTACCTCCGCCACAACATGTAATCCAGTCAGTTTGAACGTTTTCTTTTCTTTTTTATATTCGTAACGAGATATTATTTCACCTGTATATCTTAACATGTTTTCACTGTTAACGTGTTTAGGTATTCAGTATCTGTTTCTGAAAAAGGTGTCTTTATTAACGATGAAACCACGATCAAGGGATCTAAATAAAATTTCCATTTCTCAGATGATTGACTGTTTACTATTTTTTTCAGCCTACGGGTGCTGCTTCAGCCACATACAAAATTTTAACATAATTTTGTGAATAATAATAAGGGATTCTAGCGCGCAGTTATGAGACGGTAGATCAGTGGAATGTTTCATTAATGACGCTGTAGTGAACGACATCGCTACATTCCCTTAACTTCAAAAATTTAAAAGCTACGCTGTTCACTTCATGGTTCACAGAGCACCAGTCCTTGCAAATATGTACCTGTAGCTGCTGCCGCTTCGTTGGTTGCAACAGAAAACCGTGACGGAGAAGATCCCTTTCACATGCGTACAGACCATCACGCTACGGGCTGGAAAGTGGAAAGCAAAGTCGAGCGATGCCCTCTCTCTTCCTCTCTCTGTAATGCGCTTTGATTTTAAAAATTACCTTAAACGTCGAAGGTATTCGCTTAATATGCCTGTTTATTTATGCTGCAAATTGCTAATGATGTCAGTCATTCCGAAGACAAAGTGACAGCTGAGGAAGCGGACGTCATATGGTAATAGGGCATGAAACAATGTATAGGAATATAGATATGTACTTTATTCACTAAACGCTACATACTTTAATTTTTTTCTCAAGGCAGTTTACTTGAAGAGGAGTGGAAGTCTCTAAAAAAGGCAATCACACAAGTTGAAAACAAAAGCATAGGTACAAGGTAGGTAAATGCGAAGAAACCAGGAGCAACAAAGGAAATATTTCATTTCATCGACGAAAGTAGGGAGTACAACATTGTCGAGGAAAATTCAGGTATACAGAAATACAAATCACTTAGGAATTGAATAAATAGGAAGTACAGGGAAGCTAAGGCAAAATGGCTAGATGAAAAACGCGAAGAAATCGAAAAAGACATAACTGTCGGAAGAACTGACTCAGTATGTATAAAAGTGAAAACAACCTTCGATGAAATGAAAAGCGAGGAAGTTTACATTAAGAGTGCAATAGAAATTCCACTGCTAAATGGAGCGGAGAGAGAAGATAGGTGTAAAGAGTACATTGAGGGTCTCTACGAGGAGGGGGAACATCTGATGACGCGATAGAGCAAGAAACAGCAGTCGTTAGGGAAGAGATAGGGGATCCAGTATTAGAATTTTGGAACACAAAAATTTAATTAGTGAGGCGGGATACATAACATTCCATCAGAATTTCTAAAAGCATTGGGGAAAGTGGCAACAAAACAATTATTCGCGATATACCATCTGACTTTCGGAAAAATATCGTCCACACAATTCCGAAGACTGCAAAAACTGACATGTATCCAAGTTGCTGAGAAGACTAATATACAAAACTTGAGGGTCTGTTAGATGACGATCAGTTTGGCTATAGAAATGTTAAGGGCACCAGAGTGGCAATTCTGGTATTGCGGCTGATAACGGTAGCAAGACGGAAGAAAAGTCAAGACACGTTCATAGGATTTGTCAATCTGGAAAAAATCGTTATACAGTGCAAAATGGTGCTAAATTTTAGAAGAAATTTCTGCTGGTATCAGACATTAGCCTTAAACCGAGGAAGACATTTCTTAGCAAAGCATTGTATGGCAGTGAAACGTGGACTCTGGGAAAACCGGAACAGAAGAGAATCCAAGCATTTGAGGTGTGCTGCTACAGAAGAATGTCGAAAAGTAGATGGACTGATAAAGTAAGTAAATGAGGAAGTTCTCCGCAGAATAGATGAATTAAGGAACATGTGGAAAACACTGACTAGAAGAAGGGATAGGTTGATATGATGCGTGATAACACAGTTGAGAGTAACTTCCGTGATACTAGGGAGAGCTGTCAATGATAATGACTGTAGAGGAAGCTAGAGATTGGAATAGACCCAGCAAATAACTGAGGATGTAGTCTTCATTTTCGTCAGGGCCATGGGATAAACGAACTGACGACGAGTGATGGAGGATACGTCTGTACTATTATCTTCCTCCCCCTCCAAATTCCATTCGAAAATAACGCAAAATAGCGCATGGGAAGGATGATTGTCGGTGAACTTCTGTATTAACTCAAATTATTCAGTTTCGTTTCACGAAACGTATATAGAGGGTGTAATATACTCTAAGACAAAAAAAAAAAAAAAAAAAAACACTACGCAACACCAAGGAATTATCCGAGTGCAACGGAATTCGGAAGATGTTATGTACATGTACAAAGAAATATAAGTAGGCTGTTTAGGTTTTTATATTGGTAACGCCACGTAGCTCTCTGTATGAAAATCACTGGCTGTGCTGTGTGCAGTCTGTGGCTGGTTTGCATTGTTGTTGGCTACTGTAGTGTTGTGCAGCTGGATGTTAACAGCGCGTAGCGTGCGCAGTTGGAGGTGAGCCGCCAGCAGTGGTGGATGTGGGGAAGTGAGATGGCGGATTTTTGAGGATGGATAATCTGGAGGTGTGTCCATCAGAAACAGTACATTTGTAAGAATGGATGTCATGAACTGCTATATGTATTGAGACTATTAAGGTAAATACATTGCTTGTTCTCTATCAAAATCTTTCTTTTGCTAACTGTGCCTATCAGTAGTTAGTGCCTTCAGTAGTTTGAATCTTTTATTTAGCTGGCAGTAGTGGCGCTCGCTGTATTGCAGTAGTTCGAGTAACGAAGATTTTTGTGAGGTAAGTGATTTGTGAAACGTATAGGTTAGTGTTAGTCAGGGCCATTCTTTTGTAGGGATTTCTGAAAGTCAGGTTGCGTTGCGCTAAAAATTTTGTGTGTCAGTTTAAGTACAGTCATGTATAATTGTTCAAAGGGGACGTTACATGAAACAAATGATTACAAATTAATGATTTATTCAAGAGACAGAGCTTAATAAACTGATCAAGCCAATAACATGTTGGTCCAACTTTGGCCTTTATGCAAGCAGTTATTTGGTTTGGCATAAATTGACAGAGTTGATTGATGTCCTCCTGAGGGATATCATGCCAAATTCTGCCAGTTGGCACGTTACGTCAAAATCCCGAGCTAACTAATAGTCCAAACGTTCCCAACCTCTCAATTGGGGAGAGATCAGGTGACATTTCTGGCCAACCTAGGGCTTGTCAAGTACGAACACAAGCAGTAAAGGCTCTCGTGTGCTGGTTGACATATCTTGCTGAAATGTAAGCCAAGGATGGCTTGTCATAAACAAAAAAGGGCGTAGAATATCATGGACGTAACGTTGTGCTGTAAGGTTGCCGCGGATGAGAACCAAAGGGCTCCCGTTATGAAAATAAATGGCAACCCAAGCCATCACTCTGGTTGTTGGGCCGTATGGAAGGTGACAGTGAGGTTGGTACCCGCGCACTGTCCGAGGCGTCGCGAGACACGTCTACGCTCTGGAATCTCATTGTCTTCAGTGGTGCGTCCCGCTTCTAACTGAGTCCAGATGACAAGAGAAGACGTGTCTGGAGACGCCCCAGACAGCAGTGGGAAACCAACCTGACTGTCAGAAGCAAAAGCCAGGGTTGATGGTCTGAGGTGCCATCTCTTTCCATAGAAGGACCCCTTTGGTTGGCATCTGTGGCATTCTTACAGCATGGCAACCCATCTTGCGCTTTCGTGACGGACACAGGGGTTGGTGACCCCAAGGTTGTTACAGAGATCCTAAATCCCGTAACATCAAAACCCACAAAAGACAAATCAAAAAACATCTATTAAAAAAACATACAGATTTCTAAGAGATAGCCTCCACTCCTTCCAGTCTGACTATGTAGGTGTAGACCTGGTGTGGTTTAAATTCAAACAAATAGTATCGACGGCAGTTAAGAGATGTATCAAAATAAACTCATAATAGATGGTGCTGATCCCCCATGTTACACAAAGCAGGTCAGAACACCGTTGCAGAAGTAACAAAAAAAACTGCGCCAAATTCAAAAGAACTCAAAATCCCTAAGATTAGCAAAGTTTTACACATGCTCGAAACTTAGCTCTAACTTCAGTGAGAGACGCTTTTAGTAGCTTCCACATTGAAACTCTTTCTCGAAATCTGGCAGAAAATCCAAAGAGACTCTGGTCGTATGTAAAGCACACCAGCGGAAAGACGCAGTCAATACCCTCACTGTAGGATAACAATGATAATGTTACGAATGACAGTGCCAATAAAGCAGAATTACTAAACGTAGTTTTCGAAAATTCTTTCACGAAAGAAGACGAAGTAAATATTCCTGAAACCGAATCAGGAACAACTGCCAACATGATTAACTTAGAACTAAATATCGTCTGTGTAGTAGCGATGCAGCTTAAATCACTTAAGGCAAGGCCTTTGGTCCACACTGCATATCATTCAGGGTCCTTTCAGAGTACGCTGATACAGTAGCTCCATACTTGACAATCATATACAGCCGCTTGCTTGTTGAAAATTGCGTACCTAAAGACTGGGGAGTTTCACAAGTCACACCAGTAACCAAGAAAGGAAATAGGAGTAATCTTCTGAATAACAGAGTCATACCGCTAACGTCGATTTGCAGTAGGATTTTGGAACACAAACTGTGCGCCTACATTCTTTGATACGTCGCAGAAAACTATTTATTGATAAACAGCCAACACGGATTCAGAAAACATCGTTCTTTGTGAAACTGACTAGCTCTCTATTCTGACGAAGTAATGAGAGCTTTCGACAAGCGATGTCAAATTGATTCCGTATCTTTAGATTTCCAGGTGGCTTTTGACATCGTTTACCACAGGCGACTTCTAATAAAACTGCATAGAGTACCGTTTCAGTTGTGCGACTGTATTCACGATTTCCTGCAAGAAAGGTAACTGATGAAAAGTCATCGAGTAAAATAAAGGTAATATCAGGCGTTCCCCAACGAGAAAATCTGAGCAGCCCTCTTAGATTGTTTGCAGATGATGCTGTCATTTACCGTCTAATGAAGTCACCCGATGATCAAAATAAACTCCAAAACGATTTAGACAAGAAATCTGCGTGGTGCTAAAGGTTGCAATTGACTCTAAGTAATGAAAAGTGTGATGTCATTCACATGAGCACTAAAAGGAATCCGCTAAAAATCGGGTACATGATAAAACATACAAATCTAAAGGCCGTAAACTGAGCTAAATACCTATGGATTACAAACACGAACAATTTAAACTGGAACAATCACAAATATAGTGTTGTGCAAAAATCAAACAAAAGACTGCGATTGGCAGAACACGTAGAAAATTTAATAGGTTTATTAAAGAGACTGCTTACTCTGCTCTTGTCCGCCCTCTCCTGGAGCATTTCTGTGCGATGTGGCATCCGCGTTAGATAGGATTGACGGAGTACATCGAGAAAGTTCAATGAAGAGCAGCTCGTTTTGTATTATCACGAGATATGAGAGAGTACCACTGATATGACTCGAGAACTGGGGTGGCCATCATTAAAGCGTCGTCAATTTTCGTTGCGGCAAGATCTCATGAAATTTGAATCATAAACTTTGTCCTCAAAGTGTGCAAATACTTTGTTGGTGCCCACCTATGCAGGGAGGAGTAATCATAAAAATAAAATAAGAGATATCAGAGCTCGCACCGATAGATTTAAGTGTTCGTTTTGCCTACGCGCTTTCTAGAGTGGAACGGTATGGAAATAGCTTGAAGGTGGTTCGGTGAACCCTCTGCTAGGCGCTTAATTGAGAATGGCAGAATAATGATGTAGATGTACATTTCAGCAACATATTGGCAGCCCGCACACGGTGAGAGTTTCTAAAGTTTGTCTTTGTGCTTGCCAAACCCTACCTCAGCCAGCAAGGTGGCCAGCAAGATGGCCGAATGTCTCCCCAATGGAGAATGTTGAGCATTATGGGAAAGTCTCTCCAATTAGTTCGGGATTTTGACGATACAACGAGCCAACTGGACAGAATTTGGCTCGATATGCCTCAGAGTAACATCCAGAAACTTTATCAATCAACGCCACTCCGAATAACTGCTTGCATAAGGGCCACAAGTGCACCAATCGTTATTGACTCGCTCCAGTCGTGAAGCCCTTTCTCTTGAATAAATCATGCAATTTTTCTCAAACTGTAATCATTTATCGTTTGTTTTCCTGTTCGAGTACATCATTTTTTTGCTCTTAGAAAGTATTTTGCAGTCTCATCCCGGAAATTTTTTTCTCGAAATTTTAATAGTAAACCACTCCGTGATGCACAACGTCTCTATTCTAGCATCTGCCACAGGAATCTGTTGAGTGCCTCCGTAACATAAAACTGTTAAATACTACTAAAGGATCCCGTGGTGAAACTCGCTGCTCATCGTTGGAGCTTGTCAATCCAACTTGGCAAGAGTCCGAGACTGTCTTTGGGAAACACTTATTTGTCGGGAGCAGAGTATTACTAGCGTTCTCAATGACTTTCATTTGAGTCCCACTGCGTTGTTATATTATGATTCTCTGCATTAATATTAATTTATGAAGAGTTCCAAATTCAGCACATTTTGTGTGCATATATCGGCCAAAGTACATCACAAAAGGGGCGTTGATTCCGTGTGAGCCTTCTTTATAAACACTTCTAGACCGTCTACTTGGTTTCTGAATCCGACGATTCCTTCTTACAAAGACAGCTGTCCTGAGGTAGGGTAATAATAATAATAATAATGTCGTGTGACTAGGGCCGCCCGTCGGGTAGACCTTTCGCCTGGTGCCGCTTCGGTGACTTGCGCGTCGATGGGGATGCAATGATGATGAGCAGGACAACACAACACCCAGTCCCTGAGCGGAGAAAATCTCCGACCCAGCCAGGAATCGAACCCGGGCCCTTAGGATTGACATTCTGTCGTACTGACCACTCAGCTACCGGAGGCGGACAGGTAGGGTAATTTTGCTTAATGGGAACAAACTGCAGCAAACGATTCCAGAGAGGACAAAGAGTTAAAAAGAGATTATATGGACCTACAGACAGAAATCTGTTCTACGGGAGGTACACACACTTGAAAGAGAAGATAAAAGGTATTTGATAGTGATCCCGGCACCAGAACCAGGCAGGTGGCCTGCCAGCATGGGGTAAGCCGGACGACCGTGTGGAACATTATCCGCAAATGCCACTGTCGGTATCAGTCTTCAGGCCATTACCTATGGACTTCTTTTGCGGCGACGTTTTGGTCCCTGGCTCGTCTCATAGTGCTGGGACTTCTGTCACCTATCCTATTCATAGATGATGCCACATTTACAAGGGGTGGTTGCGTTAACCTTCACAACACCAACCTATGGGCTACGGAGAATCTCTGTAGTATCGTGGCAGTGAAACATCAGCACCAGTTCATCCTCAATGTGTGGGCGAAGATTACTGACGACCGCATCGCGGGACCAGTTATCCTTCTACAAAGCCTCAAAGGCGAGGCATATCTTCACTTACTAAGATTAACCCTGCCTCCCCGAAATAAAGACGAAGGGTGGTGTTACTAGTGTGTGATGGTGCTCCAGCTAGTGAGCTCTTGAGTATGGTCCTAAAATACTGGAACATGCAGAACATTTCCATGTGAGCAGTGTTTTCTCAAGTGTACTTTTAGCCATTGAGACCTACAGTGCCAAAGATCATTTATCTCAACATTCAGTTGGTCTACCTCCCTTCGAACAAAGTTCCGGCGATGTGTCCATATGACCTTCTTTACTCCTTACTGCTTCCTACTGTGTATCCCACTGTAGCAAAATCACCTTGACGAATCTCTACACTTCTGTTCATTCAGTTTCTGTGTTCATTACTACCTAGCCGAATGCTGAGCGACAGGTTCTCCACCTAAGCTCGCTACAGACAGCTCGCTCTCGATGCAGATCCAACGAATTCTGCCTTCGGGACCTCAGGTTTCCTTTAAAAGTGTGTCACAGCACCTCACGCACTTTTTACGACCTTTCCATTCTGATATATAACTTCAGAAAATTTATTAGTATTGTGATTTTCACAAGTAGTACACCTAAAGCGCGTAACACATACCACATTACAGACAACGAAGGTCCGAGAAAACGAAGTAGAATATCGGATATGTGAGTGCCTCGAGACTTTTTAAATAATAAAAGTCATTGCTTTGTCTTTGACGGCGAGTGTTCATCGGAGACACCGGTATCGACAGGAGTGTCATAGGGAACAATAATGCGACCACTCATATTCTTTATATACTTAAACGCTGACGGGTAGGATGGGCAGTAATCTGCGAATATTTGCTAATAATGCTGTAATGTAAGGAAAAGTATCATCTTCGAGTCGTTGTACGAAGTATGCAGGAAGAAGGCCAGGAGACACGGGAAGATTTCAGATGGATTATAACATGATCAGCCTGAGATTTAGAAATCAGATATCAAATTTCAAAGCATACCCAGGAGCAGGCACGAACTGAGATCACAATTTAGTAATGTTTAGACTGAAGTCTAAGAGAGCCGTCCGCAGGAATCAATGAGCTAAGAAATGTATTAATGAAGTTCTGATCAGTTGTGAGATATAATAATTTTTTTCATAATGTGGAGCCACAGTCATATTTCTTTAAAGTCAGTACCGCCATTAGACTGTTTTTTGTTTGCAGTGTTAAATTTACACGATCATGATTTCGCTTCAAAGTGTCATTATCAAGTGTTTTCTGAAAGCACATTGGACAATAACAGTGAAATACATAACAAGTGATATAATCATAAGAATCCATATTTATAATGCTTACTTACAAGTGTTACACAGTGCCTAAGATGGAATACTGTCGTATTTAAAATACACTGTTAGACACATTGTCTAAGAGTCAATATTTCTGGTAGAGCCTACCGCTTTGTTTTATCACCGAGTATACCATTTTGACTGAATGACAGTTGGCTAAGTGTCAAATTGTCTTGGTCAAAGAAATTCCTGTTACAAGCAAGTCACTTTTACATTTTATCTTTGGACTCAGTGTCCGGTAGGATAGGAAGGGTTAGGAGCAATTTATTTTCTTTGATAGTTGTTACATCTTTGCAGTAGCTGTTTATCTTACAAGGGAACCTCCCGATCGCACCCACCTCAGATTTAGTTATACGTTGGCCCATTCGATAGGCCTTGAAAAACTAAACACAGATCAATCGAGAAAACAGGAAGAAGTTGTGTGGAACTATGAAACAATAAGCAAAATATACAAACTAAGTAGTTTATGTGCAAGATATACATCATCAAGGACCATGTGAGCTCAAGAGCGACGTGGTCTCGTGCTTAGCGTGAGCAGTTGCCGAATGAAAGGTGGTCTCGTGGTTAGCGTGAGCAGTTGCGGAATGAACGGTCCTTGGTTCAAGTCTTCCCTCGGATGAAAATTTTACTTTCTTTATTTTCGCAAAGTTATGATTTGTCCGTTCGTTCATCGACGTCACTGTAATAAGTTTAGTGTCTGTGTTTTGCGACCGCACCGCAAAACCGTGCGATTAGTAGACGAAAGGACGTGCCTCTCCAATGGGAACCGAAAACATTTGATCGCAAGGTCATAGGTCAACCGATTCCTCCACAGGAAAACACGTCTGATATATTCTATACGACACTGGTGACGGCATGTGCGTCAGATGACATGAATATGTTGTCGACCCACTTAACTTGTACACTTGGCGAATGGGTAAGAAGATTCTTCTATTTTGCCCAATTTAGGTTTTCTTGTGGATGTGATAATCACTCCCAAAAAAGTGATGAAAACATAAGCGTTTGTCACATAAACTGAAAATAAAAAGTTAAACTTCTCACCCGAGGAAAGGCTTGAACCAAGGACCTCTCGTTCCGCAGCTGCTCACGCTAACCACGAGACCACGGCGCTCTTGATCTCACCTTATCCTTGATGTTGCCTATCTCGCCCATAAACTACTCAGTTTGTATATTTTTCTTATTTTTTTCATAGTTCCACACAATTTCTTCCTGTTTTCTCGATTGATCTGTGTTCAGTTTTTCAAGGCCTATCCACTGTGCCAACTTATAACTAAATCTGAGGGGAGTGCGATGGGGAGGGTCCCTTGTTAGTATACAATAAACTTGTCTGCTCATAAACATAAACAGTAACAAACCTCTCTATAATATTCGCTGCATCCATAAATGTAACAGTCCAGCTACTCATAGACGTTGTTTAAAGTACATTTTAGTAGGTAAATATACAGCTTTGTACGTGAAATTAACACACGGCCAACTGTAAGTTTTGTAATTTTGCCTCAATTCAGAATTAATATAATACAGTGCAATTACTTATTCTTCTCACTCATTAATTAACCAGTGAGGTTTGAGGCGACGTTTATGATGTACATAACATCAGGCATGTAAATCCTGTTGCACGTGGCAGAAAATTACTTTGGAATAAGTGCAAATAACACAGGTATGTGAACCATGTCTTGTACATAAAAGCATTTAAGCAAATAAAAGAATCAAACTTTGTTTAAATGCATTTTAAATAACACAGGTATGTGAACCATGTCTTGTACATAAAAGCATGTACAAAAATTTTCGTGGAAAAACAGGAATACAGCAATATAAGTCATTTAGGAAAATAGGAAGTGCAGGGAAGCCAAGGGGATATGGCTGTAGGAAAACTGTGAAGAAATCGAAAAGGACATGTTCATCTGAAGGACTGAGGCAGCATACAGGAAAGTAAAAACCTCCTTCGATGAAAAGCAAAAGCGAAAACATTAAGAGTGCAAGTAGAATTCCACTGTTCAACTCAGGAGAGTACGGATGGTGAAAAAGAGTACCCTGAACACCTTTACGAAGGGAAGGACTTTTCTGATGACGTGATAGAAGAAAAAGTGGCTGTCAGTACGGAAAACATAGAGGTCCCAGCATTAGCCGGAGTTAACAGAGCTATGGGAGAATTGTCGTCAAATAAGACAAAACGGATAGACAACATTCCTTCCGAAGTTCTAAAATCATTGAGGGAAGTTACAACGAAACAATTATTCAAGTTAGTTGTAGAATCTATGAGACTGGAGACATACCATCAGACGTTCAGAAAAATATTGTTCACACAGTTCCGAAGATAGCAAGGTCAAGCAAGTGCTAGAGCTATTCCACAATCAAAGTTAACATCTTGCGCATCAAAGTTATTAACAAGAATAATTTATAGAAGAATGAAAAATGAAATGGAGGGTCTGTTACAGGTCAATCAGTTTGGCTTAAGATAACAGAAGAGGCAGCTCTGACGTTGCGCTTGATAATAGAAGCAGGACTGAAGAAAAATCAAGACATCTTCATATGATTTGCCGATCTAAAAAAAGCGTTCGGTGATGCAAAATTGTATAAGATATTCGAAATTCCAAGAAAGTAGTAAACTATAGTGAAGGACAGGTAATTTATAATTTATTCATGAACCAAGGGAAAACATTAAAAACAGAAAACCGGAAAGAACGTACTCAGATTACAAAGAGTATAAGATAGCGATGCAGCCTTTCGTCTCTCCTTTTCATCTATACACAGAAACAACAATGACAGAACTAGAGGGAAAGTTTTAAAGTGGGATTAAAACGCAGAGTGAAAGGATATCAATGATAAATTTCGCTGATGACACTGCTACGCTCAGTGAAAGTGAAGAACAATTGCAGGATGTGTTGACGCCAGCCGGGGTGGCCGATCTGTTCTAGGCGCTTCAGTCTGGAACTGCGCGACTGCTACGGTCGCAGGTTCGAATCCTGCCTCGGGCATGGATGTGTGTGCTGTCCTTAGGTTAGTTATGTTTAAGTAGTTCTAAGTTCTAAGGGACTGATGACCTCCGATGTTAAGTCCCATAGTGCTCAGAACCATTTGATGTGTTGACTGGGATGAACACTCAAAGGAGTACAGAATATAAACTGAAAGAAAACCTAAGAAAGAAGAAGGTAATTATGAGTTGCAGAAACCTAACATTAATTCATGCCTATATTCGTCGTGGCATACTATCCACAAGTTTATCAAGGCACTGTTGATCCAGATTGTCTCACTCCTCAACGGCGATTCGGCGTAGATCCCTTAGAGTGGTTGGTGGGTCATGTCGTCCATAAACAGCCCGTTTCAGCCTATCCCAGATATGTTCGATAGGGTTCATGTCTGGAGAACACGCTGGCCACTCTCGTCGAGCGATGTCGTTATCCTGAAGGAGGTCATTCACAAGATGTGCACAGTGGGGGCGCGAATTGTTTCCCATGAAGACGAATGCCTCACCAATATGATGAGGATATGGTTGCACTATTGGTCGGAGAATGGCGCTCACGTATCGTGTAGCCGTTACGGTGCCTTCCATGACTACCAGCGGCGTACGTCGGCCCCACATAATGCCACCCCAAAACAGCAGGGAACCTCCATTTTGCTGCACTCGCTGGATCTTGACAGTGTGTCTAAGGCGGTCAGCCTGACCGGGTTGCCTCCAAACACGTCTCCGACTATTGTTGGTTGAAGGCATATGCGACACTCATCGTTGAAGAGGACATGATGCCAATGCTGAACGATCCATTCGGCATGTTATTGGGCCCATCTGTACAGCGCTGCATGGTGTCGTGGTTGCAAAGATGGATCTCGCCATGGACGTCGGGAGTGAAGTTGGGCATCATGCAGCCTATTGAGCAAAGTTTAAGTCATAACACGACGTCCTGTGGCTGCACGAAGAGCATTATTCAACGTAGTAACGTTACTGTCAGGGTTCCTCCGAGCCATAACCCGTAGGTAGTGGTCATCCACTGTAGTAGTAACCCTTGGCCGGCCTGAGCGAGGCATGTCACCAACAGTTCTTGTCTCTCTGCATCTCCTCCATGTCCGAACAACATCGCTTTGGTGCACTCCGAGACGCTTGGCCACTTCCCTTGTTGAGAGCCCTTCCTGGCACAAAGTAACAATACGGATGCCATCGAAGGACGGTATTGACCGTCTAGGCATGGTTGAACTACATTGGGAGCCGTGTACCTCCTTCCTGGTGGTATGATGAACTGATCGGCTGTCGGACCCCCTCCGTCTAATAGGCGCTGCTCATGCATGGTTGTTCACATCGTTGACTGTGTCTGCGATACAATATCCACAGGCAACCGGGATGATGGAAACCTTTTTTTGATGTGTGCATAAGGTGTGATGAATGGTAGCTTGCTATAAATGAGGGAAAATGAAACTTAATGAAGATAAGTGAGAAAAACTATTTTGTAATGTTTGAACACAGTATATGTGGTGTGCCACTTGACTCAGCTACTTCTGCTATTTATCATACTCAGGCGTAAAACCGCAAAACGATACAAAATATAACGAGCGCGTAAGGCTCTTGAAGAGTAGTTTATTGGGAGAATTCTAGAAGAGTGAAGCTTTACTGTAAACGAAACCGTCTGCAGAATACTTTTGCAATCCTTTTGAATACTACCTGGTCGGATTAAACGGACTCATCGAAGCAATTCTGCAATTGTTGCTAGATTTGCTACAGGTGGGTACCAGGCAACACGCGAGCGTTACGAATATGCTCCATGAACTCAAATGGGAATCCTCGAGGAAAAGAAGACAATCTCATTGCAAAATGCTATTCAGAAATTGAAATCACGATTGAAGGTTTAAATAACTATTGAGAAAGTTCAGGGCACCGGAATTTACGATAGACAGAAGAAGGACTCTGCTACCACCAACACACATGTCGTGCAATGAACGCGAGGACAGGCTAAGTCAGGGCCCATTCTGAAGCATACAGATTGTTGGTTTTTTATCGCTCCATTTACAAGTGGGACTGGAAACTATATATGTCTAGCAACGGTAGAAGGTTTCCTGCTCCATACAGGGTGTAGTAGCTGACGGAGTGTGCATAGAGAAGCAGATGTTGTGATCTGGTTTCTGGAGTGTTCAGGAAATGGCAAGGCGCATAAAAAATTAGTTGTTTCCCAGGAATCAAACACGGTGGCAGACTGCCGTGGGCCACAGTAAGCTGCAATGTGCTGACACTCGCACTAGCATTACCTGCGGTTCTGGAGCCAGAGTTAGAGGTGGGCCGTACCTGCAGGAGGAGAAACCGCGTGCCAGCGCTTCCGCCTGCTCCGTTACGCCATCTGCCGGCTGCTGGAACCGGTCAGAGGCCGTCCAAAAAGAAGCTCGGCGTTGCGACGGACGAAAGCTGCAAGAGGGCTGCCGCCCAGCCAAGACGAAGCCGTCCATGTGCGCCATTACACGTCCCTGACCCAGTCCCAGTACCACACGCTATCATATTCCACCTGGTACAAGCCACCTCTCACTCCAGACAAGTAGAATCGCCATGTCACAACTTTGAACAAACAGCTGGGTTAGCGGAAACTTGGATGTGAACGTATGTCATATCCCACAGTAAGTGTTATATTGTATAAATAATAATTGATATGGAAAACTTGTGTGCGCGATGTGTGAGTTGTTGGACTCTTTACCGGTTGGATCACCCAACTGATCTCAAACCTTCCATAGCGATGACACATGGCAGGGACGTCAACCGCAAAAAAGTTTAAGGAGGGAAAAAATATGTATTTACGTCTTCAAATTTTTTTGTTCACTCCATTGGCCTGTTTGTTTTTGGAAATCGATGTACAGGGACTGGGCAAAACTATGGAAACACCAAAAATACTACAAATTACCATGCCTAATATTGTGAAGGAAAACCGTTGGCATTCAAAAAGCTTCAGGTTTCCTCGGAATCGATACGGGTAGGTCAGCATGGTTTTCAAGAACCTCTTATACCAATCTTTCTGTAAAATAGCGGCACTTTCACTTAACAATGATGTAGGTGGATAGTAATCACGCACTCTTCTTCTTAAAGTAGGCGACAAAGGCTCTATTAGGAAAGAAACACTATAGCATGCGAAGGAGCTGATCAGCCAAATTGGTCTCATAAGCCTTGGCAGTAATGTGATCTCGAAGATTAATCATGAGGTCCTTGGTATACCAGGATATGGTCACCCACGTCGTCACCGACAACCACCATGTTTCATTCTTGGGAAGTATATTCGGGCAGACGTTGAAAATAGAGTGAAACAAGATTCATCCGATCACGTAACATTCTTTCGTTGCAGTTAACAAAATATTCCGGGCTATCATGCCGTGGTCCGATGGATTTCAAATTAAAACCAAACGTTTCGTCCCAATCTGTGAACGAAATGCTGGCCGAGGTTGCCGAGCGGTTCTAGGCGCTACAGTCTGGAACCGCGCGACCGCTACGGTCGCAGGTTCGAATCCTGCCTCGGGCATGGATGTGCTTTATGTCCTTAGGTTAGTTAGGTTTAAGTAGTTCTAAGTTATAAGGGACTGATGACCTCAGAAGTTAAGTCCCATAGTGCTCAGAGCCATTTGAACCATTTTGTGAACGAAATTTTCAAGGTGCATCGCAGCATCTACATCTACATCTACATCTACATTGATACTCCGCAAGCCACCCAACGGTGTGTGGCGGAGGGCACTTTACGTGCCACTGTCATTACCTCCCTTTCCTGTTCCAGTCGCGTATGGTTCGCGGGAAGAACGACTGTCTGAAAGCCTCCGTGCGCGCTCTAATCTCTCTAATTTTACATTCGTGATCTCCTCTGGAGGTATAAGTAGGGGGAAGCAATATATTCGATACCTCATCCAGAAACGCACCCTCTCGAAACCTGGCGAGCAAGCTACACCGCGATGCAGAGCGCCTCTCTTGCAGAGTCTGCCACTTGAGTTTATTAAACATCTCCGTAACGCTATCACGGTTACCAAATAACCCGGTGACAAAACGCGCCGCTCTTCTTTGGATCTTCTCTATCTCCTCCGTCAGCCCGACCTGGTACGGATCCCACACTGATGAGCAATACTCAAGTATAGGTCGAACGAGTGTTTTGTAAGCCACCTCCTTTGTTGATGGACTACATTTTCTAAGCACTCTCCCAATGAATCTCAACCTGGTACCCGCCTTACCAACAATTAATTTTATATGATCATTCCACTTCAAATCGTTCCGTACGCACACTCCCAGATATTTTACAGAAGTAACTGCTACCAGTGTTTGTCCCGCTATCATATAATCATACAATAAAGGATCCTTCTTTCTATGTATTCGCAATACATTACATTTGTCTATGTTAAGGGTCAGTTGCCACTCCCTGCACCAAGTGCCTATCCGCTGCAGATCTTCCTGTATTTCGCTACAATTTTCTAATGCAGCAACTTCTCTGTATACTACAGCATCATCCGCGAAAAGCCGCATGGAACTTCCAACACTATCTACTAGGTCATTTATATATATTGTGAAAAGCAATGGTCCCATAACACTCCCCTGTGGCACTCCAGAGGTTACTTTAACGTCTGTAGACGTCTCTCCATTGATAACAACATGCTGTGTTCTGTTTGCTAAAAACTCTTCAATCCAGCCACACAGCTGGTCTGATATTCCGTAGGCTCTTACTTTGTTTATCAGGCGACAGTGCGGAACTGTATCGAACGCCTTCCGGAAGTCAAGAAAAATAGCATCTACCTGGGAGCCTGTATCTAATATTTTCTTCACATCTTCACAGCCTGGCTCGCGACTGACTGCAGCAAAATTTCTTTTATGCTTGCCATCTTGCAGTGACGTGATGTCACATGATTTGAAACATTCGGGCGCAATTGGTCTTTGTCGGTTGCCGTCATCCGCTATTATTATCACTCGACGGTGGAAGACTCGTACTCATCTTCTTCACCACCGCGATTCAGATGCCATTCAATTTCACGCCCTCCTTCCTACTACAATAGTAGTGGGGTGTTTGTCTCCATAACCTCTCTGCATAGACTTTTATGGTATCCTCTCGCGAATGCCAGTACTTTAGTCCAATCAAGATGAACATGGTGGTCTCCTGGCTGCAAAGCATGTTTCGCAACAGCTGATCTGTCAGTCTCTCCCTTCTACAGTTGCCCTTGTGCTAGTCTAGTCATTTATTGATCGTCCTTTTGTAGTTCTCATGTACACCTATTCAAAACTACGCGGAATCCTACAAATGCCTGTTCTTTCCGACGGTTTTCGATCATCCTTGGCCAATTTTAGGTGATCCTGTATCTTTCGGGTGGGTTTGTGGTTTACCGCGATGCTCCGTTTCGTCCAATTTCTTTCTATTCTGTCACTAATGTCGTTAATGAAAAGCAGTGCATCACTGTGAGTTTCGAGTTTCGGGCGTGGGAGGGGGGGGGGGGGCTGGGGGGTTTAACGTTTTTCTTACCTCGCGTAAAGCAGCTCTGGTTCGCAAATGTTCCTAGGTCTATCCGCCAAAGTTTTTATGATGCCACGCTTTCGCTGTGGACAGTGGTTCGAATCCCATTTTAAATACGTGATCGTGAGGTAATACGGAAATAGTTCTACAATATCGAGAGGAAAAATCAGATTCCACTGTTACAAAACCTCATTGAGCGGAACCATAATAAATATATCAAGAATTCGGCACATTTTATTAGCAAATTAAACGGTATTTTTGTCCAAATGGTTCAAATGGCTCTGAGCACTATGGGACTTAACATCGGAGGTCATCAGTCCCCTAGAACTTAGAACTACTTAAACCTAACTAACCTAAGGACATCACACACACCCATGCCCGAGGCAGGATTCGAACCTGCGACCGTAGCAGCAGCGCGGTTCCGGACTGAAGCGCCTAGAACCGCTTGGCCACCGCGGCCGGCCTATTTTTGTCCAGCCTGAGGATGTATTAGTTATTTTTTATGTAATATCAGTGTTTCATGTTTACGTGAGTTGATCTAAAATCAAAGTACGAAACACCCTCAAAACTTAACAGAACCGTATCCTCAGTGTTTCATGTTTACATGAGTTGATCTCAAATCAAAGTACGAAACACTCTCAAAACTTAACAGAACCATATCCTCCACATATTGCGGGTTAAAAGCTTCAGTACACCGTCAGTGTACTGAACATCTTGCATAATTTGAAAAATGGTAAAATTCCATTCATCGGACCGCAATACACGCCTCCAGTCAGCCACCCTCCAGTTGCTGTGTTCTTTGCATCAATGAAGATGTGGAGTGTTATGTGCCGCTGTCAGCAGTGATGTTTTGCGAGATTTCTATTAAATATTGTTCCCTTCGTGATGTTCCCTCGGAAACTATTTGAGATGGACCTGCATTTATTGATAGAAGTAATTCCTGTCGGTTTTGAAACCGATTGACACTGACAAGACTCGTCACCTGTGGACAGTCCTTGTTAGTTAGGCATAGGCACTTTTTACGGCCATTGTCCTTATGCTTTGTTTCATAGCTTCATGTTGTACACTTTTTCTTGACGATATCTACTGAAACTTCCTGCCAGATTAAAACTTTTTGCCAGATCGAGTTGCGAACTTGGCACCGACTGATCTCACCAAGTACGACTCAGGCACCGTCCAGACAGCCTTACTTCCACAAGTACCTCATCTCCAACCTTCCAGGCTAGACAGAAGTTCTCCCGCATACTTTGCAGGACTAGAACTTCTGGAAGTAAGTACACTGCCGACACATGGTTTAGCCGCAGCCTAAGGGATTATTTCCAAAATGAAGTTTCACTCTCGAATGGAGTGGGTGCCGATATTAATTTTCCTGGTAGAGTAAAACTGTGCCAGGCCGGGATTCAGCGCTCACACCGCTGCAGAGTGAACGGCCTGAGGGCATGTCGTGCACCGTACTTAGATAGCTCAGGCGGTAGAGCACTTATGCGCGAAGAGTAAGGGTCTCAGGTTCGTGTTCCTATCCAGCACTTGCCAGGAATTTTCGAAACAATGCTCGCTCCAGAAGAGGGTGAAAATTCACTCTGTAGACGATAGCTAGCTACTTTCTGCCATTGATGCACGTCCCCACTTCGACACATTTTACTCTCGGCTAACACAGCATTGGAGGGTGACATGGCCGCGATGTACCATTACTGCGTAATCTACAGCTCTTCGATGCCCTCTAGTCTGAAAACAAAACGCAATCAACTAAAATGTGGCGCACCGTGATCTGTAAGGACAAACAGTACACACTGGAGGGTCCCCTCGATGGAGCAAGAAACGATGCGTCATAGAATTGTGTCCTATGCAAGGACGAGTCAGAAGAACATCATCCCGTTTGTATGGTTGGAAGGACATACGCTTTGGCAGAGCTATTGACTTTACAAGGCGAATCTTATTATCTGTCAGTTCCAGCCAAGCTTTATTTCCATTTACGCTTCACTCTGTACCTCAACAGTGCGTGGATAGCATGTAGGGAAATGGCTCACTGAACGCTTTCTTGGGTGCTTCATCTGCCATTCCGTTTACTTTAATACCAATGTTTCTTGGTTTCCACCAGAAAGAACCTCCTTCGGCAGCTTTAGTATGTGCAGAAGTGTGTCCTGGATATTATGGACTATTTTATCTGCTGCATATAAATGTTAGAGAGAATTAAGGGCACTTGTGGAATCGGAATAGATGAATTCAGCAGTCATTACATGTCTCATCTTCACCAATACCTTCACGATCGCTTATAATTCTAAGTAGAACACAATGAGTTCTTGAACTAACCGGATTTTGATTATATGATCAGATAAAAGAACATCGTAGCCAACCGACTTCTCATATTTACATCCATTCTTGAACATTCTTATACGTGATGGTCAGAAACGATGATCAGAAACAAACTGAAAAGCTTCTAAGTGTGTTGCGTGGTAGGCTGTGCTGAGAAATAATTGTTAGGAAAAAAATCGATGCGTCCTAGTTAATTAGCATTGAAGTTAGCCAATCAGGCCAATGCTCGCCAAATTCAAGCGTCCCCCTAGATACAAGCAGTGTCAGTTGTTCTCATAGCGTAGATGATAGCGCACTAGACTACTGAGCCTTTGGCTCCGGTTCGATCCTCACTATCCTCGCAGGTCCAATTTTTGTATAGGTCTGTTGTTCGGTTTTAGGAAACGAAACGAAGAACTCGTTTGGCGACACCGTTTCTGATGGGCTTCTTGAATTTCCGCGCGCTACTACCAGATTGGCTTATTTCAGTGCTCCGTAACTCAGGAACGGCGTAACGTATCGAATTTTTTGTAACAATTGCTGTACGCGGCTCGTGGTCGTGCCGTAGAGTTCTCGCTTCCTGCGCCCGGGTTCCCGGGTTCGATTCCCGGCGGGGTCAGGGATTTTCTCTGCCTCGTGATGACTGGGTGTTGTGTGATGTCCTTAGGTTAGTTAGGTTTAAGTAATTTAAAGTTCTAGGGGACTGATGATTATAGATGTTAAGTCCCATAGTGCTCAGAGCCATTTGAACCATTTTGTAACAATTATTTCTCAACACAACAGCCTGCAAGATCCATACAAGCTTGCCAGACTGTTTCTAACCACCCTGTATAGTTGTAGCGTTCTTTTAAAGTGTCGTAAAATATTATATTGAAAACAGATGCAGGAGTGCTGATTCTCCTGTACCTTGATAAGTCTGCGATTACTTTGGGCCTCTGCATAAACTAGGGTGGTATTTGGTTGCAAGTATTCCATCCGGAAATTTGGGTCTGTACTTGCCCCACTGAGTTCAGTTTTATGTAAGATTGGTTGGTTCAAATGGCTCTGAGCGCTTTGGGACTTAACTTCTGAGATCATCAGTCCCCTAGAACTTACAACTACTTAAACCTAACTAACCTAACGACATCACACACATCCATGCCCGAGGCAGGATTCGAACCTGCGACCGTAGCGGTCGCGCGGTTCCAGACTGAAGCGCTTAGAACCGCTCGGCCACTGCGGCCGGCTTATGTAAGATTGGCTTTTACTTGTTTTATAATTGTTTCTACCAATTTTTATTTCGTTTCTACTAATTTTGTAATGGCAGCAATGTGCTCTTTTCTGGCGTGACTAGTATTTCGTCTGTTTAGCTTAATGGCGCATATGTGCCACTTCCCCACTGCTCTACAGACAGCTCCATATGATGTATTTTGAGAAAGCAACTGCATTAGCTGTACACGGTAGCGTCTACTCCATAATGATCGCGTAACGTGTCTAATGGATAATATTCCCCTTTTTGTGTGTCCCGTCACACCGATTTATTGCACTGAACTGAAATGATTGCATAATTCGTGTCACGACCGACAGGTAATAGACTGTTCTGAATCGAATGCGACTGGCCACGACATGTAGGCACATTCAAATGTCGGGGAGGAGTTAAGACTCGTACGCCCTTAATGCTACAGCAGTGATACATCGATGGCGAGGGCGTGGCAGCGATGGAGAAAGCCTAGCAGTCAGAAGATGACTGCAAAAACGGAGAGAGTGGCGGTGAGCGCCTAGCGCGGTGCGTGTGTGGGTGTCCGCCTGCCTCGGTGTGGGTGACCTGCGGCCCGCAGCGAAAGTGGACGCGCGCCGCGCCGCGCCGCTCCACGGCAGGCCGGGGTCGTCACGAGGCGACGCGCCGGTCCCAGGGAACCAGCCACGCCGGCCAACAGTTTATCTCCCGCGTAGATTACTCAGCCGCCTCCTCCACCCTGGACTAACTCCTGGGTGAGACAACCGGACGCTACTCTTTGCACAAGACGATGTCTCAGAAAAGAACGTTACGTGGCCCGGAAGCTGGCGAAATCCTCAGAGGCGCATTAGCCTTCTGCAAATTTTTGGATGTTGTATAGTTTCGAGAAAAACAACTTGCAGATCATATGCACCTTTGTTCTACCTGCTTTAGTTATACTTCCTTGACTTCTGGGAGGTGTTCGATACAGTTCCGCACTGTCGCCTGATAAACAAAGTAAAGGCCTACGGAACATCAGACCAGCTGTGTGGTTGGATTGAAGAGTTTTTAGCAACAGAACACAGCATGTTGTTCTCAATGGAGAGACGTCTACAGACGTTAAAGTAACCTCTGGTGTGCCACAGGGGAGCGTTATGGGACCATTGCTTTTCACAATATATATAAATGACCTAGTAGATAGTGTCGGAAGTTCCATGCGGCTTTTCGCGGATGATGCTGTAGTATACAGAGAAGTTGCAGCATTAGAAAATTGAAGCGAAATGCAGGAAGATCTGCAGCGGATAGGCACTTGGTGCAGGGAGTGGCAACTGACCCTTAATATAGACAAATGTAATGTATTGCGAATACATAGAAAGAAGGATCTTTTATTGTATGATAATATGATAGCGGAACAAACATGGGAAGCAGTTACTTCTATAAAATATCTGCGAGTATGCGTACGGAACGATTTGAAGTAGAATGATCATATAAAATTAATTGTTGGTAAGGTGGGTGTCAGGTTAATATTCATTGGGAGAGTCCTTAGAAAACGTAGTCCATCAACAAAGGAGGTGGCTTACAAAACACTCCTTCGATCTATACTTGAGTATTGCTCATCAGTGTGGGATCCGTACCAGGTCGGGTTGACGCAGGAGATAGAGAAGATCGAAAGAAGAGCGGCGCGTATCGTCACAGGGTTATTTGGTAAGCGTGATAGCGTTACGGAGATGTTTAGCAAACTCCAGTGGCAGACTCTTCAAGAGACGCGCTCTGCATCGAGGTGTAGCTTGCTGTCGAGGTTTCGAGAGGGTGCGTTTCTGGATGAGGTATCGAATATACTGCTTCCCCCTACTTATACCTCCCGAGGAGATCAAGAATGTAAAATTAGAGAGATTCGAGCGCGCACGGACCGTTTCCGGCAGTCGTTCTTCCCGCGAACCATACTCGACTGGAACAGGAAAGGGACATAATGACAGTGGCACGTAGAGTACCCTCCGCCACACACCGTTGGGTGGCTTGTGGAGCATAAATGTGGATGTAGATGTAGATACGAAGTGTCTCAACTCTCATGACAAAAAGAAAACTAGAGGCACATTGACGAATCTTGTACTGCGATGAACTTCTACTAGGTGAAAGAAATTTAAGCATCGGACGTCTCTAATACGTCGTAGTTGTACCCTATCACACATTATCCAGTTATCCAGTCATGAGTTGTTGACTTCAAAATTATTTTAGAATAAAATTCCGTACATGATCCATTAACTTGTAGTAGCGCTTTTCTAAAAAAAAAAAAAAAAAAAAAAAAAAAAAGATTGCAACCAAAGAGTCCATGTTTATTTTGGTAGCATCTGTGCAATAAAAGACTGCGCAGCCTTCAAATTTTTTGAGAGCAGTTAAGGCTGCCACACTTGTAATTACACGGCAAGTGTTGACAAGCACACTTGCGCAAGTGTGCTTGAGCAAGCATGCACAAATTCGTGGCACCTTCACACGGTTCAAGCATGCTTGTACAAGCATTAGATTGTTTATCAGAAAATGTCGAGCTCAGACAACTATGCCCTGGCTTTGACAACGTTGTTGTGTTACGAAAAAAGAAAAACAAGCGATCCTTGATGAGGCCCCAAAGGAAAAAATAGCATGACGTTAGGTCGGGTGAATGTGGAGGCCATGCAAAGCAAGCCCTGGATAGGCCGCAAGGGACCCAATGACAGGGCTCGCTTTGCACGGCCTCCACGTTCACCCGACCTAACGCTATGCGATTTTTTCCTTTAGGGCATGATCAAGGATCGTGTGTACGTGCCTCCGCTACCAGCAGACCTCCCTGAATTAAGAAACCGGATTGAAGCAGCTATTGCCACAATCACTGAAGACACACTCATCAACATTTGGGAAGAACTCGGCTATAGACTTGATGTGTGCTGTGTGACAAATGGTGTTCACATTGAACATTTATAAGGTACTTGGTAAAACTCTTTGAGTTGCTCTTTCATTTGACATATCACTTATAACTGTATGTTTAATGTAATCAATATTATAAAGCGTTGAAACCCCGATATTCATTTATAAACATCCTGTATTATTGCACTGTGAATTGCAACAGTTTTCGATGGAATTTGACGAAAATTATGGAGACTTTATGCAAGTACATTACGGCAAAGTACGTTTGTTAAGTCAAGAGGCATGTCTGGAACGACTTTGGGAATAATGGGGGTACTAATATCGATATCTCTCTTTTGTGACTCTGTGCAGCAGTCACGTGGGTATAGTACGATCCTCTTGGGTGAGTACGTTTCAATTGTGTTATTTTACAGTTCTGTTTTCTGTCCTCATTTTCAACATCAAATGTCACCAAGAAAGATTTAACGTAAGGTTTGGATGTGAACGTTGACTTTACATATGAGCAGATCTTCTTACGATTTTGTGATACACAAATCGACAGGATTTGACTGTGGAAGTTATTGCAGACCGAAACTTCTTTTGAAGCGAAAGTGTAGCTGCCACTGTTTTCGCAACATTCTCCAAATGGTACTATTAAGCCAAGGTGAGTCTTCGGGATGTTTTCTTATCCAGATCGCGGTTTATAACGTATTTCAGCTTTAACCACATTGTTCTGTATTTTCCATATCTGAATCAATTACTATCATTTCGTTCTTTAAATGAATTTACGGTGACTCGCTTGAACCAAACGCAAACACTCTCTTAACATTCTCGACGACTTTTTTGCCTGACCATTTTTTCTGTAATACCTCATGGTTCCTAATCTCTCTCCCATCAATAACAGTCTCAAAATGATCGCATCTGTTGTAACTAGGAGATCTGAAATACAGGGCTACTATAAATGATTCATTAGTTTCCTCTCTCTCTCTCTCTCTCTCTCTCTCTCTCTCCGTGTGTGTATGTGTGTGTGTGTGTGTGTGTGTGTGTGTGTGTTTCTGTCTGCTTGTGTGTGTGTGTGTGTGTGTGTGTGTGTGTGTGTGTGTGTGTGTGTGTGTGTGTGTGTGTGAGCGAACGCGCGTATGTGTGTCTGTGTGTGTATGTGAAATTAATTTTTTTTAAGAACAATGCAAGTTTAAGGTGTGTTTACCTGAAGACTAAGCCAGCACCAATGTGCAAATTTGGGCTACTGCTGGAGGGGCACTACCGAAAGTTATTAACGGTCACCGGTTCAGACAACAGTAGCACCAATAGCAGCATTGAAAAAAAAAAGTATGTAAGAAGCTTAGAGCCTTTCTCTACTAAATACAGAAACAAAAATAGAAAAACACACATACCTAAAACTTCTTGCTGCTTGCTTCCAAACAGAAACATGCAAGGAAAAGTAAACCGAGCGCAATGTACAAATTTGTGTTGTTGTGAGAGTCTCTGTATCAAGAATTGTTGACACAACAACTGGGGCGCTTGTACTAATCACAGTGTATCATTCCCAACGATTTTCTAGTCCCCAATTCTGGTCGGACAGTTAATTATTTGTGTATAATTTAAATGCGTTTTCATAAATGTCGTTTGTGAAGCATATGAAAGATGCAGAGTGACTTAGTTTATGGTCACACAGTGCTGAATACAGAGATTAGTACAGTGACAGCCAAGTACATAGCACATGTCGAGCAAGTTATCGACTTTGTTATATACACAAACAGACTCTCTTAACACTCACTAGGCCTTCATATATTTAAATGTTTCTTCGGAACGAAGATGTATAATAAACCATCGTGTATACGGAGCAGCCTACAAGGTAATGGCACGATCGACTAACTGTCCCATGACGTGTCCAATATCTGTGACACACGGATGAATGAAACTACAATTGTTTAGCTTTCTGTTTAGTTTTGAATGAAAAAATATATTTTTATGAAGGTGATAATACTTGAGCTACGGCATTCAAAAGCAGCGTTTACGGAAGTCCCGTTTCATGATTGTTCTTGAGCGCCAGTCGTGTTATAATGGACCAGTGTAAGACGGTGTCACGATATCTGCACGCTATAACACAGCTGTAATATTATATTATGTAATGAATAGACAGATCAAGAACTGTTCACCCAATTACCTCTCGCTCGCGGAAGCTACTGCCTAGATACCGCTGAACGCATTAAAAAGATTTCGCACTTTCCTGGGTTCTTCTGTGGAAGGTCTTGAAGGACTAATGATGCAATTCAGTTACCGTCATTTCACGGAATATAATCCGCAACAGACGAGTGGGCGAGCTACAGAACGTAATAAATCGTGACTCGTTGAACAATCGTGAACAGAAGTTTGAGCATTTTTAGAAAGCTGAATCGTGTCATTGAAAAAGTAAAGCTTTTCTATGTAAGATTTTAAATACACATTCAGACTTTAAACAACCGTCAAATTATCCGCCCTTAACCTCTTGCTACTGACAGGCGGTAGTAAACTTGTGACTGGAATACAGTACACATCATTCCGCTGAAAAAAAAATCAGTATACGATAAATGCTGTTGACATTTGACAGCAGAGTCTGAAATACGATACCAAGCTTACTATCATTTTAACCACAAAGTCTTACATACCTCGAATCCTATGCAAAAATGTCGAAGGGGTTTTCCCCTTCACTCTAATTCTCTCATTAGTGTCATCATTCTCCATTTTCAGTCACTTTCCGCCCATTACCACATTATTATGGAACATACAATCCAGAATCTACATGACGAGAACAGTACATTGAACATCATCGCACTTACTTTCTCAGAGTGCACATTCCATTGAATCTTAAAGGTTATCTGTCCTCCCTGGTACACACACTATGTTTAATCTTCCATCGATGTGAAACGTTAACTCATCACCGAAATTTCGTTGGCGAAATTTGCTCATATTTCATATGACACAGAACCTGTAAAAGGTATGGATGCATATGCAAGTGTTTCCATAATAAGCTCTTCGCAGATTTCAATTGAAATGCTAATTCTTGGTTACCCCCAAACATCTAGAAATTTTATTAGTGTTACGTGGGAAAGACAAAACCACCACCCTTTAACACCCATTGTCCTTTACAGTGACCGAGATTACCAACTAGTGATACTATATACATGTTTTAACATCACAGTCAAAACGTCTATCAACATGTACATTGAACTCTAATTGCCGGCCGCTGTGGCCGAGCCGTTCTAGGCGCTTCAGTCCGGAACCGCGTCACTGCTACGGTCGCAGGTTCGAATCCTGCCTCGGGCATGGATGTGTGTGATGTCCTTATGTTAGTTACGTTTAAGTAGTTCTAAGTTCTAGGGGACTGGTGACCTCAGATGTTAAGTCCCATAGTGCTCAGAGCCATTAGATTTTTTTGAACTCTAATTGCGTTAAACTGCGTGCAAACTGTAAAAGTTAGACCCCTTGCGTTAGGAATTCGTCAACTTTGCCACCAGTCCTTTGAAGCAGCAGCTTAAGAAATAGTTTACAGTGTACGCACAATAAAACTAATATCTTCGATTCTATCGCTTAATCATCTAATGCATCTACTTACAGCACAATTAAAAATTCTGGGATGTTTTATGAAACACCCGGTATTTAAAAACTAAAACTAACACAGCACAACATGAGACACAGAGTCACTAGTAACTCACTAGTAACTACTCTCAAAAAGAAACAGCATTAAATGATAATCGCAGTCAAGAAAATGCATAGAATACTATGATTACAACGTTCAGTGCAAGACCTGCAGCAGTTCTCCTATGTCCTGCTGTAGCTCTACAATTGCTAAAATCGTTTACAGCGATACGAATGAGATGTGTATCATTTCATGTAATGATACCATGCACTATGCGACTCTTGTTACTCTCGGAACTCGTGTGTACGATAACTTGTACGTTTCCTTGTTTCGAGTCCTTGCTATCACTGATCCTGATTCCCCAGATAAATAATATTTAGTTTCTGAAAGGCTTAGTGCGGGCAATGAAGTCAGGAACTTTCTGATTGCCGTGAATTACATCATCCTTCTCCACGAAGTCTCTTGGGAAAGAAAAAGTGAGAGACCGCTTTCCAAAAATTACATTCCATGAACTAGCCTAAATCCTTGATCTTTCAGTGACTGAAGTTCAATTTTTGGTGCGTTAAGTGAAGACCTTAGGGGAAAATAAATTACGGCCGATTCCGATTTGTACCTTCAACACTAGCAGGATTCTATCGGCGGCTTAGCAATCGTCTTCCTTGCCTATCACAGCATAAATGATAAATCCATATTCCACTGACAAAATTTCGGAGATTGTTTTGGGATGTGTTCGGAGTATTTTTCGTGTAAGGGACCCGTGACCTTCCGTGGCTCTTTGGAGAATAACCAGAAATTCGACACCTAATTCTTTAAAGAATCAAAGTCACACATATAAATCATCATATTATCTCCTGAACTATGTGTCGTACAATCGTATATTTTTGCAGGTAAATGGGGTAGTATACTTGGATATTTGTCTGAAAAATGTGTTGCTAATAGAGTTACTAATAACGAAGTAATAAATTTTCGTAATTTTATGAGAGGTGCCAGGGAGAAAAAGTTTTGAAAAAGTTTAATCAAGTTTGCCCAAAATCGCTAGGTGTTCTGATCCTGAAATAATGGATGAATATAGTCTGGGTGATTTGCACACAGCGAGTTACTCTGCCTCAAAACACATACAAAGAGATTACCTTTAATTCTTGACTTATTGTATTAAGCCTTTAACAAGTAGATTTTTGATAGCGTTTTAAATGTTTAAATTACGTCAATAGTTATATGAAATATTGAAAATGAAATCTTTGTTGGTCCTCGACGCCGTTAATAAGGCAACCAGCAATAAGGCATTGAATCGTTTTAACCGTTTAGAATATAGACTGCAATTCGTTTAATTACTTACCCCCATTTATCTAAGTATCTCTATTGCACTGGAAGTATTTGCACTACAGGTCATACATATGTCGGTGGCACCCACAGTGAGCAGTTTGGATATAAAACTGTTCCAGTCACTCAAGGCACTTGCTATCGACAACAGTAACGTCCACTTTACACTGAATTGACAAACGTCATGGGATACCAATTAACTCTTTTCGCCCAGCGCACTGCAGCAACCCGACGCACGTGGACTCAACACGTCGTTCGAAGCCCCCTGCAGAAATATTGACCCTCACTGCCTCTTCAACAGTCCATAATTGCGAAAGTGTTGCCAGTGCAGGAGTTTGTATTACGCTTCATAAATGTTCGAAGGGATTCGTTTCGGAGGATCTGGGTGGCCGAATCATTCACTCTAACTGTCCAGAATGTTCTCCAAACCATTCGGGAACAATTGTGGCGCAGTGACATGGCGCATTGTTATTCATAAAAATTCCATCGTTGTTTGGGAAATTAATGTCCGAATGGCTGCAAATGGTGTCAAAGTAGCTGACATCCAGAGCACTCAGTCCACTCCATGTAAACACAGCCCATACCACTATGTAGCCACCACCAGCTTGTACAGTGTCTTATTGACAACTTGGGTCCAAGATTCTTGGGGTCCGTGCCGCACTCGAATTATACAGTCGGCTCTTACAACTGCGATCGGGACTCATCCGACCAGGCCACGGTTTTCCAGTCGTCTAGGATCCAAACGACATGGTTACGGGCTAAGGAGAGGCGCTGCAGGCGACGTCGTGCTGTTAACAAAGGCACTCGCACCGGTCGTCTACTGCCACAGTTCCATTGACGCCAGATTTCACCGCACTTTCCTAAAGTATACATCCGTCGTGCGTCCAACATTGATTTCAGCGGGTATTTGACTTACTCAAAATGGCTCTGAGCGCTATGGGACTTAACTGCTGTGGTCATCAGTCCCCTAGAACTTAGAACTACTTAAACCTAACTAACCTAAGGACATCACACACATCCATGCCCGAAGCAGGATTCGAACCTGCGACCGTAGCAGTAGCGCGGTTCCAGACTGTAGCGTCTAGAACCGCTCGGCCACTCCGGTCGGCATTTAACTTACTTTCACTCGTTTGTTAGCCCTGACAACTCTATGCAAACGCCGCTGCTCTCGGTCGTTAAGTGAAAGCCGTCGGCTACTATGTTGTCCGTGCTGAGAGATAATGCCTCATATGTGATATTCTAGGTACATTTTTGGCACTGTCGCTCTCAGAATGCGAAGTTTCCTACCCATTTCCGAAATGGAATGTTCATCCGTCTACCTCGAACTATCATTCCGCGTTGATAGTCTGTTAATTGCCGTCGTGTGGCCATAATCACATTAGAAACGTTTCCACACGAATCACCTGAGTACAAATGACAGCTCCACAGATGCACCGCCCTTTTATACCTTGTGTACTCGATACTACCGCCAGCTGTATATGTGGATTTTGCTATCCCATGACTTTAGTCACTTCAATGTGCTCTTCGCCCTCAAGCTTGTATTCAGTACTGCTCGGTTGCATCTCGTTCTTACCTTCCCGGTACTATTAATTGTACGTTGTCAGCGATGCACAGGAGTATGGATAGGTTTACCGATGAATAAATGGCTACCGGCACCTTGTGTAGGAGACCCTGAATGCAATGGAAGAGTGGCAGAACGACGCTACCCTGAGCTTTTCCAGCAGTAAGAATAACCAAACCACAGTACTTTTTGCATATGTACGTAGACATTATATTTTGTGTTTTACGTTTTGTTGATTTATGTTTTAAGCTTTTCACAGTTGTGCTAGTATTTTCACATAAACAACAATTATTGCGCTACAAGCGGTATAAATCTTCAGTAGTACTTTTCTTATTGACTTACCCTTTCTTACAGAACTGACTGTATCATCACTTGTCCTTATCATAGTTACGTCTAACCTCCTCACTGTCAGAAGTAGGAAGGCAGGATAAGAAAGAAAAATGTAGAAACGCTTTAATAGCCCACGCAGGCAACATGTCGCGACCTGCTAATCGCATTCGACTACGCGTGAAAGGTGGACAGACGACGGGTGTGTCGCTTGCGGCGACTGACCTTTGAGTGAACTGCCAACGGAGCTAACTGCTGCTGAAGACATAAAGAGCTCAGAGTAGGAAGAACAATGAACTTGACTATCCAAAAGGAACTAAACACGACATCTTAAGTGAAACGGGTTAAGAGCGTCTGAATACAGGTGGAACAGATTTGCTTTGCATGACCTTTGAGAACTGAATGGCTTCTAACAAATGTTAGGTAGTAACGCTCATGAAACTAACGTCTCTTCGTCTCTTCCCAAAAGAAACCCTTATACACTTTTTCAGAAATTGGCGACGTAAATGACGCCCTTAATACGCTTTCAAGTAACCCACGTATTCACTGAGGTGACAAAAGTCATGGGATGCTTGTTAATATCTTGTCGGACCTCTTTTGTACACCTTAGAGCAGAAACTCGACTGCCATGGGCTCAATAAGTTGTTGCAACTTAACTGCAGAAATATTCATGTATGGTGCCCCTATAGTCGTACACAATTGCGAAAGTATTGCCGGTGCAGAATTTTGTGGACGATCTGACCACTCTATTATGTTCCATAAATTTTTGGTGTGCTTTATGTCAAGTAATATGATTTCATTCGCTCTAACTGTCCACAATGTTCTTCAAAACAGTCGTGAACGACTATGGCTCGGTGACATGGTGCACTGTCACAATAAGAATTCCATCCAGAATGAGATTTTCACTAGGCAGCGGAGTGTGCGCTGATATGAAACTTCCTGGCAGATTAAAACTGTATGCCAGGCCGAGACTCGAACTTGGGACCCTTGCCTTTCGCGGGCAAGTACTCTACCAACTGAGCTACCCAAGCACGAGTCACGCCCCGTCCTCATAGCTTCACTTCTGCCAGTACCTCGGCTCCTACCTTCCAAACTTTACAGAAGCTCTCGCGGCACTTGCCCGCGATAGGAAAAGGTCCCGAGTTCGAGTCTCGGCCTGGCCCACAGTTTTAATCTGCCAGGAAGTTTCAAGAATTCCATCATTGTTTGGGAACATGACGTCTATGAATGGCTGCAAATGATCTCCAAGTAGCCGAACATAACCATTTCCAGTTAACAATCGGTTCGGTTGAACAAGAGGACCCAGTCCTTTCCATGTGAACACAGCCCACACCATTACGGAACCACCATCAGCTTGCATAATGCCCTTTAGACGACTTGTATCCATGGCTTCGGGGGATCTGCGCCACACCCGAATCCCACAATCAGCTCTTACCAACTGAAACAAGGACTCATCTGACCAGACCAGGCTTTTTCAGTCGTCTATGGTCCAACCACTATGGTCACAAGCTCATGAGAGCCACTGCAGGTGTTGTCGTGCTTTTGGCAGAGGCACTCACGTCAATCGTCTGCTGTATAGCCCATTAACGCCAAATTTTGTCGCATTGTATTATAGGATACGGTGGTCGTACTTCTCAAATAGATTTCTGCGATTATTTCATGCAATGCTGCTTGTCTGTTAGCACTGCCAATTCTACGTAAAGGCAGCTGTTTTCGGTCATTAAGTGAAAGCCGTCGATAACAATCCCAACCTTACAGTCCGTAGAATGCCGCTAGAAGAGTCGAAAATTGGCGCAGCCCATTTTCAAAGTGAGATGTTTTGTAGGAACTACTTTTCGACAGCAGCAGAAATATTACAGCCGTACTAGGGCAGTGCAGAGACTAAATACGTCAACTAGATCGTCCTGGCACTGCTCAATATTTCCGCTGCTGCGGAAAAGAGTAGCCACATGATGCACCATATTATCAACGAGTTCCTCCGTTATGTTTTGGTTCCGCTAGAGGCGTCCTATGGTACTGTAGTCACGTACCTGCAAACAAACAGAAAATTACTTAAGTGATTTTCTTCCTTCGAGGTGACAGTCAAAAATTTATCCCTATCCTTCGTAATAACTTTGTCTTTCTTGGTAGTAATAAAATGGACACCCCTATGACGCAGTCCATTACATGTTTCGATGTACAAAATTTTGAGGGTACTAATTAAAAAAGATTTTGCAAATTTTTCGTTCAGACATTGCGAGGTGAAATAGTAAATACATTGACGGAAAAAAAATCACAATACAAAGAAGAAGTTGTGCGACATAAAAGAAAGCCGGTTGCCGTGTTTCTACATCTGAAAGATGATATCAGAATTTCGAGACGGTCACATAATAGAGGCGCTAGAATCGCCACTATGAGGGTGCAAATCAGATTTCCTTTAAATACAAACTTAAACGGTGGTAAGTGTTAGTTACCTTTAAGACTGGATGCGATGAGTTGATGTTATTCAAGAATGCCTTTAAGGCGACAAAGGCGCCATATATCAACACCTCAGTGAGTTTGAATGAGGTCCTGTAATAGGGCTACGAGCAGTTGGATGTTTCTTCTGTGATACTGCAGAAAGACTTGGCAGGAATACAGTCACTGTACATGATTTTTGGCATTGGTTATCACGAAAATGTACGGTCGCGAGAAGACCGGGCTCCGGACGGTCACGTGACACTACCAAGGAGGACGTCCATCGTGTTCGTCATATGCCTGTGGCGTATCCTATTGCATCTGGAGCAGCAATCTGAACAGCAGTTGGCACCACAGCGGCACAACGAACTGTTACAAATCGGTTAGTTCAAGGACATCTCAGAGCCAGAGGCCCCGTAGCGTGTATTCTACTGACTCAAAATAACGTCATTTGCCAAGTCCCCTCATTGGGGGAATGGTGGAGATCTGTTGTGTTTTCTGATGACAGCTGGTTCGGCCTAGGTCTAACGACGGCCCTATGTTGGTTAGAAGGAGGTCAGCTGAGGGTCTGAAACCATCTGTCTGCGTGCTAGACACACTGTATCTACACCTGGAGTTATGGTCCGGGGTGCGATTTCGTACGACAGTTGGTTTTCCCGTGTACCCTCACAGCAAATTTCTACGCCGTTCCGGTTATTCGACGTGTTGTGCAGTCATTCATAAACAACATTGTAGTGGCTCTTTTCCAATAGGTCCACCTACAGCTTTTGCAACCTAGTATTCTCTACAGCGTATCGTCATACTGCCTTGGCCTGCTCTGTCACCAGATCTGTCTCCGATAGCGGACTTATGGAACGTCGGCGTACGGCAACTCCAGCGCTATCCACAACCAGCAATAACAGTTCCTCTATTGACCGACGAAGTGAAACTGGTGTGAAACTCCAGCCCACAAACTGACATCCACTACCTCTACAACACAATGCACGTATGTTTGCATGCTTGCATTCGACGTTCTGGCGGTTACATCGGTTATTAATGTACCAGAATTTCACACTTGCAATCATTTATCTCTCGCTTACATTAGTCTGCAATGTTAATCACTTAAATATGTTACTTAAACAAATATATTCCAGTAATTTCATTACTCTACATTAATTACCTGTTGCCTTTTTTCTGTCAGTGTATTACGTAATGGTATGAAGTACTATGGGTGTGAAGCTAAAGTGCCTATAAGGCATGTTGAAGGTTAATTTACGCAGGGTGTTTCAAAGTCTTTGCTTCAAACTTCGATGGGTGACAGATCACGTATTGGGAAACAACTTTTGTTAGAAACAAAATGTTCGCTGACGCTCACAGTGCATCAGCAAGAAAATATGTTTTTGATCCGTATTGATGATGATGATGACGACGTTTGGTTTGTGGGGCACTCAACTGCGCGCGGTCATCAGCGCCTGTATAAACTACCAATTTCTAAGCAGTCCAAATAAGCCACGATCACGAATGATGATGAGGACAGAATGAAATGATGAGGACAACACAAACACCCAGTCGCCGGGCAGAGAAAAATCCCCAACCCGGCCGGGAATCGAACCCGGAACCCCGTGATCCAGATGCTGCAATTTATCTGTATTCTCTTGTGCATATTTCAGCTCTACAAGTACTTAATGATGTTCGGCAAGGCACTTACAACATGCAGAAAATGTACAAATCAGCTCACAGAGATTGAATTTCGTGTTTATCACGCTATTCTGAGGAATAACCAAGATTCCACCTTCTTTTGAACTCGAGAATGTCACGCTCAACAAATTGTTCATTGCATTCGAAATCAAAAAAATGTAATTTATTACAAAAAATTCATCAACACAGGCTTCGCGCTTGAACCTGGAAAAAACACTTGCGTTCGCGGGCTTTTCTCTTGTGTATCACCACAAAACGTTGTTACCTATCGTACTTCAAATGCAGCACGTTGATCCCAATATTCTCTGTCAAAATACCCCTCACCGAATTCATCATATTATTAACTCACCCATTTATCTTTCCGCGGATTTTTACGGGTATAATGCACTGCTGTGTTCCATCACCACGCCCTCATGGTCCAACTGTTTTGGAGCCTTATAAGACAAAGGTCTTCCGAATTTGGACAGAGCATGCATTGCTGCGACGTCACTTTCCACTATCGATGCTCTGTAGCCCCACATCTGTTCAATAGGAAGTGCACGACCTTGACCATATCAGAATGCACCAACAAGATAACAGTGCCGAACGTAAGCTGTTCAAGTGAGTGCTCAGCGATATATTCTGGTAGCTGTGCGTCCGGCAGGCTGTGTTTCAGAACGGAGTAAGAACTAGCAAGACGCGCTGGGCTAATCATGCATCCAAACCAAAGTCCTAACGGAAATTTAGAAGGCAACTAGTTCGTTTTTCTACGGACAACATCTGCTCCGCAGTCAGAAACAGGAACGCAGCTCTGTGAAGGTTCAAATAGAGATAACTGATGCCAATATCACAGCACATCAGTTGTCGGATAATTAAAGACAGCGAGAGATCTTAGCAGGAATATATGTACAGGGCAGTTACAATTTAACTTGCACTACTTGAGCCAGCGTAGACATAAAACATTTATCGTACAGGTACCAAACTTCACAGGAATGATGTACAGGCTGTGTGGGTCCTCCCGCCGGAGCTTCCTGCCCTCCCACGGGCATGGGTGTGTGCGTTGTTCTTAGCATAAGTTTATACTCATGCTCATAAATTAAGGATAATTCTGGTGAAACAACGCTATGGTGAGCGATTTGCCGGTTTAAATCAACTCGGGGTATTACCATGAGGTGCATTTGACCTGCGGTCGTCGCACGGTGACGCTGGCAGCAGTCCACTTACGCAGATGTGTGTGGGTGCATGTCAGAATACGGTGCAGCGAGTAGTGTGCAGATGTTTTCAGACTTGCTAATGGTGACTGTGTGTTGAAAATGGCTCAGAGAACACAAATTGATGACGTTATGAGGGGCAGAATACTAGGGCGACTGGAGGCTGGTCAAACACAGCAGGTCGTAGCACGGGCCCTCCGTGTGCCACAATGTGTGACCTCACGATTATGGCAATGATTCCAGCAGACAAGAAACGTGTCCAGGCGCTACAGTACGGGACGTCCACAGTGTACACCACCACAAAAAGGCCAACTGGTGTGGCCGAGCGGTTCTAGGCGCTACAGTCCAGAACCGCGCGACTTCTACGGTCGCATGTTCGAATCCTGCCTCGGGCATGGGTGTGTGTGATGTTCTTAGGTTACTTAGGTTTCAGAAGTTGTAAGTTCTAGGAGACTGATAACCTGAGAAGTTAGGTCCCATAGTGCTCAGAGCCATTTGAACCGTTTGAACCACAAGAAGACCGATATCTCACGATCAGTTCTCGCAGACAGCCACGGAGTACTGCATGTAGCCTTCTCGGGACCTTGCCGCAGCCACTGGAACAGTTCTCTCCAGACACACGGTCTACAGGTGACTGAACAGACATGGTTTATTCGCCCGGAGACCTGCAAGGTGCATTCCACTAAACCCTGGTTACAGGAGATCCCGTAAAGCTTGGTGTCAAGAACACAGTACATGGTCATTGGAACAGTGGTCATAAGTTGTGTTCACGGACGAGTCCAGGTACAGTCTGAACAGTGATTCTCGCCAGGTTTTCATCTGGCGTGAACCAGGAACCAGATACCAACCCCTTAATGTCCTTGAAAGGGACCTGTATAGAGGTCGTGGTTTAATGGTGTGGGGTGGTTAAAATGGTTCAAATGGCTCTGAGCACTATGGAACTTAACATCGGAGGTCATCAGTCCCCTGGGACTTAGAACTACTTAAACCTAACTAACCTACAGACATCACAGATATCCATGTCCGAGGCAGGATTCGAACCTGCGACCGTAGAGGTTGCGCGGTTCAAGACTGAAGCGCCTAGAACCGCTCGGCCACTCCGGCCGACGGTGTAGGGTGGGATTACGATTGGTGCACGTAGACCCCTGCATCTCTTTGACAGGGGAACTAAGAAGGTCAGGTGTATCGGGACGTCATTTTGCACCAATGTCCGCCTTTTCAGAGGTGCAGTGGGTCCCACCTTCCTCCTGATGGATGATAACGTAAGGCCCCACTGAGCTGCCATCGTGGAGGAATGTCTTGAAACAGAAGATATCAGGCGAATGGAGCGGCCTGCCTGTCCTCCAGACCTAAACCCCGTCGAGCACATCTGGGATGCTCTAGGTCGACGTATCGCTGTACGTCTTCAAATCCCTACGACACTTCAGGAGCTCCGAGAGGCACTGGTGCAAGAATGGGAGGCTATACCCCAGCAGCTGGTCGACCACCTGATCCAGAGTATGCCAACCCGTTGTGCGGCCTGTGTAAGTGAGCATGGTTATAATATCCCATATTGATGTCGGGGTACATGCGCAGGAAACAGTGGCGTTTTGTAGCACATGTGTTTCGGGACGGTTTTCTCAACTTATCACCAATACCGTGGACTTACAGATCTGTGTCGTGTGTGTTCCCTATGTGCCTATGCTATTAGCGCCAGTTTTGTGTAGTGCCACGTTGTGTGGCCCCACATTCTGCAATTATCCTTAATTTATGAGCATGAGTGTAGTTTAAATTAGATTAAGTAGTGTGTAAGTCTAGGGACCGATGACCTCATCAGTTTGGTCCCTTAGAAATTCACATATATTTGAACATTTGAACAGACTGTTCGCGGCAGGATTTGCGTTGTCAACTGTTAGTGTCATGACATAGGCTCCGGTACTGGTATGGCGACGTAGGGTTGAAACACAGGCATCAGTGTGCATCACAGCTGCAGGCGTTCAACACGGATGTGAACAAGGCAAGTAGTGCTTTACTCGTAAAGCTGTTTTATCAAAACTGTTGCTCTTCGTAAGTATCGACCCATTAGAGGAATACAGCGAGGTCCTCCTTCCGCAACAGGGTTGAAAAGCGTGATTCGGGAGTTCGAAGTAACTAGCTACTTGCGATTTGCTCCTGGTAGACGCAGATGACCAATTGCGCCACAAATTATTGAGGATACTGTCGTCAGGGCTGAGAACGCTGGACGCATTTTTCAAGCAGTGCACGAACTGTCAGAGCAGCTGAAAATTCCATGGTCCACCGTTCGAAAAGTGCTGCGAACAATTGTAAATGGCATCTCTAGTCAGATTTCACTCCAAAGTAGACGTAGACTGTCGTTACCTTGAGCAACTATTTTAACCTGGAACGTAAACATGGAACGCAGTTTACAAATGTTACCCTCTCATGTGGAAATTAATATGTGTTTCTTAGAAAGATTTCTTCATTATTTCTCTTTCACATGTCCTTACAAATATTTTCACAAACTTTCATTGTCCTACGATTACTGGATTTCCATGGGGGCATTCTCAAGAAGTGAAAGTTTAATTATAATTAACTGTACTCCATACGTCAGTCCTCTGAGTCATCGATTGCGTGCAAAGTGATCAGAAAAAATTAAAACAAGGATTAATGTAATAATCTGTAATAATAAATGGGATTCTTGAATCCATTGCTCAAAAGGAAAAAGAGACATTTCGTATACCAAATACAGCAGTTCCTACCCTATAGAAACAATCTACTTTAATCCCTCTCCTCAGACCTGAGGAGGACAGCGCATGGCCGAATAAGAATCATAGTGTTATGCTGATCAACAGAACAATAAAGGTCTTCTGATTCATTAACCACTGCATTTTTTGTATCTTAGAACTCATATCTTGGCAGGATTTATTTACATATTCAAATGTATTTCTCTATTGCTGAATTATTTTGTTATAGGTAGCTATAACGTACAAAACTACTTGTTTGCGTAACATCCGCGGACAGCTCTACGTATGGGGCTTAATAAATGTTTTCCAGTTCTTTCTGTTTATTGTCTTACATATGAGACATCAAGACGTTGATCGGTGGTTTTACACAACCCTTCTCCCTACCACTCGTATCGTTTTAGGGGTGTTCTGTTCCACAGTAGCTGTAAACAGTACAGCAGCTTCGTTAAGAAGCCCCGTTCAGATCTGTCTACGTGATTTTCCGGTTACCAGTTATTCTCTCAGTGTCTCAGCAACCATGCAACAGTAGAATCTAACAGTTCAGAGGACGGAAGAGTGGAGTAATATATTGGTATTAAAGTGTCGACTGTGTGTGTGTGTGTGTGTGTGTGTGTGTGTGGGTGTGTGTGTGTGTGTGTGTGTGTTTTCTTTACAGTTTCAGGTTAAGGGATACCATTAGGAACTGAGAGATGTTGAGGCTTCTGATCCCACTTTCGAGGGTAAAACTAGCTGATTACCAAGACACGAAACACGGTCCCGTGAAGCTCACCGTACTTTGAGCAGTGTTAGCTACATGATGTGTGTGGTGAGTGCTGCGAGTTTTGAAACGTTATGAATTACCTATAGTCCAGTGCAAGACGTCAAAGTTAAATTTTATTGTATTGCAGCCGCGTTCAGTCACGAAGGTTTACTGCCTACAGTACTTTAGTTTTGGTTTTATTAGCCTCAGTCAACTTATTATTGCTGGTACACATTTTTACTGTCACTAATAGTATCACTCAAAACTTGCACCGAAATTTTGCGGAAGTGGAACGTCCTATTGATGTGCGGTTTTCATCGAATGGATTGGCAGTCAGAGGCTCGTATTGTTAGCCAATACAAAAATCGTAATAATGCTTAGAATGTGTGTTTTTGTGCAAACACAAACTTTTTAAGTGGAATAATGACTATAAACATTGTTGTTGTTGTCTTCAGTCCTGAGACTGGTTTGATGCAGCTCTCCATGCTACTCTATCCTGTGCAAGCTTCTTCATCTCCCAATACTTACTGCAGCCTACATCCTTCTGAATCTGGTTAGTGTATTCATCTCTTGGTCTTCCTCTACGATTTTTACCCTCCACGCTGCCCTCCAATGCTAAATTTGTGATCCCTTGATGCCTCAGAACATGTCCTACCAACCGGTCCCTTCTTCTTGTCAAGTTATGCCACAAACTCCTCTTCTCCCCAATTCTATTCAATACCTCCTCAGTAGTTATGTGATCTACCCATCAAATCTTCAGCATTCTTCTGTAGCACCACATTTCGAAAGCTTCTATTCTCTTCTTGTCCAAACTATTTATCGACGATGTTTCACTTCCATACATGGCTACACTCCATACAAATACTTTCAGAAACGACTTCCTGACACTTAAATCTATACTCGATATTAACAAATTTCTCTTTTTCAGAAAAGCTTTCCTTGCCATTGTCTACATTTTATGTCCTCTCTACATCAACCATCATCAGTTATTTTGCTCCCCAAATAGCAAAACTCATTTACTACTTCAAGCGTCTCATTTCCTAATCTAATTCCCTCAGCATCACCCGACTTAATTCGACTACATTCCATTATTCTTGTTTTGATTTTTTGATGTTCATCTTATATCCTCCTTTCAAGACACTGTCCATTCCATTCAACTGCTCTTCCAAGTCCTTTGCTGTCTCTGACAGAATTACAATGTCATCAGCGAACCTCAAAGTCTTTATTTCTTCTCCATGGATTTTAATACCTACTCCGAATTTTTCTTTTGTTTCCTTTACTGCTTGCTCAGTATACAGATTGAATAACATCAGGGAGAGGCTACGACCCTGTCTCACTCCCTTCCCAGCCACTGCTTCCCTTTCATGTCCCTCGGCTCTTATAACTGCCATCTGGTTTCTGTACTAATTGTAAATAGCCTTTCGCTCCCTGTATGTTAACCCTGCCATCTTCAGAATTTGAAAGAGAGTATTCCAGTCAACATTGTCAAAAGCTTTCACTAAGTCTACAAATGCTAGAAATGTAGGTTTCCCTTTCCTTAATCCTGTTTCTAAGATAAGTCGTAGGGTCAGTTTTGCCTCACGTGTTCCAACATTTCTGCGGAATCCAAACTGATCCACGCCGAGGTCGGCTTCTACCAGTTTTTCCATTCGTCTGTAAAGAATTCTCTTTAATATTTCGCAGTTGTGACTTATTAAACTATATTTCGGTAATTTTCACATCTGTCAACACCTGCTTTCTTTGGGATTGGAATTATTATATTCTTCTTGAAGTCTGAGGGTATTTCGCCTCTCTCATTCATCTTGCTCACCAGATGGTAGAGGTTTGTCAAGACTGGCTCTCCCAAGGCCGTCAGTAGTTCCAATGGAATGTTGTCTACTCTCGGGGCTTTGTTTCGACTCAGGTCTTTCATTGCTCTGTCAAACTCTTCACGCAGTATCGTATCTCCCATTTCATCTTCATCTACATCCTCTTCCATTTCCATAATATTGTCCTCAAGTACATCGCCCTTGTATAGACCCTCTATATGCTCCTTCCACCTTTCTGCTTTCCCTTCCTTGGTTAGAACTTGGTTTCCATCTGAACTCTTGATATTCATGAAAGTGGCTCTCTTTTCTTCAAAGGTCTCTCTAATTTTCCTGTAGGCAGTATCTATCTTACCCCTAGTCAGATAAGCCTCTACATCCTTACATTTGACCTCTAGCCATCCCTGCTTAGCAATTTTGCACTTCCTGTCGATCTCATTTTTGAGACGTTTGTATTCCCTTTGGCCTGCTTCATTTACTGCGTTTTTATATTTTCTCCTTTCATCAATTAAATTCAATATTTCTTCTATTACCCAAGGATTTCTACTAGCCCTCGTCTTTTTGCTTACTTGATCCACTGCTGCCTTCACTACTTCACCCCTCAGAGCTACCCATTCTTCTTCTTCTGTATTTTTCCCCCATTCCTGTCAATTGTTCCCTTATGCCCTCCCTGAAACTCTGTACAACCTCTGGTTTAGTCAGTTTATCCAGGTCCCATCTCCTTAAATTCCCACCTTTTTGCAGTTTCTTCAGTTTTAATCTACAGTTCATAACCAACAGATTGTGGTCAGAGTCCACATCTTACAATTTAAAACCTAGTTCCTAAATCTCTGTCTTACCATTATATAATCTATCTGATACCTTCTAGTATCTCCAGGATTCTTCCATGTATACAACCTTCTTTTATGATTCTTGAACCAAGTGTTAGCTATGATTAAGTTATGCTCTGAACATAATTCTACCAGACGGCTTCCTCTTTCATTTCTTACCCCCAATCCATATTCACCCACTATGTTTCCTTTTCTCCCTTTTCCTACTCTAGAATTCCAGTCACCCATGACTATTAAATTTTCGCCTCCCTTCACTACCCGAATAATTTCTTTTATCTCATCATACATTTCATCAATTTCTTCATCATCTGCAGAGCTAGATGGCATATAAACCTGTACTACTGCAGTAGGCATGGGCGTCGTGTCTATCTTGGCCACAATAATGCGTTCACTTTGCTGTTGGTAGTAGCTTACCCGCACTCCTATTTTTTTATTCATTATTAAACCTACTCCTGCATTACCCCTATCTGATTTTGTATTTATAACCCTGTATTCCCCGACCAGAAGTCTTGTTCCTCCTGGCACCGAGCTTCATTAATTCTCACTATATATAACTTTAACCTATCCATTTCCCTTTTTAAATTTTCTTAACCTACCTGCCCGATTAAGGGATCCGACATTCCGCACTCCGATCCGTAGAAATTCAGTTTTCTTTCTCCTGATAACAAGGTCCTCCTGAGTAGTCCCCACCCGGAGATCCGAATAAGGGACTATTTTAGCTCCGGAATATTTTACCCAAGAGGACGCCATCATCATTTAACCATACAGTAAAGCTGCATGCCCTCGGGAAAAATTACGGCTGTAGTTTCACCTTGCTTTCAGCCGTTCGCAGTACCAGCACGGCAAGGCCGTTTTGGTTAATGTTACAAGGCCAGATCAGTCAATCATCCAGACTGTTTCCCCTGCAACTACTGGAAAGGCTGCTGCCCCTCTTCAGGAACCACACGTTTGCCTGGCCTCTCAACAGATACCCCTCAGTTGTGGTTGCACCTACGGTACGGCCATCTGTATCGCTGAGGCACGCAAGCCTCCCCACCAACGGCAAGGTCCATGGTTCGTGGGGGGGGAGGGGCTATAAACATTAACAAACTAAAAGTAGGGAAAATCATAATGTCAATGGTATTTGTTTCAGGATTCTAATGCGAATGGTCTGCGAGATACCGTATTATGAAAATTTTGGACGCCGACAATTCTTTGTGTCAACCCGCGGAGCTGCTAGATACAATGTTGTTATGTTTGCTTACAGTGTGCTTGTGTGTTCTTTGGCTGCACTGTCACTTGCTTGTCGGTTAGTGTGTGACATTCCAAGCAGTAGGTCGTGCGTGGACCATGAGACTTACCAGTGTAGAAAAAGTTGACATGCTCGCGGTGTATCGAGAGTGTAGACAGAATACAATTCGTTCTTGCACAGTGTAAGAGGCAAGGTAAACCAATTGAAGTCAACCATTTCGTGAATTATTCATTAAGTGAAAGTGGTAGTGTAACACCGAGACAACATAACGGAAGAAAACAAGTGACGATATAAAAGAGGAAACTAGGTCTTTTCGCTGCTGCCGCAGTTGATCCGCATGATAGATCCCACGCAATCGCACGAGAAAGTAGTATGGGTCAGGTAAGTGTCCTACACATTCTCCATCGACATAGGAGATGGAACGTTAGCGTCCATGAATTGTAAACGTGTGGTGTGGTATAGCGGACCATCAGCTCATAGGCCCGTTTTTCCAAACGAAACACTGAACGTGCACAAGCATCGCACCCTCCTAACAGACCATCTTTTACGGATACTATAAGACGTTCTTCTGCACTCTAGGAGGAACCGGTGACACCAACGTGATTGCTGTCCTGCCCACCGAGCACCAAGTACTACAGCGTGTCTTCGCGAATCGTTTCCAAATCGTTGGATTGGACGCAGAGGACTTGTATCTCGGCTATCCGCTCCCAGGATTTGATGCCTGTAGACGTTTTGGGAAAAGCTTGTTTTAAAGACGCTGGCTACATGGACATACCAACTACACCCGGCGATATGCAACGACGTATTACCGCAGCCTGCTAGAACATCTCTGGAGTCGTTCCATTCCAGACTAGAAGTGTGTATTGCCACTGCCGGTAGTCATTTTGAACACAACCTGTGATGGTCAGCTGTCTCGTTACCGGTCAGAGTCAACAGATCTAGTGTATGCACTTGTATTGTTCTGCAGTGTATGCTACCCAGGTGCTGTACAGGTGTCGTTGTGGGAACTTTTCAAGTCGCGCGGGATTAGCTGTGCGGTCTAAGGCGCTGCAGTCATGGACTGTACGGCTGATAACGGCGGAGGTTCGAGTCCTCCCTCGGGCATGGGTGTGTGTGTTTGTCCTTAGGATAATTTAGGTTAAGTGGTGTGTAAGCTTAGGTACTGATGACCTTAGCAGTTAAGTCCCATAAGATTTCACACACATTCGAACTTTTCAAAATGCTAAATCTCGTAAATGACTCGCAATAGAATCCTGCAACATTACCCCACTTTTTGTTTTTTTATGCCAATAGGCATCATTCCATCTAAAAAAGTGTATGTTTTCAAGAAAAATAAACTTTCTAAGTATTATTATAGTCTGATGATTGACTAAAAACACGAACCCCTGACTGCCAACCCATTCTGTGTAAACCGCACATCAATAGCACTTGCCATTTCAGCACTACTTGTGATGCAAGTTTAAGGTGATTCATCCTATATTCACACATCAAAAAAAGTTTTGCATCACTCCGGTTCCCAGAACACCTGAAGATAGACGTTGACTGTGGATATTGTACCATAGAAGCAGTCACATTGACTGTTCAGCTGTCAATAAACCCGCCCATAGATGTAAACAACCATGCATGAGCAGCGCCTGTTAGACGGAGGTAGTACGACAGGCGATCAGTTCCAGTCATTCCACAAGGAAGGAAGTACACGGCTCTTGTTGCCTGTAGTTCAACCATTGGTTTACAGTCAATACCGCGGTTCGATCGCGTCCGAATTGTTACTTTGTGCCAGGAAGGGCTCTCAACAAGGGAAGTGTCCAGACGTCTCGGGGTGAACCAAAGCGATGTTGTTCGGACATGGAGAAGACACAGAGAGGCAGAAACTGTCGATAACATGCCTCGCTAAGGCCGCCCAAGGGCTACTACAGCAGTCGATGACCGCTACCTACGGATTATGGCTCGGAGGAACCCTCAAAGCAACGCCACCATGCTGAATAATGCTTTTCGTGTTATGACAAACTGTGGGCAATAGGCTGCATGATGCACAGCTTCACTACCGACGTCCATGGCGAGCTCCATCTTTGCAAGCACGATACAGATAAGCCCAACAACATGCCGAATGGACCGCTCAGGGGTAGCATCACGTTCTATTCTCCGATGAGTGTCGCATATGGCCTCAACCAGACACTCGGAGACGTGTTTGGAGGCAATCCGGTCAGGCTGAAGGCCTTAGACACACTGTTCAGCGAGTGCAGCAAGGTGGAAGTTCCCTGCAGTTTTGGGGTGGCATTATGTGAGGCCGTCGTATGCCACTGGTGGTCATGGAAGGCTCCGTAACTGCTGTACGATACGTGAATGCCATCCTCCGATCCATAGTGCAACCATATCGGCAGCATATGCGAAGCGTGTCTTCATGGACGACAATTCACGCCCCCGTCGTGAACATCTTGTGAATGGCTTCCTTCAGGATAGCGACATCGCTCGACTAGAGTGGCCAGCATGTTCTCCAGTCATGAACCCTATCGAACATGCCTGTGATAGATTGAAAAGGGGCTGTTTATGGACGACGTGACCCACCAACCACTCTGAACTTGTGGATAGTATGCCAGGCCGAATAAAGTGCTACTGGGAATTAGAGGAACAGGTGTGTACAGCAATTTGGACCACCATGCCTGAAGGTCTCGCAGTATGGTGGTACAACATGCAATGTGTGGTTTTCATGAGCAATAAAAAGGGCGGAAATGATGTTTATGTTGATCTTTATTCCAATTCTCAATACAGGTACCGGAACTCTCGGAACCGAGGTGATACAAAACTTTTTTGATGTGTGTCTATATGTACACGAGTTGGTGTGTGTGTGTGTGTGTGTGTGTACTAAATGAAAACTTTTTAAGGTTTTGACCATTATTTAACAACACTCATAGACGTGTACTTTGATACGAGAGTTAACGAACTTGATGTCGAGCGCCCACTGTCCTCTTAACTACTATCTTCGACAAAGCTTTACTTTGGTAACCCAGCGCATTTCAACAGTAACGTACACATCGGTAAAACACAATTAGAAATTACACGTATAGTGGATATCAGCACTACACGTGATATTATGCAAATGCACACAAGATCTCAACACATATTCATTATCAACACGATGTTTGTGACACTTTTTTTCAGTTGTTGTGTCAGACGCACGTGACATAGCGTTTCATTTGGAGCTCTTGTTACACCAACCTTTTCAGTTCATGGATTAAGGTGTAGGCCACTTTCTCATATGCAGATGACCTTAAGCAACATAGCACTTAACCACAAGCTAGTACCTCTAGTTTCACAACACACGGTTAATGAGGGACGTCTCTGTGTCATCGTGCAACCGTGGATCCCATAACCACCTAATAAGAAAAACAGATCATTAGTCTGCCGAGAGTGTCATAAGAGCTCGCGTGCAGCCGGTGTCATGTGAGGTAACCCACTTTCTATCATCTCTTTACAGTTTTCTTTTGCTGGAGTTCTGTTTAGTAGCTTCAAACAAACTTTATTTATTCTACACGCTTAGCGGCTTTCTACGTGAGGCACTGCTCTGATTCTTGTAATGTAGTGACATGACATTAACTCCGCTCCACCTGTGCTGAGACTGGGCGTCTCGTCGTGGAAATGATATGTAACGACTAGGGGTATGACTATCTATGTACTTAAAAATAAAAAATGAAAAACTGGGACCATTTAGCCAGTTGATAATACCCCTTTATGGCATCTTCATAGGTTGACAGCATAGACCACAACTGTAGTGAAGGCGGTGAAACTAACGAAAAAGGCAGCCTACTGAGTCTACATCTATACTCCGCAAGCTCCTGTTCGGTGTATGGTGGAGGGTACTTTGTCAACGAGTATCACCGCCTCGTTTTCCTGTTCCACTCTCTTACGTTTCGCGGAAAGAACGATTGCTGTTAAGCCCCCATGTGGGCTCGGATCTCTCTAATTTCCACTTTGCGTCCAACTTGTAAAAAGTGGCAGCCTTTTAGGGGCCTTTTCTCTAGGAGTGAGGTTAGAAATTAAATTCTGAAACTAGCCCAATATACTTCTGCACTAGCAGTATACTCACACCTGTAATTTTGAGTGCAATGAGAAAGCGTTTTAATGACCATAAAATTAACACATATTTACAAATTCTGTACCATAATCTGGCCAATTCTTGCCTATAACCAAAACTATCATTTGTTGTTGTTGTTCTGGTCTTCAGTCCTGAGACTGGTTTGATGCAGCTCTCCAAGTTACTCTATCTTGTGCAAGCTGCTTCACCTCCCAGTACGTACTACCGCCTACATACTTCTGAATCTGTGTATTCATCTCTTGGTCTCCCTCTACGATTTTTACCCTCCATGCTGCCCTCCAGTACTAAATTGATGATTCCTTGATGCCTCAGAATATGTCCTACCAACCGATCCCTTCTTCTAGTCAAGTTGTGCCACAAACTCCTCCCCAATTCTATACAATACCTCCTCATTAATTATGTGATTTACATATCTAATCTTCAGCATTCTTCTGTAGCACCACATTTCGAAAGCTTCTATTCTCTTCTTGTCCAAACTATTTTGTTGTCCATGTTCACATGGCTACACTCCATAAAATACTTCCAGAAACGATTGCCTGACACTTAAATCTATACTCGATATTAACAAATTTCTCTTCTTCAGAAACGCTTTCCGAGCCATTGCCAGTCTACATTTTATATCATCTCTACTTCGACCATCATCAGTTATTTTGCTCCCCAAATAGCAAAACTTGTTTACTACTTTAAGTGTCTCAATTCCTAATCTAATTCCCTCAGCATCACCCGACTTAATTCGACTACATTCCACTATCCTCGTTTTGCTTTTGTTGATGTTCATCTTATATCCTCCTTTCAAGACACTGTCCATTCCGTTCAACTGCTCTTCCAAGTCCTTTGTAGTCTCTTACGGAATTACAATGTCATCGGCGAACCATAAAGTTTTTATTTCATCTCCATGGATTTTAATACCTACTCCGAATTTTTCTTTTGTTTCCTTTACTGTTTGCTCAATATACAGATTGAATAACATCAGAGATAGGCTACAACCCTGTCTCATTACCTTCCCAACCACTGCTTCCCTCTCATGTCCCTCGACTCTTATAACTGCCATCTGGTTTCTGTAAAAACTGTAAATAGCCTTTCGCTCACTGCATTTTACCCCTGCCATCTTCAGAATTTCAAAGAGAGTATTCCAGTCAAAATTGTCAAAAGCTTTCTCTAAGTCTACAAATGCTTAGAACTGGGTTCCCATCTGAGCTCTTGATATTCATACGAGTGGTTCTCTTTTCTCCAAAGGTCTCTTTAATTTTCCTGTAGGCAGTATCTATCTTACCCATAGTCAGATAAGCATCTACATCCTTACATTTGTCCTCTAGCCATGCCTGCTTAGCCATTTTGCACTTCCTGTCGATCTCATTTTTGAGACGTTTGTATTCCTTTTTGCCTGCTTCATTTATTGCTTTTTTATATTTTCTTCTTTCATCAATTAAATTCAATATTTCTTCTGTAATCCAAGGATTTCTACTAACCCTCGTCCTTTTACCTACTTGATCCTATGCTGTCTTCACTACTTCATCCCTCAAAGCTACCCATTCTTCTTCTACTGTATTTCTTTCCCCCATTCCTGTCAGTTGTTCCCTTATGCTCTCCCTGAAACTCGGTACAACCTCTAGTTTAGTCTTTTTATTCAGGTCCCATCTCCTTAAATTCCCACCTATTTTGCAGTTTCTTAATTTTTAATTTACAGTTCATAACCAACAGACTGTGGTCCGACACCACATCTGCCCCTGGAAATGTCTTACAGTTTAAAACCTGGCTCCTAAATCTCTGTCTTACCATTATATAATCTATCTGAAACCTGTCATTATCTCCAGGCTTCTTCCAGATATACAACCTTCTTTCATGATTCTTGAACCAAGTGTTAGCTATGATTACGTTATGCTCTGTGCAAAATTCTACCAGGCGGCTTCCTCTTTCATTTCTTACCCCCAATCCATATTCACCTACTACATTTCCTTCTCTTCCTTTTCCTACTAACGAATTCAGTCACCCATGATTATTAAACTATCGTCTCCCTTCACTATCTGAATAATTTCTTTTATTTCATCATACATGTCTTCAATTTCTTCTTCATCTGCAGAGCTAGTTGGCATATAAACTTGTACTACTGTAGTAGGTGTGGGCTTCGTATCTATCTTGGCCACAATAATGCGTTCACTATGCTGTTTGTAGTAGCTTACCCGCATTCCTATTTTCCTATTCATTATTAAACCTACTCCTGCATTACCCCTATTTGATTTTGTGTTTATAACCATGTAGTCACCTGACCAGAAGTCTTGTTCCTCCTGCCACCAAACTTCACTAATTCCCAATATATCTAACTTTAACCTATCCATTTCCCTTTTTAAATTTTCTAACCTACCTGCCCGATTAAGGGATCTGACATTCCACGCTCCGATCCGTAGAACGCCAGTTTTCTTTCTCCTGATAACTACGTCCTCCTGAGTAGTCCCCGCCCGGAGATCCGAATGGGAGACTATTTTACCTCCAGAATATTTTACCCAAGAGGACGCCATCATCATTTAACCATACAGTAAATCTGCATGCCCTCGGGAAAAATTACGGCTGTAGTCTTGAAAGTCTTTTCGGGTTTGCTGCCGGATCCTAAAATCAACTTGACTCGATATTTCGGCGATCCAACTGTTCGCCATCTTCAGGGAGTGCTGCTTCTGCTGATGAGTCCCGCTGAGAACTGACGCAAGATTGCAATTCGACGTCCTATATAGGCCACCGTTCAGTACACGGCCCATGCGCCGCCCATCACGGTTTCTGACTTCCAAAACAGGGAGGTGGCGCCGCCCTTAGTGAAACACTGCTGGCAACGATACATCGCAATCAAGGCCGCATCGAAGAACGTTCAGTTTTGATGCGAGATAATACCGGATTCCACGTTTTGCTAAGAGGAAACCCATTGTCCCTGTTGTTGTCCCTACGTAGTCACAATTACGGCTGTAGTTTCACCTTGCTTTCAGCCGTTCGCAGTACCAGCACAGCAAGGCCGTTTTGGTTAGTGTTACAAGGCCAGATCAGTCAATCATCCAGACTGTTGCCCCTGCAACTACTGAAAAGGCTGCTGCCCCTCTTCAGGATCCACCCGTTTGTCTGGCCTCTCAACAGATACCCCTGCGTTGTGGTTGCACCTACGGTACGGCTATCTGTATCCCTGAGGCACGCAAGCCTCCCCACCAACGGCAAGGTCTATGGTTCATCGGGGGGGGGGGCGTGGGGGGGGGGGGGCAGTTATCATTTAAACTATCATTTAAAAACCACCAAAAACTTTTTGTATCACAGGAAGGTTAAGAGTTGCCATATGACAAAAGTATGGATTTTGGAATTGGCTTGTGTTCAAGCGTAAAACAGGCGAAGGAATCCTCAAAAAGTCACCCCATGTCGAAGTGGCAGTCAGAAACATCGAAAAACCTTTTGGGTTCCATAATCGAGGCAAGTCTGTGAACAACAGATTAATGACAATTTCCATTAAACGTGTTAATAAAAAGTATACAGGGTGTCCCAACTGTCTTGTCCACCCAAAATACCTCTGGAACAATAACAGCTATTGGACAACGACTTTCGTCGGTATCAATGTAGGGCTGGGGCCTATGAATGTACATATATGGAAAAATTCTAAAACGAACGCATATGTGTTTTTAACACAAACTTATGTTTTTTAAATGGACCTCCTATATTTTTTCTTCAGCAATCCATAGCATGACAAAGCACATACACAATGGCGTTGATTGCATCGCCATATTCCCATTACATCCCGAGATATTAAGACGCGAAGTTGGCGCTTGAAACACCCGACATGCGCTGCTAGCGCACGTCCTGAGGTTCAGGCGTGAACCCCATGCTGCCCGTAATCGCGATGTGATTGACATGCGTAATCAAACTTCCATACTTATCAAGAGGTCCGAAAGTAATAATACGGTCTGCTGCCATCCTGCATTAACGTCGTACATTCCAGCAGGTATTTATCCCATAGGCTAGGGGTGATGCGGTTCTGTAACATATCTGTGTACCGCAACGTTAGTCACAAAGTTAACTTCGCTTATCGTTAATCCGTTACTAAAAAGGTAATGCCGTTCAATGTTAAAACTTTACTTTACTGTATATCTAGCGCAAGTGACAGTTAATCATTCACTCGTAATAGTAAAATTCATGTTGAGGGTTTTAGTGAAACGAGCAAGTGGACTAGAAGTTTTACCGTTGTTTAGGTAAAAATGTTTTGATTTGGGAAGTTCAGGTAGGACATAGAAGGTGAATGTTTGACCAATCATCACCAATTATCACATAATTATCAATGTTATGTTTATCTAATGCGTTAAATGACAAATTGTTGCAAGCAAATGTTTCTTAACATCACTGGGTAAAATGGCCCCTTGTAGAAACTTCCACTGTGATACCAGCACTACATACTAAACATAGCGTTCACATCTCATGCTCAAAGTGATGCCCTTTGGCTTGCATACATAGGGTCACTCTGCGGATGAAGGATGCCCTACTTCGTGCTACTGTTTCCCCTTTGATGGCTGTATAAGCATCAATAATGAGTTGCTTCATGTCCTCTGGTGTTGTTGGTTCATGTTGGTAAACAGCATCCTTCACTGCTCCCCAAAGAAAATAATCCAGCGGTGTGAGGTCCGGAGATCGGGCAGGCCACCTAACTGGGCCATCTCGTCCAATCCACCTACCAGGGAACTTATGACTCAGAAGTCGTCGTGCTCGTAAGGCGTTATGTGCAGGGCATCCGTCATGCTGATACCACATGACCATTCTCCGGTTCAGAGGTACGGCGTCCAAGACAACAGGGAGATTGTGTCGTATAAATCTGGAGTATTGCCTGCCATTTTGGATGCCATTTATAAAGAAAGGTCCGATAATGGTATCTCCAATAATCCCACACCAAACATTAACTTTACAAGGACGTTGATGCTCTACCTGACGGAGCCATTTTGGATTGTCTGCGGACCAATAATGCATATTCCTTATATTGACAATTCCTTTGTTGGAGAATGATGCCTCGTCGATAAAGAGAACATCTGCAAAAAATTCGGATTGGCCAGAAGTTTTTGCTGAGCCCACCGACAAAACGTTACCCTATTGCGAAAGTCATTTCCATGATGATCCTGGTGTAAATGTACATGGTAAGGATGAAATTTATGACGTTTAAGAATACGCTGTGCACTTGATTTCGACACACCAACATCACGTTCAATTTGACGTGTGCTGATTTGAGGATTCACAGCTATGGTAGCGAGCACAGCAACTTCAGCACGTTCATCTGTGCGTGTTCTAGGACGATGTCGAGGTCTTGGATTTAAGCTTCCCGTTTCACGTAGACGACATGTGAGACGACCAAACATCCGGCGCGAAGGCGATGGCTTGTCAGGGAATCGTCTTCTGTACAGTCGTTCTGCCAGAACAGCATTTCGTCCACCTACAAACAGACATATTAACTTAATAATCATAATGTTCGCTAACAGTACTATCAACAAACGAGCAATCTCATAACGTATTTCCCGTCAACGTACATTCTCCATAAATCAGCAGCATTTCTACCATATCTACATGTGTGTACATTATACTGTACAGTATAAGTTCCACAACACAACGTTTATTCACAATGTGTGCTACCTCCGTTCCGTCAATAGATTACTCTGATGCACGACTACACTGGTAAGCGGTGTACTGCACGCCAAAGCAACAACAAATGGGATGCTCGGAGGGTGGTGGAGTATAGGAGTTTGCATGGGTCGCAAATCATAAACAAGGCGAAGTGGTAACTGTGGCTTTAGGGGCCACTACGTTGGACACTTCACTAGGTAGAGTCAGGCCCTGCGCGACAGGCACAATGGGTCATATAACGCATTAGATAAACCTTATTTTGGGTGTGGAGGATAAATAAGTCACCCCGACGGGTGTACACCGATCGCTACTGGTTCATATTGTGTTCGTAGATACGTAAAACGTGCAAGAGGGAAACCATTATGTGCTTATAAGGGTTGATGGCAGCAGACCGTATTATTCGTTTCGGACCTCTTGATAAGTATGGAGGTGTGATACACATGTCAATCACATCGCGATTACGGGCAGCATGGGGTTCACGCCTGAGCCTCAGGACGTGCGCTAGCAGCGCATGTCGGGTGTTTCAAGAGTCAACTTCGTGTCTCAATATTTCGGGATGTAATGGGAATATTGCAATGCAATCAACGCCATTGTGTATGTGCTTTGTCATGCTATGGATTGCTGAAGAAAAAATATAGGAGGTCCACTTAAAAAAACAGAAGTTTGTGTTAAAAAACACATATGCTTTCGTTTTAGAATGTCTCCAAATATGTACATTCACGGACCCCAGCCCTACATTGATACCGGTGGAAGTCGTTTTCCAATAGCTGTTATTGTTCTAGAGATTTTTGTGTGGACAAGATAGCTGGGACACCCTGTATATTAATTAACACTCATAAAACTGATCAATCAAGAACATAAGAAAATCCAGAAAAAAGCGGATGAGGCATAGGAAGTACTACAAAATATAATCTTCAAATACTGTAAAATCTTGTGAACATTCAGATGGGTGATATTAACATACAACTGAGACAAGAAATAATATTCGGAAACACGCTCGTTAAAAGCTTTATGCACAACTGGACTAATCAAAATGGGAATGAAAATAGAGTCTAAATTATGGCATGTGATTTTAACGAAAAAGTTATAAACTAAAAATATGACAATCACCTAGTCAGAATGTGGACGAATTTCCAAATTTCGTATCTACATTACAAGGAGATGTTAATTTGTCGAGTGCAGAAAGGATCAAATCTCAACACAAACCATTACATCCTCCGAGTGAAAGTAGATTTAAAGCATCGAAAATGCCGCAAAAAGGTGTAAGTAACCTCTACATCCTACTTTACTAAAATCCATCAGTCATTATTAGTAATCCAATTCGACAAAACACAAGCACAAATTTGGAGACAACACAGTCACAAGATAAAATTCCAAGATAAAATTCCTTTACATAGGTAGAAGAATCATCCTTGGTGGACTTAACATTGCGAACAGGTAGTACAACCCCAATGCTAGGCATTCGAAACATGAAATAGTAACGAATCATAAAAGGAACGGGATACAGTCCTGGAAATTAGAAAAAAGTATAAAAATTAATTAAATAAGCAAAAATGGTGTATCACGGTAGTCATTATCTTGAAATTGAAGTCTTTCAAAATACAACAAGAATTCTAAATATTAACAACGAAGCTGAATGGGTACCATTTCCAGAATCTGTGCTTCAAGAAGAAAACTGAACAGTTTGAACATAAAAACCAAGAAAATTGCAGAGAACTTTCTGAACATTTCAATGGTCTTTTAAACTGTTCCAAAGAACATTTCTAACAGAAAGGCAATCCAAATTCATAATCACCAAATGAAGAGAAAATTTGACAAATAAAAAGCCAAAAATAACAAAACATCTGGTGAAACTTGGATGCTACAGATCTCCATCTGCCACGTGGACCAAAAACCATGTAAGAAATTACACTGGTTATGCAACACATTTGGTGAAAAGAGAAAATTCCTGATGACGGAAACTGCATTGGTGCACCCACTATATAAGTAGGGAGAGAAAACTGACGTCCGTTATTATGGGGGGATTACCCTTTCACTTGTCACACGTAAAAATCTATCTCATAGTATCGTGTACCGAACAAAACGCCTTCAATGCAAAATAGGATAATATCGAACAAGCTTCATATCTAATCACCTTGACCTCCAAAACAAATTTTAGTTCTGAAATTAATTCTCGTGCACCAAAAATTTACAGTAACAATGTAGGTTGTATCTTTGCTGATTCTGAAATGACATGACTCACCTTATAGGTTTTATTTCAAAATGTGAAAGGGCAATAACTACGCCTTGAAGTCACTGTGATTATTTCACAAGCGCCAAATGTCATAAAATGTGAATTAAAAATGTGGAGGGCTATTTAGAAGCATTCTGAAACTGAAATAGCTCTGGATCTGTTTGATGCACTTTCTCCATTGCTTTCCACTGCTTATTAGGAAAATTAATCCACGAGATGTGAAAGTTAATATCGAAGCTTGTACCTAATCAAGCAGTCAAATTAGAAACCAATAACATTAGAAAATGGGCAACTTAGCTTTGGTAGGCAACCATGAGATTCTGCGTCAGGACATTCAAATAGCACAAAAGTAAAATTCATTATTTTAAAAACATCAAAATGACTATATCTTCAGTTCTCACTTCGAAAAGCATAGTTCACTTCTAGCTATAAACTAGCACCCAAGATGCTGGATGTATGGAAAAATTCAGTATTTTTCAGTTGTATTCAAGTAAAACTATTAAGAGGCCGACATATAAAATACTGTTTATGAAGTTCCTGGTCACGTGATCGAAGCAACGATGACACATACACAAAATATTTACAGTGAAAAATGTACTTCAAAAGTGAGACACTCGTAATGTGAAGCTGAGATATTGCAGCACAGTAGTAACTAGAGTGTCTTTATAGTGTGAAACACTAATTTCAAACAGAGAGAGAGAGAGATTGTATGAATCCAAAAGAGAGAACGAAGAGTAATCAGGAAGCTGTTGTCGGAAATACACTAAAAGAGGAATATACCATCAGGAACAATTAAGGAAAATCAAAAATGTATCAAGGTCAATTCGGCTATAAAATATTGGAATTTAGCAGATAAACCAGACAAGATACAGAATTCTATCCAATAATAAGATGAATCGCAGCAGTAAAGAAAGACCTGAAAGAGGTGGGATAACACAGCATCAAACACAAAATTTTGAGACAGAAAATTCACGTCTGGACAGTTTTCCAGGGAGAGAATCAAGAATGTCATAATCATTTGGTCTGTGAATAGGTAACGAGCCCATCCTGAAAGGAATGAAAGTAATATGTCACAAACAAAGGCTCAAATAAAATTCTGGAATGCCTCTTGTTGCACATTTTATGCTCTAGTACGTCCCAAACGTGAATAATAGTATTGGTAAACTAACACTGTGGTGCACTTACAAAAACTGTGTTCTTGAAAGCAGCATTGTTTCCATTTATTTAATTTCAAAGAGAGGGAAAGATGAAAAGTAAGCTAAAATTTATAAGTAAACCATCTGAAGCACTGGGTACGGAACATTGCTGTAAACTCAGTTCCTTGATTGTTGAAGTACAGTGATTAATTCCTGGCGCAGACTGGTGTACTCAGTTGATAACGGTGTTTGCCATGTAGCTCAATGCTGCAAATGTATAAAAATATTTTGTGGAGCGGAAAAAGTTAGAAGAAAGCCATGTATGCAACAACCGACGCGTTACACAATTAACCGCACAGTACGGTGTCCGGCGGAGAATGTATGTAAAAACATAATATGAACGTTAATATGTGTCTTCTCTTCCTCCAGGAGAATGATCTGACTCGAACTGTGCATCTCTAGATAAACTCGAAGAGCATAATTTACTAGGTAAATACGTAAAGCACACAATTTTTCTATAAAGTGTTTAAATATATATGTTATGTGGAAAAACGAAAGTTGTTATCCGTTGTTGGTTCATATTTATGCACATGATGGTTCATGTGTTATTCAGACGTACATTATGGATGCTATATGCTCTAAAGTGGAAATTTACGTCATTCAGTTCTTGAATTCACATAGAAAATTATTTTAAACTATCTCCGATCAGAATTCAGCACAAATAGATTGCAAAAAAAGTGGAAATCAATGTTTCATTGCCACCAAACCGAACTGTAATACACTAACGAAGTGTCATTCTATTATCGAGGTAATCGACAATTATCGACCAAACAAAATTTTCAAGTCGTTCACGTAACGCTCCCAACAGCGCCAGATGATCATAACATAATAAAATGCAAAGCCAAACGCCTAACAAAAATGTAGCTATCACGGAAAGCACAATTCTCTCGATGCCGAGATTCGTTGATGACATTGCTATTAACAATCATTCTTTAATCATTACAAAATATGTTGAATGCATGTAACACATCCTACGAGTTCAGAATATGGATTGAGAGTGAAACAAAACAACATGAAAGTAATGAGAACTAGCAGAAAAGAGCTTAGTGACCAACCCAACATCAAAATTAGGGACCACGAAGTAGGCGAAGTGAAAGAATTCCGCTGTTTTGGAAGCAAAATGACATATGGCACATAAAGCAAAGAGGACATGAGAGGCAGGCTAGCAGAGGCAAATAAGGCCTTCCTCACACAATAAGTCTACTAGGGTCGAAAATACGTAGACCCTAAATGAGGAGGAAATTTCTGAGAATGTGCTTTTAGAGCACGTCATTCTGAGCAGGTGAATCGTGGATAGTGGGAAAACCAGAAAAGAAGAGACCCATAGCGCTTGAGATGTGCTATAGAAAAAAAAGTAATTCCATGCTCAGGACCAGAGCACGACACGATGTTACCAGTTGCACTATGCAGCACAAGTCACATTACGGATATCTGATAGCTAATTCTAGAAGCAGGGGTATAAGATACATGATGCATGGCATGTTACATGATTTATTGTAGATGTTGAAAAAGTTATTTGTCTGCAGTACTGTGATAGGCAATCACAATAATACTGTGTGTGAAACTGAAAATTCGGGACCTACCTGAACTGACAGGTTGCTGTCTACACGATATTCTTTAGCAGCAATTCTGTAAAGAAAAATGTGGTGTCACCGCCAGACACCACACTTGCTAGGTGGTAGCTTAAATCGGCCGCGGTCCATTTAGTACATGTCGGACCCGCGTGTCGCCACTGTGTGATCGCAGACCTAGCGCCACCACAAGGCAGGTCTCGAGAGACGATATAGCACTCGCCCCAGTTGTACGAGGAGATTGCTAGCGACCATACGGACGAAGCCTTCCTCTCATTTGCCGAGAGCCAGTTAGAATAGCCTTCTGCTAAGTCCATGGCTACGACCTAGCAAGGCGCCATTAGCCTTACCTACTTTGAGAGTTATAGTATAAATGTCTCAAGAAGAATGCTGTAGTCATCAAATAATAAAGTTAAGTATAAAGCAGCTACGTACTTTTCTTGCTGCCACTCAATAGTTATCCTGTTCCAGAATTGACGCCCGTCGGCGTGAGTGTGTACGCGTGCCTTTCTATCGGCTACCCGTCACTGTGGACTGGCTGCCTTGTCAGTCCACTTCAAAAAATATGGTAGTATAATATAATTTGTCTTTGGCTCTATAAAATAACACAACAAGTAATCAGTTAAACATAAAACAAAATAAAATACTAACAAATTTCTTTGATCAACAGAGTTGGTAGAAATAGGCATTTTGCAGCTGGACCGTAATTATCATCACTTCTAGAAACCATGTACACAGCACCGTTAGAGCAAATGTAAGTGGCGGTCAAACGAAAACGACACAGATGGGAAAAGTAAGAAAACTGTTCATTACCTTAAACATAATTGCCATGAGTGATAATATATGTGTCCCACTGTGGGACAAGACTGTGAACGTCGTAATTGAAAAATGATTGCGATTGCCTACAGAACCGGTTACGCAACTGTTTTTGAACGGTCACATAACCTATGCAAATTCATGATGAAGGACCCATCTTATCACAATATTTAAGCGGCACTTAGGAATGTGATAAAAGCAATATTAGCCAGTGTCGGTAAGTGACTAATGTAACCTTACTCTTCATTTACTCAGGATTCAGACTTGCATGCCTTGCAGAAGTATGGGAACGCCGAGAGCTTTCTGGACGGTGCAGTGACAGTAAGAGTCAGCCACCACGCTTAGAGCCACTTCACAGCACGCCTCCCGAGGGAGAAGTGATGGTCAATGAACTGACAGCCAGGCAGTCCTTTGTGACGCCACCCCGGGACGCCTTAAGTGTCGTGGACACACAGATAGGACCTAGTATGCAGGAGACGAGGTACTGGCAGAAGTAAAGCTGTGAGTACCGGGCGTCAGTCGTGCTTCGGTAGCTCAGATGGTAGAGCACTTGCCCGCGAAAGGCAAAGGTCCCGAGTTTGAGTCTCGGTCGGGCACACAGTTTTAATCTGCCAGGAAGTTTCAGGACCTAGTATGGTTTGACGTCCCACGACCAACATTTTACAAACTGGAAAGAGAGAAACGTTTTAACAGTAGCATTATAGTGCACAAAAGTATAAAGTATTGTTTTCCCTCCAGCCAGCACTGGAAGGGACTGTTGTCCAATAAGCCCATGTTATGACTAGCTACCGGCACACCGATAATATGCAGAATAAACACAGTTCTCAAAGTTAGATCTCACAAGTGGATATGTCCATTGGACAGGGAAAATCCAGATATGGGGGAAAGCAAAACTCAGAATAACAAAGAATTTCCTTCTACTTTGGAAGAAAGGGCATTATGGAACAGCTTCAAAAGTTGTTATAAAATAATTCGATTGGTGAAAAGAAGAAACTGTGCTGGCTAATCAGATGTATGGACACAGCAATATTGTACATTGCAGAATTCTGGGGGAGAGATCTCCAGAGTGTACGAGACTTCAAGAGATGACACGAAACTCTGATTCTTTGCACAAGCTGTGATCTTCAATGGGAGTTATTGATGCTACTGACAGAGATCAACTCCAGCCGGACCTATCACACATAAACCTAGAGTTGCCATCACACAACAACCCAGAAGAACTCCAGACACCTCCCATGCTCAGTGACAGTTGTCCAATATTTTTGGCGGACGGATGATGAGTTGATTATATCACAAACTTCAGCACTCTCATCATAACCTGCTTCCAATGTTTCATGTGTCTTAGAGAATAAGGAACCTAGAAAACAAATGGTCCTTTGAGAGATCGCATAAGTCTAACTGGAACAAGGAAATTGAATATCTGTTAAATCACAAGAGTTAAAAGCTAAAGATAAAGGCAGCAGAGAGACACTTCTGACATTAAAGAAGCAAGGTTCAAGAAGAATCATCACACATTCGTATCGTCTTTCGACACAGAAAGAGCATTGAAAGTATAAAATGGTGTAATACGTTCCAAATTTTCAGGAAAATTAGAAGGAAAAATGTACAAGAACCAAGAATAAAGCGCTCACATTGGAGAGGACATTAACAAGGGTCGCAGCCCCCCCGCCTCACTTCCAATAAATTTACACATCAAAGAAGCAATGACGGAGTTAAAAGAAATGTTCATCAGTAGGAGTATTCAGGGTGAAATGATATAAGTGATAAGATTCCCTGATGAAATTGCTATCCTCACTGAAGATGATGAAAAATTTCTGTATCAGCTGAACGGAATGAACAGTTAAATGAACACGACACTATGGATTTAGAGAAAAGACGCAAGCAACAAACATAAGATCAAAATTGAGGACCACAAAGTAGACCAAGTGAAGAAATTCTGCTATCTTGAAAGTAAAATAACAAATAACGGAGGAAGCAAGGAGGACATAATGAACGATCTCAGACATAGTGGACATTACTGCCCAAAAGACATCTACTAGTATTCAAACGTCGTCCTTAATTTCAGGAAGAAATTTCTGAAAATTTCCGTTTGGGGCACAGCGTAACAGGAAGGTGAATCATGGACTGTCAGAAAACCGTAAAAAAAGAAAATCGATGGTTTTGACACAAGATGCTGTACTAGAAAGCTGAAAATTTGGTGAAGTGGTAAGAAATGAGATGGACGTCCGCAGAACGGCAAGTAGAGGAACGTGTTGAATTCATTGGCTGAAAGAAGGAACTAGGTGATAGACCGTGATTCAGACATCAAGGAATAACTTCCATTGGATATGGAGCTGTAGAGAGTACAAACAATAGGGGAAAACAGATTGAAATTTAGGCTCTCCAACAAATAATGGAGGACAGTACGTGCAAGCACTACTCTGAAACGAAGGACTTGGCTCAGGTGAGGAAACCATGGGTGGTGAGGAGACTGATGGCTCAAAAAAATGTTGTTTTGTTCCTGTTGCAGTTATAGGAAGGTAAACAAACTGCACAAAAAGTCAGTCTACCCCGCCCCAAGAGACGTAACGTTAAGTGTGTCACCCAGCCTCTAGCCTCGACAACGTTCGCAATTCGGTGAAAGAGAGAGTACAACTGTGCGAATGTTGACTGCTATGTTTCACTCGCTATTCCACGTGGTGCCAGACATTTTTCATGCAACTAAGATCGAGTGACTTAGCAGATCAGTCCAGATGCGTCTCGATTCCTGAATGTTCTCGAACCAGGAACGTGCATGTGCAACTCTATAAAGAGCAGAGTGTCGACAGCGTACTCATAATTGCGATGCAGAATAAGTGGCAACACTTATAATGATGAAATAAACATACTGGTTCATCTATTCGGTAAGCTGAAAGAGTGCGCCGAGTTGATGGAGCGAAAAACACTCCAAAAACATCACAGAAGAAACTCTGTCTGAACTACTCACTCCACATACTGAGGGCTAAACGCACTCGACGTCTTGGAAAGAGACAAAATCACAAGTCTCTAGACTATGCTACACCCCTCCAGTCAGATATTGTTGTGAATAGTACTGCTACCAACTATCTGACACATAGTTCAAGTTGTCAGCACTAATTGGCACTGCAGTCGCAGCACTACAGTCCTGTGAGAAATACAAAAAAGGAAAGTTGTGAATTTTGGCAATTTAATAATTGAAGGGAAACATAAAAATTGAAGATGGTGCCGGTGAGAAATTAAAAAATGCAAGATGATGGGAAATTCAAAATAAATTTTAAAAAATGCTAGATGGCGCAGCCAGCCCAATTGTGCTCTCTGTGCTTAGTGCAGCACCCACCTCTCTCCTGCCCTGTAATCACAGCCTAGTAGTCTAGTCCAATTACAATTTATCTACAAATGGACTGAGCACGAATATATCTGAATGACCTCAATACCATATATCACCTGAATCGCGCAAAATGATGAATATGTTGTCAGCTTTCGTTTCATTACCGACTCCAAAAAATTTTTGACGGACTGGCTCTTCAGTGACACGGGTACATTTCATTGAAAGCCTTATATGATTCGCTATGGAATTTAGGACGTATGTGTAACATACTTTTCATAAATAGTTAAAAACCAACATCTGATGTAATTAACGAATTACTCATACGTAGATAACAAACAGGAGTTATATTTTTAATGTGAGCGGGTGCTGAAAAGTTCCTGGCTTTGCCTAGAAAGTATAAAGCTAGAGTTTTGAAATTACCTATTTATTCAATTTATTCTCCGATGAGACTGATAAACTTGGTACATCGTTGAAACTTCCTGGCAGATTAAAACTGTGTGCCGGACCGAGACCTTAACTCGGGACTTTTGCCTTTCGCGCGCAAGTGCTCTACCATCTGAGCTACCCAAGCACTACTCACGCCCCGTCCTCACAGCTTTACTTCTGCCAATACCTCGTCTTCTACGTTTCAAACGTCACAGAAGCTCTCCTGCGACCCTTGCAGACCTAGTATCCCTGAAAGAAAGGATATTGCGGAGACATGGCTTAGCCGCAGCCTGGGGGATGTTTCCAGAATGAAGTTATCACTCTGCAGCGGAGTGTGGGCTGATATGAAACTTCCTGGCAGATTAAAACTGTGTGCCGGAGCGAGACTCGAACTCGGGACCTTTGGTACATCGTTGTTATAGCTTTTCTAGTTTGAACGAACAAAAGTCATGTAGTCAGTTGTGAATCCTTCTCTCCGCAGATTCTTTGGCATCTTCAGTGTCGTAAAAACAGTCATACTTCAGGTGCTGCTTCAAGTTCGGAAACAGGTAATAGTCTCAGTGAGCTAGGTCTGGCGACTAGTGCGGAAGTGTATTGTCATCCAAGGAAAGAATCCATTTGGTCAACTATCTTAGGCATTTTTTTTAAATTGCTTCCTTCAACTGATCAAGCAGATTAGCTTAATATTGCCCGGTTATAGTACATTTCTGAAGTAAATACTCCACCAACCGAACGCCATCTTTGTCCCACAAAACGGACGACATGACTTTTTTAGCCGATTTTTGGTTGCGGAATTTTTTCGGTCATGCGGACCCGCTGTGGCGCCGTTTTTGATTGGCCCTTGATTTCAGATGCATAAATATTAAATCATATTTCATCCTCAGATAATAATATCCCCAAAAAGGTCTTGGAGATTCAAAATAACCCAAATGGCTTTCGATGTCCCAATGCGTTACTTCTACAGATCGCAGTTCAAACATTTCTGCACCCATTTCGCTGAAAGCCTGCGAAAGTCTGGGTTTGAGATGATAATGAAATCAACACGCTTCTGGTAGATGTCCACCATCTCGGCCTCTTTTTGACGAATATTCATCGGTCCTGAAGAATCAGCTCAAATCAAATCTGATGTAGCATTGTCTGTTGGGATTTGAGGCAAACCACTGCGGAGTTCGTTCTCAAGAGTGAAATGGCCAGTCCTGAAAACTGGTAATTAAGTTTTCACAGTGCTATAAGAAGCACACTTCTTTCACAGTGTTTGCGACATCTCAGTGTGAATGACCTTCGTAGACTTTCCCTGGACAAACAAAAAAACTCATGACGGCCAGTAACTCTGATGACGAGTAACTTGCTTGTGGCTCTGCCATTTCGGCTCTGCAGCAGAACATATTGTACGAATAGTGAATACATGATATTTACTTCGTTACATACTAAGATCGCAAACTTTCAAATGAGCCTTCATTTGTGTTTTTATTTCAACTATAAGGCAAAAAACCACGAACATTTCAACATACACTCATGGTATTCTGTAAAGTTAAAAACCACAAAATAAAATCAGCTGCTGCTTTCATGCTTCTATTGCTTGTGTGCACTGGTAAAACGTACAAAGTTTGATAGGTGTACCATAGCGTAAGATACAACACAGACTCAAATCATGTATGTTTCACTTCTCAAGTGTCAGTATGTTCCTTCCAAGTATAAAATGTCTATAAGAAAGGTCAGTCACAAGAAAGTGAATTTTATTTCCCAAAAACTCATCATATCTGTCAAATTGGTACTTAAAACATGATTGTGAACTCAATGTTAGTTCTGTACATAAATAATTACAAATGCATTGAAACAAATTATGACGTCACATGGATACGTTCTCACCACCAGTGCTCAATCAGTGTTACTCTAACGTCTAAAACTCGGCCTTCGTAGGTCGCTGGAGGGAGTTGGCACCACATCTGCACACACAAATCACTTAATTCCCATAAATTACCGAGGGGGGGGGGGATGAGGGGTGATCTATTGGAAGAAGTCGCCATTGAGTACCTCGAACCACTCCATCACACTCCTTGGCCGTCGTGGTGCCTTGTGTGAGCTCCACTGGACCCATGGATGCCCACGTGAATGCCTCACAGAGCACAATGGATCAACCGGCAGCTTGTCTCCGGCCCGCAGTACAGATGTCAAGGAGCTGTTCCCCTGGAAGACAAAAGATTCACTCCCTCCCACTGGCACGATGAAGAAGATATCGGGTTTCATCAGACCACGCAACGCTCTGCCACTGCACCAGTGTACAGTGCCGATGTTGTGGTGTCATTGGAGCATGCATGAGTCATCGGATGCGGAATCCCGTCGTTAGGAGTTTTCGGTGCACTGTGTTCAGACACACTTGTACTCTGCCCGGCATTAAAGTCTGATGCTACTTCTACCAGAGTCCGCCGTCCGTCCTGTTTTATCCAGTCTGCCCAGCGTACGACGTCCGACATCTGTAATGAGGGGTGGCCGCCCAATCCCATTACGTTTGGACGTGATTTTACCTAAGTTTTGCCACGTGTTGAAGTCACTCACCACAGCACTTCTCAAACTCACGGCTTCCCGTGCAGTTTGCAAATCGCTCGTGCCGAGCCTCCAGGCCATCACAGTCTTCTCTCGGTCAAACTCAGATAGACCTCGTGCTTTCCCCATTCTGGGTCATTCAATAATTAAAGAGACAAATTGGTCTGGGGAAAAAACTGTTTGTAGGGAAAGTTTGGTACTTTTATAGCTTTAAATTGGCATCACTGGGATGAGCCCTGATCAGCTGGTGTATCAACTTTATTTTGTTTATAGCCTCAAAAATACATTTCAAGATGGCGAGTCCGCTTGAAACGTCCACATTAGTTGAACAACGTTCTGTTATGTTTTTTACTTGCTAAAGGCGAGAAACCAGTGAATATATACTGTAGAATGTCTAAAGTTTATGGTGAAGGTTGTATGAATCGTGCAAATTTTTATAAGTGGGTAGAGCAGTTCAAAAATGGTCGCGACTCAGTGAGTGACGAACAACGTTCTGGCCGACCAGTTGCAGTTTCAATTCCCACACTTGACAGTCGAATTGATGACATTATTCGTGCCGAACACCGTGTGACTGCGGAAAAGATAGTTGATAAGGTTCAAGTTAGTACTGGTACAGTTCATAATATTATTTGTAACAAGCTGAAGTAACACAAAATATGTGCAAGATGGGTCCCAAAGAAGTTGACGCAGTTACACAATGAAATAAGGTTGAGAGTGTGCACAGAGGTAGAGGAACGTAATGAAAGAAAAATTGATCACTTCCTTAGCAAAATTCTAACTTGTGATGAAACTTGAGTTCACTATTATGAGCCAGAATCAAAAAGACAAAGCATGGAGTAGAAGCACACCAGCTCACCTGTCATAAAAAATTCAAAACCCAAACATCAGCAGCAGAAATCACATTGACGCTGTTTCTAGATGCTGAAGGTCCAGTTTTTTGTGATTATCTCGAAGAGCAGCGTACAATGAACAACCAATACTACTCGGGTTTGCTTTTAAACAAGCCAGGAATGAGAGAGAGACGTTGTGGATGTCAGAGGAGAGGTGTGATTCTCCAGCAAGACAACGCACGTCCTCATATTGCTCAATTAACCGGCGAAACCATCGACAGAATGGGCTGGGAAGTATTGCCTCATCCCCGTTACAGTCCTGATGTAGCATCTAGTGATTTCCATTTGTTTGGTGTACTGAAGGAGGCATTACGTGGGAAGAGGTTCCAGGACAACGAGAACGTGAAAAAGTTGGTGGGAAATTGGTTTAAACATCAAGATAAAGAGTTCTTTGCAGCTGGATTAAGAAAGCTTGTAGCCCTTTGGAACAAATGCATAAATGTTCAAGGGGATTGTGGTGAAAAGCAGAAAAAGTATTGTTTTGTAAAAATAAACGCTTTTTTCTCCAGACCAATTTGTCTCTATAATTACTGAATGATCCTCGTATATGCACCGAGCATGTGTCTTGTGTCTGACTAGCAATCATTCCTCGCCAGGTAACGCCCGCTATCGCCTGGACGGGTTTGTATCTGCAGTAAGTCGGTGGTCATTATGTTCTGGCCGATCGGTGTATAAAGATTGTACGGTTATTTCATGTTGACTCAAAAATCTATGGAGCAGCAGAATTAACATCAAGTGGCTAGAAGAGCAAGATAAAATAAGGTGTTTGAGATCGTGATATGAACAGAGATGAAGTACAGAGAGAAATAAGTCGAAATTGGAGCTTAAGTAATGAAGCAAAAATTAAGAAAGGAAAGAAGTGTTAGGTAGATTTTTCGCGTATTGCTGTGCGTTAACGAAATAAAGATGGAAGCGTTTCTAAATTCAGAAACAGAAATGTATGTGCAATAGCATCTGATGCCTATGCTAAAGTATGCAGACTACGTAGCTCATCTTGCTAAAAGGAAGGAGAATTGGATTCGTGGAATGAAATGAGTGCGTACGTTTAGTAACGTGTAACTCTAGATCAAACTAAGATAACAAGAAAAAGAAGAGAGGAAGAAATTCAAATTAGGATTTCAAATCGGAAAATACAGAGTAGAGGAAGTTGTAGAATTCTTTCTCTGAATCAGAATAATACATAATGGCCAAAAACAGGGAAGATATTGACATTGCCGAACAAACCTTCCTTCTAGAATGAGATTTTCACTCTGCAGCGGAGTGTGCGCTGATATGAAACTTCCTGGCAGATCCTTTCTTCCAGGGTAGCTAGTTTGCAAGGTTCGCAGAAGAGCTTCTGTGAAGTTTGGAAGTTAGGAGCGAGGTACTGCCCAGATCTCAAGCTGTGAACACAGATCGTGAGTCGTGCTTGGGTAGCTCAGTTGTAGAGCACTTGCCCTCGAAAGGCCAAGGTCCCGAGTTCGAGTCTGGGTCCAGCTCACAGTTTTAATCTGCCTTGAAGATTCAAGTCGACAATCAAGTAAAAAACTGTGTGTTTTACATATTGCAGTAAAAACAACAGAACAGTGCAGAACTTCACACATTAAAAAACATTACGAAAAAGTGGCATAGTCCAAGAGCAAAACGCACTTGAAAATGGGATAAAATTTCCAAAACGCATCGTGTAAGACATAAATGAAAGAAAATCTTGACTGGTAGCAGAAACGTTATTATAGACAAACTCATTGTTTTCACAGTTCTAGCCTTTCACAAACCATTTCTGATGGATGAAATCAACATCAGCTTGCTAGAAGCGTAGGGTAAGATAAGATGTTTGAAACATCGATGCTAACAGGGATGAACTAAAGAAACAAACAATTCAGAAAATGGTTCAAATGGCTCTGAGCACTATGGGACTTAACATCTGAGGTCATCAGTCCTCTAGAACTTATAACTACTGAAGCCTAACTAACTTAAGGACATCACACGCATCCATGCCAGAGGCAGGATTCGAACTTGCGACCGTAGCGGTCGCGAGGTTCCAGACTGAAGCGCCTAGAACCGCTCGGCCACCAAACAATTCAAAACTCGAGTTTAAGTAATAAAAGTTAAGTTTTTAAGCAGATATTTAGCGTATCGTCACTGTTGTGCGTCAAAGGAGCAATGGCGGAAGTGATTGTAAATTTAGAAACCGAAATGCATATGCAATCGAAATGAGTACCTAAGAGATGTAGTAGATCAAGATCAAATAAGGCTAAGAGGAAATGCAGAGTGAAAGAACGGAGAATATAGACCTCAAATTAGATTTCGAAGAAGTGGTGGAATTCGTTATTTGAAGTAAAATAATTCTGAGTTGGAGAAACAGGGAAGAACAAACTTACGTTCATTTTAGAGCTATTGCTGGGACCAAAAATTTTGCATCTGATGCACAGTATTGTATGGAAGTGAAGTAGTGCATAAAAATAAAGAAGAAACTCTAGAGTTATGCGTCCTGTCGACGACGAGATCATAAGAAATGGAGCACACAATCGGAGTGATGAAGAATTGCGAAGGAAATTGGCCGAGGCCCATTCAAAAAAAACAACCCGTCGTTTGCTTTAATCAATTTAGAAAAATAACGGAGATATAAATCTGGATGGCCAAACGATGATTTTAGCCCCTATCCCCTCGAATACGAGTCCAAATTTTCTTTTTCCCATAAATTTAATGAAGGAACTGGAAGTGTTTCAAATAATAAAATCGTCCCATATAAAAACGTTAAAATTAATAGAGTAAGTCTGAATGTATATGGATAAGACAACTACAAATTAAGCAACAGTTAATTTATCTTAGGACTCAGTAGCAGAAGGGGAAAAACTTAAGACAGAAGCAGCTTAGAGTATATAAAACAGCTTATCGAAGTATCGGGGGTTTTAAATGTAATAGGCTTCTAAATATCGAAAGATGAGCGCTAGGAGGCTTTTTGTGGGTAATGGCATTAAACCAGTCCAAGGACGGACTTAAGAAGTAACAGTGTATTTTATCGATTGATCATCAGTCTGTGTTGGTAGTATCCAACATGTTATAAATGTAAAAAAATCCTCAGCCATTTGAGAGTTAAAATTATCCCCTAGCATTAGTATATGATACCAATAGGAAACAAAGAAGTAAAAAACACCATAAAACGGAGGAAAATATAAATTATTCCATATCTTCTTAAAATTTACAGGCGAGAAGTGTTAGTGCAGAAAATTATAAACATGAAATATTTCGTTTTGTAACGTTAGCAATCGAACGCTAGTCCTTGTCAAAATATTTCACAGTGATGTGTGTCTACTGGATTCCTGTTAATTTTTTTCCGTACGCACAGAAATTTATAGATGATTACTGTTGCTGTTGTGTGTAAACAACTGATCTCTCATAAAAGATCATGATGGGATATGGTGGGAAGTTATTTGCCTGCAGTATTCTCCTGTTCTTTAAACCGGCAGGTAATTTGGACCTACACTCGTCTATCACGTGGATTTCGTTCAGTGATGTATGGATGGAGAATTGTGTTTCATTTGTAAAGTACTCCATTTGAAGACCCTGTATAAAGGTGTAATGTTGTTAACGATTAAGATATTTTTAGAATAGCGACAAGTTTTTCAAGCAATCTGTCTGTAAAAAAACCTTGCGCTCACACAAGATATTTTTCTAAAAAAAAAATGTCCAATCAACGCCGGTAGTGAACGGAGAAGAGGAGAAATCTAATGGTTGTGCTTCTAAGTAGCACTCTCCGTGCAATAACCTCTAATTTGCAGGCCGGAACGGTGCACACGCAATGGAACCAGTTTTCTTCTGCCCGGTCACTGAGCGAAAAGAACCTGCTTTGCGCTGTGCTGCCATCTGCCGTAGAAGCCGGAAACTGACTTTCACCTGTCGCGCGCGCCTCCCATCTGCGGCAGCCACATTCGAACGTATTACGAAGAAGGAAGGCGGCAGTGAGAGAGAACAAATACTAGGTAGTACGCTTTCTCAACTCTGATGGATGCATCAAACTGCAATGTTAGAAGTCTTATACAAGAATTCACGTGTTAATTACAATGTTTTCGAAAAATGAACAATTCTCACGTTCCCCATGACCGATGGATTCATCTCTTTCATAATCCTGTCACTCACTGCATGCTCATGAACGCCACTGACTGAGATTCGTTTCTCATATACCGATGTCAGGTACTAATACTTCCCCAGGTATGCACCTCTCGTCCATCCTCATCCATACTGAGCACCTACATGTGTCAAATGCGTTGCTTAAACGCTACCACACAGTCCATCACCAATGTAGTTACGCGCTCTACAGATCACACCAAAATACTTGAATATGCGGTTATACCAGAAACTGAAATTCAATCGGTATCTAACTCAACCGTCACCATTGATTTTCGCCCTGCCCCACATCCGCTTTCCTCCCTGTTTTACATCTCCATATGTTGCACATTCAGCATTCTTCTTACCTATGTAATACCAGTACCTCATCTGTCTCCCCACCCATTCCCCACCGTTCCCACCGTTACACCTATTCAATTTCTCGTGCCAATTCCTGTACAAGAGTATTTTTACAGTGGCATCGCCGGTCTCTACACTGACAACGACGTAATAATCAGACCAGAATAAATAATGAATCAACGTCACCATAGCCTTATCCTACGATAAGCTATCCTATAATAAAGTTATTTTAATGTTATTCTTTTCTTTGCATGTCTTGTATCAGTTATTAAATCAGTAGGTATCTGCCTGAAGTCTGGCAATTTTGTAACTGCTGATAAACTATTCCACAATGAGGGAACGAATAGTAACGAAGAATACGAAACATGAAAAAATGAAAGTAAGTTTCTGATGGTTATAGTATCACACAAATAATAGGCAAAGATAATATCTAAAATTTTCCCAAAGTGAAAAACATTTCTTTGTTACATCGCGATCACCCATAGGACAAATATCTAACAAATTGTAATTGCTTGAAAATATGTCTGTTACTGTAAATTACTTATAACAGAACTGGAACGTTTAGTTTGTAAATGCGTAGGCAGTTATAGTACATTTTTATGAAACGTCTTTATGGGTTACTTCATTTCGTTTGACTAAGTCCTTCGATAAAAGCACTTTGTGCCATTATCCCAGCACGGACTTGATACGTTGTGGCAACTTTGTCTGCATGGTACACCCTTCATAGAAGTTTCAGCACTTAACACATACGTGGTAGCACAGTGGTTCAGACACTAGGCTCGCTATCAGCAGAATCTGGTATCAACATAAGTTAGGCTATCCGATTTTGGCAAATAGATTACACGAGTGGCATGATAGTCATGAGGCGTTCTTCTTACACAAAATATACTGACTCTTCTGAAGGAGACCAGCTCCTGTCAGAATAATTGGACATTTGTGGTGATATCTTATGGAACCAAACTGCTAAGGTCATCGGTCCCTAAGCTTTCACTCTACTTAATGTAACGTAAACTAACTTAAGCTAAGGACAACACACACACACACCCATGCCCAAGGGACGACTCGAAGCTCCGACGGAGGGAGCAGCGCGGACCGTGACAAGCAGCCCTAGACCGTGCGGCTACTCCGCGCGGCCTGTCAGAATAGAGTATGGTGTCAGGAGAGTAGTATCACAGACGTTGGACGAAGAAAGAACAGCTTCAGAAATCCAGAGGAAGAAGTATAACGAATCTACGAGGTGTCTCTTGCACAGTCATAAAACCCAGACGCCTTGTATCAGATCAAGAAAAACTTTTGTGTAGATGGTGGGGTGTACTCGATGGTATCCTAGGCCCCACCTAACAAAGAATTGAAGCAATAAAGCAGCACCTGAACGTCAATCCTAGGATGTCAATGAGCTACTTTCTATTGGGTACGGCGTCCCTTACATGAGACTGGAAGCAGTGAGGGCAGGTGTGATGCAGTGACGTGAGTGTGTGGAACGGTAAGATGCGTTACATCTTAGTCAGCAGAAAGCTGTATCAACTCTGTATAATGAACAACCTTTTCGGAGCTATAGAGAAAGGTGTTCCCACAAATAAATTTGGCCAATTTGATCCCTTTCTAATTTGTTAGTATCGTTACTATGTCGTATTTCCTTTGCACTGTTTAAATATATGAACACTTTTGTTGGGGAAGTTGTACTTTATTCCACAAGTCGCTGCATAATTTTCTAATCTGAAATCCTGGACACAAAAGTAATGGTAAAATAAATCCTAAATTTGCAACGTATCTAATGTGAGATAAGTTAGACGTGTCAGATACCTACTTCCTCTGGTGCCTTGAATTTTAATAATTCCCTGCAGGACGTCTGGTTCATGGTGTCGTTTGTTGTTGTCCAGAAAACATAATTTATTAATACAGAGCAAGGGACCATATCTTAAAGTCTGTTTTAGTCCATAGCGACTACAAATTGTCTGAATAATATTTAATCACTCTGGTTAGCCCTAGATGAAGTAGAACTTCTATTTATTCGTTACAGTTTTGCATATGAAGCTATTTTCGAATGCACGCCTGGAATACATTTCAGTGTCGACATATTACACTGGTATTTATTTCAGGTTTACTTTTGGAGGTGGGTCGACAACAAACGTTCTACAACAATCGAAACGATATAAAGGGAACTTCAGCCGGTCAAAATCACTGTGGTAAAATGATATCATTCAGATATCTGGACGTTTCTCACTTATACAAATTTACGGTGAAATGGGAACAGACTTCCTCTAACTGATCGAATGCTGCGTCACGACCCTTGGGAAGTCCGAAAATGCATCAGCATTTCTATGCCTGCTGCACAAACTGGCGTAATTGTACCTCTGAAACAAAACACCACCCATGCTTAATCAGCAGGAAGCTGTACAATGAACAATTTACTCAACGCTATGAACTATGGACCTTGCCGTTGGTGGGGAGGCTTGCGTGCCTCAGCGATACAGATAGCCGTACCGTAGGTGCAACCACAACGGAGGGGTATCTGTTGAGAGGCCAGACAAACGTCTGGTTCCTGAAGAGGGGCAGCAGCCTTTTCAGTAGTTGCAGGGGCAACAGTCTGGATGATTGACTGATCTGGCCTTGTAACACTAACCAAAACGGCCTTGCTGTGCTGGTACTGCGAACGGCTGAAATCAAGGGGAAACTACAGCCGTAATTTTTCCCGAGGGCATGCAGCTTTACTGTATGGTTAAATGATGATGATGTGTAAAATATTCCAGAAGTAAAATAGTCACCCATTGGGATCTCCGGGTGGGGACTACTCAAGAGGACGTCATCATCAGGAGAAAGAAAACTGGCGTTCTACGGAACGGAGCGTAGAATGTCAGATCCCTTAATCGGGCAGGTAGGTTAGAAAATTTAAAAAGGGAAATGGATAGGTTAAAGTTAGATACAGTGGGAAATAGTGAAGTTCGGTGGCAGGAGGAACAAGACTTTTGGTCAGGTGAATACAGGCTTATAAATACGAAAACAAATAGGAGTAATGCAGGAGTAGGTTTAATAATGAATAAAAAAATAGGAATGCGGGTAAGCTACTACAAACAGCATAGTGAACACATTATTGTAGCAAAGATAGACACGAAGCCCACGCCTATCACAGTAGTACAAGTTTATATGCCAACTAACTCTGTAGATGACGAAGAAATTGATGAAATGTATGATGAAATAAAAGAAATTACTCAGATAGTGAAGGGAGACGAAAATTTAATAGTCACGGGTGACTGGAATTTAATAGTAGGAAAAGGAAGAGAAGGAAACGTAGTAGGTGAATATGGATTGGGGGTAAGACAGGGAAGAGAAAGCCGCCTGGTAGAATTTTGCACAGAGCATAACTTAATCATAGCTAATGCTTGGTCCGAGAATTATAAAAGAAAGTTGTATACATGGAAGAAACATGGAGATACTAGAAGGTCTCAGATAGATTATATAATGGTAAGACAGAGATTAGGGAAATAGGTTTTTAATTGTAAGACATTTCCAGGAGCAGATGTGGACTCTGACCACAATTTATCGGTTATGAACTGTAGATTCAAAATGAAGAAACTGCGAAAATGTGAGAATTTAAGGAGATGGGACCTGGATAAACCGACTAAACCAGAGGTTGTACAGAGTTTCAGGGAGAGCATAAGGGAACAATTGACAGGAACGGGGGAAAGAAATACAGTAGAATAAGAATGGGTAGCTTTGAGGGATGAAGTAGTGAAGACAGCAGTGGATCAAGTAGGTAAAAAGACGAGGGCTAGTAGAAATCCTTGGGTAACAGAAGAAATATCGACTTTAATTGATGAAGGGAGAAAATATAAAAGTGCAGTAAATGAAGCAGGCAAAAAGGAATACAAACGTCTCAATAATAAGATGGACAAGAAGTGCAAAATGACTAAGCAGATATGGCTTGAGGACAAACGTAAGAATGTAGAGGTGTATATCACTAGGTTTAAGATAGGTACTGCCTACATGAAAATTAAAGAGACCTTTGGAGAAAAGAGAAGCACTTGTATGAATATCAACAGCTCAGATGGGAACCAAGTTCTAAGCAAAGAAGGGAAAGCAGAAAGGTGGAAGGAGTATATAGAAGGTCTATACAAGGCCGATGTACTTGAGGACAATATTATGGAAATGGAAAAGGATGTAGATGAAGATGAAATGGGAGATATGATACTGCGTGAAGAGTTTGGAGGAGCACTGAAAGCCCTAAGACGAAACAAGGCCCCGGGAGTAGACAACATTCAATTGGAACTACTGACAGCCTTGGGAGAGCCAGTCCTGACAAAACTCTACCATCTGGTGAACAAGATGTATGAGACAGGCGAAATACCCTCAGACTTCAAGAAGAATATAATAATTCCAATCCCAAAGAAAGCAGGTGTTTACAGGTGTGGAGATTACAAGACTATCAGTTTAATAAGTCACAGCTGCCAAATACTAACGCAAATTCTTTACAGACGAATGGAAAAACTGGTAGAAGCCGACCTCGGGGAAGATCAGTTTGGATTTCGTAGAAATATTGGAACACGTGAGGCAATACTGACCCTAAGAAGTATCTTAGAAACAGGATTAAGGAAAGGGAAACCTACATTTCTACCATTTGTAGACTTAGAGAAAGCTTTTGACAATGTTGACTGGAATACTCTCTTTCAAATTCTGAAGATGGCAGGGTTAAAATACAGGGAGCGAAAGGCTATTTACAATTAGTACAGAAACCAGATGGCAGTTATAAGAGCCGAGAGACATGAAAGGGAAGCAGTGGCTGGGAAGGGAGTGAGACAGGGTCGTAGCCTCTCCCTGATGTTATTCAATCTGTATACTGAGCAAGCAGTAAAGGAAACAAAAGAAAAATTCGGAGTAGGTATTAAAATCCATGGAGAAGAAATAAACAGTTTGAGGTTCGCCGATGACATTGTAATTCTGTCAGAGACAGCAAAGGACTTGGAAGAGCAGTTGAATGGAATGGACAGTGTCTTGAAAGGAGGATGTAAGATGAACATCAAAAAAGCAAAACAAGAATAATGGAAGGTAGTCGAATTAAGTCGCGTGATACTGAGGGAATTACATTAGGACTGGCAATGGCAAGGAAAGCGTGTCTGAAGAAGAGAAATTTGTTAACATCAAGTATAGATTTAAGTGTCAGGAAGTCGTTTCTGAAAGTATTTGTATGGAGTGTAGCCATGTATGGAAGTGAAACATGGACGATATATAGTTTGGACAAGAACAGAATAGAAGCTTTCGAAATGTGGTGCTACAGAAGAATGCCGAAGATTACATTGGTAGATCACATAACTAATGAGGAGATATTGAATAGAATTTGGGAGAAGACGAGTTTGTGGCACAACTTGACTAGAAGAAGGGATCCATTTGTGTCATGACTGCAGTGCAACTCGGCAACCTGAAGATGTTCAACGAACGAGAACGATCATAGGATAATATATGTGTAACAATACAGCTGACGTGATTTTCATTAATCATTAATATTTAGAGGGTATTGTTAAGTCTTCAGCTCCAGACTTTCATGGAAGGTAAAATTCTCCATATACTTCTTTTGTAAATAAAACTGCCTTTTCCTGCTGCCACGTAATTTATTTATCCCAGACGCGTTTCGCCTTTTTCTTGCTCTAAGGCATCATCAGTGGCATCCATAAGGTTATATTTTTGTTATTTTTAGATTATTAAACAGTTCACGTCGCGTTTTAATGTAAAAAAGTAATTACTTACGATTTGCTCATCTGCATTTCCTCTCATCTGGCCTGGAGGTCGCACTACCACTTTATTACTGATATATAATCACAATATCTAGTTCTGACCTTCTTCACACTGTTCACCATGTTTCTCCCTCCTTTTTGTGATATACTATTGTTCTTTTGCCACTCGATATAACTATTTCGTTGGTCACTGTTTTTAACAACGTAAATATTGCAACTCCATTGGAAATCCCTTGCATGGCGTGAATAACAAGTTTGTTTGTGTGCCCATCCTCCGCAGAAAACATGTAAATACTTCTTTTGTAAATAAAACCGCCTTTCCCGTGTGGTCTATACCATAAATTCAGAAGGCTTCATCTGAACATTCATGAAACCATACAACACATAAAATTCAACAACATATGCAAATCTTGTGCCTAAAAAATCAATGCAAAGATTAAAAACAATTCATCCAACGCCCAAAAAGCAATGCATGCTGCTCAGAAAATGTGGTTACAATACGAAATCAAATTCCTATACTCTAAAACACATGAGCAAAATTACGATTTGTATAAGACTCATTTACAACTCTCACACGCCATTAATAATATGACAGTTTTGTCCCATCTGGTCAACAAGGTCGAAAAGCACACAAAACTGCTGTACAAACAATGGAAACAGTTCATAGAAGAAAGATCAACCAATTCAAACAGCTCCAGTCACAACACAATGCCTTTACACACAGCCAAGAAAAACACACACAAAAATTCTACCCAAGATTAGTGAGCCTTACTGACACACAGTTAAACAGTAAAGAAAGACAGCTGCTGGAGAAAGATTGAAATACAATGTAAATTCAGGAATAGATGAAGATAACTTAGAAAATCTAATTATAGAAGCAGAAGGTGTTTTGACAAGGAAAGATAGGGTGAAAAAAGGCAGTGCCAACAGTGGAATAAATAGAGAACTAGTAAAAAAAGAAATCCAGAGTATAATAACCAGTATAAAAACACAACAACACAAAAACAACAAAAACACAGAACATGCAACACTCAGAAAACTTAGGAGAAAAGTTCAAAATGAAAATGTTATCATTTCAAATGCAGCAATGGTAACACAGTAGTACTGATAGACAAAGAACAATACGTTGAAAAAACACAAGAATTCATCTCACAAAATACGATTATAAAATTACAATCAGACCCAACAAACAGATTCCAGAAAAAGTAAAAAACACTCTGAAAAATATTGACATCGTACTGGATGACACAGAGAAAAGCAATTATACACAAAACAATCCCACTGCACCTGTTCTCCAAAGCCAACCAAAAATCCACAAACTGAATCTTCCTATGTGGCCAATACTGGATTCCATAAAACCGCCCACTCACAAGCTTGCTGGATACATGTTAAAATTACTGTCAGAAAATTTAAATGTACAAGAAAACAGAACCATTAAAAACACTACACAACTAATAAAACATATAAAAATCCCAGAGACAGCAACAATCCCCTCATTTCCTATAGAAAGCACGTATTCCAACATACCAGTACCATAAACAATAGAAATCATAGATAAGAGCTTCAAACCGTATAGTCAACTGCCTGATGAACAAATTAAGGAAATAGGCACATTAATAAAGCTCAAACACAGCAAAGTTACTTGCAATTCAATAATGAATTTTAGTTACAAGAAGATGGATTACCAATGGTGTCCACAGTTTCAGGAGCTTTATCAAGTATTTTTGTAAACCACATTGAACAGATCATTTTCACAAAAATAGTAGCGAAAGAATACAACATATTGTATTGGTTCAGGTATATGGATGACATCCTTTGCTTAATAGATGAGCTGCAAACACAAATTGAAAAACTACATACTGGCATCAACAAAATACATAAAAATATAAAATTCACAAGTGAAACAGAACAGAACAACCAAATTAACTTTCTGAATATAATAATCAAAAAACAAAACAATAAGCATATGTTTGAAATTTACTGTAAACCCAAAGCAAAGAACATTATCATTCCCCAATCCTCGAACCACCCACTCTCACAAAAGCAAGCAGCACTTCGACACATGCTCCATAGACTCAACATAGTGCCACTCAACAAAAAAAGCTACCAAAAAGAACTGGACATAATATTGCAGATAGCACAAGATAATGGTTACAATAATAACATAGTCACAAAGCTAAACAACAAAATTAAAAGTACAATAAAAGCAGAAAGCGCCAAACCACAGGCAACAACAGAACAGAACCAAACACAAACACACAGTCCCATAATAACTACACAGGATACTCAGAAAAATATGAAAGAAAACACTAGATAGTACACAATGACATATAAACTCACCCATAGAATCACCAATATTTTCAAAAGACATGGAATAAACATAGCATACACAACAGACAATTATATACAAAAATATACCCCAAAACTGACAAAAAAACAGAGATATATACCAGAAAGCAGGTATATATCAACTACAGTGTAACACTTGTGAAGGCAAATACATAGGACAAACAGGTAGAACATTTGATGTCAGATACAAAGAACACATGAGAGCCTGGAAATATGGGACAAACCACCCCACATTTGCAGAAGAGAACATGACCACAAATTTATATTAGAATCAACAATAAAAAGCACCTCCTAAACCTGCAAGAAAATACCACATACAGAAAACGAAAGCAGAGACGAAAACCCTGTTGAATGATCAAGTACTCATGCCAAGCAATTCATTATTTACACTAATAGATAAAATAATAGAATAACGCTCCCAAAAAGGATTAATATAATAATATCATCCAATATAATAACAATACTACCCACCATCTTTACACCCACTTATCCATGAACCCCTCCACAGAATATTGAAACGAAAAGTCAAATCAGCTGTCACCAAAGCTTTCAACCACTCGCTAACAGCTAGTACATTCATGTTCAACACCGTACAATTCAAACCACCAACCGCTCGCCTCCCCCTCACCCCCCGCCCCCCCCCCCCAAAAAAAATTAAACTCTTCAGCTCTCTCTCTCTGTCTCTCTCCCTCTCTCTCTCTCTCTTACACACACGCGGTGTAAACGTTATGAATAGAAGTTAGTCTTGACAATATACCTCGTTAGGTTAGCAACAAATAGGTAAACACGCCAGACAGGAGAAAACACGTAATGGAGTTGCAATATTTACCTTCTTATTAGCAGTGTCCAACGAAATAGTTATATCGAGAGGCAAAAGAACAATAGTACACCACAAAAAGGAAGGAGAAACATGGTGAACAGTGTGAAGAAGGTCAGAACGAGAAATTGTTGTTATATGTCAATAATAATGTGGTAGTGCGACCTCCAGGCCAGATGAGAGGAAATGTAGATAAGCAAATCGTGAGTAATTACTTTTTTACATAAATATCACGACGTGAGCTGTATAATAATCTAAAAATAACAAAACTTTATCGTTGTAGATTATACTGAAGATGTCTTAGAACAAGAAAAAGGCAAAACGCGTCTGGGATAAATAAATTACGTGGCAGCAGGAAAAGGCGGTTTTATTTACAAAACAGGTATTTTTATGCTTGTCGCGGAGGATGGCCACGCAAACAAACTTGTTTAAACTCTGCATATTTTTAAAACTATTTACGTAATATTTGGATGGTTAAGCCATACTTCGTTAGTCGTGTGCGATCTTGTAGCTTGAAACGATTGTCTTTCTAACACGGAATATGTAATATTCACAAATAACCTGAGTTTGTCTAATGACATCATCTAGAAAGTGGAACTCTGTGTTAGTTGCACCAGCTTCTATTTCGAAACGCTTTTAACTTTACTGATTGTTTAGAATATTTATTCTTAATTTGATTTCACTTACTCATTATTTATATGTAGTAGAGTAATAAAGTAGCGCATATACTATTAAATACAGTAGGGCCTAATGACAAGATATTTCTCGATTGCAACAAATTTCAATTTGTTTAAATAACTTACGGGAAAGCAGCCGGTGCGTCGACAACCACCGATATTTCGACAGGAGCACACCCTGCAATTTTCAAGGCAAAACTGCTGTAATTAAGCACTGTGCAAGCGGATTTAAAACAATACTGCAACAATTAAGCGTTGTGCAAGCGGATTTAAAATCTAGTTATTCAGAGAAACTCCGTCAAGATAACACATCCACACATTGTAAACACTAGTACCACCACACCAACCAAAGATGACCGATTACAGAGGTTATATTTAGTGAAATAAACAATCTACATCTACATCTACATAGATACTCCGCAAATCACATTCAGGTGCCTGACAGAGGGTTCATCGAACCACCTTCACAGTTCTCTATTATTCCAATCTCGTATAGAATGAACACCTATATCTTTCCGTACGATCTCTGGTTTCCCTTATTTTATCGTGGTTATCGTTCCTCCCTATGTAGGTCGGTGTCAACAAAATATTTTCGCATTCGGAAGAGAAAGGTGGTGATTGGGATTTCGTGAGAAGATTCCGTCGCAATGAAAAACGCCTTTCCTTTAATTATGTCCAGCCCAAATCCTGTATCATGTCTGTGACACTCTCTCCCATATTTCGTGATAGTACGAAACGTCTGCCTCCTTTCAACTTTTCCGATGTACTCCGTCAGTCCTATCTGGTAAGGATGCCACACCGCGCAGCAGTATTCTAAAACAGGACGGACAAGCGTAGTGTAGGCAGTCTCCTTAGTAGGTCTGTTACATTTTTCTAAGTGTCCTGCCAATAAAACGCAGTGTTTGGTTAGCCCTCCCCACAACATTTTCTGTGGGTTCCTTCCCATTTAAGTTGTTTGTAATTGTAATACCTGGCTATTTAGCTGAATTTACGGCTTTTAGATTAGACTGATTTATCGTGTAACCGAAGTTTAACGAGTTCCTTTTCGCACTCGTGTGGATGACCTCACACTTTTCGTTATTTAGGTTCAACTGCCACTTTTCGCACCATTCAGATATCTTTTCTAAATCGTTTTACAATTTGCTTTGATCTTCTGCTGACTTTATTAGTTGATAAACGACAGCGTCATTTGCAAACAACCGAAGACGGCTGCTCAGATTGTCTCCTAAACCGTTTATATCGATAAGGAACAGCAAATGGCCTATAACACCACCTTGGGGAACGCCAGAAATCACTTCTGTTTTACTTGATGACTTTACGTCAATTACTTCGGAATGTGACCTCTCTGACAGGAAATCACAAATCCAGTCTCATAACTGAGACGATATTCCATAAGCACACTATTTCACTACGAACCGCTTGTGTGGTACGGTGTCAAAAGCCTTCCGGAAATCTAGGAATACGGAATCGATCTGAAATCCCTTGTCAATAGCACTCAACACTTCATGTGAATAAAGAGCTATTTGTGTTTCACAGGAAGGATGTTTTCTAAACCCATGTTGACTGTGTATCAATAGACAGTTTTCTTCGAGGTAATTCGTAATGTTCGAACACAATATATGTTTCAAAATCTTGCTGCATATCGACGTTAACGATATGGGCCTGTAATTTAGTAGATTACTCCTACTACCTTTCTTGAATATTGGTGTGACCTGTGCAACTTTCCAGTCTTTGGGTACGGATATTTCATCGAGCGAACGGTTATATATGATTGTGAAGTATGGAGCTAATGCATCAGCATACTCCGAAAGGAACCTAATTGGTACACAGTCTGTACCAGACGACTTGCTTTTATTAAGTGATTTAAGTTGCTTCATTACTACAAAGATATTTACTTCTACATTACTCATGTTGGCAGCTGTTCTCGATTCTAATTCGGGAATATTTACTTCGTCTTCTTTTGTGAAAGCATTTCGGAAGGCTGTGTTTAGTAAATCTGCTTTAGCAGCACTGTCTTCGATAGTGTCTCCATTGCTATCGCGCAGAGAAGGCATTGACTGTTTCTTGCCGCTAACATACTTCACATACGACCAGAATCCCTTTGGATTTTTTTGTAAGGTTTCGAGACAAAGTTTCGTTGTGGAAACTGTTATAAGCATCTCGCATTGAAATGTGCGCTAAATTTCGAGCTTCTGTAAAAGATCGCCCATCTTGGGGATTTGGCGTCTGTTTAAATTTGGCATATTTGTTTCGTTGTTTCTGCAACAGTGTTCTAACCCGTTATGTGTACCAAGGAGGACAGCTCCGTCGTTTGTTAATTTATTCGGTACAAATCTCTCAATTGCTGCCGATACTATTTCTTTGAATTCAAGACACATCTGGTCTACACTTATATCATTAATTTCGAATGAGTGGAGATTGTCTCTCAGGAAGGTGTGAAGTGAATTTCTATCTGCTTTTTTGAATAGGTATATTTTTCGCCTATTTGTCGAGGGTTTGGGGATTACAATATTCAGTCTCGCTATGACAGCCCTGTGTTCACTAATCCCTGCATCGGTTTTGATGATCGTTATTAACTCAGGATTATTTGTTGCTAAGAGGTCAAGTGCGTTTTCACAACCGTTTACTATTCGTATGGGCACATGAACTAACTGCTCGGAATAATTTTCAGAGAACTCGTTCAGCACAATTTCGGATGATATTTTATGCGTACCTCCAGAATTGAACATATATTTTCGCCAAAATATCGAGGGTAAATTAAAGTCACCACCAACTATTATCGTGCGAGTCGGGTACGTGTTTGAAATCAAACTCAAGTTTTCCTTGAACTTTTCAGCAACTATATCATCTGAATTGGGAAGTCGGTAAAAGGATCCAATTATTATTTTATTCCGGTTGCCAATAATCAACTAGTGAGGCAGTATAAACTCCATCCCTCTGCTCTTCGACAACAGAGAGCAGGATTGCATGTAGAATTTAAATAAATATCACCATCTCTATTTATAAAGTGACTTACTAATTTATTTTCGACAGCTTTCTAAGCAACGCTATCCCAACAGCTCAAAGCGTATTCCAGAATCTCCGTGTTGTTATATTCCTTAGGATGACCTGTGCCAGGACAATGTTCATCAATGGCGGATTTGCTCGGCTATTGTAAGCGTGTGTGCCGCTTGCGCTCAGTACAAATACTGATAGTCTTATGTGTCACAACTCAAAGAAATACGGTAGACACCCGCTTTACGGTGACACTACGGAATGTAACAACACGGAGATTCTGGCATGCATGTCCAGCTCTTTGGGTAGTATTATTAAGAAAGCAGTTGAAATCAAATTAGCAAGCAACCTTATAAACACAGATGGTGATTTTTGTTAAATGTTGCATGGAATCCTACTCTCTCCCTTGTCAGAAAACAGAGGGACAGAGTTTATTCTGTCTGACCCGTTGCTTATTAATTTCACTGTCGATAACTTGTGACATATTTCCTCTTTAGTTTTGTTGTGTGTGTGTGTGTGTGTGTGTGTGTGTGTGTGTGTGTGTGTGTGTGTGTGTGTGTGTGGTGGCAGAGTTCCATACTACTTACATATTTATTACTTCACAAGCTAGTAGTATGTTGCAAAGGACAGCACATGCAGCTTAGTGCACCGATATCATTACAACACTGTATCCAGACGGAGAGTTCGAAGGCTCGTGTTTCAAGTGTGATAACTCAGCGACGTAAGCAACGAAAATTGCGTAACTCGGTGAGTTTAAAATTGCATTCCAGAAACCAGATCGCGTTCCGAGAGTAGGGTGAAAACGGGGAACTCCGGGCACCGACTCGCTGGACCGGATGGACGGGAAGTGGAGCGGAACCCCGGTGGACATTGCGTGCTCTCACTGGCCGCCAATCACTCGCACCGGATGACCAAACCGGCAACCATCGTCTCTCAAAATAAGGAAAAGTTGTGACCAAAACTACCCGACGTAAATCATACCAGCAGCCGCTAACGTTTAATGACCACAGGAGATATTTATCTTCTGTGTCTTGCGCACATGTGATATGTATTCCACGCATAAACAGATCCTCCTCTCTCTTAACCGGCAAAGGTGGCCGAGCGGCTCTAGTCGCTACAGTCTGGAGCCGCGTGACTGCTACGGTCACAGGTTCGAATTCTGCCTCTGGCATGGATGTGTGTGATCTCCTTAGGTTAGTTAGGTTTAAGTAGTTCTACGTTCTAGGGGACTGTAAGTCCCATAGTGCTCAGGACCATTTGAACCATTTTTTTCTCTCTCTTTCTGTACGTTGCTCGTTTGATATTGGCATCATAATTCATTTTTAATTGCAATAAAATACTTTAAGTTTATATCCAAGAGTAGAGAAACCTCAATGACATAATAAACTGCTTTTTCTAATCATCAGTCCTTCGGCTGGTTTGATACTGAGCTCCGTCTTTTCTGACCTTGCGCTTTTTTATTTTCATTTCTACATAACGAGTGCACGCAACATCCTCTACACTGCATGTCCTAGACTTTTCTGCTGCTACTTTTTTCCCTACCTACTGCTCCTTCCAGCATCAAATTAACTGTTAATGGATGCCGTAGCAGATGTCTCACTAATCTGTTCCTTCTTCTGTTAAGCGTATTAGTCACCTATTATTTTAGTACTTCTTCATTTCGTACATTATCTTTCAATGAATTTTTATCACAGTTGTGTTTTAATTATTACCTTGATTTCTCCTAATTATAAATGAATAAACGAAATTTTCGAGCCATATTTTTTTTATGTCTGCTTGGAGTGGCAAACTTAAGTTGGAATTGTAAGCAGGACGTGACCAGGGTGTGACGCAAGATCTGATGGCTGAGAGAAGATCAGTCTCAAAGTACGGCGCCAGCGATCAGGAAGATTACTTATCTTTATTCTCCACACTGAAGCAGGCACCGTCTATTGCTCTCATAGTAAGTAGCTACGTAATTAAGTTCACAATACAATTCACAGATCCACAGGGAAATCCAAATTGTAACTAAGTTCTAAGCCCAAGGTTGTCATATAAGATCTATATCATAACGTTTCGATATTAACACAGCTAGCGAGCAAGAGCGAGTGGCCGTGGCATCAGGTCTGTGCTCCCGTTGTATCTTGTGGCCATAGAGGGAGCTGCAGGCAAGAACTATTGAATGGCGCGACGTCTTCAGCCGGAGATAACGCCATGGCGACCGCGACGTGAAGCTAAGGCCGACCACCGCCCATGTGCGGCCGGGATGAGAGACGGCAGGGCGCGCGTGATTAGGTTAGGTCCGCGGACATAGCATGTTTCGCCTTCGTTATTATTTGAAAAACGTCTTTAGTGGCCTGAAATACATACCTATCTAGGTTGACACTGTTTTATCTTACAGACTGGACGTTACGCATATAACAGTCCTTGCGCTTTCGAGTTTCTATGGCGTTGTAATGGTTTAAATTTTTACTCACATATTCCGTGTATGCTGCTGTACATGTGTTCTTTTTCGGATTTACAGCTGTTTTTCTTCTGCTTATTTGCATTACGAATTTCATTTGCAGAGCACTAGGAAATGAATATTCATTTACTTGATGTTATATTTCGGATGTTGTTCCCAACCGCTGAATTTTATTGCCAGCTATCGAATGTGTGATTGTGATTTCCATGATCCGTCTCTCTCGTTGTGTGTGTGTGTTTTTTGTAATTTTTTTTTTTTGATAGCAGTAAGTACCAAAAGAACACCTGTAAAAAGAAAACATGTAGAGCAGCATTTTCAAGAATGAATTTAAATCATTATTATGTCGCATATTGCGTAATTAATGCTATAAGAATAATTTTTAGAGTCTGTCTTAATTATTGTCAACAATTTCGTAAACACATGTTTCGAAGGACACTACTGAGAAAGTTTAGAGAACCGGCATTTGAAGCTGCCCGTAGAATAATCGTACTGCCTCCAACATACATTCCGCATAGGAACCACGAAGATACAATACGAGAAAATAGAGCTCATACAGAAGCATATAGACAATCGTTTTTCTCTCGCTCTATCGGCGAGTGGATCAGCAAAGGAAACGACAAGTTGTGATACAGCGCACCTTACGCCACGCACAGTGCCGGTGGCTTGAAGAGTATGTACATTTACGTTTCGGCTCACACATTTTAATGTAATCACATAAACTGTTTTAAGAAAGAATATACATGTTACACAAGCGACACGTACCGGTCCAATTCTCAACGTCTATCCTTTACTGGTCACACATGCCAGTCTAGCGGCGTACTGACTGCAATGATGCGCTCTGTTGTGAGACAGATGTATGTGGTGAGTAACTGTGTACATAGTTGTTTTAATTTTGACATGCCGATGCGTTAGTCTTCTAGTCTGCTACGTAACTGTCAATTCATGAGAAACAGTACTCTTATTGCTATTGTGAGAAATATGCAATAACCTGTATGTCGAGGTACAATAGTGTTTCTGGCTTTTCTTTTATATTGTACCAGATACTGTATATTACAAATCTTTTGTATATAGTTACTCACGGTATAAATGCTTTCCAGATCTGAAGATGGTAGCATTGATTACTGAAACAGGTTATCGAGAATAATGGTTATTAATAGCTATCTTGGCAAAGAAGTTTATCATCTAATCTGTTTCCTGTACGTATTCAGATCTCTGTCTTCCTCTACAGGTACAGCTCCCCCTATTACCACCGAGGTTACTCCCCAACTCTTAAAATGTCACGACGAGGCCCATACAACGGGCTTAAAATGAATTTCTACAGTTGGTTTAATAGAAGTGACAAAACCTTATGGTTATGCATCAAGTTTTATGAAGTTGTCTTAGGACATAGCCTGTTTTAGGCAAACATTTAAATAATAACTTATGTTCTGAAGAAGACGTTATTACTAACGTTGAAACCTAGGTAAACGATAAAGTTAACCTGCAACTGTAGGCTGTATAGTCTTATATAAACGATATCAGTTGCTGTCGCTGCATAAAAATGTTAAAAATTATAAAACAAGTTGTTCCTCTTCTTTCCGCACTACCATTCATCATCTCCGTCTCTAAATGTACCGTTCATTTCTTTCAGCAGGTATAAGTCTTCCTTAGATCCGGTCAAACCAGTTGTCTCTTCTCCGAACCTTACCATTGTCATTTCTTCGTATTGCTCTTTTATTCCTGTTCCGAACGTTTCTTTCTCCTTCTTCATTTCTTCCCCGACGTACCAGCGAACTTGAAGATATAAGCTACACACTGTTATGCCAGGACGAGTAACTTTTATTAAATAGTGCACTGTAGTTCATAGTTACACTGATATGTGTCAATGTTTTTAAACATAATCGCCAAATATCTGTAGGCAATGTTCGCAACGTTCTATCAATCGTTCGATTTATCGGCGGTAGAAATCCGCTCCACGGTCACGCAGCTATTCGATAACCGCTGTGTCAACGTCCTCATGTTGGTGAAACTTGCCCTTGGGATTGAAACGGCAAGATGCAAGATCTGGTCTTCTCTGTCAGCATCATCCACGTCTGTGAAGCTTTAATCAATTTGTTGGCAATATTTCACTACGATGTACGCGAATTCGCCTTTGGTCCATATACCGCCAGGTTTCCAGGGTGAATTTCTATGCGATTTAGATGTTTTGCCCAAAAGAAAAACTGTCGCACCATTTGAGTTATGCACTCTGCACCTGTTATCTGTACCGCAACAGAACTGTGTCTGCAGGAAATCAGGAACATGTAGTCTCTCGCCACAATAAGCCACTCTTGTTGCGCTGTTGTCTTGGCCTGGGACTACATGTGTAACATTTTTTGAAGTCCCTACGTGATATACTGCAACTGATGCTTACAAGCACAGCTGAGTAATACAACGAGCCCCCTGTATTACAGTTAACACTGAGCGAGATGACAATACTCCCTTAAATCGATCAGGAATTCGTAAAACACACACCTAGCGCTACGTTTATGTTATGTTTGACTAGTATCATTCTTCCTCAGAGTTATTTGTTTTTAACTGGAACAGACCGTTTTTAAAAAGTTAGCGAATTGGCTGCCTA